>NC_134136.1:15845000-16470000 GCF_040939455.1 Microcebus murinus
ACACACAATAAATTAGAATGTAAAGTCAGACATGTACTAGGCGAGGTAAAGTTAGAAAAGTTACTTAATGTCTCTATGCCCCACAGTCCTCAGCTGTTAACTTGGGATAACACCACTTACCTTACTTGGCTGTGATGGGAATTAAGTTATATAACGTGCATAAAAAAATTAATATGGTGACTAGCACATAGTGTGATTTACACAAATAATAATTTTTACTATCACTCTACCTTTGACAAATGTGCAGGAAGTATTTTATTTTTAATTTTAGATTAACTAAGGTTATCTAAAATAAATTTGAATTTATATTTTAAAGTATAATGACCCAGTACCTGGGTTTTCAAGGTGGCAGATTTTTTTGACATGTGAATCCATGCTATTTCAAAAAGACTGAATTGAGAGATTAATACAAGCAGTTGTGTATACAACAGTGAAAGAAAATTCCAAAAGCAGGACCTGTATGAAAATGAATCCACTTTACAAGGGCATACCTCTAACCCTTCTTAGGGAGAGGCAAAGATGTAAAATGTAACCAAAATGTAAAAAAAGAAAACCCTTTATCGGGTGGTGGGCACGTGGGAGAGGGGAGGAGGGAATGGGTATATACTTACATAATGAGTGCGATGTGCACCACCTGGAGGATGGACACCCATGAAGCTCTGACACGGGGGGTGGGGGAGTGTGAGAGGGGTGGCAAGGGCAATATATGTAACCTTAACAGTATTCAGTATTTGTACCCCTGCAATATGATGAAATAAAAAGAAAAAAAATCCATCCAGTAACTAAGAGTTAATACGCTTTCAAAATAAATTTAGAAAGGGATAAATGTAAGTAATTAATGCCACTTTTTAGATTCCTACATATTTATAATGGGACAATATATGAGAAACCACTAGAAACAATAACAAATCTAATTACTCTTTGTATTCTGGCATTCTATAATCACTGCAGTTTATATGTAACAGAAAATAGAAAGCCCATTTCTTCTTCTTTCTTTTCTGTTCCTATTCAATAAACATTTAAAGTGCAAAGATACAATGGTCAAAAGCACTACATAGGCAGGTGGAAGATTAGGGAGTTGTTTTTTTTTTGGGGGGGGGTGCAGGAATGGAGAGATTTAAACTATACTTTATCTTTAGTTTTCCATCAACTTCCTTTTTACCACCATATTTAAAGGGGAAAAAAAGAGAACAAAATCATAGTCAAGACTTTTCTAAGTTTAAATTTCAATGAATTTTAAGAAAGCCATACTCAAAATCTACTGACTGATTTTTCCAACAATCAAATATGAAGCCTAAAATACAACAGCATATATAGGTTGTATACACCCACAAACACATATAAGAAAAAGGGCAATGCCAGATGATTGCAGTCACTTAAAAAAAAAAAATTAGAAAAAGGGCAGGTGTGATATTTCCAAGCCTCTTAGAGAATTACTTATTGTTAAAAAACAAAATTACTCATGAGAAAAATAAAATTATGATACATTTGGTTTATTCTCAAAAGAAACAGATCACTATTTCACAGACTAGTAAAACTTATATGTTATATATTTCACATAGTATTGGTAAAAAACAATTCCAGTCCTTTTCCTAACTTAAGTTTATATATGATGTATAGACACATACATATTATAGACATACATATGTGTGTTTATTTAAATTTTAATATTGTATAGAGATACTTAGGAAGTATTAAATGCTGCCACTGATATACTTACGAATCAAGATGCAAAACCCTCTGGCCACTTCTCGAACATGCAGCTGCAATGATGGATTCAGGCAAACCTATAAAAACACATATCTATATGATTTGGAATGTAGAAATATATATATTTTACACAAAATGTTTAATACATCTCATTGCTGTATAGAATAGTTTAAGAAGACATCCATCCTTGTGTTCAAAATTATAAAGTTTATATTAATTACACTGTTAGAAATTTTTTAAACATATACCACTAATACTGAAATTTTTATTATGTGAAAGAGATATTATAAAAAAACAAGTACGTAAATTCTTTTTATCTACAAATTACCACACATGAACAACTGTAAACACATTGTTCACATAGCACTTTGATATTTAGGAACCATGTTTATACACTAGCTCATGTGATCCTCCCAACTATACTGCAAGATAAGCATCTGTATATGCATTTTAGAGATAAAAAAAAGAACCTGGGTACAAATATGTTAACTTGTTGCTCAATGCTTAAAAAAAAAAATTCTGAAGTTGAAATTTGAACACAGACCTAATTCCAAAGCCACAATGTCTCTGAGGGGGAATGGCACATGTTTTTTAGTTTAAGAAATATGTTTGCTAGTTTAAAAAGAGACCATTTACAATATAATATTATAATATTTTAATTTTTGATCAATATAGCAGCTTGAAAACAAAACATTACTGCTTTAGAATCAAATTTAGTCATATCATAAAGCTGATTATGTTTAAAGGATAATATATTACTATAATCAGTACCAATAAAAAATAAAAAGTTGCCAAAGATAATGCTTTTATAACAAAACATTCAAGTTTTCACCTACATTTGATAACTAACATTCTATGTTGTAAGTTCAAGATTATTCTAAAACTTTTTTTTCATAAGATCTACCATTGTAATAGAGGCTAATAAATATTTTTGTATCATACAGTAAAGCATGTTTTAGAAGTTTAGTGTGATTCTATAGTGTTACCACTATTAATAACTCTTTATGATGAAACATCTTGATTCTCTTGCATTTTTACCCAGTAGAAAAGAAACAGCACCATTCTTTTGGCAGTGGTTTAAACTGCACAGTAAGCATCAAGGATTTCAAAAAACAGAATGTTATCTTTTTATATAAAAAGCGATATGCATATGGAAATAATTTGAGATAGTCAATCTCTAGTTAAAAACCACATTAAACACACACTCCCAGCTGCCTGCACAGAGGAACTAGTTTTCCAGTGTCTGACACTTTGTCAGTATATAATTTTTGGTTCAAAAAAAGTTCTGACCAAATGTACTGAATACAAACATTAAATATCGATTACTGGAAACAAGACATTATAGAGCTCCAACCTTAACTTTGGATATAATTCAAGAAAAAAATACATAATTTTGGGAGTAGAGGGAAATAGGAGAATGAAAGTTTTAAATAGCTAAGCATAGTTAGTTGTTCAGCTAAAACTATATTATTCAAATCTTAAGACTATCTGAACTTTTTGTTGCACTTGAAATAACTCTTCTTGTTAATGAAATGCAGTCACTATAGTGCTTTAAAAACTGATAAGTGGCTTAGTTAAAAGGACAACAGCAAAGAAATACTCAGGAAGCAGAATTAGCATGTTAAAGATTAATGCTCTTACATGTAATGATGACAGCATTAATAACAATATCACCAAACATGAGTGTAAGGTCTTATGTTTCATACCGTATTTTCACATACATCATCTTATTCCTCATTATAATTCCAAGAGGAAGGCATATTTCACATATTTTCCATGTGAAGAAATGTATTCAGAAAGGTTAAATAACTTGCCAAAGTACTTTAGTAATTCCCTATCTCCAATTCAAATTACCATGGTAATTCACTATCTCCAACTTGGACACAAATTTGAGAATGAGGATTTAAGGGCAGTACAGCACATAATGAAACAGTCATGGTCTCAATCAGACAGACCTTCGTTTTCTGCTTAACTAGCTGTAAGACCTCATACAAGTCACTTCTCTAAACCTTTGTTTCTTTAACCATCAACGGGAATATCACCATCTACCTAATAGGATTGTTCATTTGTTAGCAAGGGTACTTGACCTATGAACACCATCTACGTTTATTATCCTTCAGAAAGATATTTTAGAAGCACCAAACTTCCATCTAACACCACTCCAAATATGCACCTATTTCCACCAAATGCCAACTCCAATGGTGAACAACAATAAAATTACTCTCCTTTCTTGGGCCCAAAATACTTTGGGTAGGCAGACACACATGTAGTTATTTCCATGGCTGCAATCCACACTGTCAGAAGTCAAGTCTGCTGACAAAGCAAAGCCAAGAATGGATTTCAATACTCCATATGATCTGAATCCAAATTACATAAAACCAAAATGACTATCATGTGTTTTTTTTTTCCCTTAATACTTCCATCAAGACCAGGGGTCCTCAAACTTTTTAAACAGAGGGCCAGTTCCCTGTCCCTCAGACCGATGGAGGACCAGACTATAGTTTAAAAAAACCCACGAACAAATTCCTACGCACACTGCACATATCTTATTTTGAAGTAAAAAAAAAAAAAATGGGCAAAAACACCCACATGTGGCCCACGGGTTGTAGTTTGAGGACACCTGATCTAGACAACCCCATAAGTTTGTGAAATTGATAGGCTGTTCCAAGGTTAAACGGTAAGGGCCTATCTTCATGCTTAGAATGATTAAAATAACAAACTATTAATAGAGTTAGCAATGTCTTTATGGCCAAGATTTCATATTCTTTCCCACTCATTCAATAAACAGAGTTCCCTGAACATAGGAGGCACATAGATTCTCTATAGATAGCTGCTGAAGAAAAGGAGAAAGAGAAAATGGGAGAAGGGGAGAGGAAAGGAGTGATAGATGGAAAGAAAAAAAAAATAAGGCAATTCCTGGCCTAACAGAGCTTAGAGTCTAAAGAACAAGAATTTTAAAAACTTAAAATAATGTGTTTAAAACTGTTGTAGAAACACAATGGAAAGAAACACTCCCTCCCTAGAGGGGAGTCATGGAAAGCTCCCAAGAACAGAAGACACTTGGTGGGTCTTTCAGGATCTATATCAACCCAAAATGAACAGTATAAAGGAAAAAGGGAAGTGGAAGGGAGCATTCCTGGCAAAGGGTAAAGGGAGGGAGAACCAAAAGTTTAAATGTTTAATGCAATTCTATAGTGCTATGAATTCTTTCACTAAAATGAAACATCCTGATATCCTTGCATTTTTACCTAGTAGAAAAGAGACAGCACCATTCTTTTGGCAAGGGTTTAAACTACACACTAAAGATCAAAGATTTCAAGAAAAGAGCCGGTCACAATGGCTCATGACTATAATCCCAGCACTTTCGGAAGCCAAGATGTGAAGATCGTTTTAGTCCAGAAGTTAGAGACCAGCCTGGGCAACATAGCAAGACCCCTACAAAAATAATTTTTTAAAAAATTAGCCAGGCATGGTGGCACAGGATTGTAGTTCTAGTTATTTCAGAGGCTGAGAGAGAGGATTGCTTGACCCCAGGAGTTCAAAGCTGTAGCGAGCTATGATCGTGCCACTGCACTCCAGCCTGGGCAACAAAGTAAGACTCTGTTAAAAAGAAAAAATAAAAAAAGAGAGAGAGAGAAAGAAATAAAAAGGAAAGTTATTGTCTTCATATAAAAAGCAATATGCATATGGAAACAATTGGCACAGTCAACTTAAAAAAGAGCGATTGGACTGGACTATTTTACTTAGCATAATGTTTTCCAAGGGTCATCCATGTTGTAGCATAGATCATTATTTCATTATTTTTTTATAATTAAGTAGTATTCTAATATATAGATATACCACATTTTCTTTATCCATTTTTCCATCAATGGACATTTAGTTTATTCTCACATCTCTATTATTGTGAACATTGCTGCAAGAAACATAAAGCCAGTCACAGAAGGACTAATACTGCCTAGTTCCACCTGTGTAAGGTATCTAAGATAAGCAAATAATACACTCAAAGAGTAGAATAGTGGTTGCCATCAGTTTAAGGGAGAGGAAAATGGGGAGTTGCTAATCAACAGGCATACAAGATGAATAATTTCTAGAGATCTGTTGTACAACATCATATTCATAGCTAACAACACTATATTGTACACTTAAAAATTTGTCAAGAGGGTAGATCTCATATTAAGTGTTCTTACCTCCATAAAACAAAAATTAAAAACAAAAAGTAGTTGGAGCCAAAGTGTGGGGTCTGAACTTGAACCTCTAAGCAATAGAGAGTCTTGAAAGGATTTTAGCCAAAACAGCATGATAAAATCAGTTTCAGAAAAAAAAAAAAACTCTAGTCACAGCAGTAAGAATAAACATGTATAAAACTGAAGTTTGGGGGCTTTTTAAAAATTCTTATTTAGGAAAAGTTAACATACTTAAACTATTTGATCTTACAGCTAACTTAGTAAAATAAGTAAAATGACCGCTTGTTTTGTTTAAATTAATATTTATGAGATGAATTTTAATAGCACTCAAATCCTTGATTAACTGCAAAATAAAACCTCTTTTAACACTTAACAAAGTGAATTTCTGAATCGTTACTACAATTCACACAACATTCTTGTGAGGCATTGACATGAAACATACATAGGCTTATAATGGACACACTATACAGTCTCTCCCATGAGGAAAAGCCAGAGGTGAGTTAGAAACAATCTAGGTCAGGGTCAAATCACAAAGTATTCCACTGGAAACACTGTAAAATGTGTTAGTACAAATATATAAGTACAGTGCTTTCAACTGGAAAATGGGGCTAATGATACATCCCATAGAGGTATAGGGAAGACGTAGTACAGAATGATATGAAACACTTTTACACAGTACCTCCTGGCAAATCCCTGACATTCAATAAATGTTGATTCTTTTAACCCCTCTTTCTACGCCTCCAATATGATTAGTTATTTGAAGGAAAAAAAAGGCTATCACTTGCTTAAATTAACTTCAAAGATCTAGCAACTTAAAATTATTTTTTAAAAAGTCTAATAATAGCCTTTTCTACATGAATACTATAGAAGTTCATCAAATATTTAATATCATTTAAACATTTCACATTATTAAATATTGTCAATAAATTCATGAGTGAAGTTATACCAAAGAACTTTTGCTCTGTCATAGTATATTATAGGAAACATATAATTCTGATGTAACACCAACAACTTTGGCAACTCATTTTTATTAAACACAAGTAAACATCAGGTATTAAATTATCATTTCATAATAGTTGTAATGAGGGAAATTGAGGTTTTCTCCATCATGCCCTTCTCAGTTACAGTTCTGTTATAAAATTGAAAGCTAGAAATACATACACACACACATATGAGAAGCTTATGTAATGTTATATGAGCATATACCAACGTGTATAGTCCCAGCTTTCTGCAAGTTTCTAAAACCTGTCTAGATAAAATAGAGATGTTTCATTGCCAACTGAGGGAGGTAGGCTAAAAATCAGGACCAAAAAGACATAAAATTATTATTTTCAAGAATCTCACCTAAAATATATAGGAATGAAATGATTACTAATTTTTCAAAATCTTCCTTTAATCAACACCCTTAATGTTGAACCTTATCACTTACAAGTATAATATTTAGGTTAGTTATAAGAATTCTAGAAGAAAATGCTGAAAAAACTCTTCTAGATATCGATCTAGGCAAAGAATTTATGAAAACTACATAGCAATCAAAGCAATAACAAAAATAAATAAATGGGACTGGATTAAATTAAAAAGCTTCTGCACAGCTAAGGAAATAATCAACAGAGCTAATAGAAATAGACAACCTATAGAATGGGAGAAAATATTCACAAGCTATCCATCTGATAAAGAGCTAATAACCAGAATCGACAAAGAACTCAAGCAAATCAACAAGGAACAAACAACCCCATTAAAAAGGAGGCAAAATACATGAACAGAAGCTTTCCAAAAGAAGATAGCCAATAAACATGAAAAAATGCTCAACATCACTAATTATCAGGGATATGTGAATTAAAACCACAATGAGATATCACCTTACCCTTGTTTGAAGGGCTTTTAATAAAAAGTCCAAAAACAATAGATGCTGGCAAGGATGCAGAGAGAAAGAAACACTTATACACTTTTGGTGGGATTGCAAATTAGTACAACCTCTATGGAAAAGTATGGAGATTTCTCAAACAACTAAAAGTAGACCTACCATTCAATCCAGCAATCCCACCTACTGGGTATTTACCCAAAGGAAAAGAAGTCATTTTATCAAAGACACCTGCACTCAAATGTTTATTGCAGCACAATTCTCTATTTCAAAGATGTGGAATCAACCCAAGTGTCCATCAATTCACAAGTAGATAAACAAAATGTGATATATGTATACTGTGGAATACTACTCAGCCATGAAGAAGGATGACATAAGGCCTTTTCCAATTTGGATAAAACTGGAGACCATTCTCCTAAGTGAAGTATCTAAAGAATGGAAAAACAAACACCACATGTGCTCACTATTAAACTGAACTGATGAGCACACATGTGCACAAAAGGAAGTGAAACTCAGTAGAAATCAAGGGGGGAAGGGGGGAGAAGGGGATGGGTGAAAACATACCTAACAGATACAATGAACACTATCTGGGTGATGGGCACACGTATAACCCTAACTGAAGCATAACAAAATCAATACATGTAACCAAAAACATCTGTACCCCTACAGTATTTTGAAATTAAAAAAAAAAAAAGAATTCCTCAGCAAAGTGACAAATTAGGGAGATCCCTAGATGCATATGAGGAAGAGCTCTGTATTCACAGGCTTATCTTGACAATGTTTTCCACAATAAATTTATGATAGGATTTTTTTCAAGCATAATCTAAATATAAATAAAGATTACTTTATTTACAAGAAAAAAAATCACATTGTACATCTTGAATACATACCATTTTTATTTGTCAGTTATACTTCAATAAAGTTGAAGTTAAAAAAATAAACAATCTTAAGGAGCCTCAGCAAGAAGTAAACAACAAAAATATTTAGGTTAGTTCTCCATGACATATTTTTAAAACTGTATTAGTATCTGGAATTGATTTTTCCTAACACTATACTTACACAAGATAAACATAAAGTACTTACACCACTCCCATCATATTGAACAATAAATAATAGATTCCCCTGACAGGACTTTGATGACCTGGCAAAGCCCGAGTGCTTTCAGCCCAAATCATATGAAACCATAAATCACTCTTTATTTTATAGAACATTTCAAAATGGATTCCTGCTTTCTACCTTGAAAGTCATTTCATGTGTTATTTATAACCAGTGAAGACCAGAATGGAAAGAAAATTACATAGAACTAGAAAATTTACTGTGGCTCCTTTTATAAAGAATAACTTCATTTTCAAGAAAAAAAAAATAGAATTATCAGCAAAGAAAAATTTTTACATAAAATAAGCTTTTAGAGAGGCACATCTTTTATTTTACTACTTACACAACTCTATACAGAGACCTTCTACATCATCATAAACAAATTATAAACAACATTTGGTATAAAACTGACTAGCTTGAGCAATGCAAAGGTAAGACTACATATTAATACTTAACTCATGTTGCATCCACTCCAAAAAAAATGACATCGCAATATTAGGCAGAAACTGAATTTCAACCAGGTTCAAGTAGTCTTGTTGATTCCTATCTTAAATTCTATATTCAAAGTTCATATCTTAAGTCTACCTTTTAGTGGCTACCTTAACACATAGAATGCCACACTAGGAAAAAAAATGTTTTTCTTTGGGGCCATGGCATTTTATTACAAAAGAAGTATAAAAACTTTGAAAACAAGACAATCCTTTCTAATTTAATGAAAATTTGTTACTTTTTATTGCTTTCTGTGTTTCAGTGACATGCAACTTGAAAAATAGTTCATGCAATTCACCAGGTACAGAGACATGTGAGTTAACTATGCGTCAGGAGGCCCCGGGCTCAAAACTAGCGAGAGTTAAATACAACGCACATGGTAGTTAATGTCTTAAAAAGATAAAAACTTGCAATGAAGTACCCTAAGGAACCACCAAGACTTACAGATAAAAATATTGTTTTTAAATTGATAATGATTTTTATTCACTTTGACCCTCCACAAAATACCAAACATATTAGTAAATGTAGTAATTTAAAATCTACAGACTTCTTTCTCATGAGAGAAAATATTATATTTATAGCTACATAATTTTTAGAATTTTAGAAAAAATACACTATCCATTAAAATAGCAACTTGGAAAATTACTGTTAATTTTTAAAAATTCAATATAGTATGAGCTTTTAGAAATGCCTAACAACAACAACAAAAAAAACCTTTCAGTATTCAGAGTACTGAATTAAGAGTCAAGAGGACTGGCTTCTTTTTTTCAGGTATATACTAAAAATCTGTGACCTTGGGAAAGTCACTTAACCATTTTGGAATCCAGCTTCCTTATAGATATCCTTATTAAATAAAATGCAGGGCTTGGAATAAGTGACCCAAAGATTTGTTTCAAGTTCTGAAAGGAGAATTCTAATGCTAGATCAACAATTTGGCTTCATTGTTCAGTCAATTACTTGAAACATAAAAATAGGATTCTGAGAAGATGACAGCAGTTGTCGAATCCTCCCTAAGACTCCCATAAAAACACACAGTGCAACCAGGACACCAAAATCAAACCCTCAAGGACAACATACAAACAAAGCCAGATGATAAAATATCCTCACAAATCCCAAAATGCAGGTGGGTTGTTGGGGACTGACATTATACTTTTTTGCCTTAAGAATTAAATTTAGCGAGTAATGTACGTGCTCTGCCCAGAGCATTTGAAAGTAATGTGTTTTGGACAGGGTTCTTGTGACAAACAAGGTTGTTGCCTAGAGGCATAACAAAAGGACCTGAGTTTCTGCACTAAGGCAAGAGCTGCCTAGCCCCATGGCAGTGGGGATCTGGAGGCCACACGATAAACACATTGTTCCTTTGATTGCTGCTTAGCCCCGTAAGATGGCTGGTTAGTCAATGACAGGTAAGATCCCTCAAGGGAGGGGTGACATAAGCCAGGCACAGCCACAGGGGATCAGCCTAAGGGGAAGTGGGGACAAAAAATGCCCCCTGTGGCTGCCTTGCCCAACCTTGCTAATCTCGGTCTGTGATCTATGCCTGGTGCCTAGAGCAACCACCTAAAAACCTTGAGTCAGGGGATATCCGTGTCCTTGAGGCTATGTGTTCCGGAATTTATGGCCATTGCTGTAATGCCTGGGTGGTTACATACGAAAAACTACCTTTAATTTTTTAGAATATAAAAATAAACTGACTGGTGCATTTGTCACTCGAGTCATGTAACCGTCTTTGTGTGTGCGTCTGTGTTTTTCTTTTGTGTTCTGTGTTCATTCCCCATCCTGTAAACAGGCCACGGCAGTGGGTCATTACAAGTGAATCACTGTAAGACTCATATGGTATCAGAAAGTATGTAAAAGGAAATGAAAAGACAAATTTATGAGAGCCCTGAAAGCCAGAAAACCCCAATATTGCTATCAAGTACTCACTGAAAGCTTGGCAAGCCATTCTGAGAATAGCAGCATAACCTGGGAAGGACTTTGCAGGCTTCCACTTGTGGGTAAACACAAAGGAATGGTGGGGGGTAGGTCTCCAATATGAACTTAGGAAAGTGACAAACCAAAGTCTGCTTCTAGACAAATCCCTGCACTGAGGAGTAACTGTTAGGAACTTAATCCAAATCCAGCAGAACAGGGAAAAGAGGGGCAAAAGAAATAGAAGGTCCAGACAAAACTAGAGAAGGGTAACAGAGCCAGCAGACCTCAGGCTATGTGTTTTATTACCTCATGAAAACACAGGAGAGAAAGATCTAGAGCAGCTAAGTTAGAAGAGCTATCATGGCCCATCCTTCCTATTAAAAACACAGGGAAAACTCATTTCACTTAAAAATGAGCAACACAACTCACAACTAAAGGACACGGTGAGCACTGTAAGCATTGTAGAGGGGAAGGGCATGCATCTAACCCTCACTAGGGAGAGGCACAGATATAAAATGTAACCAAAATGTTTGTACTCTTATAATTTCCTGAAATAAAAAAAATAATCCTTAATTTTTGTCAATTACATCGGCCAATACAGAAAAGAATTTTAATATGTAGTACTGAAAACAATATGAGTAAACAAGTATTCTTTATGGGGTTTCAAATAAAAGAGCAAGATTGGAAAGCAAAAAAAAAAAGAGCAAAAACAAAAGGATCTCAGTTGAATCTCATTCAATGCATATAAAAAAAAAAAGAGAATAAGGAGCAAAATAACATCCCAACAATAATGAAAGAATATCAGAAAGACAACCTCACAAATCAGATGAAAACTATTAACCTATCTATGTGATTATGTGCTAAAATTTATAAAAGAAATTAAGGAAATAGCTCTGAGAGAACAACATAAATCAGAATTAGAAAAACTCAAAAGTGAAGTAATTAGAGAATAGGAACATTTAAAAAAGAATGAAATGAGTTAAGAAATTAAAGAAAAAAATCATTTCAGAAATAACTAAACTAGAAGGAGCACAAAAACAATGAAACACAATAGATAGATGTTTTAGGAAAAATTGAAGATGAGTGGTCACTCTTGCCTGTGAGCTCTCATGTGGCTTTGTGGTCTCCGTGCACTCCCCACTGATACCCTAGGCTGTGCAGGTTGTGGGGACGGGTGTGTCCCAAGGATCTCCCACTGAGACATGTTATTTCAGAGCAAAGTGTTTCCTAAACTGTGGAACATACAGCATGTTGTGTTTTAAAAGGACAGCTCTTATCTTTTAGATATATTCTGAAATATTTACAGACAAAATGATAGGATATCTGAGATTTGCTTCAAAATAATCCAGGGTTGGATGGTGAAATGACAAACAAGGTACACAATACAGAGAAAACAAGACTGGCAATGAGCTGATATCTGTTGAACCTAGGACACTAGTACATGGGGGTTATTTTATTCTGCCTTTTTACATTTGCAATTTTCTATAATAAAAAGCTTAAAAGTAAAATAAATAAAATTTAAAACCGAAATTTAGAGAACCAATAAAAGATTGGGCTTACAACATACAATGATTCCCTGAAAAACAGAGGGATAGTATTTATTTAATATTCTGTTTTTTATTTAAATAGAGAAAACTATATCAACTCAAATTCTCTTAAAGGTTTTATTAAGTAATGTAAATATTTGCTATAGACCTTGCCCATGCCAGGAAATGAAATAAGCAGTCTCTACTATAATTAATTTTTACTTAATTTTCTTAACACTAATATTTCTATTGTATCATTTTTTTGTGACCACAATGATCTTTTCACAGCAAAGGAAACCCCAGCCAAGCTCTCTTCAAACTTAACATAATATTTAACTTGTGATGAGGAAAATAAAGTTTCTTTGTTAAGAACATATTTTACTTATGTGCCACAGAAGAAATATGACCTTTATTGTATTACTTATAAAGCTACGAGTCTAAAATAGATAAAAGAGACTGAGTGCTCATTTGAAGAATGTTATAAAATCACACAAAAATAACATTTTCCCTTATATGAAAGCCTATCATGAAATCTATTTTTTATAAATAGAGATAAAAACTTATAAACTTTATGAACTAAATTTGAAAGTAGCTATGAATTTGTTCCTTTTAACTATATAACATACCTTAAGATACAAATACTTCAAATTAAGTCGACAATGTAGTTTCATTATGAATTTAAGAGAAAATTGCCTACATGCCATTGAGAAAACACTGAGGATAATTATTCATCCTGCATATTAAAAAGCTGAACAGTGATTATACCAAGTTTATTAAAATAAAACAGGTAAAGGATAACATTTTGTCTAATGAAAATTATAATATTACATTAAGAATTTTACATACTATTTGAAAAAGGATGAATCAAAATCAATGTAAAACATTCATGAATCACTTTTCAGTTTTTATACTTTAAAATATTCAAAATACTTAAGCAGCTTGACAATTACATTTATTTTTCATTTCTTCTCTTAAATTGTAAATATAATGCACTGCTAAAGAAAATATTTGAATCACTCAATCTCTAACAAAAAAATGTTTTCATTTTTCCATTATTTTCCAGTCTTTCTCCACATGTATACATGTGGCAGCAGAGGATGGGGAAACTGAAACAAAGAGAGTTTAAGTAATTTGCCCCAAGTCACATCCTCAGTAAACGGCAAAATTAAAATTGGAACCTAGACAGTCTGAATCTAAAGTCTGTACTTTTTAGTACTAAACTGCTTCAGGGTACCTCTTTGTCCATCTCCACCAAGCAACCTTATAATTAATTCTGTTTCCCAAATAACCTGATTCTAAGAAGTGAGTACTCTAACTGATGGACATCAATAATGCTATAAAGATATGTTCTACTTTGTAAATTAGGAAACATATTCAATGGCAGCTAATAAATGTAGAAGGAATCAAAGATCAGAAAAAAATCATTTTGCAAGTCCCAATGAAAATACTTACAAAAGAATTACCAATTGATGTTAAAATAATTATGTGAATTGTTGATATCAAACTGAACATATGTACAGTGCCAAATGAACAACATGCAGATTATTTTGTATACACAGGGGAAAACATATCTATACAATCAGGGCATCAGACTGTCATCATCCCAATCCAGGGTCAACCTTAGCAACACTCATAGTGGGATCAACCACACTATTATGTATGTTTTCTGGTATTCTCCAACATGACATCCACATCACCCAAGATGTATTCTAGCCAAAAATGTTACCCTTGAATGCATCAAGTCGTTAAATATAACTTTCAGTTTACAGGAAAAACACAGGATAGAGGAATAAGGTAAATTATGTTATAAGGAAGAAAGCATCCCAATCTCAAAGGTAGAACACTCTGTAGGGTCACTAACCCTGTTTCTGCAACACCTACCATTAAAAAGAAAGAACTACACTAGAATAAAACAGATTTTACAGGATATAACCAGAAGCAATGCACGGTACTGAATTGGACACGAATTTGTACTTATCAGCCATAAAGAGTATGTGGGTGGGGAGTTGGGCAAAGTTAGATATGAGCTGTGTACTAGAAATAAAAATGTACTGAAATGGATGGAAAGGTGAGAATTGATGACTGAAAAAAACTTGCACAACAGTATGTAGAGAATAATCTTATTTTTGCATGAATGTGTGTGTTTATGACATTATATATTTCCTGGGGGGAAGGCTTGAAAAGCTGAGAACCAAAGGGCAAAAAAATACATTTACTTTGGTGAAGTGGTATAACCTAGTGAAGTTGAAGATTTGCAAACCTAAGAATACTATATAACAGCAGTGTGAGAGTATGTGTGTGTGAATGTGAGTGGAAGTCACACTACCTGCATCTGTAGATGAATCTAACAAGCATAACACCAATCAACAAAAGCAAGTCAAAGAATACATATGGTAGAATTCTGAAAGTTATGCAAGGTTCAAAAGCAGGTAAAATTAATATAGGCCAGGTGTGGTGGCTAACACCTGTAATCCTAGCACTTTGGGAGGCGGAGGAAGACAGATTACTTGAGGACAGGAGTTTGAGACCAACATAGCAAGACCTCATCTTTACAAAAAACAGAAAACTTAGTTGGGTGTGATGGTGCATGCCTGTAGTCCCAGCTACTTGGGAGGCCGAAGAAAGAGGAATACTTGAGCCCAGCCCAGGAGTTTAAGGCCACAGTGAGCAATAATGATGCCACTGTACTATAACCCAGGCAACAGAGACACTGTCTCAAAAAAAAAAGAATATATTATATATCATTTGGAGATACATATACACATGATAAACCACTTTACAAAATACAAGGGGACAACTAATACAATTCAGCATAAAGATTACATCTTCAGGAAAGGAAGGAGGGGATAAGATGATGGTGGGGCAAACAGGCACATGGGAAAATTTTAAGATACTGGTAATGTTTTGGTAATGCTTTTTTCTTAAACTGTGTCACATATACAGGCATTCATTTTATTATTGTTCACTGATATATATATATATATATATTTGTAGCAATGACATTTTACAATAATCAAGAAGAAAGTTGTAAACCAGATCGTGGGCCACATCATAAGACTTCATGTTCTACCAGCAAGCCCACCCCCTTTGAGATATGTGGACTCTTTAACAAATATTTATAATCTTTTCAAATTTTACTATCACAATTTTACTATCACTTGTGTAGTTTAAAATGGATCCTGCAATCCTTGTAGCTTTTTACTTCTACTGAATAATATCCTTAGAATAAATTCTCAGATCTGGAGTTAGTCTAGGGAATAAATATACTTACAACTCTTAGTACAAACTCGTAGTACTTTGCCAGAGTGTCCCAATATATATATCATTAGCATACCAACAGAATACAACTTGGTCAGCAAGTAGTTATGACTCTTTTAATGTTATTAGGAATTATTAGGAATTTGGCCATTAATAAGAAAAAAAGTTCCCAGCAGTTTGTTACTGGCATTTTCTTTTGTCTCGTCTGTTTACATTCTCTGCCCATTTATTTATAGAGATCTTGATGTTTTTCACAGAAATTTAAAGGAACTCTTTATATGTAATTAGTCATTTGTTGCATTGTAAATACTTCCACTGTTTTCCATTTTCTTTTGCTATTTTTCACAATAGATGCTATAGTGTTTTACACATTTAAATGTAAAACATTTTTTGTGATTTCTACAGTTTCAAAGAGGGAAAGTTACCAGTTTCCCTAGAGATCAGATAACCCACTCTATTCCCACTTTATACTTCTCACTTTAAAACAGACTACACTGAAACAGACTCTCGGATTACCAGCAAAAGAGAAAATCCAAAAATGAATCATCACCTGGAATTGATAAATGAATTCAGCAAAGTCTCAAGATAAAAAAATCGATACACATGGATCAGTAGCTTTCATATATGCCAATAGCAGTCAAGCCAAGAATCAAATCAAAGACACAGTATCTTTCACAACAGTATCAAAGAAAATTAAATATTTAGGAATAAATTTAACTAAGGAGGTGAGAGACCTATATAGGGAGAACTACAAAACTGAGAAAAGAAACTGCAGAGGATGTAAACAGATGGAAAACCCTACCATGCTCATGGATTTGTAGAATTAATATTGTTAAAATGTCTATACTACCCAAAATGATCTACAGGATTCTGTAAGAAAATGTTGGAAAAACTCGCACGGACATCTGCCTAGGCAAATAATTTATGAAGAACCCAAAGGCAATCACAGCAACAACAAAAATAAATAAATGAGACCTTATCAAATTAAAAAGTTCTGCACAGCCAAGGAAACTATCATTAGAGCAAACTGACAACCTACAGAATGGGAGAAAATATTTGCATGCTACATATCTGATAAAGGGCTAATAGCTAGAATCTATATAGAACTCAGGAAAATTAACAAGAAAAAATCAAACACCACCATTAAAAAGTGGGCAAAGGACATAAATAGAAATTTTCAAAAGAAGACAAATAGCCAACAAACATATGAAAAATTATTCAACATCTCTATCATCAAGGAAATGCAAATCAAAACCACAATGAGATATCACTTAACTCCAGTGAGAATGGCTTTTATCAGAAAGTCCCTAAACAACCAACGTTGACGTGGATGCAGAGAGATAGGAACATTCATATACTGCTGGTGGGACTGCAAATTAGTACGACCTCTATGGAAAGTAATATGAAGATACCTCAAAGAACTAAAAGTAGAATTACCATCTGTCCCAGCAACCCCACTACTGGGTATTTACTCAAAAGAAAAAAAGACATTCTATAATACAGACAGCTGCACTTGAATGTTTACAGAAGCACGATTCACTATTATAAAGATGTGGAAACAACCCAAGTGCCCATCAATACATGAGTGGATTAATAAAATGTGGTATATGTATACCATGGAGTACTATTCAGCCACAATAAACAATGGTGAACTAATAATACTTCTTATATTATCCTGGATGGAGCCGGCGCCCATTCTTTGAAGTGAAGTATCACATAATGGAAAAAGAAGCACCACATGACTCACCACTAAATTCACAATAACTGATCAACACTTATGTGCATATATGGAAGTAACATTCACTAGGTGTCAAGGCAGGTGGGAGGGGGGAAGATTGGATGGGTAAATCCACACCTAATTGGTGTAGTGCGTACTATCTGGGGGATGGGCATGCCTGTAGCTCTACTTGGGCAGTACAAAGGCAATATATGTAATCAAAGTGTTTGTACCCCCATAATATCTGTAATGAAATAATAACAAAATAGGAAACTAAATATTAATGTATAAGGACTTACATAGATATTGATAGAGCCATAGGTTGAGGATAATATAAGAAAAATTATACTTATATGCAAAGGAATAAAATGATAATGTTGATGGAAAATGCTGTAAGCATGGTTGTCAGATTTTCTTTTTAGAATATGTCATAGTAAAATTGACTTTCATTTACTAAGATAGTGAGGGTAGGAAGACAATTTATACATATATAGGAATAGTAGTGAAACTTGGTATGAATTAAAAGTGTTGCTATATATTATCACAAATTAACAATAGAAAATTAACTATATTGGAGATCCAACAGTGTTTTTAACCCTTTTTCCTGTGATAAATTTTGCCATATTGATAATTAAAACCTTCAATATATATAGAATTCCATGATGAGACATGTGTTTTCAAAAGAAAAATATCCCAGGCAAGAGAAAATCAGCTGATAGACATTCCATATCAAATTTATCTATCTGATATGAATTACCATAGCAACAAATGAATCTAGCCTGTCTGCTACTGGTCTTGCAGGCTTGCAAATATTTACAACGGTGACATTTCCCTTCTCCTAGTGAAACTAATAGTGATTATCATGACATAATTCACATGGCTATAGCACTTTACAGACTGTAAGTAGACACATGAATTATCTATTTTTATTTTTGCAAAAACTCCTGTGAGGCAGGCAGGGATGATGTATTATTCCCACTGTGCAGACAAAGCAAATGAGGCTCAGATACATGATAGACATCCTGACATCAGACTGAAAATAAATGGTAGAAACAGTACCTCCCTCTTTTTCTAGTCCTATTAATCTTTTTGAAGATATGTGTATGAGAGTTCATCTTTTTCTTCTGTATAAAACAAATGAATGGATAAAAATGTTTATGTACATTAAAAAATTAAATTTAAAAAATTAAAAAAGAATCATAGGAAAAAATAAAGGAGGTATTTCAGTTCAGCAGCATAAAATTATTAGTTTAATTGTGTTAGGATACTCAACTGGCTAAAGATTTAGGAGGGAAAACTCATACTCTAAAGAAAATTAATTTCAGGTGAATTAAAATTTAAATGTAAAAAATAAAATATTGAAAAAAATAAGAGCTAATATTTACTTAATCTTGGAGGAAAGAGAAGGACTTTCTATGCATCTCCCCAAAGGCAGAAATCATAATGTTTGACAGATTTGACAACATAGAAATTATCAACTTTCACACTAGATACCACCATAAAAATAGAAGGCAAATGTAGAAAATACATATGATAAAGAATTAAGTTCTTTAGTGCATAGATAACTACTAAACGTTGATAAAAATAGTCATGCTGGAGACTCAGACTTGTGGGGGGAGGGGGGAAAGGGCATTTATTGAAACCTTAAAATCTGTACCCCCATCATATGCCACAATAAAATAAATAAATAAATAAATAAAAATAATTAGTGACCCAATGAAAAAGTGGGCTAAACCAATTTACGAAGGAAATGTAAGTGACCAAAGTACATATTAAATATTCAACCTCACTTATGATCTCAAAAGGCAAATTCAAACAAAGGAAATAATGTTATTTGTCTATCAAGTTGACAATAATTAAAAATAAGATATCCATACCCAACACTGAAAGAAATGAGAAAATAAACATTTTCATACTCAGCTAGTGAAATTATATGAAACTTTCCTTAAAGTAATTCATCAATATAAATCAGAAACATTATCAACCCACCCTCTAACAACTCAATCCAGAAATTACAGTAATAGTTATTTATCCTAAGGCAATAATTAAATATGTACAAAAGATTTGGCTACAATGTGTTCATCACATCATTAGTTTATAAAACTAAAAGACTGAAAACCTTAAATGTCCAACAAAAGTCGATTATTTAAATAAATGACAGGGTAGCCATATAAAAGAATACTTACTAATCAGCTATTTTAAAACATTTAATAAGATTTTTGAAATGACAAACTTATAGAGATGAAGAATAGATTAAGTGTTGACAGACCTTAGGGATGGGGGAAGGAGAAAGGAGTCTGTGGCTATAAAAAGTACTCTTAGAGATCCTTAAAATGAAACTTCTTTATTCTGTATCCTGACTGTGGTGGCGTTCACACAAATCTACACATGTGATAAAAATTCAGAGAATTAAATACATACAAATATACACAAGTACATGTAAAACCGGTGAAATCTAAGGAAGATCAATGGAGAAGGTCAATTTCCTGGTTGTGCTAAAGTTATATAAGATGCTGTTTACCATACGGGAAAACCACAAGAACACTATACAGGATATATAATGCCTTACAATTAAATGTGAGTGTACAAGTATCTCCAAATAAAAAGTTTTCTAAAAAGGATACAGAGGAAGAGCATTTGGCTGACATGGAATGATGTACATGGCATACTGTGAAGTGAAAAACAATAGGTTTCAAAAAGCAACGATGATAAGACACATTTTTATAAACAAATGTACACATACATCCATACACACAAAGAGAAAATAGGTCTGGAAGTAGATGCATAAAAGTGTTATTAGTTTTTTTTGTTTTTTTTTTATGGAGGACTTATGCATTTTTATTTTAAATTTTACTAAAATCAATAGTAATCAAGACAGTATGATACTGGTATAAGGATAGACATACAGATCAAAGGAAAACATCAGAGTCCAGAAATAAACCTTCATATATGGTCAACTGATTTTTAACAGGGGTGACGAGACAATTCAATGGACAATAATCTTTTCAACAAATGATTCTAGGACTAGTGATATCTTTACACAAAGGAAAGAAGTTGTTTGTACTTTTCCTACACCATACACCATATACAAAAGCTAACTAAAAATTGATCATAAACCTGGCCGGGCGCAGTGGCTCACGCCTGTAATCCTAGCTCTCTGGGAGGCCGAGGCGGGCGGATTGCTCGAGGTCGGGAGTTCAAAACCAGCCTGAGCAAGAGCGAGACCCCGTCTCTACTATAAATAGAAAGAAACTAATTGGCCAACTAATATATATAGAAAAAATTAGCCGGGCATGGTGGCACATGCCTGTAGTCCCAGCTACTTGGGAGGCTGAGACAGAAGGATCGCTTGAGCCCAGGAGTCTGAGGTTGCTGTGAGCTAGGCTGACGCCACGGCACTCACTCTAGCCTAGGCAACAAAGTGAGACTCTGTCTCAAAAAAAAAAAAAAAAAAAATTGATCATAAACCTAAGTAGAAGAGCTAAAACTATAAAACTCTTTTTTCTTCATTCCTTTATTTTTTTTTAACATAACATAAGCCAGGTTTATTCTTTCTATTAAATTTAAGCTAACTTATATAGAATGTCATATATGGGAACTTTCTAATTATACACACAGCTTATATACCTGGTAAGAAAATGTGGGTTACCAATGCAATGGGAGGCAAATGATGTGTTGGAAATTATTACTTTCTTTCTTTTTTTTTTTTAGCGTATTATGGGGGTACAAGTGTTAAGGTTACTTATATTGCCCATTCCTCCCCTCCCCCCTCAAAAGTGTTAGTTATTATTATTATTTTTTTTAATGAGTAGGCCCTTGGAGAAAAAAGCTATTACCATACCCATCTTTTCAATTAAGATGCATGATGCATCCATCCATTGTAAGCCTAACAGTTGCTGAAGACTGTAGGAACCTAAGGAATAGCCAACCAAAGAAAGGCTTCATAAACATGACAATAAATCCTATACTTTATCTTGAAGTTTTAATTTACAAATGAAGAACACTAAAAATGACAAAAATGGCAAACCCCAGCACATGCACAAATATTTCAGTGAAGAAATTATGTATTTTAGGACCAACGAGGAATTCCTTCTGAAACAAATTACATCTTAAAATGTGACTGTAGTCTTTGATCCCATTTCTTGCCAGTGCTTTAGCGCTGTGATCCCCAATCCCAGAGCTGAGGATTGGTACCGCTGCTCCGGCTCCCGCTCCCGCCCCTGCCCCCACCTCTTCCCTTGTCCCTGGAAAACTTGTCTTCAAGAAACTTATGAAACTTGGGGGTGGGGGTTGCGCACAGCAGGAGGTGAGCGGCCAGCGATCCAAGCTTCACCAGTATTTACTTACAGCCACTGCCCATAGCTCACATCACTACCTAAGCTCTGCCTCCCCACCCCCTAACCCCCCCCAACCCCGTGGAAAAATTGTCTTCCATGAAATGGGTCCCTGCCTTGGTGCCCAAAATTGTGGGAAACGATGCTTAGCGTTTGTGATTCTTTCTTCAGTTTTAAGGGATGAACACAACCAAGTCACTCTGTTCACGTTAATCAAAAAATGGGTTACAAACTGACACAGATGTCATGATGCTGTCAACAATAAGGAACTGACATCATGAGGCTTTTATAGGCACTAAGGATTTTAATGTCAACAGTGGTAACTCTCCAAAATGAGAGACCAACCACAAATCTAGGACAAACTGATCTAATTTTGATAGTATAAGTATTTCTTCACTTGGAAGAATCCAACAAGCTCAATCTAATACCTAAGCTTTAGCCAGGACTTCAGTCTTAACTGTTTGACATAGGTCAAATGTAGCTAAGCCTCAGGCTCCAAGTTTGTAAAATGGAAATGATACAATATCCACCACAGATAAAGTTATTGTGAGAATTAAATAACACACTTTAAGGGCTTAGCACAGTGGTTGACATATAACAAATACTAAAGAATATTTTTCATGTATTTGACAGTGTGTTGTAGGTACTAAAATCAATTATCTAATTGTCATTTATTTTGCTTACATGGCTCATGCCAAAGTAATACAGTTTATAGAAAATAAGGATTAGAACCTATAGCTTAGTATCTTTCTTATATACCTCATATCCATGTATAAAACTTTATTTCTCTATACTTCAGCTTGTATAAACTGTTCCATGATAATGATTTCAAATCTATATAAAGTAGTATAACAAATGTGCAAATTTAGATCAAAAAAATATGACCCCAAATATTTCAAAACAATATAAAATGACTAAAACTGCCATTAACTAATGGCCATTATAACTCAATAAGAACACTGGTCTGGACAAAAAGGACATGTGAAAATACCAATAAGGAGAAAAAGAAGACTTTAGTACTTTTTACAATGTGATAAAAACCAAGTTAGTCAAGTAGTACATTACCAACTTCAGCTCTTGGTAAAATCCAACATGAAACACTTACATTAAGGCAGGGCATGGTGGCTCAGGCCTATAATCCTAGCACTCTGGGAGGCCGAGGCGGGCAGATTACTCAAGGTCAGGAGTTCGAAACCAGCCTGATCAAGAGTGAGACCCTGTCTCTACTATAAACAGAAAGAAATTAATTGGCCAACTAATATATATATAGAAAAAAAATTAGCGGGGCATGGTGGCACATGCCTGTAGTCCCAGCTACTTGGGAGGCTGAGGCAGTAGGATTGCTTGAGTCCAGGAGTTTGAGGTTGCTGTGAGCTAGTAGGCTGACACCACAGCACTCACTCTAGCATGGGCAACAAAGTGAGACTCTGTCTCAAAAAAAAAAAAAAAAAAAGAAAGAAAAGAAAAGAAGAGAAAAGAAAAGAAAAAAGAAAGAAACACTTACATTAAGCACCACACTGGTCAAGCTGCCCCTGGTCTCTTATTTGCAAACTATTAAAAAAAATAGCCTTATTATGAAAACAAGCTAACTTTCATAATCATGCTCTGATAAATCAATATCTGTGATATATTATCATCTCTTTTTACACTGCCATTTTATGAAATTTTTTTAAAAAGCAAAAAAATAAGAAATCAATCTTTCAAAGTGTCCTCATTTCATTGGCGACAATTAAATGTCCCCCAAATGTTTCCAATCTCTGTATACTGTATGTTACAAAATGGGCACTGATGGTGATTTTTAGTCTATTTTACTTTTAAATCTATTTACATATGTAATAGGCACAGCCTAAGTTTTCAGTTAAAAGTCTTTGCACTTAAACTGAATAGCAGATGATTTAGCATGAGTTAACAGGTCAATTATATGGAATTATAATTGTTTCTGTGCATTGGGATTTTATGTTAAACATTAGAATGTGATGGTGAGCATCCATATTTGATTTTAATTGCTGTAACCTGAGTTATCAAAAACATCATGAGAACACTGGAGAACATAAGAAAATGACATGAGGCATGGGAAATGAAAACGATGCTATAGAGGGAACTGCAGTAACAGATGCGGCTCTCTCTGAGGGACTGGCTCAAATTTATGATTTACAGAGAAGGGTAAGCATCTCCCAGTGAGTCTTCTCCAGAGTTAGATAATTCTCTTTACTTTTCTAAGTATTGAGAGCAGAAAAGACATGCTCTTCCATCAATAAATGCCTGAAGAAGTACAAAGCATTTTTCAGAACAACAAAATCTGTAGGCTTTCTTTAGCATTTCTTACACTGACAAGGAAATGTTTCATACTATGCCCCAAATAAGACAAATGCTCAATCTATTAAAAAAAAAACTATAAGCAAAACAAATGATAAATAATGCAAGCTGGTGAACAAAATACAAGGAAAAAAAGCCTGTAAACCACCAGTTAAGAAATCTGATAGAAATAGTGGTAACAGACACAGTTTTTCCCACCAAACAGCCAATGAGAAGAGGAAGATGAATCAAATACTTGAATCTTTCCATGGCTCACCATGAAAATCATGAGCCCTTCCTGGAAAGCATTCAGACAGTAGTAATGGTAACAAAAGCACCTCAATATGGCATTATGGGCCATAAAAATCAACTACATTTTCTGAGCACCTACTAACAATTTTATAGGAATTATTTCATTGAATTCTCAACACAGCTCTGTGAAGTTTATCCTATTTAGAGATTAAAAATTGAATCTTAAAGAAATTAAGGACCATGTCTATGGTGGCACAAGAGGCATAACTGGGATTCAAATCCAGTCTATCTGATTCCAGAGCCACACTATCAATTGCCACATTATACTGCTCAAATGAGATACAGATGTCAAAATTAAAAAAAAAATGTATGGAAGGTTCAGCATTTGTAAAACTAAACAACTTTCGAAATACCATTTTCACTCCTACTATGTTATTGAGTTGACCGATATTCTCTGGACTTTACATCTTTTGCCCCTGTCCCATCCATCCATCCATCCATCCATCCATCCATCCATCCATCCATCCATCCATCCATCTATCTATATAACATTCATCCTTACTACCTTAATTACATGTATTTTGATATATTTATCTCTTTTTTAAAAATGCTGGAATTTCATCATCCACAAATAGGTAGTATCTTGCAATTTAAAAAAATCCCACTCTAGACAATAGGTGTGTGGATTTTGGAAATACAGGGTAAGGAAGTATGGATATCCTGTGAGGTAAGAACCACATACAGGCATCCTTGGAGAATATTAAAGGAGATATATAGGAAAACACTTGTGTTGAGTCTGGTACAAATGATTATTTGGTAATTATTAGTGTTCATGACACATCCTGCAACATTACTATTCTCCAAAGTTTAGAGAAGTGAAGCTACTCCACCACCATTATAAACACTATAGTCAATGAGCTATGTGAGCCAAGGTTAACTACCTTAATGTTTCAATTCACCATCAAGGAATGAGACTGCAAGCTGCCTATGTGACCTTTCCTGAGAAAAGTAGCTTATCATTTTCAAGAGAATGTTTTTATAATCATCCATTTCAATAGAAAAATTTCTAAAGTCTATTAAACACTGACTTGACTTCTTTAAAAAACTATACAGAATTTAGTCTTTTCTCAAGGATGGAGTATCATAACTAGGCATACACAATGGAAATTATAGATCTGGCAGATCCACATCTTAGAGATTATCTAATTCAAATCTCACTTCACATCTGTGCAAACTGATGTTCCAAGAAATTTTGCAAGTTGCCTAAAGTCACACAGTAGGAAGGTCATTTGATTACCATACACCGTGCCACCACATCTATTATTGTACTATGCTGAGCACTATCTAGCAAAGTAGTCAGGATTTAGGGCAATATCTCTTATAATTTCCCCTACATTTGTTATTTTTGTTATCCCTTCTCTTTTCCCATAATCTTTAACAATAAAACTCTAGGAGGGTTCGATGGCTCATACTTGTAATTCAAGCACTTTGGGAGACTGAGGTGGGAAGATCACTTGAGGCCAAGAGTTCAAGACCAAACTGAGCAAGATGGCAAGAATCTGTCTCTACAAAAAAAAAATTTTAATTAGCCAGACATGGTGGCCCATACCTGCTGCCCTAGCTACTTGGGAAACTGAGACAGGATTGCTTGAGCCCAGGAGTTCAAAGCTGCAGTTTGCTATTATCTCACCACTGCACTCCAGATTAGGCAACAGAGCAAGACCCTGCCTCTAAAAAAAACTGAAAAAAAAATTTTAAAAGACTGCTAAATCAAAAAGCATCTATATGCTTATCCTCTGCAGGAAAAAAATTAAGCTAGGCTACTCAACTGCCCATGTTAGAGGAAACACTCCAAAAGATAATGTGTGTGGTGTGCTTTAAAAAGGAAAGGGATACAAAGTGAATCTCTATATAGACTTCAGAAAGAAAAGAGGATGCAATCAAAAGCCTACATTGTCTTAAACACCTTTGGGTATAGGACTGTCAGGAAGCCAAAAATTTCCTGAGAATAGGCAATACAGTAAACTTCACAAGGACAGGGACTAGGTTCTCAATAAATATGGGTTGAATACCCTAATAAATGAGGGTTTGTCACTACACTAAATGGTACCAGGCCATTGTGCTGTTTGATGTAGGTTTGGATTTTAGGTATTTCTTTCTTCCCTTTCCTATACAGATATGAACTGCTACTTACACCTCTAATAGTGCCCCCCCAAACATAGTCTTTACAGAAATTGATAATACTCACTTTATCTTCCAATGGAATGATGCTAATATGTCCTGAACTTCCTAGAATTATTTCTAAAATAAGAATGAATATATTCTAAGTGAAGACCTGAGGGATTTCCCTATGCATGAAGCATGCCAATATTATCACATATGCCTTATAACTTCTACCTTGCCTGTTCTTCTGTTGAGTTCTTGGCTGTGTTGCAGATTAGACAAGCTGCCAGATAAGTCACCTCCAGAGAGATGTTATGTTACTGAGACTATTTTTAACCTAAAACCAATGATATGTCTCCACAACCCTCAAAATTGTCAAATGACTTTTTAAATGGCAAAATATCCTGAAAATGGTAATTGTGGACCAAAGCTGAAGACCATTTAGACACATGATTTACATCCATTTTTGTCCTCTCCTTTGAGACTAAGTTGGCCCTCCTTCTTTATTCCATTTTCTTCTCTTTTTCCACAGTTCAAATACTTTATCTTACTCCTCTGCCTCTGTGTGTTCAAGAGATATTTCCTATATTTTCTGATCAGAAAGCAATGGGCTTAACTACGAAAATACAAACAGAACTTCATTTTTTTCCATAATCTCTTGAAAATAGGATCTTAAGAAGTTTCCACCTGTTACAGAAAATGAAAATACAAATTAATCAAGATCAAAGGGATTATAAAATATTATTCTCAGATGATTCTACTTGATGAAGCAATTGTCCCTTGATGCCATTTTAACTGGAACTAAATCTGCTAAAAGAAAAACTACATCTAAGAGCCTATTTCATGTCTCTGATTCATGCATAATTAACTGTGCTTCTGTTATTAAAACCAAATCTGTGAAACACTGCTTTTCCTATAATTTACTCAAAGTGGTACTTAAATAAAGCAAACACATTTTAAAGGCTACTTTCAGCAAACTATTTCAAAAGAGATACATTCCAAACACATTAACAAATAATTCCAATTAAGTAATTAATTTTAAAACCCTCAAGTTCCTAGGTAACAGAAAGGCAAAAATACAGAACTCAAGTATGGTATAACAACTATTCTAAAATGGATATTGTTCTCAGTTTTAGGATAGACTGGAAAGAAAAAAACAGTCTACTGGCCCTTCCAGCTGTCACTCAACCTCTGTTCATAGTAGCTACAGCCAGGTTATCTGCAGCCATGCAGATATTTTCAGGCTGGGAATAAACATATCCTCACTATTGTGAAAAAAAAATTACCCAGGTATTTTTGGTTCAGACAATATCTTAAAGGCTATATAGCTTATCCACCTATATTCAAAAACAAGGAAACTGAGGCTCAGAGATTAAGTGCCTGTCCCTCTCAATTCCAGCAACTCACATAACTATTTAATGGTCCAGCAAGGTATGGAACCAAGTTTTCCCAATTATTTCTATTAACATGGGTCAGCTGTGAGGGTCAGAATAATTGGCTCTCTTTCTGGGAGGGAACGGGCCTTTGGAAACTTACCAGTTGTGTGATCTTGAGCAAATTATTATACAACCTTTCAATCCCTCTTTTCCTCACCTATAAAAGGTAGAGAATATCTAACAAGGTTCTGAGGCTTATGTTCAGCTTCTAAAGTGCTTAGCACATTGATTAAGAAATTATAAGCACTCAAAAACTAGTAGCTATTATTTTCACCCTCACCCTGGAAACATGGCTGCTCCCACTCTTTGAGAAGAACTGAATTCATTAACACAATGGACAAGGTCCCATCCACCAGAGCTTCTCCGGCCTACCACATTCTACAGACAGAAAACGTCACCCAATAACCTATTTCATACTATCTAAAATTCATCTCTTACACTGTTAAGAAAAACAAAATGTCAATCGCTGCCAAATGTCTTCTGCCAAGTGTTGTATGTTAAATTTGTTAAACTAGAAATTGCAGGGGAGTTTCTGGCTTCACCCAAAACATAGAGAACAAGCGATGGAAAACAAGGGGAAGATAAGGTCACACACCAGGACCTTGGAACTCAGGATCTGGAACTCAGCACATTTAGTTGTGGGTGGATAGGTAGGTGGTAGAAAGCAAAGTGCTTTCCTTCAGCAACATAAAGCAGGAATAATGGCTACCTGAACAAAATACAATTCCCCAGGCTTCTCAACACAATAGAATAGAATCCGTTTCCTTTCCCTAGTAAATTAATACACACGCGGGCAATAACTGAGCATGTTTCTTGTAAAACTGAGGATTAAGCTATATCCGAGCTGCACTGTACCCTAGGATCATATGAATATATGGAAAAGTCGTATGAAATGGCGAGACAAAATGGGATTATCACCTTGAAATCAACAAGGAAGAATCATTGTCATGCCAAAGGCGTCTCCATTGATAAAATCCCGATCCTCCATTCTTATGACACTGCAAACCCACCTCCCTCTAAGGAAATTAACAGGAATCACCGCAGCAACCAACCTCAGCAATCGCCATCGACCACATCGACCCTTACTCAAATGGCGCTAAGCATCGCGGGTGCAAGCCCCTCCCTGGAGCTGCCAAGTCCTGCGGTGACTCCAGACTACCTCACTTCCTTTCTGTCCTCCCATGCTCGACCCCTGGCATTTCTCGCCAACTCTCGCCACTGACAGAAAAAGTATGAACAACACAGATTTCCTACACTTTGTCCAGGGAGTACCAGGGCCACACATACCCGTCCCTATTACGATCACATCAAACTCCGAAGGGAGATTATCCGCCATCTTGACAGGAAATGTGTCATATGATTGTTGCTTGTGGAAATGAGATCAAGTTGAGCATTCCTTCGGTAGAAGGCGGAAGGGAAAACAGTGCATTCTGGTTATTGTAGTTTTGGGTGGAGGCTACAAGTAGGCTACGACGGTATTATATTTGAAATGTTTACGTGAAATCTAAAAGCTCGACTCATTTTCCATGCTGAGTGCAGTAGGTCACTTAGACTGGAGGGTTGAGGTAGGAAAGAGATGTAGATTTTTATTCCGCTGGCAAGGATGAACGTGGGAAGACTTGGGTACCCACTGGCAATGTTGAAGCAAAAATTGTTAGGAGACGCGGAAGGCGGAGTGAAATTGAAAGGGGCTTGCTCTGTGAACAAGAGAGATTTTCATTCCAGCCAGGAAAACTGTCCTCTTGCGAGTCTGTACTTTCGTGTTGGCCCCTGAGGCACGGTTTTTCACACCGATACTTTCAAACTATATTCCGTATCTTTTTTGTTTCTGTATCTCCCCGAGAAAAACCTCTCACCCTAGTTTCGCCAAAATCACCACGTCCGCATTTGTTCTACTTAGTCCAAACAGCCAACTTGACAATATATATTTGCAAAATTAAACTTGCTTTACAGGAGGAAAAAAAAGATATGAAAGCATAGTGGATGCTTAATAAGCGTTTGTTTAGTCTGAATCTGATTTTCCGCACGAATAAGACGAGTTCATGAAAGATTCTCCTAATAAGCTACTGGAGAAATGATTAGGATAAAATGGCCTCTATATTAAAGTAACTCCATTTGATGAGGGGCTTTAGGTGGCCTTAGTCAAACAGCTAACATAACTCTCGTAAGTATTTTCAAGGTGTGTTGCTTCCCATCCCCCATTATTTAAAACAGTTTTTCTGTCTGACAGCACTGGGGGGGGGACGGAAGGGGGTGCATGAGAATGAGTGAGAATACTTTTTTGAGCCCAGAAATCACTTGTGTAGTTATTTTTCAAAAATTTCACGATAAATCAAATAAGGGGTGCAATAGTGGACCTTCTCCAACACCACCTGTCCTCTGAGATGCTTGGGGTTCCCCGGACACATTGTTTACTTTCCAGTCTTTGTGATCATGCTCATGCTGTTCCTTCAGTAGAGATGATCTTCCCATTCTCTAGATAACATTTATCTCCAAGATTCTGCTCTGCTCAGCTTCCACCTTCTCCTCCTTTCACCTCCTTCCCATATTGGCTAAGTTCCCCTACACGATGCTACCATTCTGTCATAACCTGCCATATTGCACTGAAATTGTTTGCATTTATATCACTTCCTACAGAGTACACATACTCTCACACATACACAAAAATACACACCCAGATTTACAACACCATAAATTATAAGCCCCTATACAGTATGACAGAGACCATATCTTGTTTCTCTTTTTGCCTCCTGCACCTAACCTAAACCTGGTGCATAGTAAGGATTCAATAGATGTTTGATGAACTGAATTTAATTCTGATTGTCCTAATAGGTGGTGAGCACAATGGGGACAGGGACTCACCTTTATATCTGCCATGATTATTATGTCTTATATTTTGAGGATGTTCAGTATGTTTGTTAATTGTCAAAAGTTCCATGAAAACTCTTTAAAACTGTATTTTGCTGGGGTTTTCTTGCTGCATTTCTCTTGCATTTTGCTATAATAATTGTATGTATTTTACTAATTTCTTGTATGGATTATCCTGCTGTATTAAACAATTCTCTTGTGATATGGTCCTCTGATTGATGCTTCAGATTCCTCTAAAAAGTATAATGTATTGTTCCATAAATCACTCTGCCTTTTGCCATGGTATGAAAAGAAAGTTTTGAGTATTATCAGAAGTGAAATAGATCTTATCTGTAGGACTCTTGATACATAAGTAGAAATGGAAATTAAATTAAATAAGGTTCTTAGAACTATATTTGGCTGGTAGTAAGTACTCAGTAATGTTGTTAGTACTAGTAGTGGTAGCAGCAGTAGTAGCAATCATTGTGAGCATGTGTGATATACCAATTTCACCAATCATATTTGCAAAAATGAAAAGATTGATAACATACAGTATTGGTAAAGGTATCAGGAAGCAGGAACACTCATACACTAGTGGGAGTGTAAGTTGGTACAATTTTTTTGGATGACAATTTGGCAGTATCTGTCAACATATTAAATGCTTGTACTTGGTGATTTAGCATTTTCTCCTTTAGAATGTATCCTACAGACTGCTTAACTTTGTTTATTTGTATTTTCAAGGATATAACACCATATATCATTTTGAGATTTTGCCAACTTTTGAGTTTTAAATTCATGTGACTAATAAATTACTTTTCATGTTAATCGTTAGAGATGAAGCATCATAGCATAAATAATCTGTTCTTAAATAAAATATAAATTCTTTCCTCCCAAGATGGCTTGGATATTAAACATAAACATATTTGAGAAAGGCTTATATTAACCCATGGATTATGAAAGTTAGTAGTAGGAGGACAGGGATATTTGTTCACCGAACTATCCCAAGCAACTGGAAGAGAGCCTGTAATATAATAGAAGCTTAATAAATATTTCTTAAATGTCAAAGGGCTGGAGATCTACGATACTCTCCTATAAAGCCCTTTTTAATACCATGGTCAGCCTTTTTCTTAAAGCCTTTTCCCAAATGTGTTCTGGCCAAAACAATTCTATAGAATATTAGCAGGAATTTCATCATCAAATATAGTTAGAAAGCAATTAAAGTTAAAAGATTTCTTTACAGGAGGACTTTTTCAAATGTTATAATACATATACATATGAACTTTGAGGATTTCATAATAACTTTTAAACCGTAGTACACACTCTGGGAAACACTAGGCTGGACTATTTATTAGTCTGACCGAGTTTGATATTTCTCATGTTCTCATAGATGATGTGATTGCCCCAATATCAGTAGGACATGCACAGCAAAATGTTTTCTAGGAGTGGTAATGAGCCAGACACACAAGAATTATTACATACCCTTCCTGGATGTCGTAGTACAGTTTATGCTCCAGCAGTCACATAATTTTACACACATGTACATGCACACACACACGTACACACACACACAAACTGCATCCACTACCATGGAATCTCATTGTCAACATATTATAAACAACCAGACAGATCTTCTACCATAAATAAAATCAGATATGTCAGATGAATCTGTAATATCCTAAATTATTTAAGAGAGCTCCTTAGAAAATAGTTATGTCTGTAAAAGTGTATATCCCTTAACACTGTGAAAAATGAGCAACAATTCAGGAAGTAGATTATTAACACTTTATTACAAGTTCCAGGCTTTAAAAGAAAAAAATTAATGCAGAACTAGTGTTAGAGCTTGCTTTGAATTAAAAGTTTTGTCTCTAAGCCTATGATTATAGTGGTGGTAAAAATTCATAAGCACAAATACTCTAGATAATAAAACATACTTAAAAATGGAGAAAGTCCACTCCACTGGAGAAAAGTAACCTCAAATTACATGTAGTACTTTTGTGAGCTTACACACCCCTTGAAGAATTTTACAGTGTACCCAGATGAAGTTAAACTTTTCCATTTCAAACATGTACAAATACTATTCCATCATACCATTTTATGTTTATAAAAATTCAATTTCTTTGAGTTCCTGTTTATTTCCCTCTTTAAAAGATCATCAATGTCATGACAGCAATCATTTCCACTATATTAGAAATATCTTTTAAGGTGCTACTTTTAGTAACAAAATGATTATTTGTACTATTGTATCTGTTAGCTTCTTCAATACAGAAATATTCGGAACACATTTCCACTTTTCATAGTCCTTGCAAAACAAAACAAAACATAAAACTATGAATAATTTTGTGGGAATTACATGAACCTTTATAGAAAGTCTTGCTGTTCTTCTTTTAGCTGTTTAATTGTAATGTCACAGTAACAGAAAGCAGCATACCCAATTCTGCATGGATGAATAAGCACATTCAATAAGGAAGATTTAACAGAGTAAATCAAACACTGGATTAAACATTTTCTGCATAACAGACCACAAAATGGGCATTCATTTTACCAATGGATCGTTGGCATTAGAAGCGAATAGAAGTGCGCACGGACATAATTAAACTGAATATTCAGTGGCCTGATTGCAAAGTTTCCTAATATTTTATCAAACTAACATCCAGTTAATTAGAATTGCCTAAACATATTCACACACACACATTGAAAAGATTAAGTATAAACACTATTCATTTGCATTTCATCGTTTAATAAATTCATTTGTTTTCTTCTGTTTTATTATCCCCAAAGTTTGAATGTAGTACATTTTCTGTATGGCTTCACAAAGTAAAAAGTTCAAACACAGGGAAATATGCAATATGGAGTGGTTTCACATGTAATTGTATTTTATTTTTCATTTCTGATAAAATAAAATTATTAAAGATATATTTTAATCTCAAAGTGCAAGCTATTTCCCCGAAATTTGCTGACAAAACCTCACCTCTGAATTTATTACATGGCTACTTATAGTAAAATTTTAAAATAGCCTGCTATTTTTGTATAAGTAGTTTCTCCTATTATTTGTGTTTTATTAGTTCATTTTCTTTTTACTATAATGCATTCATGTTTTATTTCAATGCAGAGCATTTTTAATTAGTCTTTATCAAGAAATGGCTGAATAACCCAGATTCAAAGCTTTTTATTCTCTCTAATTCTCAAAGATAATGTTTAATTAAGTCTATGTATGACTCAACCATTAAGAATACGAAGAATCGCTTCATATTTGGACTAACTTTGTGATAAGTTTGAATATAACGAGGTCATTTGAACTGTATTTTATATTTCATGTAGGTATAGAACAGGAATTTGGAAAGAAATAGATGACACACCTACTAAAAAGCAGCTATTGTCTCTGTATTTCTGTGATATTGCTGTCTACCATTGCCACAGTACCTTCTCGTGGAAGCTACCCTTCCCATAGCCCTGCCAAAAGTTAGCAGTCATGTTTTCAATACCACGTGACTTTAAGCCTCTAACCACAGCTGAATGAAGAACAAAGAAGAAAACTGACCTAAGAGAATCCATGGCTTGCAAAGATTTATGCCTAGCCTTGCAGCCTGTTTTAAAAAGATAACCTGGGCCAATCAGATTCCCTTCCCAGGAAATTCTTTAAAAATGCTATAGATAGAAGATGCAATATAACAGAAGCTGAAAGAAAGGACTGAGATTTGTCTTGATGTAAAATGGGCTAGAGCAGCCATTATACGAGGCATCCATCTTGTATATGGGCCACAGTCAAGATGAATACTGAAGGAAGTCAGCTGGTAGAGAGAAAGGAGAGTGGAGTTGCATTGCAGAGAGATGTATAGTTGCCATGAGAGCAAGAGCAAGTTCCTGCTCTTGTGAGAGAAGAGCTTCAGTCTCAGTGTCATAAAGAATGGCTGTGTTTTGTTTTCTATCCTTTGATTCCTGCAAACTCTGTGAGTCCTTATAACAACAGCCCATTTTCTTAGTTAGCCAGGGTGAGCATTGCAAGCAAAAGATTTTTGAACAAAAGGTTTTAAAGCATGCATGTAGCCAAGCACAGAGATGGTTCTCTAAAACTGTTTCTCTACCTAAAAATTATAGCTGAAAAGAGTTTTTATAAATAACTGTTCAAATATTAGAGATATTGTAATCTAAATATTGATCAGGAAAATATGTTGAAATAACATATGTTGAAAATAAATCTTAAGTGATCTGTCTATACTTTGCATTCAGTTTAGTTCACAGCCAAATTATTCCAGGCAGTTAGAAAAAGCTATCCTATTTTAAAGATCCCTAGAGAAGTGTATTTCATTCTTTTTTGCCCCTTTCTTCACTGTTAGGAAACCCTATCAATGAAATATTGATTTCTATAATTTTTAATGTTAAGTTTGGCATTCTCAGTGATAGTATCACATTAATATGACATCATGAAATGATTAGAAATAAAACTGCTAAAACCAATTCAGCCTAGCATTCAAAACCCTCCATGGAATGGTTCCAATATATGCATGGTATCATAAGGGGTCAACTAAGGGGGACTCATAGGCTCCCTTGGCTTTGCAGAGAAGAAAAGAAAATGTTACTGTGGCAAATATTATAGAACTATCAAAACATGTGAAAATACAAAACACATTAATAGTGAAACCACAGTTGCAATCCTAATTTCCCTCAGCATTATACAAATTATAAATTTTTATCAAGATAGAAAAATAAAAACTGCTGCAGCCAGCCTCCAAGATGATCCCCATGGTCCCCACACCTTGGCATTAATGCCCTTGCATAGTACCTTCTCACATCAAACCAGCTGGCCTGTGTACAAATAAGATTTTGTAGAAATGATGGAGTGTGACTTCAGAGGGCAGTTCATTTAAGACACTTCAATTTCCACTTTACTCTATCTGGTATCACTCACTCTGGGAAAAGCCAGCTGCCAGTTCATGAGGACACTCAAGCAACTCTATGGAGAGGTCTATGTGGCAAGACCTTCTAGCCACATGCAGCAAGGAATCAAGACTTCTTGCCAATAGTCATGTTAATAAACCATGTTGGAAGTGAATCATCCAGCCCCAGTTAAACTTTGAGATGACTGCAGCTTCAGCTGACATCTTAACTGCAACTTCATGAGAGACCCTAAAGCAGAAGCACTCAACTAAGTTGCTCCTGAATTTCTGACTCACAGAAACTGTGAAATACTAAATGTTTATTATTTTTAAGATACGAAATTTTAGAATGATTTCTTATTCAGCAATAAATAACTTATAGAAAAATAAAGCACTATAATCCATGTGAAGATGACATTCCAGTCATGCCATCTCATGGAGAGAACTGCAACTGCTACATCCAAGAAATCTATGCCCCCACAGTATATCAAGTGTTTTAGTCAAGCCAAGGCCTAATCTCACCTTCCCAGCTTTATCTACCACTACTGCTCCCCTATCTATACTCTATAGTCTGGCAAAACTGATATATTCACTATTCCCTAAATGTTTGTATGTCTCCATGTCTTTCTTTAAATTATTTGCTCTGACTAAATAGCATTCTTTTTCTTTTTTTTTTTTTTTTTCCTGTCTATGCTGTAAAAATCACACAGTTCCTTCAAAATCCCCCTTAGGTGCCACTTGCTTCGTGCAAGCTTTACTGATCTCCCAAACTGGATGATATCTCTTCTTCCCTTTAAGTCCTTAGAAGTCAGGACTGTTTTAGTTCCAAGTGACAAAATCCCAACTTGAACTAGCTTAAGCAAAAAGGGAATTGCTTGGGTCACATAACTGGTATAGTCGAGGTGGCAATGGCTTAAGCATGACTGGGTCCTGAGGATCAAACAATGTTTACTTTCTCTCCCCACCCCCTCACCTTTCTCTCTGTCTCTTGGTCCTGCTTCCTTGATTCCCTGTGAACAGGATTCCATAGGCAGTCTCTCTAATTGTCAGGGAAAATAACTATTGGAAACACATACTGAAATTCTTACAGTTTGTTATGCAAAAACTAGAAAGCCTCTCTTTCTCTAGGTCCTTATATTAGAAGAATCTGATTGTTCCTGTATGTCAGGGTCCCAGCAGGAATTGAGGCCACACACAACCTCGGTAATTTGTTGGCAGGGTTTGGGGAAACCAACAAAGAATTGTGCAGCAATAACAACAAAAGATGTTGAGAAATATGATTTAGGAATTAATGAAACATGGCTCATAAGATCATTATTCTATTGTATAACCCAATAGTACTGTATTAAAGACAGAAACAGGAGTTTGCAGAGTTTTGCCCTGAAGGAATGTGTGAACTCAATGGTTCACTTATTAGAGGCTGCTATCATGGGAGAGCTCTCAAATCTCCGGTAGGAATGTTTTTCAGGAAGGCTTCCCGGTATCTCAAAATCTGTGAGCTTCCCTGAGTCTTGAAAGACAAGACAAGGCAAATATGGCCCACAAATGGGAGCTGGAGACAATGAGTGCACTTTGCCCACAGATGAGCCCCAGTGGTTATAAACAACCTGTTTTATAGAGGTGGATTTCCTGCTCTCTCCTGTCTTTCTACCTTTGAGTCCACCATAACTAATCAAAAAAATATAGAGTCACTATACCTCTTTTATTTTACCTTTGTTAATTGACAACTACATCTTAGAATTTAGAAGTTAATCCCTGAAAGACTTTGTACCTGTTTGTTCACCTAGATTTTTTTAGAAGCCCTTTGAGAGGATTTTTGACCCCAACCCACTACCTGTATCCCCTAGCAACAGCATTCCCTGATATGCAAATATATTACCCTGACAACTGGTAATTGATGTCTGTGATTATAAAAACCTGTATGAATCTAACCATATTGCTGGCATTTATGGGGATACACCAGTCTCCTGAGTACCCCACTGTGTTATATCTGATCTTTTTATATATATAAAACTATAAACTATACCTTAGTCTCTGTGTATTCTTTTATTTCTCTCTGTTGCCTATCAATTTCCTTATCCTCTGTGGAGACCCCTATCTTAGGGATTTGGCTCCATGGGGAGAAACAGCTGATCTCCTCACGGGCCTGCCTCAACTACTCCCCTGCAAAAAGAGAGCTGTTATCAACCCTAGGCCAGAAGGGGTAAGGAATGGTAACAATTATCTGAACCCAGAGAGGGTAGCTGTATGGAGAAGGCCACCTGACAGGTGCTGTGACTTCAGTAGAGGAATGTAGCCAATTCACAGAATTCTTGCAAGGAAAGAACCACATGACTAAATCTCTGACCTCATTTTACTCCCTTCTTTTTATTATTTCTCTGGACTCCCCATTATCCAAACCTAAGAAGAAGACAGGGGCGAAAGAAACCCACTGATGTATTTCATAAAGGTCAGCCTCCCAGAGATCACAGCAGAGAAGAAAAGAGTGGATAATAGGTCTGGAGTACTGAAGGAAAAATATCCAAGACACTGCTTGGGTCATGTGCCCACATATAAAACAATCACTGTGGCACAGAACAGGCTAGTCTGATTGGCTAGCTTGGGTCACATGGTCACTCAAAAGGTGGGGTTGAGGTGGGGCAAAGTGACCAATAATGAACAAAACTTTCAGAACTATAGGTTGACATAAGGGTGATACCTCAAAAGAAGTGATGTTGGTATAAATAGTATGTCCAATGAAAACCTAATGCTGCTTTAGACCTTTTGGGGGGAGCACTTATTAAATTCAGTATTAAATTATAGTTATTTCTGACTTCACTTATCTCACTTGCCAGATTGAAAGCTTCTAGAAAACACAACTTATGTTTTTTTGTGATCTTTGAGTCCCCTGCAGTACTGACCACAATGCCTATAACATGACGGTTCTTAAATAAAATTAATGAAATATTTTGTATATGTATTTTGAGAGCAGTTAAAAGAGATACAAGGTAAAACTCTTATTTTCATTCTATTTTGAGAAGTTTCATATGTTCCAAGTTAGCTCAGAGATGTCTTTTTAAAATCCATGGAAATGATGGTTGATTGGTTGGTTGGTTGATTGACTGGTTTGTTTTTCTTCTTATATGTTATACCAGAACTTGCATCTTAGGCACAGATACCCTTATCTTAGAGTGACATGATGTTAGGACTAACAATCTGCTAGATTTTCTCAACTGGAAATCTTGACTCCCGAGGTACATTTTCTGCACACACGGAAGCTTAGCTCCATGTATCTATGGCTGCCTGTTTCTAAGTATTTAGGCCTACTAAGAAGTTGGTTTGACCTTTGCCATAGATGTTAAGTGGTGATGAATTGAAAGAGATGAAATATACTATACCAAGTGATATTTTTCCTAACAGAAATGTTTAAATTATATAAACTTATGTGAAAAAAGTATTTGTTAGTCAACTGGAAAAATAATTTCCTTAATTATACTAGAGGTACATTTTTATTTGAATAAAATAACAGTTCTGTGCAAATGTCATATTAATGGCATAGTTTGACTTGCTATAATGTAATGCTGACAGAATTATGCATATAATCTGATAAATATTAGTTTAAGATCAACAAAAGAGGACATCAATTGTTGTAACTAAAATGATAAGTTGGTCATTGCTATTCATTTGTAAGGTTTCTGGCTCCATTAGGCTTATTTTTAGAATAAGAAATAGTGTCATGGTAGTTGAGGCATGGATAATATGGGAAATGTTTGGGACAACAATCATACGAGTTACAATTGTGAGAAGATGTTCAAGCACAGATATAAAGTGATCCTAACTTTGGATTTGCCATGGATAAAAGGAAAAAAAAATGAAAGAAAGAAAGAAGCCAGAGTTTAGAAATGCCCTCAAATTTTTTCTTTATGTATCCCCAGTTTTACACATGCACATACTCCTCTATTATATTTTTTGTTGTAAGCCTTTTTTTTTTTTTTTACTATTGGAGAAACTGAAACTGTGATGGTTAGTATTATGTGTCCACTTGACTGGTTTGAGGGATACCCAGATCATCTGATTTAACATTGTCTCTAGGTGTGTCTGTGAATGTGTTTTTGGACAAGATTAGCATTTGAATTGATGGACTGAGGAAGGCAGATGGCCCTCTCCAAGTTGACAGGCATCATCAAATCTGTTGAGGGTCTGAATAGAACAAAAAGAATTTTTTTTTCAACCTCCCTCTGCCTGATTGCTTGAGCTGAAATGTCAGTCTTCTCTTACCCTGGGCACTCCTGGTTCTCAAGCCTTCGGACTCTAACTAGAATCTACACCATTGGCTCTCTGGCTCACCAGCCTTTAAACTACACCACTGGATATCCAGCTTGCAGATGGCAGATTATGGGACTTCTCAGCCTCCACAGTTGCATGAAACAATACCACCTTAGACTAAATGTCTTGATCTTTGTATCTATCTATGCCTCCTATTGGTTCTGTTTCTCTGGAGAGCGCTAACTAATACAGAAATGATCAAACAGCTTGTACAAAAGATATTTTTTTTTCCTCAAGTACTTATTTATTTTTTAATTTATTTATTCAAGATATTTTTGGGGTACCAACATTTCGGTTTCATGTAATCCTGTTTGCCCCACCCAAGCCAGGGCTATAAGCATGTCCCTCCCCCATACAGTGGGTTCTGTTTCCATTAGTTGTGGGTGTACCCCTTGACGCCCCTTGACCAGCACCCAATGAGTATTACTAACATATTAACACCTTAGTGTTGGTCAGTTAGTACCAATTTGATGCCAAGTACATGTGGTGCATATTGTTTCATCTTGTGATACCTCACTTTGAAGGATGGGCTCAATCTCTATCCAGGATAATATAAGAGGTGCTAGATCACCATTGTTTTTTGTAGTTGAGTACCATTCCATGGTATACATATACCATATTTTATTAATCCACTTATGTATTGATGGGCATTTGGGCTGTTTCCACATCTTTACAATTGTGAATTGTGCTGCTATAAACATTCGAGTGCAGATGTCTTTATTATACAATGTCTTTTTTTTCCTTTGAGTAGATGCCTAATAGTGGGATTGCTGGATCAAATGGTAGTTTTATTTTTAGCTCTTTGAGCTGTCTCCAAGATACAAACTCATAGCCTTTCTGAGTTCTTGTTTTAAGTGTCCAACTTATAGTAGGCCTTTAGCTTCTTCAATATCTTTTTATTTTATAGTGTTTTTATTTGTCTCTTTCTTCTCTTTTCCTCATTTTATCTTTTCCTAATCTCATGTGGTATATTACTTTTTCTTTCCATTTACGGAAGGTTTTTACTGAGTACCTATTATAAACAAAGATGAACAAGAGAGGTGAGGGGTGATGATGGAAAAGATGGACACACACAGATGTTTTATAATATAGCCATAAAATGAACACGATAAGAAAAATGTAAATAAAATAGTACAGACCTGTAGAATAAAGATCAATTCATTCTGTTAAGAAGGATGGGAGAAGGCATTGAAGAGATGGAGGCATTTGGACTAGGCTGTAAGGAAAGAGTAAAATTTAAGCAGATAAAAATGAGTGGGAAGAGCATTATAAACAAAAGGGATAGGCCAGCCATGGTGGCTCACTCCTGTAATCTTAGCACTCTGGGAAGCTGAGGTGGAAGGATCCCTTGAGGTCAGGAGTTCGAGACCAGCCTCAGCAAGAGTGAGACCCCCGTCTCTACTAAAAATAGAAAGAAATTACCTGGGCAACTCAAAATAGAAAAAAATTAGGCAGGTGTGGTGGCTCAAACAAGTAGTTCCAGCTACTGAGGAGGCTGAGGCAGGAAGATCACTAGAGCCCAGGAGTTTGAGGTTGCTGTGAGCTAGGCTGATGCCATGGCGCTCCAGTCGGGGCAACAAAGAAAGACTGTCTCGAAAATAATTAATTAATTAAAAACAAGAGTGATAACATGATCCAAGTTATTAAGGTGTCAATGTGCATCAATGGGTTTGAGAGAGATAACCGATATGGCTGTAGTAGGGAAAAAGGGGAAGAATTGGTAAAAGATGAGGTTTACAAAGTATGTTGCAGAGATATCATGGAGCTGTCGAATGACAGGCTAACAGTTTTGGAAATTATAGACAACAGGAAGCATTGAGAGATTTTGTATAGAGAAAGGCAGAAGTATACCTTTAGAAGAAATTTCTGCTGGATGTATAAAGAATATAGTAGAAAGGAAATGAAAGGCAGAAAGATAAGTTGGGGGGCTACTACAATAATTAAGGAAAGGAAAATTAGTGACAAATCTAGGCAATGGCAGCAAGAATGGAATAAGAATGGATTTGGGAAACTCATCAGTAAAAGTAACAAGTCAATCAATATATTGAGGAGTGGATATGAGGAGAGTGAGAAGTCAGACTTGACCCTAAATAATTTGAGAATGGCAATGACACAAAAGAAGATCTTTTTTCCATTTCAATGGTAATTTTAATAGTTTCCTTATGAATCAGTTCCAAATATATTAGAGAGTAACTATCATTTTCTTAAACTTTGTAATTTACAGTCAAATATATGGGTTATATAGTACAAACATTTCCCTATATCAATCACCTTCAATTGGAAAGTTCCTTTCCCTTTCTTCTTCTTTTTTGTTTTTTTTTTTTTTTGGTTATAGTCATTCCTTTTATTTATTTTTATTTATTTATTTATTTATTTATTTATTTATTTATTTATTTATTTCAGCATATGATGTGGATACAAATGCTAAGGTTACGTATATTGCCCATGCCTCCCCTCCTCCCTCGAGTCAGAGCTTCAAGCGTGACCATCCCTCAAATGTGGCACATCTCACTCATTATGTTTGTATATACCCATCCCCTCCTCCCCCCTCTCACCTGCCCAACACCCAATAAATGTTATTCCTATATGTCCACTTAGGAGTTGATCCGTTAATGCCAATTTGCTGGTGAGTACATGTGGTGCTTATTTTTCCATTCTTGCGATACTTCACTTAGTAGAATGGGTTTCAGCTGTATCCAGGAAAATACAAGAGGTGCTATATCACTATTGTTTCTTAAAGCTAAATAGTACTTCATGGTATACATATACCATATTTTATTAATCCACTCATGTATTGATGGGCACTTGGGTTGTTTCCACAACTTTGAAATTGTGAATTGTGCTGCTATAAACATTCGAATGCAGGTGTCTTTTTTATAGAGTGTCATTTGATCTTTTCGGTAGAAGCCAAGTAGTGGAATTGCTGGATAAAATGGTAGATCTACTTGTATCGCTTTAAGGTATCTCCACGTTGCTTTCCACAGAGGTTGAACTAGTTTGCAGTCCCACCAGCAGTGTAGGAGTATTCCTATCACTCTGGCATCCATGCCAACATTTATTGTTTGGGGACTTTTTGATAAAGGCCATTCTTACTGGAGATAAATGATATCTCATTGCACTTTTGATTTCCAATTCCCTGATGATTAGAGATGTTGAGCATTTTTTCATATGTTTGTTGGCCATTATTCTGTCTTCTTTTGAAAAATTTCTGTTCATGTCCTTTGCCCACTTTTTGATAGGGTCCTTTTATTTTTCCTTGCCGATTTCCCTAAATAAATACTAGGTATCAGCCCTTTATCAGATGTGTAGCTTGCGAAAATTTTCTTCTGTTCTGTGGGTTGTCTGTTTGCTCTATTGACAGTTTCTTTGGCTGTGCAGAAGCTTTTTAATTTGATCAGGTCCCATTTATTTATTTTTGTTGCTGCTGTGATTGCCTTTGGGGTCTTCTTCATAAATTCTTTGCCTAGGCCAATGCCTATAAGAATATTTCCAATGTTATCCTCTAGAATTCTAATAGTTTCAAACCTAAGGTTCAAGTCTGTTACCCAGTGTGAGTTGATTGTTCTGAGAGGTGAAATGTGTGAGTCCTGTTTCAGTCTTCTATATGTGGTTGTCCAGTTTTCCCAGTACCATTTATTGAATAAGGATTCTTTTCCCCAGTGTATATTTTTCTCTGCTTTGTCGAAGATTAGTTGGATATATGAGGATGGTTTTATATCTGGGTTCTCTGTTCCACTGATCAATGTCCCTGTTCTTGTGCCAGTCACAAGATCTTTTAATTATTATAGCCTTGTAGTATAGTTTGAAGTCTGGTAAATTGATATTTCCTATTTTGTTTTTATTGCCTAGGATTGATTTTGCTATATGGGGTTTTCTTTGGTTCCATACGAAATCTAAAATAATTTTTTCTATAACTGTGAAAAATGATGATTTTTTAAAATAAGGATTGCATTGACTCTGTAGGTCACTTTGGGTAGTATATACATTTTAATAATGTTGATTCTGCCAACCCATGAGCATGGTATATTCTTCCACCTGTTTACATCCTCTGCTATTTCCTTCTTCAGTGTTTCATAGTTCCCCTGTAGAGGTCTTTTACAGCCTTAGTTAAATATATTCCTAGGTACTTTATTTTCTTTGTTGCTATTTTGAATGGAATTGAGTCTTTTATTTGGTTCTCAATTTGACTGTTGTCAGCATATATGAATGCCTCTGATTTCTGTGTATTGATTTTGTATCCTGAGACTTTACCAAATTCCTTTATCTATTCAAGGACTCTCTTGGTTTAATCCTTGGGGTTTTCTAGGTATAATATCATGCCACCAGCAAAGACTGAGAGTTTGATCTCTCTGCTCCCATTTGGACGCCCTTAATTCCACTCTGCTGTCTGATTGCTATAGAAAGGACTTCCAGCACTATGTTGAATAGAAGTGGAGATAGTGGGCAACCTTGTTCCAGTTCTAAGTGGGAATGTTTTCGGTTTTTCCCCATTCAGTATGATATTGGCTGTGGGTTTGTCATATATGGCTTGTATCATTTTTAGGTAAGCCCGTCTATGCCTATTTTGTTGAGCGTTCTTATCATAAAAGGATGTTGAATTTTGTCAAATGCTTTTTCTGCGTCTACTGAGAGGATCATATGATCTGTGTTTTTGCTTCTGTTTATATGGTGAATTACATTTATAGATTTGCATATGTTGAACCATCCCTGCATCCCTGGGATGAAGCCCACGTGGTTGTGATGGATTATTTTCTTGACAAGCACCTGGATTTGATTGGCTAGGATTTTGTTGAGAATTTTTGCATCTACATTCATAAGGAATATTGGTTTGTAGTTTTCTTTCTTTTGTTGCATCCTTTCCCGGTTTGGGTATCAGGGTTATGTTCGCTTCATAAAATGTGTTGGGGAGGAATCCTTCCTTCTCAATGTTGTGGAATAATTTCTACAGGGTAGGCACCAGTTCTTCTTTGTAGGTGTGGTAAAATTCAGGTGTGAAGCCATCTGGTCCAGGACTTTTCTGTTTAGGAAGATTTTTTATTGCTGTTTCAATTTCAGTACTTGATATTTGTCTGTTCAGGAATTCTATTTCTTCCTGGTTGAGCCTAGGGAGGCTGTGTGTTTCTAAGAAATTATCCATTTCCTCCACAATTTCCAGTTTGTGTGCATAGAGGTTTTGTAGTATTCATAAATTATATATTTTATCTCCATGGCATCCATTGTAATTTCTCCTTTATTGTTCCTGATACAGCTTATTAGAGATTTTTCTTTTCTATTTTTTGTTAGTCTAGCCAAAGGTGTGTCAATTTTGTTTATTTTTTCAAAGAACCAACTTTTTCTTTATTAATGTTCTGTATAGTTACCCTGTTGTCAATTTTGTTTAGTTCTGATTTGATCTTAATGATTTGACTTCTTCTGCTGGTTTTCAGTTTGGTCTGTTCTTCTTTTTCCAGCTCTTTGAGACAATTCATTAGGTTGTCTACTTGTGGTCTTTTTGACTTTGGGATATAGGCATTTATGGAAATAAACTTTCCTCTCATGACTGCTTTAGCTGTGTCCCAGAGGATTTGATAACTTGTGTCTCCTTTGTCATTTAGTTCAAATAATCTTTTGGTTTCCATCTTGATTTCCTTGTTTATGAAGTGATCATTCAGCAGAAGGTTGTTTAGTTTCATGAATTTGTGTAGAAATGAGAGTTCCTGTTAGGGTTGACTTCTACATTTATTCCATTGTGATCTGAAAAGATACATGGTTTAATTTCCAGTTTTTTAAAATTGTTTGAGACATGCTTTGTGTCCTAGAATATGGTCAATCTTAGAGAATGACCCATGAGCTGATGAGAAGAACATATATTCAGTGGTTTAGGGGTAGAATGTGCTGTAAATGTCAGTCAGGCCCATTTGTTCTAGAGTTATGTTTAAATCCATTATTTCTTTATTGATTTTCTCTTTGGAGGATCTGTCCTGTACTGTCAGTGGGGTGTTAAAGTCTCTGACTACTACGGTGCTGTTGTTTATCCATTTGTTTAGGTCAAGTAGAGTTTGCTTTATGAATCTGGGTGCACCTAGGTTGGGTACACATATATTTAGAATTGTTATATCTTCTTGTTGAACTGTACCCTTCACCATTATATAGTGACCTTCTTTGTCTTTTGTTTTCTTGATTTAAAAACTAAGTTATCTGTAATCATCACCACCACGCCAGCTTTCTCTTGGCTTCCGTTTGCTTGAAATATTGTTTTCCACTCCTTTACCTTTAGTCTAACTGCATCATCGCATGTTAGATGTGTTTCCTGAAGGAAGCAGATACTTGGATTGTATTTTTTTTATCCATTTGGCCAGCCAATGTCTTTTGAGTGGGCACTTCAAGCCGTTCACATTTATTGAGATAATTGATAGGTGAGGCAGATATTTGTTCATTATGTTGGGTTGAACTTTGTGGCTTTGTTTTCTCCCTTGAGCCATTGTGGTATCCGGGCTTTGATCTTTAGCTTTTGAATATATTTACATTCTTGAGTGTTTATTGTGCTGATCCGTGGGTAACATTGTTTTGATTACTTCTTGCAGGGCTGGTCTTGTCTTGGTGAATTCCTTCAGTCTTTGCTTATCTGAGAATGTTTTGATTTCTCCTTCATATACAAAACTTAGTTTTGCAGGGCATAAGATTCTAGGCTGGGCATTACTCTGTTTCAGAAGAGTGAGAATGGGGCTCCAGTCTCTCCTTACTTGTAAAGTTTCAGTAGAGAAGTCTGATGTTTTTTGGATTGGCTTTCCTTTTTATGTTACTTGCTTCTTTATCTTACAGCACATAGAAGGGCCTCTTTAGTTGATATTTTGGTCAGTCCGATGACTGCATGTCGTAACGTCTTCTTGTTTGCATTGGATCTCCCAGGGTTCCTTTGAGCTTCTTGAACTTGTGTCTGGAGATTTTTAGCAAGGCCTGGGAAATTTTCCTCTATTATATCTTCAAATAGCTTATCCAACCCTTGAGTGTTTTCTTCTTCCCCTTCATGTAACCCTATCACTCTCACATTAGGTTTCTTCACATAATCCCACATCTCTTATAGGCTTTGCTCTTTTCTCTTGTTTCTCTGCTCTATCTCTGTGACTAATTTATTTAATTGGAAGGTGTTATCTTCAGTCTCTGAGATTCTTTCTTCTGTTTGATCTACCCTATTCTTGAGGCTTTCCACTGTGTTTTTAGTTCCCTGAGTTGATTCTTCATTTCCAGTAGTTTGGCTTGATTTTCCTTTATTATTTCAATTTCTTTAATGAATTTGTCTTCCAGGTCCTGGAATTTTTTCATGGTTTGTTTGTGTTGGTTATCCAGTTTTTCTTTCAAGTCATTGAATTTTCTTATAATCCATGTTTGAATGGATTCTTCTTCTGTCATTTTAGTGGTCTGATTTTGGTTGATGTCCACTTCTATGGGGCTGGTGTCCCTCTTTGGGGGTGTGCTTTCTGTTTGAGTCTTCATATTTCCAGAGTTCCTGCACTGATTTCTTCCTATCTGGATTAGGTGTTGCTTCTTACCTTTAGGTTTTTGTTTGTATAATGACATGCCCTGTTTATTCTCTGAGCCAGTAGGTGGTGTTTCTGGGTTAGATCCAACCACACCCTGTATGATGAGTGAGTAGATGCCATAAAAGTGTGTGCAGAATGACCTCCCTGTCAGTTGGTGGTGCTTGCTGGGAGAAGCAGGCCACAGTGTTGCTTTGGGGTTCTGTAACCAGCTCCTGCTCCTTTGGAGAGGCACTCTAGTGCCTCAGGTGGTCGGTGGGGCCCTCAGACTTCCAGGTGTGTCCTTATTCTCCACCTCAGTGGGGGCTGGTCTAGAAGTGATTCTGGGTGGATCTGGGTTGGGTAAGCCTGCCCTCAGGCACCACCAATGCCGTTAGCAGGGGTCAAAGTTCTGTTCTCTGCTTCTGGGAAAAGCTGTCAGGGAGGGGCTGGAATGGCCCCACTCAGTCAGAAAGTCTGTGTGTGGGGGTGGGTCTGTCTGAGACCTGCAGTCTGGAGCAGGCCTCACTCCTTCCCACTCTCCCCAACTCCATGGCTTCTCCTGGGCTTCTGCCAGCACGCCAGACCTCACATCACCGGATCTCCCCTGTTTGTGATATGGGTCAAGAGGTTCCCTGCACAGAGTTGCTGCCTGGGCTGGGCACACGGCCTCTCCTTGGGAGGAGGGTTGCCCTCAAGCACACCTATCTGACCCTGAAGGCACACACACCTTAGTAGGCTTGTTCACAAAAATCCCTTCTGTGCCCTGGGGCAATGCGGGACCTGGGTGCATGGGATCTGTTCTGCAGATCTGACCTCTGGGCCCAGAAATTCAATCCCTGACCCCACCAGGGAGAGGAGTGCCAGTCCCAATTCATCCATGGGAGCCCAAAATGGGTCGATGTCTCTTACCCTCAGGGTCTGCCCCATTCTCCTGGGATCACCAGGCCAGCAGCACCTGGGAGAGCTGGTGGGTAGGGAGCTCTCCATCTGAGTACCCCTCAGTCAGCTGAAGGGCCCCAAAATGGAAGGTCCCATTCCCTGGAGATGCCTCTGACTGGTGGCTATATTGTCTCTCTCAGCATCCATGGTTAGGGAAGTGGAGGGGAGAATGAAGCAATATGGCACCTGCCGTGCGGCTCAGGTCTGTGCACACGGAGGTGCCCCGAGGGAGTTGGGAGCCTAGTGCCACATCTGCTACAGGCTTACCGCTCACTAACAGTGGCTGTCTCTTGGCTGGTGCCCCCAGGTCTCTCCAACAGCTGGGGAGCCCACCAGTGGTCCGAGATGCAAGGGAGGGAAAAGTTAACTGCTCCACATACCCTTGCCACTGGTCTCCATGCTACTCGTGAGGTCTCTGCTTCCAGTTCTCCTCCTCAACCTCCTCCCGCAGAATCTCCTGTAGTCTCCAGTACCACTCCTTCTGACCCTTGTCCGATGTATGCTCATCTGCTTGCTTCTTTCTTCTAATTTCTTCTAAAATCTGTCTTTTTTGAAGAGACACTGTGTGGCGGTGTTTCTCATCCACCATTGCTCTGCCCCCCGGAAAGTTTCTTTCTTTATAAAAGAATAAAGTCTTGCCTTCCCAGTAAGTGATTACTACATATGTTTCATGGAAGAAAAAAAAGACAAAATATTTATCAATGTGAATTTGCTTCTAAACAAAGCAAGATACATTTTCATCACTTGTATTTTTATATTTTTTATATTTTCAAATTATTTTCTAAACACTATTGAAGACATCCTGCAGGAAGAGAAGAAACAGGAAAAACAAATGGAAAATTAAACAATGGTAACGTGAATGAAATTGCAAAGAATAATAAAGCTGAACTCACCTGGGTACATGAGATTTTTCAGGGAACATTCACCAATGAAACTTGATGGTTTAACTGTGAAACTATTAGCAGTAGCAAAGATGAAGATTTTCTCTACCTTTCTGTTGATGTGGATCAGAATACATCCATTTACCCACTAAGAGACTTCAGCAGCACAGAAACACTGAGTAGTGAACAAAAATATTATTGTGAAACATGCTACAGCAAACAGGAGGCCCAAAAAAGGGTGAGGGTAAAAAAGCTGCCCATGATTTGGGCCCTACACCCAAAGTGGTTCAGGTACATGGAGCAGCTCCACAGTTACACCAAACTGTACTATCAGGTGATCTTCTGTTTGCAGCTCCAGCTCTTCAACACCTCCATAGGTGCGGTGAACCTGGACCATATGTATGACCTGGTTGCTGTGGTCGTTCACTGTAGCAGTGGTCCTAATCACAGGCATTATATTACTATTGTGAAAAGTCACGGTTTTCTGGCTTTTGTTTGATGATGACATTGGAGAGAAAATAGATGCTCAAGCTATTGAAGAATTTTGTGGCCTGATGTCAGATATATAAAATAATTCAGAATTTGTATATATTGTATTCTATCAGTCGAGACAAAAACCTAAAGAACTGTGGGACTAATTCAAGCAGGGGAAAAATGTTCAAAGCGCTGTTACCTGGTTTCTCTTCAGACTTTCTTCTTCCCCAGCAGTTCACTAATAGTATCACTCAGATGGTCTGGCTATGTTAAACTCTCTCCCTTTTTTTTTTTTTTTTTTTTTTTTTTTTTAGATGCAGCACTATTGTTGGTTTTATTTCAGCCTGAGGTAGAGTTAACTACAATCAGATTGTAGGAAGATTTATATGAATAACACTTGCTAATTTTATGATTGGGTTAAAGCTTTACTCCTTATGTCTGGTTGAATAGAATGACCTTTCCTATGAATGTCTACGGTCTATTTTGGGTGTTTGCTAAACTTCTAAATAGCTTCCAGGGTCTCCTTACAATGCACTCCTTTAACTTGTATCTGGAAGCATTGCTACTCATTTTCAGCTTCTCTGCTCTTTTCTGACACAAGGACAGAGAATTGGATAGCTGTTCACCTTTTAGGGCTGCAACTGTAGCTCTAAGTTTGTGCGAGTGAAATAACCTCAATACTGAAATCATCCTCAATGTGGAATATGGTGAAGAGATGCTGTTCGTGATGGCTATCGTCTGCACTGAACTGTGCTTTCCTAAATAGAATTCCAGGGGCTAAGAAGGTATGGAGGTCAGGGCAGGCAAAGCCAAGAGGAAGAAGGTTTTGGGGGCAGTGAAAATTACTTATCTTTCTACCAAAACCAAGTTTTAGGAAAACAACTCTATGCTGTTTATTTTTAGTGACACTTTTTTTCTGTATGGCCCCATAGGTTGTATTTATACTGTATCTGGCACTGTTAAGCTTTTCAAGGTATCTCTCCAATCCTGCTGATGTTTCACAGTTTGTGGCTGCAGGGCTGGCAAAACTCCCCTTAGCCAGTCAGCACTGACGTTCTATATCAGGAGTAATAAACGCACTGCACCTTTACAACCATTAGCACATTGTACAACTTATTTTTTTAAAAAAAAAATTGTGTCTGTTTACCGAGGCACTATTAAGTCCCAGGGCTAATGAAGAATCTTCCCTACACGGTGTATTGGCATTAGCTGCATATTTAAGTGGGACCAAAGAAGATTTGATCAAGGCTACCACATTGCCCCTTTCAGGTAGGCACCATTCACATTGTAGTCCATGTAAATGGCAACCCCTGGAGTTGTGCAGCACACAGCCTGCACAGCCATAAGTAGGGGTCCTGGCTTCAGATTCTTTCCTGTAATAAAAGTATCATTTCCTATTACTAACCAATAGAAATTTTAATGACACTGATTTCTGAGATAAATAGCCCATATAGTAAAGAAAATAAGAGAATAAAATTCCGGTAACAGCCAGTAAACAGGTAATGAATAATAAATCCAGTGAAGTGACTAGGGCTGTGTGTTTAAATGTTTACTACACTGTTTCATTTGCATTATTACAAGAAGCAGTTGTTTGGGACTAATAGGAGGTTTTTTGTTTTTTTTTTTTTCCTGTCCTGAAATAATGCAATAATAGCAGGTTTTAAACTAAAGTAATGAACAAAATATCATAGACATTCAAAGGAAGGAGGTCTTCCTTCTGCTCAGAGGGCTGGGAGAAGTCTTTAAGGATATTAAATCACAAAAGTCAAGATATATTTGAAGACCAGGTTTGTGTGGTTATAGCTAAATAAACCCAAGTTAAACATATTTCTTCACATAAATATTTTTAAGTAATAAAATCTATATTCTTGTTATCCTTATAATTGTTAGGTAATAAAGCTGACATTTTTCCTTGATGTGATTAATATGTAAATTCTTACATGGTTCATTAAAAATTCACACACAGAATGCTGATTAAGATATTGACAAATGTAGATTGAAACTAGCTCCTTCATAACATATAGTCTAAAGGCAGAGTTTTCAAATGGTAGAATAATGTGTAATTTTGAAGGTATATTCATTTTAAAAACTAAATGCAATGAGATGTGTTAATAATATTATAATTGTCACCATTTCTTAAGGGGTGATCAGACACTATGTTAGGCACTTGTAATATATTATCTCTAATCCTTTGAGCAACTTTACAAGGTAGATATATTTGTTTTCATTTTACACATTAGGTAGCTGAGGTTTACAGAGGTATAAAAACATTGAAGACATATTTTCTATATTGAACTCCCTCACACATAACTAACTTTTTAAAGCTCACTTGTTGACTACATATCCCATTGGTACAATTTGACTGTATTTAGGTCCCCACAAACCTTGACACAAAACTCAAGTCTTTCATTGGCTTTCACAAGAATTCTAGTCATACTGGGCATATTGTTGTTTGTTTTTGTGTACTTTTTTGTTTTGAGTTTTGCTGAGCATTTATGAAAACAGAGAGGATTACATTACATATTGCATAGCATTTAGTGACAAAAATCCCCAGTGGGCCTGTGTCTCCTTACAAGTTCCCCTGGTTGCATCATGAATGTGTATGCATGTAAGGAGAGGGAAGGGGGGGCAGTTCTTCTGTACCCTCTTTCTTCTCACTTTCAGTCTTCCTCCTTACTGTCCAGGCTTGCTGACTTGGATCTTCTTTGATCCAAGATTTTTTCCCTTGGACCTTTAAATCTTGCTCCTTTCTTAAACATCATTGTTGAAATCTGTCTTAGCCCTTCTAAACTCATGCAGCAAATACTAATTGTATTGTCCCAAAAGTCAGATATGAAACTTCAAAACTTTTATTTTACTGTAACCCTAATTAGCTCATGAATCACATTTTGTTACATGGCAAAAAACTTAAACCAGCCAGTTCAATATAACTCGGCACCTCTAGTTTTTAAATGTGATTGGATCAGGATTTGAATTTATCATTTCTTCCTTCTTTTGTCTTCAAAGCTGTTTCCGTCAACACTGTCTTGATCCCTTCTTGTGGACTTTAGGGCACTCAGCTGCTTCCATGCACCACATTGAGTATGTATGAGATATGCAGGCTATCCCCACCCCACCCCAGGTCTGTCTTCCTAAATATCTCCTACTGTCATTGCTAATCTACTGCTAAGGTACTTCCCTATGAGACTTAATTTTCAGGATAGTACACCTTGGGAAGCTAGACAGTTGTCTCCTGTGCTCTGGGTCCTACCTTCCTCCACCAAAAAAACCTCACTTAATGGCTGATGATACAAACACTATGTTCTCAGCTTTGGCACTGTATATAAATTTCAGAATTCTAAGAAAATTTCTCTTTATCAACCATACTTGGCTCTTATAAATCAAAATGCTTTGACTTTTAGATTATCATGTCTGCAATGTTTTAAAATCCATTCAGCAACTCAATTGGCTTCTTTGTTCTGAGACAGGGCCATTCTGCAAGCAAAGGCGGGGCATATAGAAAGCTATCTCTGTTGCCCAATTAGTGTAAAAGGGTTTCGGATCATGGAAGAGGAGCAGTGGAGATGAAACATGTCAAAATATTAGCTCACAATACTTCACATGCACATACTCAGGAGCTCAACAAATAAAGGTCCCTAAATTCAGTATATACCCTCCCTAGAAATCAGTGGGAAATTAAAAAAATATATATATATCATTTCTAGTATACAATAATATAATAATAACATTGAGACATAACACAATATTCATTTACTGGAGTAAAGAAAGAAAAATTACATGTGTGGAAATGAATGTACATTTACATGCATGTTCCATTGAAACTCTCTATATTTGTTAATTTTCAAAAGCAAGGACGTCCAAAGCATTACTATAAATTGTATTGCCTATTCTATGCTCCTAGGATGTAAGTTCCATGGGGGCAAATATTTTGTCCGTTTTGTTCAATGTTTTTATCCTTAGTGATTAGAATAGGGTCTGGAACAGGGGTCCTCAAACTTTTTAAACAGGGGGCCAGTTCTCAGACCGTTGGAGGGCTGTTGGAGAGTGCAGCGCACATTCCACACATGCGCACTGTGGGCCTGGGACAAGTCGGCTGCTAAGCAGGACAGGCAGTGGCTGCAAAAACACTGGGCGGGCCAGATCAATGTCCTTGGCGGGCTGCATGTAGCCCGCTGGCCGTAATTTGAGGCCCCCTGGTCTGGAATGTACTAGGAACTCAATAAATACTTGTTGCATGAATGAATGCTGAAATTTAAATTGATGGCTAATAACCTGGATTTTATTAGTTTAAACAAAAGTAGTAACACTCCATCACCAACAACAACATAGTCGTTGCCCAAATTTTTAAATTGAAGTATTTCATATAAAAATACAGATTTTGAGGCTTTCTTGAAAACTTCAGGGATATGGCAGCACTGGATCCATAGTCCCATGTGGCAACTGCATTGAGTAGCATATTTTATTTCCAATTCACCAAAGTCCCTACTGATACTTTGTCTCAAATATCTCTCTTCCTTCATTTATATTACCTGCCAGACCTCCATAGTATTTGTGTTTATGATCCCTTCTTAAAGTCATTAGTTCATTATACACATACACACACAAAATAGAATTATGTTGAGATATTTACTCTTTGACAAAAATGAAACAAATGTCTCATCAGGAAATATATATTTTATCCATTATCTGATTTATTATTTTCAAAAATTTGAAATATAAAATTTGTTTCCAAAAGTAAAAATAAGCTTTCTACATAAGGTTTTCAAAATCCACAAAAATATTCTCCATTATTTACCAATAGGTCTTCTTTTTTTTTTTTTTAGGTCTTCTTAATTGCTTGAATCCTTCCCAAATGGCTTAGCTTTCCAAAATCTTCAAGAAAGAGAACAGGATGTCCACTCACTGCCCCCCACGATTTTCCTCAGAAGGGTTGTTTTTTACCTGCCCCCAGTTTCTCTGGGCTCCTAAATCTGTCAGTTTATTTGTTCAGCATGTTCTCTGGAAGCATCTTACTTTGTTCTGGACACTTTATTGAGTGCCCTTGAAGTTTTCTGGGACTCTTCCTTCATAACATGATGGTGAGAGTGGTAAGATGTAAGCCCACAACTTATTATTCCTCACAGACTTCAAGATGATGCATTTCTATCAGAAAGAAAATCAAACTCAAACTCCTTGAAGTCTAAAGGAGAATTTATTAACTTGTGTATCTGAATATCAAGGAGTATGGCCCAAACAATGTCAGTAGAACTCCACTTCCCTCTATTTTTCAGCTCTACCTTCTGTTTTGTCCACGCCTTTGTTTGTTTGTTTGTTTGTTTTGTTTTGTTTTGTTTCAGCAGATTATGGGGGTACAAACGTTAAGGTTACATACATTGCCTTTGTCTCCCCTTCCCTCTCCAGTCAGAGCTTCAAGCATGACCATCCCCCAGACACATCCATGCATTGCACTCACTATGTATGTAAATACCCATCCCCTCCTCCCCCCTCCCACCTGCCCCACACCCGATAAATGTTTTTCTTTTTTAACATTTCGGTTACATTTTATATCTGTCCACTCCTCTTTCAGACTGTGGTGGCCCCCAGCAACTCTAGGCTCTTCCCTTCTAGTGGTAAGGTGGCCACGGCAGCTTGATCCTCTTGATATTCACAGGTAAACAAACTTTCAGCTGGGAAGATCACTTGCTTTTCCTCCAATCAACTCAGTAAAAGTTTTACCATCTCCAAATGGGCCATGTGCCCATCTCTGAACCAATCATTGTGGAAATGTGAAGTTCTGGATGGCAAGAATCAAGTGGCATAGGTGTCTTCCTCTGGAGCTTGGGATAGACTCAGCTCCACCTTAAACGCATAAACTGAGTAGAAGAGAGAATAGTTACTCCAAGAGAAATGACGGTACATTTTTGTCACAAAGTGGTGATTGATTCCTCAGCAACAAAAGTAATAGCAGTTTGATAATGGGAAAATATATAGGGTTACATTTTCTATTTTACCAACATTTTAAACTTACATATAATATTATTTATTATTTATTTATTTTTGAAACAAGAGCGTACTCTGTTGTCCAGGCTGGTTTTAAACTCCTAACCTCAAATGATCCTTCGGCCTTAGCCTCCCAAAGTGCTGAGATTATAGATGTGAGCCATTGCTTCCACCCATATCTAATTTATTTAAAATCCTGTTAATTGCTTTCACATCTTAAAATTCAAGGACTTTACTAATTTACATTATTGTTTATGGTTTCTGGTGGTTTAAAATATGGCCTTTATTTTATCATTTTTCAGTGTTTTGTATTCATAATTCTGTTAGCATATTTCCTACATTCCTATGGTAGAACTGGACAGCATAAACAAAGGAGCCTCTAGGAAGTGCCTGTTCCAGGAAGAAGGCCTAAGATTTAGTGCTTAAATAACATGCAAGCTATTAATAAGAAAGTCATCATTAGAGATTGGCTTCTTATATTTTAATCTTCCTGCAACTGTCTTAGGCCACACTTTTTAAGCCTAAATTTTGTTTCAGTAGCTCTCAAAACTACAAATCATACCTAAACCACCTTTTTAAAGTATCCATCAGAAAGGTGGACAACAGGAAATAAACTATTATCATGCTTGTCACTTAAATTTTCCAGCTCTTTGAGGATAAAGCCAAAATCTGTGGGGTCTAGGCAGAAAATTTACTGGAGGGCTACTTGGGAAAGATTTTCAACTGGGCTAGGAAGACCAACATTGCTGTCTTGGGTATGGATAACTGGTTCCATCTCAGCTGGCATCTATATCTAATTCTCAAGGGTTCTATTTGTAGTTGTAGGACAAGACAGTAGTCCCTTCAGAGAAGTGGAATAAGATTCAGAAAAAGGGCAGAAACTAAGTAAAATTGACTGAGATTACATATGCATGTAAGAAGGAAAGATTGAAGCTGGTAAAAAATGGAGTTACCTGTGGAGACTGAACCACAAGGCCTACTGAATTTTGATTTTAGGGTAAGAGGTCTCAAGCTTCAGCATGCATCAGAATTACCTGGAGGGCTTGTTAAACAAAGATTCCTTGGAAAAGAAAATCTTGTATATATACATAGTAGAATACTATCCAGCCATATAAAAGAATAAAATGTTGTCATGTACAGCAACATGTATGAAACTGGTACTCCCTATGTTAAGTGAAATAAGTCAGACACAGAAAGATAAACGATGAATGTTTTCACTCATGTGGAGGCCAAAAAAGTTGAGTGCTTAGAAATAGAGTAAAATTAGGGCTATTAGGGGCTAGGAATGGTAGGGAGGAGGAGAGATTAGGGAAAGGTTGGTAAAGGGAGACAAAATTATGGCTAGAGATAAGAAATAAGTTCTAGTGTTCTATAGCTCTGTAGGTTTACTATAGTTAACAATAATTTATTGTATATTTTCAAATAGCTAGAAGAGAGGACTGTGAATGTTCACAACACAAAGGAATAATAAGCATTTGAGGTGATAAGTATTCTAACTACCCTGATTTGATTATTACACATTGTATACGTGTGTCAAAATATCACTCTGTACCCTATGAATATGTACAATTATTGTGTGAATTAAAATCTTTTAAAACTTAAGAAAGATTCCTAACTTGATAAATTTGAAGTGGGGACTGAAAATTTGCCTAGGATTGTTTTTACAAAGTTTCCAGGTAATGCTGCTGTTTGGGGGGTCTTCACTTTGAGAACTACTAGATTATGACAACAAGACTAATTATAGACTCCCATCTTCTGGTAGAAATAGAGCGCTTGGTAAAACGTTAGGCTTGGTTAGAATTGTTTTAGGAGGGAGAAATATTAAATCTATAGTTTGAAGGTCACAATATCTAAAGCTTTGTAGGGCAGAGTAAGTGGGAACTGATATCTAAACAGTTGTGTACTGGAGCCTCCTCATACTAGCTCCCAAGAGCCAATGTCCACATCTCTTCCCAGCTCCAAGTTCAGTGATGTCAGGTTGGTAGCTTGAAATTGTCCTTGTTGGAAGATTTATACCACAAATATTCACCAGTACATTACTGTCTACAAGTGATATTGAGTGCTGATATATGCATAAGGTCACCCTACACACCCTATAACCTGAAAACCCCATCTTTTGAGAATGTTCATTCCAAATACAATTATAGTCATCTCATTAAAATTATGTGGTATTGGCCAGGTGTGGTGGCTCATGCCTGTAATCCCAGTGATTTGGGAGGCAAATTGGGAGGCAACACACCCATTATGTGTGAATTTACCCATCCCCTTCTCCCCCCTCCCACCTGCCTGACACTCAATGAACGTTATTTCCATAGGTGCACATAAGTGTTGATCGATTAGTACCAATTTAATGGTGAGTACATGTGGTGCTTATTTTTCCATTCTTGTGATACTTCACTTTGAAGAATGGACTCCAGCTTCAACCAGGATAAAAAGAATTACCTCCCAATTCAAATCACAGGTAATTCCAATGATTTGCAGGAGGATAGTTTGAGGCTAAGAGTTTGAGATCATCCTAGGCAACAGAGCAAGGCCCTATCTCTACAAAGAAAACATTTTTCTTAATTTGCTGGGCGTGTGGCACATGTCCACAGTCCCAGCTACTCAGAAGGCTGAGGAGGGAGGATCACTTGAGCACAGGAGTTTGAAATTACAGTGAGCTATAATTATGCAACTGTACTCCAGCCTAGGTGACAGAGCAAGACCCTGTCTCAAAAAAATGTATGTGGTATTATTCATTTAACAATCATTATTGAACACTGGCCATATGTCACAAACTGTGACAGATTCTGGGGAGACTGCAGTGTACCAGAAAAAAATAGTCCTTGCCTTCTTGGAGCTTACACAATTTTAAAGAAAAGAAATATTGACAGAAAATGAAGAGTATATTAATCCCTATGTCTGGATCTTTCTCTTGGTATTCAGAATCATAGAAAGGTCTGACTCAGAGAGGAAAGATATCTAATTGGTTTAGTAAACCCCAAATCACATGTGTAAAAGAAAAATGATCAATTTCCTTCCAGCACCTCTCCACTCCATTCCCAAGGTAGTCAATGGGGTAATAAATGTTAATATCCTAGGCTTTCTCTTTCTATGTATTTTCCCCAAATAATAAAATGCATGCAGGTGTGCATGCATATGATGAATATTATGTATTTAAATCATTCTCATTCACTTTAACAAAAAGGGTGATATTTTGAAGATTATGCCGCAATTTCTCTTATTTAAGTAAAACCCTTATTTTAGAATAGTTTTAGACACACAAAGCTATTACAAAGGAAGTACAGAGAGTTCCCAAACATCTCACATCCAGTTTTCCCTATTATTAGCATCTTATATTAGTTATGGTACATTTGTTACAACTAATGAACCATAAGTGATGCATGATTATTAACTAAAGTCCACACTTTACTCAAATTCTTCTCAGTTTTTCCCTTATGTCCCTTTTCTATTCTGTGATTCCATCTAGCATACTACAATACCTTTGGTACTCATGCCTCCTTAACCTCCTCCTATCTGCGAAAGTTTCTCAATTTTTTTCTAATTTTCAATGACATCATCAGTTTTGAGGATTACTGGTCAGTCATTTTGTAGAATGTTCCTGAATTGGGGTTTTATTATTTTTGCTCGTCATTAACCACTTCTGGTATGGTATGACCAGTGTTATAGAGCAGGTTCTAAGACCACACAGCCTGAGTTTGGATCCTGGGTCAGCTACTAAGTAATTAATTATGAACAAGTTAATTAACCTTTTTGTACCTTGGTTTCTGTAATGGGGATGATGGTAGTTCATATTTGCTACATTAGCTTTGAAGATTAAATGACTTAAGTTATATATGCATTAGCTAAATAAATAAATGATATTTTAAAAAAAGAAAAGAAATAATTGTAATGTAAGTGATTTAAATTAAGTGGTTGTGTAAATACATTACCAGTGAAGAGGATAAATTGTTTTTAAAACTCAAAACAATGAAGAAAATTCCTAATAATTATCTTTACAAGCCCTGGAGCACAGAATAGTGTAATTATCAAAATTATTTATATCTGTTGAAATTTAGTATATATTTAATATGTTTACTGCAAGTATTTAGTGTAGATATAATTATTTTCTATCTGGCTCTCTCCAATGCCATGCATTCAAATTTAGAAGCAGTGTGGGTGTTTACTGCTTCTTATGTAAATGTTCCCTCATTTCTAGACACAGAGTTCATTGGTTTCACTCTGTGTATCTTTTTTTTTTTATTTTGGCATATTATGGGGGTACAGATTTTAAGGTTTCAATAAATGCCCATTTCCCCCCCTCCTCCCAAAAGTCTGAGTCTCCATCATGACCATCCCCCAGATGGTGCACATCTCACTCATTATGTATGTATATACCCGCCCCCCTCCCCCCTCCCACCTGCCCAATACCCTATTACTGTAGTACCTATGTGTCCACTTAGGTGCTACTCAGTTAATACCAGTTTGCTGGAGAATATATCTGGTGCTTGTTTTTCCATTCTTGGGATACTTCACTTAGTAGTATGGGTTCCAGCTCTAACCAGGAAAATATAAGGTGTGCTATATCACCATTGTTTCTTAGAGCTGAATAGTACTCCATGGTGTACATATACCACATTTTATTAATCCATTCTTTGATTGATGGGCACTTGGGCTGTTTCCACAGCCTTGCAATTATGAATTGTGCTGCTATAAACATTTGAGTGCAGGTGTCCTTTTTGTAGAGTGTCATTGGAACATTTGGGTAGATGCCCAGCAATGGGATTGCTGGATCAAATGGTAGATTCACTTGTATCGCTTTAAGGTATCTCCATATTGCTTTCCACAGAGGTTGAACTAGTTTGCAGTCCCACCAGCAGTGTAGGAGTGTTCCGCTCTCTCCGCAACCACGCCAGCATTTATTGTTTGGAGATTTTTTGATAAAGGTCATTCTCACTGGGGTTAAGTGATATCTCATTGTGGTTTTGATTTGCATTTCCCTGATGATTAGAGATGTTGAGCATTTCTTCATACGTTTGTTGGCCATTCTTCTGTCTTCTTTAGAAAAATTTCTGTTCAAGTCCTTTGCCCACTTTTTAATGGGGTTATTTGATTTTTTCTTCCTGATTTTTGTGAGTTCTAAGTATATTCTAGGTATCAGTCCCTTATCGGATGCATAGGATGCAAAAATTTTCTCCCATTCTGTAGGTTGTCTGTTTACTTTCATGACTATTTCTTTGGCTGTGCAGAAGCTTTGTAGTTTGATCATGTCCCATTTATTTATTTTTGTTGCTGCTGTGATTGCCTTTGGGGACTTCTTCAAAAACTCTTTGTCCAGGCCGATGTCTACGAGAGTGTTTCCAACTTTTTCCTCTAGAGTTCTAATAGTTTCATCCCTTAGGTTTAAGTCTGTTATCCAGCGTGAGTTGGTTTTTGTGAGAGGTGAAAGGTGTGGGTCCTGTTTTAGCCTTCTACAGGTGGCTATCCAGTTTTCCCAGCACCATTTACTGAAGAGGGATTCTTTTCCCCATCGTATGTTTTTGTCTGCTTTATCAAAGATTAGATGGCTATATGACGATGGTTTTATATCAGGATTCTCACATCTGTTCCACTGGTCAATATTCCTATTTTTGTGCCAATACCATATTGATGTAATTACTACAGCTTTGTAGTATAGTTTGATATCTGGCATATTAATGCCTCCCATTTTGTTTGTGTTGCCTAGAATTGCTCTTGATATTCGGGGTCTTCTTTGGTTCCATACGAAGCGTATAATTATTTTTTCTATATCTGTGAAGAATGCTGATAGGATTTTAATAGGTATTGCATTGAATCTGTAGATCAGTTTGGGTAGTATAGACATTTTGATGATATTGAGTCTGCCGATCCACGAGCATGGTATGGATTTCCATCTGTTTACATCCTCTGCTATTTCCTTCCTCAGTGTTTCATAGTTCTCCCTGTAGAGGTCTTTTACGTCCTTGGTTAAGTATATTCCTAGGTACTTTAATTTCTTTGTTGCTATTGTGAAGGGAATTGAGTCTTTGATTTGGTTCTCAATTAGATTGTTGTTGGCGTATATGAATGCCTCCGATTTCTGTGTATTGATTTTGTATCCTGAGACTTTACTAAATTCATTGATCAGTTCCAAGAGTTTCTTGGTTGAATCTTCGGGGTTTTCTAGATACAATATCATATCATCAGCAAACAGTGAAAGTTTTATCTCTTCTGCCCCTATTTGGATACCTTTGATTCCATTTTCCTGTCTGATTGCTGTAGCCAAGACTTCCAGCACTATGCTGAACAGAAGTGGAGATAGTGGGCAGCCTTGTCTGGTTCCAGTTCTAAGTGGGAATGATTTCAATTTTTCCCCATTCAGTATGATGTTAGCTATGGGTCTGTCATATATGGCTTGTATCATTTTTAGGTATGTCCCTTCTATGCCTATTTTCTTAAGTGTTCGTATCATGAAAGGGTGTTGAAATTTGTCAAAAGCTTTTTCTGCATCTATTGAAAGAATCATGTGGTCTTTGTTTTTGCTTCTGTTTATGTGGTGAATTGCAATTATAGATTTACGTATGTTGAACCATCCCTGCATCCCTGGGATGAAGCCCACTTGGTCGTGGTGGATTATTTTCTTGGTAAGTGTCTGGATTCGGTTAGCTAAGATTTTGTTGAAAATTTTTGCATCTATATTCATTAGGGATATTGGTCTGTAGTTTTCTTTTTTTGTTGCATCCTTTCCTGGTTTTGGTATCAGAGTAATATTCGCTTCATAAAAGGTGTCGGGGAGGTTTCCGTTCTTCTCGATGTTGTGGAATAGTTTCTGCAAGATAGGTATTAGTTCTTCTTTGTAAGTGTGGTAAAATTCCGGTGTGAAGCCATCTGGACCAGGACTTTTCTTTTTAGGGAGATTTTTAATTGCTGTTTCTATTTCAGCTGTTGAGATTGGTCTGTTCAGGGAATCTATTTCTTCCTGGTTGAGCCTAGGGAGGCTGTGTGTTTCTAGAAATTTGTCCATTTGCTCCGCATTTTCCAGTTTGTGTGCATAAAGATTTTTGTAGTATTCATAAATTGTATCTTGTATCTCTTTGGAATCAGTTGTGATATCTCCTTTTTTATTCCTGATGGAGCTTATTAGAGATTTCTCTTTTCTGCTTTTCGTTAGCTTAGCCAATGGTGTGTCAATTTCGTTTATTTTTTCAAAGAACCAGCTTTTTGTTTTATTAATCTCCTGAATAGCTTTCCTGTTTTCAATTTCGTTTAGTTCTGATTTGATCTTGTTGATTTCACTTCTTCTGCTGGGTTTGGGGTTGGTCTGTTCTTCTTTTTCCAGCTCTTTGAGTCGTTTCATTAGATTGTCTATTTGTGATCTTCTTGTCTTTTGGTTATAGGCATTTATGGAGATAAACTTTCCTCTCAGAACTTCTTTAGCTGTGTCCCAGAGGAGTTGATAACTTGTCTTTCCATTGTCGTTTTCTTCATAGAACTTTTTTATTTCCGTCTTGATTTCTTCATTTATGAAGTAATCATTTAGTAGGAGGTTGTTTAATTTCCACGTTTTTGTGTAGAAATGTGAGTTTCTGTTAAGGCTGATTTCGACTTTTATTCCACTGTGATCTGATAAGGTACATGGTATGATTTCTATTTTTTTAAATTTCTTGAGATTTTCTTTGTGTCCTAGGATACGGTCAATCTTAGAGAATGTCCCGTGAGCTGATGAGAAGAACGTATATTCAGTGGATTTGGGGTAGAATGTTCTGTAAATGTCAGTCAGACCTAATTGTTCTAGAGTTTTGTTAAAGTCCATTATTTCTTTATTAATTTTCAGTTTGGAGGATCTGTCTCGTGCCGTCAGTGGGGTGTTGAAATCTCCGGCGATTATGGAGTTGCTATTAATCCATTTGCTTAGCTCCAGTAAGGTTTGCTTTATGAATCTGGGTGCACCTAAGTTGGGTGCATATATATTTAAAATTGTTATCTCTTCTTGTTGGACTGTGCCCTTCACCATTATATAAAGACCCTCTTTGCCTTTTACTGCTTTTGTTGGTTTAAAAACTAAATCGTCTGAAATTAGAACTGCCACACCAGCCTTCTTTTGGCTTCTATTTGCTTGGAATATTGATCTCCACCCTTTTATTTTTAGTCTATATGCATCCTTACAGGTTAGATGTGTTTCCTGAAGACAGTATATACTTGGCCTGTATTTTCTTATCCATTCAGCCAGCCTATGTCTCTTGAGTGGAGAGTTTAAGCCATTCACATTTATTGAGAGAACTGATAGGTAAGGTAGATTACTGATCATTCTGTTGGGTTGGATGTTGTTGCTATGATTTCTGTCTTGAGCCATTGTAATATCTGGCCTTTAATATCTTTGGGTTTTGGTTGTTTTTATATCCGTGGGTTATTATTATGATGTTCCGTGCATAACGTTGTTTTAAGTACTTCTTGTAGGGCTGGTCTTGTCTTGGTGAATTTTCTGAGCCTTTGCTTGTCTGAGAATGTCTTTATTTCTCCTTCATATATGAAGCTTAGTTTTGCAGGGAATAATATTCTAGGCTGGGCATTGTTTTGTTTCAAAAGAGTGAGAATGGGGCCCCAGTCTCTCCTTGCTTGTAAAGTCTCATTAGAGAAGTCTGATGTTATTCAAATTGGCTTTCCCTTGTATGTTACTTGCTTCTTTTGTCTTACAGCTCTTAGAAGGGCCTCTTTAGTTGATACTTTGGTCATTCTGATGACTGCATGTCGTGACGTCTTCCTGATTGCATTGAATCTCCCAGGGGTCCTCTTAGCTTCTTGAACTTGTATATCAAGAGTTTGAGCAAGGCCTGGGAAATTGTCCTCTATTATATCTTCAAACAGTTTGTCCAACCCTTGAGTGTTGTCTTCCTCCCCTTCTGGTAAGCTTATGACCCTCACATTAGGTTTCTTCACATAATCCCACAGCTCTTGTAGGCTTTGCTCTTTTCTCTTGTTTCTCTGCTCTATTTCTGAGACTGATTTATTTAATTGGAGGGTGTTATCTTCAAGCTCTGAGATTCTTTCTTCTGTTTGATCTACCCTGTTCTTGAGACTTTCCACTGTATTTTGTAGTTCCTTGAATTGATTCTTCCTTTCTCAGGAATTCGGTGACACTTTTCTTCATTGTGTCTATTTCTTTTCCCATATCCTGGAGGCTTTTTGTGGTTTCTTTATGTTGGTTATTGAGTTGTTGTTTCAGCTCGTTGAGTGTTCTTATGATCCACATACGAAATTCCTCTTCTGTCATATTGGTTGCCTGATTTTAGTTGGTGTCCGTTTCTAGGGGGCTGGTGCTCCTCTTTGGGGGTGTGTTTTCCATTTGGTTCTTCATATTCCACTGAGTTCTTTCACTGATTTCTTCCCATGTTGATCAGTTGTTGTTTCTTTCCTTAAGTTATTGTTTGGGTATTCACACACCTTGTTTAGTTTCTGAGGCGTTAGGTGGTGTCTGTGGGTGAAATTGTACCACTCCCTGTATATTGAGTCAGTGGGTGCCGTGGAAAGGCTATGCAAGATGCTGTCCCTGTCAGTAGGTGGCGTTTGCTTGGAGGGTCAGGCTATGCTGGTGATTTTGTGTCCTGTTATCAGCTCTTGTTCTGGGCAGAGCTGGGTTGGGTAAGCCTGCCCTCAGGCCGTTAGCAGGGGTCAAAGTTCTGTACTCTGCTTCCAGGGAAAGCTGTCATGGCGGGGCTGGAATGGTCCTGCTCAGCCAGAAAGTCTGTGTGTGGGGGTAGGGATGTCTGAGACCTGCAGTCTGGAGCGGGCCTCGCTTCTTTCCACCCTCCCCAAGTCCGCAGCTACTCCTGGGCCTCTGCCTGCATGCCAGACCACAATCCACCAGGCCTCCCTGGACTGTGATGTCAGCGGGGAGGTTCCCTGCACAGCAACGCCACCTGGGTTGGGGGCACGGCCTCCTCCTGGGAGGAGGGTTGCCCTCTAGGACGCCGGTCTGCCCCTGTAGGCACACACACCTCAGTAGGCTGTTCACGTATAACCCTTCTGTGCCTCGGGCAATGCTAGGCCTTGGTGCAAGGGATCTGGTCTGCAGGTCCGACGTCTGGGTCCCAGAGTTCAAACTGTATCCCCACCAGGGAGAGTATACCCGGTCCCAATTCACCCACAGGGAGCCCAAGCTGGGTCTATGTCTCTCAGCCTCTGAGTCGGCACCGTTCTCTTGGGAACACCATGCCAGCATCACCTGGGAGGGCAGGCGAGTAGGGAGCTCACAGTCTGAGTTCCCCTGAGTCAGCTGTAGGGTCCCAAATGGGAAGGTCCCGTTCCCTGGAGGTGCCTCCGGCTGGTGGCTGTATTGTCTCTCTGGGCAGCTGTGGGTAGGGTCGGCGGAGGGGACGAGGAGGCAATATGGCGCCTGCCGTGTGGCTCGGGTCTGTGCACATGGAGGTGCCCAGAGGAAGTTGGGAATCTGGTGCCACGTCTGCTACTGGCTCACTGCTGGCTGGCGGCGAGGGTCTCTGGGCTGGTGTTCGCAGGTCTCTCCACCTGCTGGGGATTCCACCAGTAGTCCCAAATGCAGGGGAGGGGAAACAGCAAATCCACCTACCCTTGCCGCTGGTCTCCGGGCTGCTCCGGTGGTCTCAGCCTCCAGTTCTCCTCCGCAGCCTCCTCCCCTGGAGTCTCCCGGGGTCTCAGGTACCTCTCCTTCCTGCCCTTGTCCGCTGTATGCTCGTCTTCTTGCTTCTTTCCTCTAATTTCTGCTAGAATCTGTCTTTTCTGCAGAGACACTCTGTCTGGTGGTGTTATTCGTCCGCCATCTTGCTCCACCTCCTCCTTTTTTTTTTTTTAATCAATATGTCTCACTTTATTTTGTTTTTATTACTCTTAGTTTTTTTTTTATTTCAGAATATCATGGGTGTACAAATATTTTGGTTACAGAAATGGCCTTTGCACCGCCCAAGTCAGAGCCACAAGCATGCCCATCCTCCAGATGATGTGCAACACACCCATTCTGTGTGAAGTTACCCATCCCCTTCTCCCCCCTCCGACCTGCCTGACACTCGATGAACGTTATTTGCATAGGTGCACGTAAGTGTTGATCGATTAGTACCAATTTAATGGTGAGTACATGTGGCGCTTATATTTTCAGTCTTGTTTCAGTCTTTACTTTGAAGAATGGACTCCAGCTTCAACCAGAATAAGAAGAAAAACTTGTACCATTTGAGAGAAAACAGACTTAGGAAAGAGGCTTAAAGGTGCTTAAAATATTTGCATTTTTTAAAAGAGTAGATATATGTTAATTTCAAAGAGGAAGCTTTTTAACATGGCTTAAATCTCCTGTTTCCTTTACACAGAAGAAAAATTTTAAAGATGTAACTACTTAATCTGTGTTAGGATAAGCCTATAGTACAGAAATTATTCCACAACATTGAAAAAGATGGTATCTTTCCAACTCATTCTATGAAGCCAAGATCACCTTGATACCAAAGCCAGGAAAGGACACTACAAAAAAAAAAAAAAAAAAAAAAAAAGAAAACTACAGACCAATATCCCTCATGACTATAGATGCAAAAATACTCAGCAAAATCTTAGCAAATCGAATCCAACAGCACATCAAAAAACTAATTCACCACAAGCAGGTGGGCTTTATCTCGAGTTGAAAGGCTGGTTCAACATATGCAAATCTATAAATGCAATTCACCACATAAATAAAAGCAAGAACAAAGACCATATGATTCTCTCAATAGATGCAGAAAAAGCATTTGACAAAATCAACCACACCTTTATAATAAAAACTCTTAACAAAATAGGCATAGATGGGACATACCTTAAAATTATTAAGGCATATATGATAAACTCACAGACAATATCATACTGAATGGGGGAAAATTGAAAACATTCCCGCTTAGAACTGGAACCAGGCAAGGTTGCCCACTATCTCCACTTCTATTCAACATAGTGCTGGAAGTCTTTTCTAGAGCAATTAGACAAGAGGGGGAATTAAAAGCATCCAAAGGGGGGGGGAAGGAAGAGATCAAACGCTCACTCTTTGCTGATGATATGATATTATATCTAGAAAACTCCAAGGATTCAACCAAGAGACTGTTGAAAGTGATAAATGAGTTTGGTAAAGTCTCAGGATACAAAATCAATACACAGAAATCAGAGGCATTCATATATACCAATAACAGTCAAGCTGAAAATCAAGTAAAAAACACAGCACCTTTTACAATAGCTTCAAAGAAAATTAAATATCTAGGAATATAATGAAAGAGTAAGAGATATATACAGGGAGAACTATAAAACACTAAGAAAAATAATTGTAGAAGATGGAAACAGATGGAAAAATCTACCTTGTTTTCATGGATTGGCAGAATCAACATTGTTAAAATGTCCATGTTCCCCAAAGTGATCTACAGAATTAATGCAATCCCTGTCAAAGTACCATCATCATTGTTTATAGATCTAGAAAAAATAATTCTACCCTTTGTATGGAACTGGAGAAGACCCGTATAGTCAAAGCAGTCTTAAGCAAAAAGAACAAACTGGGAGGTATCAGTCTACCAGAGTTAAAGCTGTACCTCAAGGCTATAGTAACCAAAACAGCATTGGAATAGCATAAAAACAGAGATATAGACCTTTGGAACAGGATTGAGAACCAAGAAATGAAACCATCCTCGTATTGTCATCTAATCTTTGACAAAGCAGACAAAAATATACACTGGGGAAAAAAATCTCTTTTCAATAAATGGTGCTGGGAAAACTGGATAACTACATGCAGAAGATTGAAAGTAGATCCCCACCTCTCACCTTTTACAAAAATCAATTCACGATGGATTACAGACTTAAACCTAAGGCATGAAAACTTAAGAATCCTAGAAGAAAATGTAGGGAAGATTCTTTCAGACATCAGCCAAGGCAAAGAATTTATGAAGAAGACACCCAAAGTGATCACAGAAGCACTAAAAATAAATAAATGGGACCTGATCAAATTGAAAAGCTTCTGCACAGCCAAGGAAACTATCATCAGAGCGAACTGTCAGCCTACAGAATGGGAGAACATATTTGCTTTCTACACATCCGATAAAGGGCTGATAACAAGAATCCAGCTAGAATTAAAAAAAAAAAAATCAACAAGAAAAAAATCAAACAACCCCATCAATAATTGGGCAAAGGACATGAACAGAAACTTTTAAAAAGAAGACAGAATAATGGCCAGCAAACATATAAAAAATGCTCAATATCACTAATCATTTGGGACATGCAAATCAAAACCACAATGAGACATCACCTAACTCCAGTGAGAATGGCCTTTATCAAAAAGCCCCCAAACAACAAATGCTGGTGAGGATGTGGAGAGATAGCAACACTCTTACACTGCTAGTGGGACTGCAAATTAGTACAACCCCTGTGGAAAATAATTTGGAGATACCTCAAAGAGCTAAAAATAGAACTACTATTTGATCTAGCAATAGCACCACTAGGCATCTATCCAAAGGAACAAAAACATTCTGTAATAAAGACACCTGCACTCAAAAGTTTATAGCAGCACAATTCACAATTTCAAGCATGTAGAAAGAACCCAAGTGTCCTTGAATCCATGAGTGGATAAAATATGGTAAATGTATACAATGGACTACTACTCAATTACAAAAAACAATGGTTATCTAGAACCTCTTATATTATCCTGGATAGTGCTTGAGCCCATCCTCCAAAGTGAGGTATCACAAGTATGGAAGAATGAGTACTACATGTACTCGCCTTCAAATTGGCACTAACTGATCAACAGTAAGGTGCTCACATGGAAGTAATATTCATTGGAGGTTGGCAGGGATGGAGGTGGGTAAATTCACAACTAATGGATGTGGTGAGCATTGCATTGGGGAAGGGCATGCCTATAATCCTGGCTTGGGTGAGGCAAAGTCATAACATGTAACCAAAATGTTTGTACCCTCATAATATCCTGAAATAAAAAAGAAGATATAGTAGGGTATTTTCTGAAGTAAGCAATGGAGAGAAGGATAGGAGTGGGATTTTAAGGAATCCTTGACCTGAACATCAGTGTTGCCCTTAGGCTATCACCAAAGCACCTCTCTATCTCTACTCCCTTGACTGCCAGAACTTGTCAGGCTCCAACAGGAATGTAGGGATGGGCAACAGTCTGTGCTTTTTGCTTGGTGAGTAAGGACATGAAAAGATAATATCATTTTATATTATTCTAAGGTTCTTATTACTATTTTTTCAACTGCGTAATTCATATTACTTTGTCTAAAATCTTATCATTATATTCTAAGACTACACAAAATAAGGTCCTTTGACTAATACCAGTCACCAAACTTTTACTGGTCTGGGATAAGTACAGAAATTGACAGTAAACATCTAGAAACTTTTATAACAATTTAACAGAGTAATTTTATGTATTTTGAATATAATAATAAAAAACTGGAACTTGATCAACATCTCCCCATTTCCCCCATTCCCCAACCCCTGGCAACTATCATTCTACTCTGTCCTTCTGTGAGTTTTACTATTTTAGATTCCACATATAAATGAGATCATGAAGTATTTGTCATTTTGTACCAGGCTTATTTCACATGATATAATGTCCTCCAGGCTCATCCATGGTGTTGCACATGGCAAGATTTCCTTCTTATTTAAAGTTAAATAATACTTACATACACACACACACACACACACACACGCACACATACATATGTACCACATTTTCTTTATCCATTTATTTATAGATGGAAATTTAGATTGTTTCCATGTCTTGCCTATTTTGGATAGTACTGCAATGAATGTGGGAGTGAAAATATCTCTTCAATATACTGATTTAATTTCATTGTCTAGTTATGCAAGATGCATTAATTCAAAAGATCTAATGTACAACATGGTGACTATGGTTAACAATATTGTATACTTGAAATAGCAGATCTTAAGTGTTCTCACCAATAAAAAAATGGTAACTATGGGTAACTATGTGATGTGATGGAAATATTAATCAGCTTGATTGTGGTGATCATTTCACAATGTATACATATATCAAAACATCAAGTTGTATATTGTAAATATATACAATTTTTATTTATCAATCATATCTCAATAAAGCTAAAAGAAACAAAATATTGTAAATAACTGCAGTGGCTCATGCCTGTAGTCCTAGCACTCTGAGAGGCCGAGGCAAGAGGATTGCTTGAGGCCAGGAGTTCAAGATCAGCCTGAGCAAGACCAAGACCCCCATCTCTACAAAAAAAAAAAAAAAGAAAAAAGAAAAAGAAAAAGAAAAATTATCCAGGTGCAGTGGCATGCCTGTAGTCCTAGCTACTCTGGTTGCTAAGGCAGGAGAATCACTTGAGCCCAAGAGCTTGAGGTTGCAGTGAGCTGTGATGATGCCACTGCACTGTAGCCCAGGTTACTGAGCAAGTCTCTGTCTCAAACAAAACAAAACAAAACAACAAAACTGAAGCTTGTATTTTTTCTTTTCTTCATTTCATTTTCCTAGCAGTCATTCTTATTATATTTTACAAAGTATCAGCCTACAATTTATTGCAAGTTAAAAATATACTTTATAAAATATGGCTTGAGAAGCAGTGGTCTAAGCAATCTTAAGGTCAATGTACATATACTACCTCTCAAAGTGTTGATAAAGTGCTATTTTGGAGGGCAGATCTGAAGCGTGAGCAACAACTTACCCTTCTTCCTCTCTTAGCCAGGCTTCTACTTTGGGGCAATAGCAGGATGGCAAGAGGCCTAAAAATAAGAGGATAATGATTGCTACAATACTTGTCCTTCTCATGCCATTCATTCCTCCTACATACTGATTGATGTCTGTGACACACTGAATGATGACAACTGAAATACTCTGGGACACTTATATACTTCTGCTCTAGCGATTTCATATTTACTGAAAGTCACTTGTTATTTGTTTCGAGTTGTTATTATTATAATTTTGTACTTTGATTAAATATTATACATACTGATGGAACATGAGTGTAGAAAAAGTGTTGTTCTATGAAAACTGTCAGGTGTGGGGACCAGATGTCAGATCCCCTGTATTCCCTGGTTATTGGTTCCCAGTACTGAAGAATGGTCACTAGTACTGAGTTGATGGAACGAATGAGCAGACCAAACAGATGCAAGCAAACAGAGTGCAAGCGTTTATTAAAACATAGTATATTCCATAGAAGGAATGGGTCAACCCCCAAGAGTGAAGGAGACCCTGAGTTTAATAAGATTTCTCCCTTTATGTTGATTCCTTAATTCTATAGTCAGTGGAAGGTGGAATAGTCATGATTTTTCTTGGAAAAAGATGGAGAATTTCTGGAATGGCGAATCTCCCCCTTTCCATCCTTGTATGGCAATTTCCAGGGATTGCCATGGTATTTGTAAACTGTCACCTTACTTGTACGTATGCTTGAAAGACCCTCATTTGTGGCCTTGGTAATATCTGCACTTTGTGGCTTTTCTACCTTGTTCTGGTTGGTCAGTCCTTGGAGACCCCTTAACACATCATCAGTTCCTTCTTGGAAGCCCCACTTCTGGTCAATTTGTTCCTCCTAGTAGACAAAGCATCTCCTAATGTCATCTATTTCTCAGTGGAACTCCCCACTCCAGACAAAGCATCTGTTTCCCTTCCTCCTTGTCCCAACCCAAGAAAAACTAAGATAAATACTTCAGAAGGACTCAATAAATTTAGTTGCTTTAAAAAAGAAACTTATGTTGAATTGGGGAAAAACTGCCACAAAGTGAAGAAAATCAAAATCTGAATAATTCTGTACTTAAACATATGGACAAGGGTCTTTAATGTTTTTTTTTATTTTAAAGAAAGAAATTTAAATAGAATAGTAACTGTACAGAACTTTAATTTGCAGACATAATTCAAAGAAAAATTCTTGATTCTATATCAAAATATTGGCAAGTAGGCCGGGCGCTGTGGCTCACGCCTGTAATCCTAGCTCTTGGGAGGCCGAGGCGGGCGGATTGCTCAAGGTCAGGAGTTCAAAACCAGCCTGAGCAAGAGCGAGACCCCGTCTCTACTATAAATAGAAAGAAATTAATTGGCCAACTGATATATATATAAAAAATTAGCCGGGCATGGTGGCACATGCCTGTAGTCTCAGCTACCCGGGAGGCTGAGGCAGAAGGATCACTCGAGCCCAGGAGTTTGAGGTTGCTGTGAGCTAGGACGCCACGGCACTCACTCTAGCCTGGGCAACAAAGCGAGACTCTGTCTCAAAAAAAAAAAAAATATTGGCAAGTTAATACACATTTGTATTATTTACAATTCACCAGAATGTTTAAGATATGTCACCTCTTTTACTAATTTTTTTGGTAATCAGTATATACTTAATATATTTAAATTTTACTTTATATACATAAGAGCACAACCAGATTAACCACAATTTCAAATTTTATCACCAGCTATTTTTGTCATTTTATCACATTTGAAAATATTCACTCTTACATTGTACAGTGGCCTATAAATTTGTTTAGACAATACTAATACAATACTAATTCAGTACCTTTTTTCTTTTTTAAGGATCATAAAAAATGTAACTGAATATACTACTTTATTGAATATACTACTAAAGATACTTCACCTTTTGCTTATAGCCTCTGCATTGAAGATTTATAGGAATGTTTTTGATTAACTTTCAAATCTTCCCACTACTTCCCTTTTCAAAGAAATATCATTTTTGAAATAATTTGGGTGAATACATATCAAAAACTTATTCACAAGGCTGTATTGCCATAATTACTAATTTTAGCAAGTCTCCTAAATATATTCTGTATCAGTTTTCTTGATTATAAGATGTCAATAATATGGAAACATTTTTATATAAATGAACATTTAATCACATCAGTTTCCTTTCAACCCACTGAAGTCATCTAATGATGATTATTTTGTCCATTTCCACTGGTTGGTGGGAGGCTCTTTCACTAATGGCTCCTGTGGTTTCCATTGCATCATTTTTTCTCACCAGTTTTAGTTCATTTTAAGCCTAAAGAATTGTCTCTTCTATTTGGCCACCCTGAAGATGGTCTTCTAATTTTTTAACATATAATTATGCTTTAACTATACTCAGATTCTTATTTGTAATCTGTCCTATATATTTTCTTTTTTATTTTTTCTTTTTATTTTTTTATATATATTTTCTATATGCAGCATTTTTAGGAATTTGCTCAAGAGCGTCAGAAATCTGTGTGCAATATTCTTTACCTCTCGTGTGGACTCCCACATACAGCCAGTCATTCTTTCACTAATTTTTAAATGTAATATCCCAAATATGGCTTCTAATCATATCTTTTAAGAGAGTTTCTACACTGTAGCAAAAAAAGCACAACAGGTGCTCAGAGAAGTGAGGGACCATTTTGTACTGGAATGGCAGATATTACATCATGGAGGGCTTGGAGAGACCCTAAAAGATGTGCAGTATTGAAGAGTATATAAGTTCAGGAAGAACTGTAGAAGAAGTATCAAGAGAGGAAGGAATGAGCATATTCATGGAGGGAACAGTGGTGCCTGATCCAATTTGAAGGAAGATTCATACTGGCAATCATAAACTGTTAGATTAGCTAGGATAAAGTCTATGACCTGATAACAGCCATTCTAGTTGAAGCTCTCAGCTGAGCTCTAGGCACAGTTGCATTTAAACTATTTTGGGCAGTAACCTATAGTAATAAATAGATTTTAAATAGCAACACAGTACACACATGATATATTATATGTACATTTCATGAAACATGCTTATTCTAATTATAGTCTAAGTGCTCTGGTACTTTCTATTCAATTCAATTTCATTAAAAATGCTATTTGTTATCCACTAACTTGATTTCTGTATCCAGTACCCAATAATTGGTGTGACCCTCAGTTTGAATTGTACAATATAGGGAAGTGGTTCTCAAAGAGAGGTGATTTTACCCCTCAGTGGACATTTGACAATATCTGGAAACATTTTTGGTTCTTGAAATTGCGGGGAATAAGGCGGGGGCCGGGAAGGAGGAGAGCTGCTGGGAGTTTGCTCCAGAAATTGTATTTCCATTTTTCCTTATAACTAAAACTCAGGTAGTTTTTGTGTTATCATCCTGCAACTGCCAATAAGTAAAGATGGATGAAAATTCACTATGATTTTCTATTGCTAGGTACCCTTAATTCCCTCCCGTAACACAAATGTACAGAAACAAGAAGTAAAAAATCCTGGAGCCATTAATTCAAGTACCACCTCTTTTAATATTCTTAGAAGTATATCCTAAAATGGTTAAGCTGTCACTGTCAAAATTCTAAACCTCGTGAGCTAACTATAGAATGGTTAACTAAATGCAGTTTATGTTTTCTTTATTCCACATTGGTGTTCTATTTAGATGGCTTTGCATATGCCAATATGCCTTTCTTGAGGCCATGAGTAACACTGAATATGTTAACTCTGCTATAAATTTTGTGACACCATAGAACCTTGGAGTTTTTAATAACACTGGAGGGTAGAACAGGGGAGGGATGTAATAAAGAAAAGGTGTGGTTTCTTTTATTGAGAAATTTACAATATAGAAAGACAAAGATTTGGTGAGTCAAAAAATATTCAAAGGAAAGAATTTATTCACACAGCAGCATACAAAGAAGTGTTCATTGAGTATCTCTCTCTCTCTCTCTCTTTCTCTCTCTCTCTTTCTCTCCTATCTCTCTCCCTCCCCTTGCTCTTGAGGAAGCTAGCTAACTAACATAGTGTGAGTAGCCTACAGTGGTACATGTAGCAAGGAACTAATCAAGGACCTGGCCTGCCAATAGCCACATGAGTGAACTTTGAAGTGGACCTTCTAAGACCTGTCAACAGGTACGAGTGAGCTTAGGACTGGATCCTCCTTCAGTGAAGCATTAAGATGGCTGCAGCCTCAATCAACACCTTGAGTTCAGCCGTGTGAAAGATCCAACCAGAGGACCCAGTTAAGTTGCATCCAGAAATTGTGAAATAAATGTTTATTGTTTTAAGCCAATAAATTTTCAGGCAATTTGTTACACAGCAATAGATAACTAATACAGACTATTAAATTCTCCAATTATGATTGTGGAATTATCTATTTTCCCATTTAATTTTGTCAATTATTGCTTCATATATTTTCAAACTCTCTCATATGAAACCCACATTTATGATTGTTACATCCTCCTGGTGATTAAACTTTTATCACTATAAATATTCTTCTTTATCTCTTGAATTATATTTCATCTTGAGGTCTATTTTATCAGATTAATATGGCCATTCTGATCTTCTTATGATTACTTTTTGTAAAATATATCTTTTTATATCCATTTACTTTCAAACCATTTATATCTTTTACTTTTAAGTGCATATCTTTTAGTCAATATACGGTTGGGGTCTTGTTCTCTTTTCATCCATTTTGACAATCTCTACCTTTTACTGGAAGTATTTAGTTAGTAATTTTTAAGATAAAATTATTGACATGTGTTTGACTCTAGCAATTTTTTGGTGTTTTCAATTTGCATCCTCTGTTTTTTGTTCCTCTTTTCCTCCTTTCTTGCCTTTTTTGACTTATCTTAATTTTTTAGAGTTCAATTATTATTTCCTGATAAATATTTACTTATAATTCTCTGCATTTTATTTCTTGGTGATTTCTCTAGGGCTTACATTATTAGTCCTTAAATTCTACCATCTATTTACAATTAATAATGTCTTTTCTCCTATATTTGTTATATGTATTATATCTATATACATTATAATCATCACAAGGCAATGTTATCATTTTTGCATTAGTTATGCTTATAAAGCAATTAAGAAGCGAAAAATTTAAAAACATTTAAAAAAGAGCAAAAAATTTTAAAAAATATTCCTTGCATTTACTCAGATATCTACCATTCTGATGCTTTTTATTCTTTTGTAATGATCTGAGTTTCTATCTGATATTATTTCCCTTTAACCTGTAAAACTTCCTTTAGCATTTATTGTAAAGCAGACCTGGAATTATCTTAGTTTTCTTTTATCTGAAAATATCTTTATTTCCCTTTCATTTTTAAGGATTTTTTTTTTTTGCTGGATACAGAATTATGGGTTAACAGTTTTCTTTACTTTAGCACTTAAGAATTTTTTCTCCATTCTTTTCTGGCCTCCTTCCTTTCTGATGAAGTAAGGTGTTAACTGGATCATTGTCTTCATTACACCCCTGCCCCATTCCTTCCCATTTTATCTTGTTCTTGCTACTTTCAAGATTTTCTCTTTATTTCAACTTTTTTTTTTTACAGAGAAAAGTATATTTTATTGGCATTTAGGCCTAGCACAGTCCAATTCAAATAAAACAGAACAAAGTAATTTATTTAAGCTAATTGAATATATCATATAAACAATTTTTTCTTAAGTTTCTGTTTTACCATCATATGATTGTGTTCATGCAAATACAATCATCAAAACTTGTCCTTCTAATAATATATCATAGCACCACCTTTTATTTGCAGTATTTGATACATAAATTTCATTGTCAAAACACATCTGGCTTTAGCAATGTAAACATATTTGCTATAAGTAAACTTTAAATGATAAAACTGAATGATACTACTGAATAAATCAAAATAGAACTGAGCATCACCACATGACATAATTAAACAAACATTACATAATACTGTCTCAAAAAGAACCACAACTTAATAAATTTCACAAAAAGGAAGCAGAAACAAAGTATATTTCAACTTTTAATAGTTTGACTGTGAGGTTCCTTGGCATGAGCTTTTTCTTGTTTATTCTGCATAGTATTCATTGAACATCTTGAATCTTCAACTTTCTGTTTTCTATTAAATTTGGGAATTTTTGAGCCATTATTTATGAATATTTTTTATGCCTCATTATGTTTCTCCTAATATTCTGGTATTCCATTTGCATGGATATTAAATACTTTGATATCACCTAACAGGTCCCTGAGTCTCAGTTCATTATTTTTAATTGTTTTGCTTTCTGTACCTCCTATTAGATCATTTTAATTGATCTGTCTTCAAGATCATTTACTCTTTTCTCTGTCATTTCATTTGGCTAAGTATTTTCTGAATTTTTAATTTCAGAAAGTATATTTTTCAATTTTAGAACTCCCATTTAATTTTGCTTCATTGTTTCTCTTTCTCTGCTGAAGTTTCCTATTTCTTTGCTGAGGGTTTTACTTATTAAAACCATGTTTTGTTTGCAACATTGAGGGTGGTTATTATACCCACTTTAAAATCCTTATTTAATAATTTCAATAACTGATTCATCTTGGGCTCAGATTCAATTGATATTTTTTCTCTTTAGGCTATGTTTCATTTTCTTGGTTCATTATATGTCTGGTAATTTTCTACTGTATCCTGGGTATTTTGAATGTTAAACTGTGGAGATTTGGGATTCTGTTATTTTTCTCTGATGAGTGTTATTTTCTTTGTTTCAGAAGGTGATTTGTTGTTGTTGTTGTTGTTTTTTGGTGGAGTAGGGCTGGGCTTAAACTTCAAACTCCATTTTTTGGGCAGCAGCTTTATTATCAGTTCAAATTAAATTTAAATATATCTATGTGAGTTGTCAGTTTGCAACCTCTGACCTAGATTGCCATGGCCTTTAACTGAGATGCTTTTAGTCTGTTCTACACATGGCTGATTCAGAGGTCAGTCAGAAATGTGGGTAGACTGAGTTTGGGGATGTGCTCTCTGGTTCTTTCCCTTGCAAGATTCTTTCATTATCTTTCAGCATTCAGTTTCTTGGGTTCAATTTTCTGGTTTCATGGGTCAGAAGACAAGTTGTTTTTTTTCTATACAAATTCCTGCCAGATGTGGACTGCACTTAGTCCCAAGCTAAAAATTGCAGAGATGGAAATAAGTTCTCTTCCTTCTACCAAGTGAACATGTACTGCCAACTCAGCAGATACTTCTGTCCATCCTCCAGTATATTAAGGTATTCACTTTTTGTTTTATGACTAGGTTTTATATTTCTTTTCTTTATTTGGGTAGAAGTAAAGATTTATCAAGTAGGGTCTTAATGTATCATACCTGGAAGTGGAATTCTCTGTAGTTTTACTTTTTTAAATGAAACTTTCAAACAAAAACAAAAATAGAAAATAGTACAATGGGCCCTCATATATCAATCACCAAACTCAATCTTTATCAAAATTTGCCTCATCTATCTCTTTTTGCTCTTTTCATTTTTCTTAAATATTTAAGACAAATCCCAGAAATCATATTATTTCACCTCAACATACTTTTGTATACATCTTTCTAAATCATGGATACTCTCTTACATAACCATACATGCCATTCTCATACCTAAAATGTAACAATGGGAAAAGATACCCTCTTCAGTGAATGCTGCTGGGAAAACTGGATATTCATATGTGGAAAAATGAAACTAGAACCCTATCTCTCATCATATATAAAAATCAACTCAAATAAAATTACAGACTTAAATGTAAGACCTGAAACTATAAAACCAGTAGAAGACATAGGGAAAACTCTTTAAGACATTGGTCTAGGCAAAGATTTATGGCTAGGACTTCAAAAGCACAGGGAACAAAAACAAAAATAGATAAGTGGGACTATATTAAACTAAAAAGCTTCTGCACAGCAAAGGAAACAATCAACAGAATGAATAGACAACCTGTAGAATTGGAGAAAATATTTGGAAATTATTCATCTGACAAGGGACTAATATTCAGAATATACAAAGAACTTAATAGTGAAAACAAACAAACAATCCCATTAAAAAGTAGGCAAAGATCTGAACAGACATTTCTCAGAAGAAGATGTACAAATGGCCGTCAGGTATATGAAAAAATACTCAACGTCACTAATAATCAGGGAAATGCAAATCAAAACCACAATCATATATCATCTTACTCCAGTTAGAATAGCTATTATGAATAAATAAATAAATAAAACAACAAATACCACATGAGGATGTGGAGAAAAGGGAACTCTTATACACTACTGGTGGGAATGTAAACTAGTCCAGCCATTATGGAAAATAGCATAGAAGGTTCTCAAAAAACTAAAAACAGAACTATTAATACCATATGATTCAGTCCAGCAATTTCACTACTGGAAATTTATCCAACAGAAAAGAAATCAGTATATCAAAGAGATACTTGCACCCCCATGTTTATTATAACACTATTTCCATGGCCAAGATATGGAATCAACCTAAGTGTCTATCAATGGAGAATTTAATAAAGAAAATGTGGTATATGTACACAATGGAATACTATTCAGCCATAAAAAGAATGAACTCCCATCATGTGCAGCAACATGAATGGAACTGGAGGTCATTATGTTAGGTGAAATAAATCCGGCTCAGAAAGACAAATATTACACATTCCGACTCATATGGGAACTAAAATGCTGATCTTATGGAGATAGAGAATAGAATGATAGTTATCCACTTTCTGGGAAGTGTGGGGGGATGAAGAAAGGCTGATTAATGGGTACATAAATACAGTTAGATAGAAGGAATAAGTTCTAGGGTTCTATAGCACAGTATGGTTAGATTATAGTTATAGATCTATAGAATAGATTATAGTTAACAATAATCTATTGTATATTTCAAAATACTTAGAAGATAATATTTGAAATGTTGCCAACACAAAGAAATGATAAATATTTGAGGTAATGGATATCCTAAATACTCTGATTTGATCATTATACATTGTTTGCATGTATCAAAATATCACATGTACCCCATAAATATTTACAATTTTATATATGAATAAAATATCTAATATCTAGTCTATAAACATGTTCCTGGTTGTTTAAAAATGTGTGCTCAAATTAGGATTCAAACAACATCTATAAATTGCATTAGATTGATATGCTTCTTTGGTCTCTTTGAATTTAGAACAATATCTTGTCTACATCTTTATTTTCTCTGCCATTGACTTATTAGGGAAATCACATCAATTTTTCCTGTGGAATATCCAACGTTCTGGATTTGTCTATTTCCTTCCTTGTTCCTATATCCTCCATATTTCTGTAAATGAAAGTTAACTCGAGAGACTTAATTACATTAAGGTTCAACTTCCTGGCAAAAGTCCTTCACAGATGGTGCTGTGTGCCTGATATCACAATGTCTGGATAACTTAACAATTTTTATATTTCACTTTAAACCAGAAGTCACAAAGTGACAGCACATGGCCAAATCTTTCACATAGACACATTTGAATTCAAGTGTCCGTTGCTATTTCTTGTTTTGCTTGCACAATTGTTTTTCCTCTAGTAATTGAAAGGAAAGCAACAACAACAAAAATCTATAGCTGTATCTTAGTCAAAAGTAGGAAAGTGAAAGATCCCTATTGCTTCCTATTTCAAGATTTTTATTCTTACGCTGGATAGCTTCACCGATTTTTTATTACATGCCAGGTCCCTGTAAACACATGAGTTTGTGAATCCTGATACACACACACACACACACACACACACACATATATATATATGTGTGTGTGTGTGTATATATATATATATTCTCCCACCCATCATAGCAGGTATACCAGAACTCTGATCACTAGTATGAAGTCCACCCTCAGTAGTCAACTCACATTTACCCAGACCACATACAATTAGTTTTGTGTGCTGAAAGCTCTGTGCCAGTGAATAGCTGAGTTCCAATTTGAAGTTTACATGGTCTGTGTTTTTAAAGAAATGAGAAAATTAGAGCAAATTTGTTTGGATATAACCCTGAAAAATAAAATTAACCATGACCAAAAGAAATCTTGACAAACCCCAGAGTTTTGAAATTGGCAATACTCCTTTGGGAATCTTACCATACATTTCACCACAAAATTAGAAAAGTTTAAGGTGGTTCATAAAGCTAAAGCATTGATGTCTTCCTTATGCACTATTTTAACTTGGACTTTTTAAAAGAGAAGCCATAAACAAAAGGCCATAAAGACATCATATGAAATGAGCTCTTGCAAACTCAGATTTGTTGAAGAAGACACTTATTTTAAACTCACAAGGGATATAAACAAATATGAAACTTTAGTACTCAGGGCATGCAAACTAGGATGATGAGAAATATGGGTTACAGGTTAAACATGATGTTTCCAGTTCTTTCAGGAACAGTATATTTTTCTAGGATCTAAATTGAGACAAAAGAAGTCAGAAAGAGAGGGGAATTGCCAAAAGAGCATGTTATAAGTGTTCTCCTTGAGATTATTTTTGAAAGCTTTTGAAAACTGGGTGTGTAAGTTAAAGCTGCTTTTAGCACTTCCTCGACATATCACCTTAGATTTTGCTAAACTTGGCAGCATTATAGGGATCATATTTTCACACGGATGCACTCTTCCTGAACAGAATGTATTTGACAGAAACAAGTTTTTCTTTCATGCCAGGCATTTGTGTGCCTGTTTTCCATAACAAACAGCAAGACAAAGCTCACCATTCTGGACTCTCTCCCAATATTTCCAATTTAGCTAAGAAAACAAGATTTTCATTTCATGGTTTTGGGAAGTGTCCTTTAAAAGTTAACTCTTTAAGGGAACACAAAATTTTGCCTCAAAAATCATTTTATTTTCTATGACTTGAATTTTCTTTGCATTTCTTTGTGTATCACAAAGTCTACCCTTTCATCACTTGAGTTGATAAGGGAGACATTTTCAGAAGTAGTCCTTTTTAAAATTTTATATGATTTAGCATTTTATTATGGTTCTTACTTGAATCATTTTCTGTTTCAAATACTAAAACTGGTCTCCATAATTAGATTTAGAGCAGTCTTTATTTGTTTAGATTTTTAACTGAGTTTAGAAGGTCCTAACCTGCCAGAGTTTTATCTGAAATGGACTTTCAAGAGTTCATCTATTTTCATGTTCAAACCTGTCATAATGTCTGTCCAAAAAACAAAAAAGGATGAATTATTATGGTAGATTAGAACCTTAATAGAGTAAGGAAAATATCTTGCCAGGGTATATCTAGAATTTATATATATTCAAATACACCATGAGCCTAACTCCAGCAGTTCCAAGGACAGCATGTCATACAGCCAATATTCCTAGTCTTCCATAGAAGTCAAAGCATCCAGTGAAAACTTTGATGCGGAAGGAATGACTTAGAATGAGACTGGCAAGAAGACCTGTTTTTAAATGGTCACAGTCTTATTAGGAAGATAAAGAAATATGATTTTTTATTTGTAAAAGAAAATGGATGAATTAAAATTGGTATTTTAGCTGAATATAATTATTGCCATTGTAATCATCATTATCTTTGTGAGTCTAAATGACTGACTTGAAAGAGAATGTTAGTATATTTCACACGTCATCTTAATTCTTTACTGTCATGCTTTCCTTTTTAAAATTTGGTTTCTTTAGCCTCCGAACTGTTCACAGATGTTATTATTCTTTTTAGTTTATAGGTGTATGTTATTCACCATTCAAATATAATATAAAAGTAGAACAGCTATTTTGTGCTTAAATATATTTTAACATTTTTGCCGGGAGAAAAGAATATCAATCTTCTTATCGTCAGATAACTGAAATACAGACAGGTTAGTTTATTCCATAACACATAGATGTACTACTTGTATACTAAATGAGATATTAGAAAATGTTAATGCATATACTGTTCTATGTGACCTCAGACTTCATCAATAAACTTTGGAAAGACTATTTTGATAGTGGTTCAAGCTAGGCACAAATCAGTTGCTGAAATCAAGAAGAGAATAAATGAGATCCTACTTAGAGGTTTACAAAAGCACTATAAACGCAACTTTATACCACTGGCATATGGGTTGAAAAATATTTTTAGTCTCTTTTTCTGAAAGTTCAATATAGTGATCATAAAGCAATGATAACACTTCATGAACTGGGGCTTCTCAGTGCTCACAAATGTGTGTGTGTCTATCCCTTTCAATAATTTTTTAGTTTGAATACAAAATGGAACTTTGCTGCACATGTATAAAAACCGTAAGTTTTCTAGGCCATTCCAGCCTCAGGAAAAAAAATAATAAGAAAATTATAAAAAGGGGTAAAGGTAAAAATATAATGGGATAGGTTTTTTTGTTTATTTAATTTTGGTTTTGGTTCTCTGGCTAGTAATTTCACCATTGTGATATTTATGAATATGTTTATAAAGTAAAAGAAATGGATCTTTTTACTTGAGCTTTCTTGAGGATACATTTTGATGTTAAATTATATACCTGTGCTAGTACTTTGAGAAATAAATGCTATTTTAACCTCTCAAAAAACAGACGAACAACAAAACTAAATTTTTCTGACACTTCCCCTGTCACTAATACAGGATCTCCCCATTTAATTCAAGGAGTTTGGAAAGAAGGGAAAGGTGGTATATCTTAAACAGGGATGCTCTTACTTTCAATTTATATCTAGCTATAATAATTCCTATTCATGCATCAATGCCTAGCTTAAGAGGAAGTTTTTCTGGAGAGACTTTTCTGACCACTATTCTATTTACATGGCCGAACTCTACACATGCATGAAACCTTATGCCTAACTGTGCTCTGCTTTTCACAGTACTGATTATGGAATTGTAATCATTGGATTACAGATTAGCTGTCCTACCCCTTTCCATCATCTCACTACTGTCTTTGCTCATCCCTTCCTCTTTTCCCACTCCAAATCCACCACCCTTGGACAAGACAATGAGTTCCTCATGAGCAATGACTATGCTTTGTTAGGCTTTAAATTTCTAGACTTAGCATAATGTCTGGCATATGACCAACCAATATTTGTTGAATGAATGTATATGAATGAATGCTTAGAAACTAGTCCTATCATCTATCTATCACTATTTTCTTCTTTTCATCCAGCATGATAGCATGATGTATTCTCTTGCTGCTAATACCCACTGTATTAGTTTGCTAGGGCTGCATGGCATAGTACCACTGATTGAGTGTTTTAAAAGATAGAAATTTATTTTATCACTGTTCTGGAGGCTAGAAATCTGAGATGAAGGTGTCAGCAGAGTTACCTCCTTCTGCGGGCTGTGTGGGAAGGAAATGTCCTAGGCCTCTCTCCTTGGTTTGTAATATGGCTGTCTTCTCCCTATGTCACCATCTTCCATTTGCACATGTATATGTCTAAATTTTCTCTTTTTACATGGACACCAGTCATATTGGATTAAGGCCCACCATAATAACCTCATTTTAACTTGATCACCTCTTTAAAGACCCTATCTCCATATAGTCACATTCTGAGGTACGAGGAATTAGGAGGTCAACATATGAATTTTGGGGGTTACATAATCCAGCTCCTAAATCCCAAGAGTGCTGCTCCTAGTAATAACCATGTTAGTAAGAAACCATTTATGAGCACATATTTTGTGTCAGAAACAGTACTAAGTGTTTTTAATGCACATTTCTGACACACAAGGATGCCCCAATGTCTGCCACAGGCACCTGCACCTATACCTATTGAAGTACCAATATTTTGTTTATCCTGTGGTTTGATAGTTAACCCCAATAGAGAAAGGACCCTTTACTTCCACTGGTGTGATACCCTACAAAGTAGGGTACCAAGTAGTGTTACTCAGCACTCTTGAGGATCTACAAAGACTTTATCAAAGCAGTTCTTTTCCTTTTTATTCTTCTATTGCACTCTCCATGTATGAAACCTCAGCCATGGGTTTACAGGAGTTGAGTCAGGAGACCAAGCTGAATGACAATATATTGCTGTATTCAGAATTATACCCATCCGTTCCCTAGCACTGCCCTTGTGTGCTTTGATTCCCCCTTCTTTTGGTTTGAATTTTCCCTCAGACTTACATAATAATCGACCAGGGCCAACTAACTTCCATAATACCTCTAGATATGCCTGATTTCTGGAAAATACATGAGTACTCAACAGGGATCTCAGCTAAATTTAGCTACAAATTGAGTCATCATTATAGTTTTCTAAGAAATTTTACTCCTGTAATTTGTCATTGCTTATTTATTTTAAAATATTTAATGGGCAAAGATTATGTGTATCCAAGGTGTACAAATGATGATTTGATATACATAAATATTATATAACAATTAATACAATAAAATTAATACATCCATCACTATCCATGCTGTACATTAGATCCCTAGAACTTGTTTATCTTATAACTGAAAGTTTGTACCCTTTGAGCAACATCTTTCCATTTCCCTCGCTTCCTAGGACCTGGCAACCAACCACCATTCAACTCTCTGTAAGTTTGACATTTTTAGACTCCACATATAAATGAGATCATACAGTATTTGTCTTTCTATGTCTGGCTTATTTCACTTAGTATATAAGGTTCTCAAGGTTTTATCCATGTTGTCACAAATGGCAGTATTTCCTTCTTTTTATGGTTGAATAATATTCCATTATATATTCCTATATATATTTATTTCACAATTTTTTTATCCCTTCATCTATTGATGGACATTTAGGTAGTTTCCATGTCTTGGCCATTGTATTTCTATGTCTTGGCAATGAACATGGGAGTGCAGATTACCTCTTGGAGCTACTGATTTCATTCCCTTCAAATACATCCCCAGATCGAATGGTATTTCTATTTTTAGCTCTTTGAGGTATCTCCAAATTCTTTTCCACAAAGGTTGCACTAATTTGCAGTCCCACCAACAGTGTAAGAGTGTTCCTGTCTCTCCGTATCCTCGCCAGCATTTGTCGTTTTGGGATTTTTTGATAGAGGCCAAACTTACTGGGGTTAGGTGGTATCTCATAGTGGTTTTGATTTGCATTTCTCTAATGATTAGAGATGTTGAGCATTTTTTGATATGTTTGCTGGCCATTATTCTGTCTTCTTTTGAGACATTTCTGTTCATTTCCATTGCCTATTTATTCTTGGGGTTGTTTGATTTTTTCTTGTTGATTTTTTAAAGTTCTAGATAGATTCTTGTTATGAGCCCTTTATCAGGTGTGTAGAGAGCAAATAATTTCTCCGATTCTGCAGGCATTCTATAAAGAGCAAAAGTCATTCTATAACAAAGACATCTGCACCCAAATGTTTATGGAAGCACAATTCACTATTGCAAGGATGTGGAAACAACCTAAGTGCCCGTCAATTCACGAGTGGATTATTAAAATTTGGTATATGTATACAGTGGAATACTACTCAATTTTAAGAAATTAAAATTGATCTAGCACCTGATCTAGCACAGTGATCTAGCACCTCTTATATTTTCCTGTATTGAGCTTGAGCCTATTATCCGAAGTGAGGTAACACGAGATCGGAAGAATAGGCTTCACTTGTACTTGCCATCCAATTGGTACTGATTGATTAACACATTGGTGCTCACATGGTAGTAATATTCTCCAGGGATGGGAGGTTGGGGGGGGTAAACTCACAACAATAGGACACGCTGTGCATTGTGGGGGATAAGGGCATGTCTCTAACCTCCGCTTGGGAGAGGCAATGATATAAACTATAACCAAAATGTTTGTACCTTCATAATATCCTGAAAAAAATAATACATCCCCAAAAGTGAGATTCGTGGGTCCTATGGTAGTTCTATTTTTAATTTTTTTGAAGAACCTCCATAATGTTTTTCATAATGGCTGTACCAATTTACATTCCCACCAACAGTGTACAAGGGTTCCCTTTTCTCCATACTTTCTTCAACACTTATCTCTTGTCTTTTTGATAATAGCCATCCTAGCAGGTGAGATGATATCTCATTGTGGTTTTTATTTGTATTTCCCTGATGATTAGTGATGTTGAACACCTTTTCATATATCTGTTGGCCATTTGTATATCTTCTCTGGAAAAATATTCAGGTCCTTTATTCCTTTTCTTTCAGAGATGGAGTCCTGCTATGTTGCTTATACTGGAGTTCAGTAGCTATTCACAGGGTTGATCATAGTGCACTTATAGCCTCAAAATCCCAGGCTTAAGTGACCCTTCTGCCTCCACCTCCCAAATAGCTGGGACTACAGGTGCATGCCACTGTACCTGGCTTTTATCCATTTTTAAATTGGACTATTTGTTTGTTTGTTGTTTTGTTATTGAGTTGTATGAGTTCCTTGTATATTTTTGATATTAACTCCTTATCAGATAGATGGTTTGCAAATATTTTCTCCCATTCTGGAAGTTGCCTTTTCATTTTGTTTATTGTTTCCTTTGCTGTTGTAATTGTAAGAGGTGGTGAAGAGGCACTCCTTAAATGCGTAAGCATTAATTTTTATGAAAGAAAGGTTGAGGAAGTTTTAAACAGAGTTGGATATTGGGGGAATTGGGGCATTTTGGGGGAAAAGAGACTGTAATGAAAAGAGGAAGAACCTTAAGTTTCATATAGTCTGTCATTTTTGAGCAAGATTACATAAGTGCCTACATTATAGGCTTCTAAGACATAATTTACACCTATGTTTTCCTCCATATGGGAAAAAAAGAATTTGTACAGAGGTAAGGGGAAAAGGAGTTGACTCATGAGGGAAAAAATCAATTCTCTTCTTTCTGTTGGTGGTGTTAGGAATAGCTATAGCCATAGCTGCTCCAGGCTTTGTAAAACCTGGTAGTTCAATGTGTTCTACCTCAGCCTCTCCATAGACTAATAACAGTATCCTGCATTCAGGGCCATGGAAAGGTTGACTTACTCAATCTCTTACCATATGAGAAGAGATAGAATTGCTGAGTGATTTTATTTATCTAGTTAAATCCTTCTTTCTAAAGACTATTTTGGGAATCTGATTATTCTGGAGCTTTGAAAAATAAATTCCAAATATACCCTAGAGGATTTCTTTATTTTAAAAACTTGAAATCAATAGATAAAAGGGGGAGTTTAAGATTATTTCCTGTTCTACAAATGCTCCTCCACATGATTAACACCTTGTATTCATCATAATTTAAAATTTACTTGACATGTTTCATTGTCCTTTAGTATTGTGGTTAGGTTGTGGTACATTAATATATCAAAACTTTTCAAGCCATATTACCAAAATCTTGGAGACTTTTATTGCTAGGATTTGATAGAGTGATTGTTTCCTTCAATATTCAATCCTTTCACCCTCTAGTTTACTAAAGCCTTTTATAATTGCTGTTCTTGTAGTGTAAGGAGGAATTTCACATCTCTTTGCAGAATTAAACTTATTGAGTTGGTGTTTCACATACCAGACCTATAAATTTTTTTCTTATCCTTGAGGATTGCCTATTCACATTAGTAGGAGCTGAGTAAACATATGAAACAAACAAGACCCCTCCCTTCACTTGAGAACCGGGTAATAAGAGTACAGTTATCAGTGCTAATAACATTTTTTTGAGACAGTCTCACTTTGTCGTCCTGGCTAGAGTTAGTGCCATGGCGTCAGCCTAGCTCGCAGGAACCTCAAACTAATAGGCTCAAGCGATCCTCCTGCCTCAACCTCCCGAGTAGCTGGGACTACAGGTGCGACCCACCACGCCCGGCTAATTATTTTGTTTCTATTTTTAGTTGACTGGCTAATGTTTTTTCTATTTTTAGTAGAGATAGGGTCTTGCTCTTGCTCAGTCTGGTCTCGAACTCCTGACCTCAAGCAATCCTCCCGCCTCGGCCTCCCAGAGTGCTAGGATTATGGGTGTGAGCCTCTGCATCTGGCCACAGTGCTAATAATACTACATCTCCAGGAGAATTCAAAAGATCACTTTTAATTATGGGTAGAGAACTAAACTTGATAGGATATTATAGAACTGAGCTATTTATAAAATTACAAATCCCTTCACAAACATTTTGGAAAATTGACTTTTATGTGTTAGTGCTATCATAAAAACGTATTTTTTAAATGTATGCAATTAAATTTTCTGCCAGCAATGTTAAAAACTTAAAATCCCTGTGGAGAGCAAAAAGACCCTTAGTACATATTCCTTAGGAGAGGGCAACACAGCACTTTTCACCTGGAATTTTAATTTGCAAATCCAATATCTCTCTCCAAACAAATGCAATGTACTATAACTTGCACCAGTATGTAATATGCCAGCTAGGTGCCCCAAATAAGATCATGATCCACTTCAGTGACCTACAAATAGTGCTTGAGGACTGAAAGGATTTCTTTGTGGTTTTAGGCTTGACACTGTTGGTACTTTTTATAGATTGAAAATGCTACATTAGCTCTTAAGTCTTTCTAACCATATTTCCTAATATCTACAGGTAAACCTTTATGTTTCCCAAGCAACAAACAAAAAAGCAAGGGGAGCATTATTAAAAAGAAAACATTATTTCATTTTCTATTATAGATTGATTCCTTTTTTCATATGTATATATTTAATAGTCTTATTTTTTTTCTGAATAATAAACCAAACCTTATATATGCCAGGTATAGTGCATGATTTGGACATTTCATCAGTCAGTGCTTTTCTATCCCATTTTTGGGAACATCATGCTACTAGGTATAAAACTAATGACTCAAATCCAAAAAGGTTTATGTTATGAGAGTATACTCCAAGGGTCTGATGCAGGGAAGAATGACATGTAAAACCCTATGTAAATAAAATAATCATTTAATAATCTATGTAGATACTCTTTTGAGACAAATAACTTTGTACAGAGATCTATTTTTCCAAGTGTTGTCTGCTTGAATGGCTTTTGAGGCTCCCACAAGGGAACAATAGATAGCCCTTTCTTGCAAATGGGCTATTGCTTCTGCTGTACTGAAAGTCTGCATTGATGAATAGTTATTACTGAAAAGAGTTAAATCCAAAAGGGGCTGCCAACCAGCAAGGTCTCCTTCTTTGACCACGTGATGAGTACATATGAGGCTATTCAAAAAATCATCAGTCTTGAAATAACGATGCTGTGCCTACTTTCCTTCACTCCAATCTGATTTTTATTAGCTTCAAAACAGGGACATAAGTGAATATTTGTAAGATAGTTTTAATATAGCAAGGTACAGAGCTGCAAATCATTCTTTTTTGTGGTGACCTAAATCTCTTTACATCATTGTACTTGAAGACATTTATTTTTTAATTTCTATGTTCTATAACAAGGTGTAATAACTCCATTAAGTAGTCTAAAATGTTTGCATTCGTTGATTTTTATAATGAAAATAATTAAAATCATCCAAAATAATCACTTTTACATGTTTACAGTAAGACATAAAATTTAATATTTAAATAGATTTTTATTAAGGCTTAAAGAAAATTAATACTCCATATTTGACTTGGAATTCAACAAATTTATTCTTCTTAGCAAGTGCAGAGAAAATAATAATAGTCGAATTTCTATTCTGAAATGCGAAATTGATGGCAATGACAGCAATTCCTCTTATTTCCTCAGTTTCTATTCAAATGCTAATTTAAAGAATGTAAATAACTTTGGTTGATAAGAGCATGGAACCCTGACCAACAATCCAACGTATTTGCTATTTTTATGAGTTTTCCAATATAATTGAAATTGCTGAGTTTGTAATGTATGTTCTTAATCAAATCATCCCTACCCCTGCTGAGCAGAATGGAGGATAGGGCTTTGTGGCACACAACAGAGACTTTACTTATGGTTGATATCAATCCATTAATTAGTATTCACCCAGTTTTCCAGCTAATATTTCTTCATTTTATCTATAAAAATGTAACTAGAAGTGTGGACGTTTTCTAATTCATTTGATCTATGAAAATTCAGATAATATATGCCTACAATATTCCTTTTTCGAGCACTCCATGGCTTCCTATGTATCTTTCTAGAGCCTTTCTGTGCATATAAAGCATATGCACATATGTACATATTTGTATTCCTTTCTTTATACACAAATAATAACACACTATGTAAATGTTAGTATACAAATGAAACTGTTTTACATTTTTTTTTAGACAATATATTTTGGACATTATTCTGGTAAATTTAGACCTGCTGTATTTTTAAATGGCTAAACTGTGCTGTGATTGCATGGATGTACCCTAATTTATTTCCTCAGTTCTTTGTTGATAAATATATACATTGTTTCTAATCTTTTGGTAATTCAAGTGATCTTCAGTAACTATCTTTGCATATACTTCTTGGTGCACAGTTAAGATAATACTTACAGAAAAAAATCCTCAAAGTAGAGTTGTTGAGTGAACTGTGATAGATTTTGTCAAAACGCTTTTCAACCAAAAAATTTATGAGTGCCTGATTCCCTGTGTGGAATCTATTGTCGGGTTTTTTTTGTATGTGTGTGTGTGGCTCTAATTGTTATAAGTTTTTTCTTATATTGAGCTACAATCTATTTTTTCTATAATTTTCCCCATTTGTTCTAGTACTGACTTCTGGATTTGTACATAACATATTCAATCCCTCTCCCACATAACAACCTTTTAAGCAATTAAAGAATGTTATCATGTCACGCCCGGGTCTTTTTTCTCAAGCTTTTCACATTCTGTATCGGGAACTTGCCAGTTGGTTGTCATAGCCATCCCTTGGCCTTCCTTTGTTTTGCTCTGAATGACAAGGGGGCTAACCTGTGAGGTCGTATTTTCCAGGCTCATATGTTGGCTGACTTCTGACTGTGTTTGCCAGTGCAAGACCCTGGTAGAAGACTGGAGAGAGGAAGGATCTAGTAATATAAGTATCCATCTCAAGAAATTAGGAAAATAACAGTAAATTCAACTTAATGAAAGTAGATGGAAAATAATAAAGCCAGACATTAATTAAATAGAAAGATAACATATAATAGAGTAAGTCCAAAAGCTCAAAGCTAGTTCTTTGCAAAGATTGATAAACTCCTGGCAAAACTGATCAAGATAAAAACAGAAAAGGCACAAATAACTAATATCAGGGATGAAAAGAGGAATACCACTAAAGATTCTATAGGTATTCAGAAGATAAGAGAGTATTTTAACCCTATGACAATAAATTAAAATTTTAGATACAATAGAAAACTTCCTTAAAAAACACAACTTACCTAAACTGACACAATAATTAGAAAGTTTAAATAGTAGTATATCTATTTTAAAAATTGAATTTGTAATTAAAAGCTTTTCCACAAAGAAAACTCCAGCTCCAGATGACAGTACATTTTTCAACAAGACATTTAAGAGAGAAACAGCACCACTGTCACACAAACTCTTCCAAAGAATAGAAAAGAGAGAATGTTTACCAACTGATTTTATGTGATCAAAATGATAATTGTAACAGAATTTGACAAGGAAATTATAAGAAAGAAAACTTAAGGACCAATCTCTTTAAACATAAATGAAAAATTATTTTAAATATTGTAAAATTAAGTGGGAGGATCATTTGAGGCCAGGAATTTGAGGCCAGCCTGGGCAACATAGCGAGACCCCATTGCTACAAAAAATTATTTAAAAATTAGTTAGGCATGGTGGCGTGTACCTGTAGTTCTAGCTACTTGGGAGTCTGAGGTGGGAGGATAGCTTGAGCCCAGGAGTTTGGACTGACAGTGAGCTACGATTACTTCACTGCACTCCAGCCTGGGCAGCAGAGTGAGACCCCATTTTTATATCTCTATAAAAAATAATAAATAGTAAATAAAATATTATAAAATTGAATCCAGTGATAAAATGAATAATTATCATGACCAAGTTAGCTTTATTCTAAGAATTCAAAAGTGATATAATATTTAAAAATCATTCAATAACTATGTCATAGTTTTTTTTTTTTTTTTTTTTTTTTTTTTGAGACAGAGTCTCGCTTTGTTGCACAGGCTAGAGTGAGTGCCGTGGCGTCAGCCTAGCTCACAGCAACCTCAAACTCCTGGGCTCAAGCAATCCTTCTGCCTCAGCCTCCCGAGTAGCTGGGACTACAGGCATGCGCCACCACGCCCGGCTAATTTTATATATATATATTAGTTGGCCAATTAATTTCTTTCTATTTATAGTAGAGACGGGGTCTTGCTCTTGCTCAGGCTGGTTTCGAACTCCTGACCTCGAGCAATCCGCCCGCCTCGGCCTCCCAGAGTGCTAGGATTACAGGCTTGAGCCACCTCGCCCGGCCTATGTCATAGTTTTGATAGCTCTAATTTTATGAGTACTCTCTTTTCCTATGGTACATTTAACATTAAAGAAAATTTTAATATGTGCCTTTTAAATATTGCATTCATGATAATAATAGACACTAACTTCTTATAAAGAAAAATCAAGCAATTTATGAATTAATTAAATTGATTAAAATCAATTAAAATAAATGAGAAAAGAGAGAGAAATTAAAAACAATCTATGATAATCTCATTAAATGGGTTAGGATTAAGGTTAAAATTGTATGCCTGTTTACAATTAAAAAAAACTTTTAGCAAACCAGGAATAGAAAAACATTTCTTTACTCTGATAAATAGTTTATAAAACAAAACCTTACAGAAAGCATCATATTGAATGGTGAAATATTGAAAGGTTTCCTTCTCAGGTGGCAATAAAACAAGAACATCTTATATTCAACATTGTATTGGAGGTCCTAACCAGTGAAATAAAGGAATAACAGTAAATAAAATGTAAAAGGGATGGAAATTAAGAGATTATGGCATTATTATTTGCATATGACGCTGTTATGTATGGAGAATATGCAAAAACATCTACACACATATGTGAGAAATTGTAAGTGTATTTAGCAAGTTTGCTGGATGCAAGGTCAATATACAAAAATCAACAAATATTAGAATTTGAGATAAAAGATACTTTTTATAATAGCATCAAATACCTAATCCCAAATCTAACAAAAGTTTTGTAATAACCCTATGCAGAAAGCTAGAAAACATTATTCAAAAAATTAAGGAAGACCCAAATAAATGGATGGATATGACAAGTTCACGAATTGAAAAATTCAATGTTGTAAAGATGTCAATTAGTTGCAAATTGATCTATTTTGACCCCCATGAAGGCCCCAGCAGATTTTGCATAGAAACTAACAAGCCAATTTCAAAAATTATTAATATATTGGAAATACAAAAGCCCAAGAATAGCCTAATCAACTTTAGAGAGGAATAATAAAACAAAACTTCTGGATATCAAGGCCTGTCACTAATATATATTGACTAGGATAGTATGGTATTTGTGCATGTACAGACAAATGGAATAATGGAATGAAATAGAGAATCCAGAAACAGACCCACACATATATGGTTACATGATTCATGATACAGTTGTAATGTAATGGAGAAGGAATGTTTTGCTTAAATAAGTGAATCATTTTTATATCTGTATGAAAAAAAGACATTTCACACCACAAAAAGAAACCAATTCTCAATGAACCGAAAATCTGAATGTGTGTGAAAAATAAAACAATAAAACTTATACAATATAACATGACAAATGATCTTCATGACTACTAGGAATAGACAAAGATTTCTTAAGTAGAACACAAAAAGCACTAACCATACGGGAAACATTAACTACATTAGACTTCATCAAAATTAAGATGCCTGTTCTTCAAGATCTCTAAATGCTGACATTTGGAGATCTGCTTGCCTTATTGTTTAATCAGCCGATATTGAAGCTTAAGGGTCCACATCTATTGATGAATACACAACAGATAAGAGATGTCACCAAGTTTTGGGAGAAAGCTAAAATGACTGCACACGAGTAGTCCAATGACAAGTGTACATTGTTCTACGCCGTAAGATAAGTTAGTTGGCCACACCTATATCCACTTTCCATCTTTCTTTATCTCTCTAAGGATAGTAATTATAATTTTTGTGAGATTTCCTTCTGTGCCTAGCCTTGTATTTGTTTTCTCCTATTTGACTTTTTCCATTTGTTTCAGTCTCTGTCACAATGAAAACTTTAAAAATGTTTTCCCTTAAGGGCAAGGTCTGGTGGCTCATGCCAGTAACCACAGCACTTGGGCAGGACTGGTCTGGAGGACTGAGTGAGCTCAGGAGTTTGAGGCTGTAGTGAGCTATGATTGTACCACTGCACTTCAGCCTGGGTGACCGAGTGAGACCCTGTGTAAAACAGAATTCCCTTACTTTTATTTTAATGGGGTTTCAGGAGAGAGAGTAGATAAATTCCTGTGTGTATTTCACCATGTTCAGTCTACAGTCTCCAGGTGATTTGGGGGTATACTAAACATTGAAAGCACTAGGCTATGTCCACCAAAGTGATATTAACCAACAAGAGAGAATATGGGACTGATTCTTTTTTATGTCATATCTTAAATTCCAAGGATCTATGTCTTGTGCTGTGATGATTATTTTTATAGTATCTTGTTCTTGTTTCACAGATGTACCATCTCTCATCCATCTGAGCATATTATTTATCTATTTTCAAAGTTTTATTCTGCTAGCCATGGCCTTTTTTTTCCCTCTCCATCTTCTCTATTTTGGCCTCTGTTTTTTATAGCAGGGGATTTCTTCAAATATATGGTGATATTTGGCTTCCCATTCATGTTAAAAATGAGATGCTGCAAAGCTTATTGGCAGCCATAAAGATATTTTCAAACAAGTCCAGACTCAAAAGTGCCTTCTATGCAGCACCCAGAAAGTGACTGGAGGATGTGGCCTACCAAAACAAGGGAATAAATCTGGAAAGAGGAAGATTAAAGGAACAGGAGATTCAAAACAGGATGATGGCCAAGGGAATTTCCAGAACTATAGACAAGTGACAGGCCTGAAAAGAAACCCAAAGCACAGCAGAAAGGTAAAGGGCTCTAGGAGGGAAGACTTCTGGGAAAATAGGAATTGCGGATTATCCGAAGTGTTTGCTCATGTGAAAAATAGTATTGGAAAGTTGATAGGGTGTTTAGGTAGAATTAGCAATAAGTACATAAAAATCTAAACATTGAGAAAAGTGAGGCAATTATTAATGCCTGGAAAATGAGAAATTGTAAGAAAAAGGAAAAGTAATCACAGTATACTAATTGGCTCAACTATGAATAAAATGTATATGGTCATACCAGTGTAAACACTAAGTATTGATTTTTCCCTAGGATGTGATAAAACTATATTGAGAGTGTGGGGGTAGGGAAGTATAAGAATAAAAGTATGAAAGACCTAAATCCTTATCTACTACAATAGGAAGTCAAAAAGTAATATTTAAAAGTGATTAATAAAGAAATAGCAATATAAACATATTATTTAGAAATGTGAAAGTAAATGCCAGCAGAGATAACCAAAACATTTGAAAGTTGTTTCCTTTGAAGAGCAAGTTTGGGGGTTTGGAAGTGGATTGGCCAGAGGAACTCTTATTTATTGGATATCTTTTTTAGCATTATTTGATTTTCTAAACTATATTCATTTTATGCTTTAAAAAAAATAAAACAGATTCACTTGGAAGTTTTATTAAAATACAGATTCCTAGATAAATCCCCTGAGATTTGTATTTACTTAGTACAGGGGAAAGAATCTGCATTTTATTTATTTTTATTTTTTTTAATTAATTAATTTATTTTTATTTTAGCGTATTATAGGGGTACAAGTGTTAAGGTGACATATATTGCCCATGCCCTCCTCCTCCCTTGAGTAAGAGCTTCAAGTGTGTCCATCCCCCAAACGTTGAAGAATCTGCATTTTAAATAAACATCCCAAATTTGAGAAACACATCAGTGTAGCCCTTTTTTGTGCTTACTCCAAATATAACATTTTCAAAGGCACTTTTGGTGGTTTTAAAATTTTATTCCAATTTTACAGTTCTTATCCTTTCCTTGGCTTCAATTCCCCTGATAATATATAAATAGGTATATATGTGCCATTTAAAAATATTGGTCCTTGAGTGTGTTTATTTTTCCATGCTTTGTGTGCCTCGTTGTATAATTTAAGCTCATTTGAGAACTCCTTATAAGGTCACATCATCTTTAGATCCATTTTACTTTTCTTTTACTTGGGGATTTCTTTACTTGGAGATTATTTTTAGTTGTGTAGTGAGAATTTCGCTTTTGAAAACTTCCCACTTCTTACTGGAGCTTCTCTATTATGGTCTCAGTCCATGGGTTCATAACATTTTCTCTGAACTTAATTGCCTCAGGTTGCTTAAACAAGCAGAGTTGCTTAATTTAAAATTTATTGTCTTTGTCTTAAATTTAAGAATTGCCTCTCAGTATAATTCTTGGCTTATGCTGTCATGGGACATAATAATATAGGGTTTCAATGCTTCCACAGGATGCTACAACAAAATCTTGCACTCCAGTGTTTACACATGGGAGGTTTCCCTCTGATGAATTACTGTAGCCTGCCCCCTGACCTACATGCTGATTTCAAATAAGAAATGCTGAATGAATCCAAAACATGCATTTTAAATTGGTAGCAAAATATTTAGCTCAGAATTAAAAAAAGCTTACTTGAATATTTGGAGAAATAAATAAGTTATTTAATGAATATTCTTTAAATTTCTTCTATAAAATTCTCACTGATGATTGTTGGACACCCAAAAAGAAATGCTTCATGTCTGTCTAACTAAAACAAAATGTTAATTCTGATGTGCCTTCTTGCTATGTTAATATTTAATATGGTTAGTAAATTTTGCTTTTTTTAAAGTTCAAGATTCCCATAATACAGATGAAGCAATAAGACACACAAGAAATCAAGCTGATGAAATGTACTTCTGATGTTTGAGGTATCTTTGTTTCAATTTAATCATCTTTAATGCTTTATTTATTTTTACATTAAACATAAAAAATTGATTTTCTTAGTATTGAAACAATTACATAATCTCTATCACATTCTTTGTATATATTGAAGCAGTATTACATAATATGCATGGTATCCCATGGATATTCATTACCTATTTCTCAACTTAGATTCCACTTCTGGGGTAAAATCATGAATAGGAAAACAGAGAAAGATGATCAGGAATAAAGACTATTTTATATTGTTTTGAGTATTTTACATGGTAAAAATAGGTTCCTTTTAAATAGAGAAAATAAAATTTCACAATTCTCAAATATAATTGAATCAACATTATATATTTTTAATTAGAAAACATTCCAGACATATTTCGACCATAGATTAAATATTCCAATCAATTAATAGATATTTATTTCTAAGGCATCGGCTGAATTTAATCCTTGCATTCCTATCATTATGACTCAGTAATATCACTGTGATAGTTCTTGAAGTCAAATCTGATATTAAATTATGAAAGATCTAAGCCTCAGAAATCTACAGTTACTTTTGTTTTCCTTTCTAGCCCAGATGGAGAAACTGTTGTATCACACACATTTTAATGTGACCTCTATAACTTTTTATAAGACATAGATAAATGAGACTTCCAGTGACTCTGGGAAATGAAAAGTGGTTGCTAACCCAGAGACCCAGAACCTACCCATTTTTATTTAAGGGTTTTCCTTACTGGCAGAGACAAAAGAAATGGCCTTAGCACCCCAGCAGTTCTTCAGCTGGATGAAATGATTAAATTGCCCATTTAGAATATTCAATATTCGTGGTAGATATTTTCATCCAGCTCCTTAGGGAAAAGTGAACTAATGCAAAACATTATATATAATTCTTTTTGTTTTTAAAAGTCAGGAGAGATGATTTTTAAATAAGCACTATTTTACATTAAATAGTAGTTCTTTATAAAATTTGGACATTTACATGGAAGGTCCTGTTTGTCGTCAATATGGCTGCATTTGAGTCTTAAGAACACTAAACTGAAATTCTACAGTATTTCTTTGTTTCCTAGTTTAAACAAGAGGTCACTTTCCAGACTGAGGTTACTGTGTGTGTGACCCTGAAAGATGATAGTAGGGCATTGTTTAAAAAAAAATCTTTCTTACTCCTACACAGCTGAATTATACAGATATATTTAGCATAACTTTTTAAATACCTTATTTATGAAAGAATTCTAAAATATTTTGAGCAAATGTTAACATTTTTTTCCTTTAAGGCAATATTTATATAGTCGTGAATGAAAAGGAAATCATTTGTGACATCTCAGGAACCTGAACACACAGAAACTTCTCAAGATAAGAGCTACAGATGTAAGCAAATTTTATAATAATAGCAAATAATTATTGAAAACAATTGGTAAATCAATAAAAAGAAATATTATTTTAGCATAGAATTTCAGTAAGTTTAAGATTCGAAGGAATACATAATCTATATAGTTTACATTTTCATCACAAAGTAAAATATTAAACCTGGAAGAAGTCCAGTTTATTTGAAAACATAAAAATAATTACCTTAATTTATAGTCAAACAATGGTGTGGCAGCTATATTGTAGACTGAAGAGTTCTTTCAGAACTTTATTTACTGTTTATTTTCACTTTTCAAAATTTTAGGTAATTTAAGTTTGAAAAATAAAAGGATTAAATACGCCTAATTGTCACTAGATGGCAGTAACTCCAGGATGGGTCTCATGAGTAAAATGGAAAATTTTCTTTGTTTGCACTAAATATAAAGATATATAGTAACTGTCATTGAGATTTTAGTGGTTGTGGTAGAATGAGTGTATTTGTGGGGGAGGAGAGGACAAAGGGATGTGTGCGTGTTTGTGAGTGTGAATATTTTTATTTCTGTTGAGGACATGGTCCGTTGCTTACAAGAAAATTGAAATGAAATTAAAATCGAATGAAGAATTAGAAAAAGGTAAAAATGCCATATGATAAAACACGTAACATTTTCATTTTCACATATTGTCCTTATATACAAACATTTACTATTTGTATTTCATACAGAATTATTTATGAGTCATTGTTGGTGGTGATCATAGGACATTTTGCTGATGCCAAGCTATGACACATAATTTTAATATAAGAGCAGGTCACATCTTTCACTGAACATTTCTTTTTTTTCAGATATTTTGGGCTCAAAATACATCATTTGATTCTATATTTTAAGTAGAAGAGGTTGGACAAATTATTTGAAAATATATGTCTTATTTAGTTTGAAATGAATTTTTGAAACACTGAGGATGAGTGATATTAGTGGAAATGTATACTTTGTATGAAGAGCCCTCTCAAGACAATAGAGACAAGTGTGATGGGCCACAGTAAAGGCCTCATATTGGGATTTTAGTGAATAGCATGATGTACAACAGTTTATGCTTAGAACAAAACTTTTCAGAAGTCAGTATCCAAACAGGATACAAACATCAGTTTACATAAAAGGCATTTCGTTCTGTTATCAACTGTCAGTTATTGGTGAAAATTTTCCTGTCAAAACACTCAAATTTCCTTCTCTAACCATAAAAGTACATTAAGACTTGACATCCTGACAGGTAGAAACAGTTGCATAGAATGAGGAATGTGACATGTTCAAAGAAAAGAGAAGTCATCAGATTCCTTATTGGAGGAAATCAAAGGCCGATTAGCTGTTACAGAGCAAGGTGAAACCTGCTGAAGTTTCTGAAAAAGAAAAAGAACTTTGGACAAAGCAGAGCTTTGTATTCTTTAAGAAACTGTTTTGGACAACTGCTGCTGTGTTTACACCATCAGATTCACTGTGAACTTGGAGAGAATGGTTGGAGATTCAAGTAAGCAATATATTTTTACCTGTTACCATTGTCAAGTTAGAATTTAATTTTCTAGTTAAACTGAAAAGGTCACACTTATTGCTCATCATTCTCTCACATTCCCATCCTCTACGCATATTTACTATCTTCTTCATGCCTCAGCCTCAAAGGCCGTCCTTGCCCTTGCCTCCACCCACTTTCACCTAACTTCAACTGATCCTTCATGATGGCTCAAGTGTCATCTCTCCTGAGAAGTGTTCCCTGATTCCCACTGTTAGGATTGCCAGATTTAGCAAATAAAGATACAGGAAGCTCAGTAGTTAAATTTGAATTTGAGATTATCAACGAACAATTTTTTGTATAAGTATGTCCCAGGTATTGTGTCTTGTATTTTTATTTGCTAAATCTGGCAATCCTACCTGAGTTAAGAGCTTTTTAGTTAGTTCTAAAAAGCAGTGTTTCACTGACCAAATCAAATAATTCCATATGAGAGTGACTTCATCATTCTTAGCTTTGTATACTTACAAAATAAGTGAGTTTTGCTTGTGTGAAAGGACTGATTACAAAATAGTTAGATTAATACAAATTGTCCTTCAACACAAAATTCTCCAGTGTTCTTTTTTGGCCTAATTATACTGTTTATATCTTTACTCCCTGCAACATCTAAGTGTTGTAGAGGAATAATAGCTGATTGTTGCTAATTGATAAGCATTCAGTGTGATAGAGCAATGTGGCAGAAGAAGAGTTTCTCAATTTATATCCACAGAAAGAAAGGGTATGTGTTTGAGTATTGTTACTCATAATTGTCAGTGGATTAAGATGTAGTTAATGTAAGAAATATAAATGCTTTTATTAGATTTCCTTGAAGATACTGCCATAATTGTCAATCACTGAAAACATTTCTAGTACTCCTTCTTTTACTTAATAAGGGATATCCCATCTTTAAACATTACAAACAGATGTCACTGTATAATTTCACTGCCAATGTATGTAATAGAAATGACATACTAATTAATTTAATGCAGTATAAATGTTCTGAATATTTGTCATGACTGACAATAAAATTATGAAAACATTCATTACAATCAGTGTGCAGTAATTAATTATTTATTGATTTCACATTATGTACACACTTATACAATACACTTAATTATGCAGAAGAGGGGATCATTTTTATGTTTATATGCAGACATTTGAATTCATCAGTTTTATTTAAAAACAAAAAATTAAGTTTGAATAATAAACGTTGATCCACACTGAAATAGAATGTGCTAGGGATATTAATATCAAACTACTTTGAAGTCTCCTTTAAAAGACTGTCTAAGAAATATGAGCTTTTGGGCAACATTGAGTTTATTTAAATATGCTGCTCAATTATATCTCTCTGAGGTGGCCAATGATTTTTCACTTCCTAGAACTGCACAGCTGTTAGCAGTTAGTAACACACTCTGTACAATGCCTATGAATGTCTTATATGTGGCAGGAATGAAATGAATATTTGTTGTTTAAATGTTGATTTGGAAGAAAATATAATATATTTTTATAATGGAAATGTATTATATAGGTTTCTAAAGAAGGTAGTGTCTCCTTTCCATGTAGCACCAGGGAAACTTTAAGGCAGACTAAATGTTTTGGAAGATAGCTTTTATAAGCTGAGAGAGAATTTTAGGCAGATGGGATTCTAAACAGCATACACAAAAGCTTGAAAATGCAGGCTTAGAGGATTTACAAATTTTTTTTTTGGCCAGCAGCTAACATTTACTAATAGAGGATATTGACTACAACAGTTTGAATGGAGTGGAGGTGATTTGTAGAACAGTGGTGAAAAGAAAATATGATGATTCACTGGGACCAGGCTGGGTAGCAGGCTGGAGTAAGGAGGACATCTGTCTAGAAGAGGGGACTTGAGAAAGGAAACAAATCCTTAACTTAGCATCACAACTCTCAATAATCATGCCTTCTACCTTCCAATAGGCCCTGAGTAGTGCCTTGGCTTGGTATCTGGCTCAATCTAGTAATTGTATAGATGAATTAATTTTTAAAAGCAAATCATTCTGTTCAGTGTAGAATATTGGTAGTGGCATTGGGTTCATCTCTTTCTTACAATATAAGACACTATTTCTCCTACCTTTCAGGTTTCCATTAACTGGGTTTGATTTCAATAATATTATTAAAGCCAAAATTACAGTCAAGCTGCTTCCAATACCATCACCTGAATTCCACACCACAAGCCATAGTTTTCAGTTCTGAGAGGAAATTTTTTTCATAATCATATTTAGAAACAGAAAATATATGGGCTAAGTGGAATCAAAGAAAATCATCATTCAATTTGACAAAAGGGAGAAGGGGGATTATACCTTCACTTTCCTATCTTTTCCCCCATTTGGTTTTGGGGGTATAACTCTCACCTAACTGTAAAAATACATTGTTCAGGTTTCCATTATTTTAAAAAACCTTCTTTCTGGAGTCCTATTTCCTGTTAATTTTCCCCTATTTCTTACAACCTATTGAAAATTACCATCTACAGAAAAATGGAGTATGTATGTATTTATAGAAAATTCTAGTGAGGAATAGAATATAATGTATATATGTCATGCTCTACTTGGCTTTCCAGACCACTGTCAATATTATCTGTTCTACTATAGCACGTGGGTGAGTTAAGACCAATGTTCCATGTGCTTAACTTAAAAATTAACTGAGCATTGAGTTCTTTTATGAACAGGCTTATATATGGCTTATTTATTTCTATAAATAGATTTATACACTTGATGGAGATGACTGGAATATTGGATCTGGGAAGAGAAGAAGCAGATTTTTAGATACAAGTTCTCTCTGAAAAATATGTCTCCTATCTCCTTTGCTTGTGTCTCTAGGGGTCTTGAGGTGGCTATTGGGTTAAGTATGTCTGTGAGAAGAAATAGTGGATAGGAATAGGTGAAAACCGATGTGTGGGTGGAACTTCACAGAAAAAATTGATCATTCTGTTATGTCTATGAAATCAGCTCTGTTTAGGAATCCATACAGCATGGAGGAATACATACCCAGCTAAGGCTTCCTGTTTATTTTCATGCATAGGACCAATTAAAATTAAGTAGTTGAAGGATAGATAGAAAAGGATAGATAGATAGAAAAGGATAGATAGATGAGGCCTAGTCAACATCCAGGTGCTCAGGTGAAGAATCTAGGTAGGCCTCCTTCTTGATATAATGTGCTCCTGGAGAATATATTTTAAATTCTATTAAATTCTATACCACAAATTAAAATTCAAGGAACATGTGTATTTTATTCTGAATGCATGTCTTCTCACATCACTGGAAATCATTGATATGTGATAAAGTAGGAAAGAAGTGACGTAAGTGGGTCCATCTCCAATCATGAGGGCCAAGTTCCTCAAAATCTCTTCAATAGGAGATGTCATATTTTATTAATTGAGCGTTGTGGAGGGGGAAAGGGCACATTTCAAATCATGGTTGGGATGTGGCAAAGTCATAAAATGTAACCAAAATCTTTGTACCCCCATAATTTCCTGAAATTAAAAAAAAAAAATTTAAAAAGAGATGTCATATTTGAAGAACTTATAACTTTAAGCATCCAGAGATTTAGGGGGATTAAACCCTTGAGTACACATACAATGCCCTTATAAATAGATTGTAAATGCACTAAACTGAGATGATGACTCTGGCACATTAAGAGTCAGACTCACCATGGCTGACCTTTTTCCTGTTATGATGACCAACACTGAGCAATGTACAATAAGTGTTCATTTGTCATACTTCGTTCATAAGAAACTGCTCAGGATTTTCTTCTTTCTTTCCTCCTCTCTTGTGGTTTCAAGGTGAGGCTTATCACTTATTTTACTTTAATGCTGGTTATATGCACATTAGTAGCTGGTAACAGTGGTCGTCTGTGAGTAGTCCACCACTCAAATGCTCAAAACCTGTCAGGTATCATGACTCAGTTGTTTTCTCAAGCCAAATGTCCCAGAGAAGGAAAGACCCCTGGCAGTTTGAGATGAAAAAAATCTTTGTGCTAATCTTTTAAAGATGACCCAGTTTAGCTAACTTATGAAATACGCTATCAGATCCTCTTGCCTGCATCTTGGTTCCCTCCCTCCTCCTGAATACCTGAATGTGATTCTAAAGCCTGTGCTGCTTTCCCTGTGCTTTCTCTATCTCCGCCATCCTGCATTGCAGAAAAGTATACTCTAACTTTGTCTCCTACCCATTTCCCTTTTCTATTACCACTTGTCAGCATCAGCATCCTTCTTCCCAGACCTTTTCCAATTATTCCCAGTTGGCAGAGTCACAATTTGTATATACTGAAACTAAAATTTTGAAAATATATCCAAAGGTAGAGGATAATAGTTAACAGGAATAGAACTTACCCTGTGACAGGTACTATTCTAAGAAATTTATATATGTTGTGTTGTATACATTAACTCTTGCAGGCTCACAGAATCCGATGAGGAAGATACTATGATTACTATTCTGATTTTACAGGTCAGGGAACTGAGGCACAGAGAGGTTAAGTATTTTGCCCAAGATCACCAGCTAGTAAACTGGGGTGCCGGAGTTTGGACATAGGCAGTCTGGCTGTAGATTCCACTCCTTTAACCACTTTGTGACACAGCATTCTGAAAGAGGGATAACTAAAATTTTACCTGAAAGGACCTTGTGGTTGTGAGAGATGACTGTACTGCATTAGTTCTAATTAGACAGCAATGAATTAATAAAGCAGTGAACTATAAAGGAACAAAAACTACAATTACTGCTCATTCTGCAATGGGATAGCTTGAGTTTATATTCATTTTAATGAAGTACTCTTCTTCATTGGTTGGATATGAAGACAAATTTTGGACATGTCAAAAGTTTCTCAATAGTTTGTAATGTGCAGATGTATTTTTGTGTCATTTTCTTTTATCTCAGAACTTGGAGATTACAAACGTAAACTTTGAAAGTTGTTTTATTAACATTAAAAAGTTTAAACCTGCAATTTACAGTTTGTGCCACCATATGGAGAATGAGTCAAACACATACCTGAAAATTCAATCTAAAAGCTCTGAAAATGATTCATATAGGGTATTTCTTCTGCTACAACCCTTCCCCTATTTATTAAAATATTTTCTAATATTCTTTATGAGAGAAACATTTATTTTTATTTACTTTTTTATTTCAGCATATTATGGGGGTACAAATGTTAAGGTTATATATATTTCCCTTGCCACCCTCTCTCCTTGAGTCAGAGCTTTAAGCATGACCATCCCCCAGATGGTGCCCCTCGCACTCATTATGTATGTATCTACCCATCCCCTTCCCACCTGCCTGACACCTGATAAATGTTATTCCTATATGTCCACTTAGGTGTTGATCAGTTAATACTAATTTGCTGGTGAATGTATGTAGTGCTTGTTTTTCCATTCTTGGGATACTTCACTTAGTAGAATTGGTTCCAGCTCTATCCAGGAAAATATAAGAGGTGCTATATCACCATTGTTTCTTAGAGCTGAATAGTACTCCATGGTGTACACATACCAAGTTTTATTAATCCACTCATGGATTGATGGGCACTTGGGTTGTTTCCACATTTTTGCAATTCTGAATTGTGCTGCTATAAACATTCTAGGGCAGATGTCTTTTTTATAGAATGTCTTTTGTTCCTTTGGGTAGATGCCCAGTAATGGGATGGCTGGATCAAATGGTAGTTCTATTTGTATCTCTTTGAGGTATCTCCATATTACTTTCCACAGAGGTTGTACTAGTTATCAGTCCCATCAGCAGTGTAGGAATTTTCCTATCCATACCAAATTTATTGTTTTGGGACATTTTGATAAAGGCCATTCTCACTGGAATTAGGTGATATCTCACTGTGGTTTTGATTTGCATTTTCCTGATGATTACAAAGGTTAAGCGTTTTTTTCATATGTTTGTTGGCCATTAGTCTATCTTCTTTGTAAAAGTTCCTGTGCATGTCCTTCGGCCACATTTTCATAGGGTTGTTTGATTTTTTTCTTGCTGATTTTCCTGAGTTCTATACAGATTCTAGTTATCAGCCCTTTATTGGATGTATAGCATGTGAACATTTTCTCCCATTTTTTAGGTTTTCTGTTTGCTATTATGATGGTTTCCTTTGCTGTACAGAAGCTTTTTAATTTGATCAGGTCCCATTTATTTATTTTTGTTGTTGTTATGATTGCCTTTGGGGCCTTCTTCATAAATTTCTTGCCTAAGCCACTGTCTGTAAGAGTTTTTCCAACATTTTATTTTAGAATTCTTATAGTTCCATGCCTTAGATTTAAGTCTGTTATCCACCATGAGTTGATTTTTGTGAGAGGTGAGAGGTGCAGATCCTATTTCAGTCTTCTATATCTGGCTATCCAGTTTTCCCAGAACCATTTATTGAATAAGGTGTATTTTCACCAGTGTATGTTTTTCTGCTTTGTCAAAGATTTGCTTTATGAATCTGAGTGCACCTGAGTTAGGTGAATAAATATTTAGAATTGGTATGTCTTCTTGTTGAATTGTACCCTTCACCATTATATCGCAACCATCTTTGTCTTTCATTACTTTTGTTGATTTGAAGACTAAGTTATCTGAAATCAAAACTGCTATGCCAGCTTACTTTTCACTTCCATTTGCATGGAATATTGTTTTTCATCCCTTTACCTTAAGTATGAACGCATCCTTGTTTATTAGGGAGTGTTTCTTGAAGACAGTAGGTACTTGGCTTGTGTATATTTATCCATTAAGCCAGTCTATGTGTCTTTAGTGGACAGTTCAAGCTATTCACATTTATTGAAAGAATTGATAAGTAGGGCAGATTTCTGTTCATCCTGTTGAATTGAACTTCATTGCTTTATTTTTTCTCTTGAGCCATTGTGGTATCTGGCCTTTGACTTTTAGCTTTTGGATGATTTTACGCTGGTGAGTGTTTATTGTGCTGATCCATGTGTAACCCTGTTTTGAGTACTTCCTGGAGGGCAAGTCTTGTCTTGATGAATTCTCTCAGTCTTTGCTTGTCTGATAAGGTCTGTATTTCTCCTTCATATAAGAAACTTAGTTTCACAGGACACAAGATTCTAGGCTGGGCATTATTCTGTTTGAGAAGAGTTAGAATGGGGCCCCAGTCTCTTCTGGCTTGTAAGGTCTCAGTTGAGAAATCTGAAGTTAGTCTGATTGGTTTTCATTTGTAGGTTACCTGCTTCTTTTGCCTTATAGCTTGTAGGATGGCCTATTTCGTGTTTATTCTGGCCAGTCTGATGACTATGTGTCGTGGTGTCTTCCTGTTTGCAATCATTCTCCCAGTAGTCCCTTGAGCTTCTTGTTCCTAGATATCTGAATTCTTTTCAAGGCCAGGGAAATTTTCCTGCATTATATCTTCAAATAGCTTATCCAAGCCTTGTGTATTTTTTCTTCACCCTCTTGAATGTCTATAATTCTCATGTTAGGCCTCTTCACATAATCCAACATTTCTTGTAGGCTTTGCTCTTTTCTCTTATTCTCTGCTCTATCTCTCTAATTGACTTATTTAATTGAAAGGTGTTATCTTCAATCCCTGGGATTTTTTTTTTTTCTGGTTGATCTACCCCAGGTGTCCTCAAACTACGGCCCGTGGACCACATGCCACCTGCTGAGGACATTTATCTGGCCTGCTGGGTTTTTTTTGTCACCGCTGCCTGTCCTGCTTAGCAGCCGACTTGTCTCAGGCCCACAGTGTGCACTCTCCAATGATCTGAGGGACAGTAAACTGGCACCCTGTTTGGTAAGTTTGAGGACCCCTGATCTATCCTATTCTTGAAGCTTTCCACTGTGTTTTTTTTTTTTTTTGAGACAGAGTCTTACTTTGTTGTCCAGGCTAGAGTGAGTGCCGTGGCGTCAGCCTAGCTCATAGCAACCTCCTGCCTCAGCCTCCCGAGTAGCTGGGACTACAGGCATGCGCCAACATGCCCGGCTAATTTTTTATATATATATCAGTTGGCCAATTAATTTCTTTCTATTTATAGTAGAGACGGGGTCTCGCTCTTGATCAGGCTGGTTTTGAACTCCTGACCTTGAGCAATCCGCCCGCCTCGGCCTCCCAAGAGCTAGGATTACAGGCGTGAGCCACAGCGCCCGGCCTCCACTGTGTTTTATAATTCCTTGAATAAATTCTTCATTTCCAGAAGTTCAGTTTGATTTTTCTTTAATATTTCAATTTCTTTAGTGAATTTTTCTTCCAAGTCCTGGATATTTGTGTGTGTGTGTGTGTGTGTGTGTGTGTGTGTGTGTGTGATTTCTTTGTGTTGGGTATGCATTTTCTCTTGCATATCATTGAGTTTTCTTACAATCCGTGTTCAAAATTCTTCTTCTGTCATTTTACTGTTCTGAATTTGGTTGATGTCCATTGCTAGAGACCTGGTGTTCCCCTTTAGCAGTGTTCTTTCCATTTGAGTCTTCATATTACCAGAGTTCTTTTGATGATTCCTTCCCATCTGGAGCAGCTCTTGCTTCTTTTTGATTTTCATTTAGATAATGACACACCCAGTTTAGTCTCTGAGCTGGTAGGTGGTGTTTGTGTGTTATATTTGACCACACCCCATGTGATGAGTCAGTAAATGCAGTAAAACTGTGTGCAAATTGACCTCCCTGTCAGTAGGTGGCACTTGTTTGGAGAAGCAAGCTGCAGTGTTGTTTTTGGGTCTTGTAACCAGCTCTCATTCCTCTGGAGAGACATTCTAGTGCCTCAGGTGGTGTGTGGGTCCCTGGGACTTCCAGTTGTGTCCTTATTCTCCACCTCAGTGGGGAATGGTGGGGGAGTGAGGCTGGATGGATCTGTGTTCAGTGAGTCTGCCCTGAAGCTCCACAGATGCTTTTATCAGGGGTCAAAAATCTCTTCTTCTGGGCAAAGCTTCCAGGGAGGGGCTGAAATGGCCCCACTCAGCCAAAAAGTCTGTGTATGGAGGAGGGGCTATCTGAGACCTGCAGTCTGGATCAGGCCTTGGTCCTTTCCACCCTCCCCTATTCTGCAGTTTTTCACAGGCCTCTGCCATCAGGCATCACCTCAAGCCAGGGGATCTCACCTGAGTATAATGTGAGCTGAGAGGTTCCCTGCCCATTATCATGGCCTGAGATGGTAGTGTGGCCCTTCTCACACTACCACGGTAGTGTGGGAGGATAGTTGCCTCTCCAGCAAGCTTCAGCTAGGACTCACTCTGATCTGCCCCTGAAGGCACACACTTCTCAGTAGACTAGTTCACAAATATCCATTCTGTGCCCCTAGGCAGTGTGATTGAGACCTGTATGTATTGGATCTGGCCTACAGACCTGTCTCTTGGGCCCTGGAGGTCAATCCCTGACCCTGCCAGGGTGAAGAGTGCTGGTCTCAAGTTACCCACGGGATGCCCAAGCTGGATCAATGTCTCTCTGCCTTGGGATTTGTTCTGCTCTGCTGGAGTCTTCAGGTAAGCAGAACTTGGCAGGGCCGGCAGGTGGGGAAGCTCACAGTCTGTGTACCTTTCAGTCTGCTGCAGGGCCCCAAAAGTTAAGGTCTCATTCCCTGTAGAAGCCTCTGGGTGGTGGCTAAGTTATCTCTGTCTGTAGCCATGAGGAGGGGAGGGGAAGGGAAGAATGAGGCAATATGATGCCTGCTTATCAGCTCAAGTCTGTGGGTGGGAGGTACCTCGAGGAAGCTGGGAGCCTGGTGCCCTGTCTGCAAGGGGCTCACCACTCACTGGTGGCGGCTGTCTCTGGGCTGGTGTTGGCAGGTCCCTCCAGGAGCTCAGGAGCCCACCAGTAGTCCAGGATGGAAGGAAGGAGCACTTTAACTGCTCCACCTACCCTTGTTGCTGGTCTCCAAGCCTTTCGGGCTTTAGACATTGCCAATGCATTTCTCCTTCCAGTTCTTTTCTGCAACTTCTTCCCGTGGAGTCACCTGTAGTTTTAGACACCCTTCCTTCCCACCCTCATCTGATCTATGTTTGTCTGCCTATTTGTTTTTGTTTTTTTCTTCAATTTCATCTAAAATCTATCTTTCTTGCAGAGGCATTCTGGCTGGCGGTTTTTCTCATCCACCATCTTAAGATACAACTTTGTATTTAAAACAAAATGGGAGGTATTAATACGCTAGATATCAAACTATAATACAAAGCTGTAGTAATTAAAACAATCTGGTATTGGCACAAAAATAGGAATATTGACCAGTGGAACAGATCTGAGAATCCTGATATAAAACCATCCTCATATAGCCATCTAATCCTTGACAAAGCAGATAGAAACATACGCTGGGGAAAAGAATCCCTTTTCAATAAATGGTGCTGGGGAAACTGGATAGCCACTTGTAGAAGGCTAAAGCAGGACCCACACCTTTCACCTCTCACAAAAATCAACTCACGCTGGATAACAGACTTAAACCTAAGGTATGAAACTATTAGAATTCTAGAGGAAAATGTTAGAAATACTCTCCTAGACATCGGCCTAGGCAAAGAGTTTATGAAGAAGTCCCCAAAGGCAATCAAAGCAGCAACAAAAATAAATAAATGGGACATGATCAAACTACAAAGCTTCTGCACAGCCAAAGAAACAGTCATGAAAGTAAACAGACGACCTACAGAATGGGAGAAAATTTTTGCATCCTACCCATCCTATAAGGGGCTGATAACTAGAATATACATAGAACTCACGAAAATCAGCAAGAAAAAATCAAATAACCCTATTAAAAAATGAGCAAACGACTTGAACAGAAACTTTTCTAAAGAAGACAGAAGAATGGCCAACAAACATATGCAAAAATGCTCAACATCTCTAATCATCAGGGAAATGCAAATCAAAACCACAATGAGATATCACTAACTCCAGTGAGAATGGCCTTTATTGAAGTCTCCAAACAATGAATGCTGGCGTGGATGCGGAGAGAGAAGAACACTCCTACACTGCTGATGGGACTGCAAACTAGTTCAACCTCTGTGGAAAGCAATATGGAGATACCTTAAAGCGATACAAGTGGATCTACCATTTGATCCAGCAATCCCATTACTGGGCATCTCCCCAAAAGATCCAATGACACTCTACAAAAAAGACACCTGCACTCGAATGTTTATAGCAGCACAATTCATAATTGCAAGGCTGTGGAAACAGCCCAAGTGCCCATCCATCCAAGAATGGATTAATAAAATGTGGTATATGTATACCATGGAGTACTATTCAGCTCTAAGAAACAACGGTGATATAGCATATCTTATATTTTCCTGGTTAGAGCTGGAACTCATACTACTAAGTGAAGTATCCCAAGAGTGGAAAAACAAGCACCACATATATTCACCAGCAAACTGGTATTAACTGAGCAGCACCTAAGTGGACACATAGGTACTACAGTAATAGGGTATTGGGCAGGTGGGAGGGGGGAGGGGGGTGGTTATATACATACATAATGAGTGAGATGTGCACCATCTGGGGGATGGTCATGCTGGAAACTCAGACTTCGGGGGGAGGGGAGGAAAGGGCATTTATTGAAACCTTAAAATTTGTACCCTCATAATATGCCAAAATAAAATAGGCTAATTTACAAAATAAAAACAAAGAAAAGAAAAAAAAAATTAAAAAAATCTGAACTTTAACAAGTACTTCAGAAATATACTTCTTTAGTGTAGAGTAGTACTTTTTTTTAGAAATTAAAGCCTAAGTATAGTTTTGTGGATAGGACTTGGGTTTGTAGAGTCATATCTGAATTTTATTTCTAGCTCAGTCACTTTATATCTGTGTGACCTAGGACAACTTAATCATTACAAGTTTTAATTTTTTCATCTGAGAAATCGGGACAGTAATAGTAATAGAATCTACTACACAGAGCTGTCATGAAGAATAAAAGAGTGTATAGATAGTCTTTAGCACAATGCCTACGGGAAGTAAGCATTAAATAAATGTTAGTTATACAGTAATACAGTAACTATATTACAAATATTTTACATTTTTACACACCTCATCCACCCCTCAGGTGGTATGTATATATATTACTGGGAGTTGATTGTAAACTCCTAGTTTTAGTTTTAGTTTGGCTTGGTGCTGAAGTGCCTAGAGCTGCTTATACATAAGAAGTTGGCCCAAAATGTTTCAGTCATTCTGTCTGGATTATTTCAGCAAAACTCATTTACAGTTCTTACTTTCTTTACCCATCTTTTGCAGAAGAAAAACAACGATAACAGCAACAAAAGGCAATAATTGCACAGTGTTCTCATGCTGCTGAGAGAATATTCCCCCAAATAAGAGAAAGTATCTGTTTCCTGCCTACCCATAAAGGAGGGACATCATCTCTCTCTTTTTCTCAAGTAAGAGCTGTTTATTTTGAAAACAATAGTAAATTTACGCATTAGCTCTGTGCGGTTTTAACATATCCCAGCAATAATCTGAAATAGTCATCTCAATGACATACTTCCTCAGTTAAGATACTCTTACATAGAACAAAACATGTAGACTAAAAAATTTAATAAGATTTCAGAGATTTAAATATATTTCATTAAAATTTTGGAAGATTTTCATTACAGATGTATAACAAATAAATTCCTTAGGATTCATGGGAGCAGACATGATACAAAATATTTAAAAGAAGAGTTTGTGAAAAAATTAATGCTTCTAGAAATAAAAATTAAAATAATTCTTAATTGGAGAAGCTGGCCATCACTAAAAAGATCCAGAAACTACCAATGATCAAAATCATTATTCTTTTAACAAAAAATAAATCTTTAATCCACACCAACCTCTTAGGCTCTGCATAAGTATTGTTAATAACAAATATTTACATAGCTTGACAGCTCATAGTTCACATTGACATATTCATTCATTTAATAAACATGTATGGGCACATGCTATGAGCCAAGCAGTAGTTAGCACTTGAAATATCATATTAAAATAGACATGATCCCTAACGTGAACCTTATTGTAGAAGAGGATCTAAGACTGTAAAATGCAAAGAATTGTTACTCAAGGAAGCCTGTTTTAACTCTTTTAAGAGAGGTATAACATGTTACGAGAGTTCAGAAGAGAAAAAGCCCATTTATGGCTGGAAAAAAGAGAATGAAGGAAGTCTTCATGGAGGAGAATTGGACTTTAATTTTAAAGCATGGCTAGGATTTTGGTGGGTGGAGATGAGGAAGTATGCAGCAACATATTCTGTGTGAAAAGAAAGACATGAACAGGAGCACCAGAGTGAGAAAGTATAAAAGATTTAAGGGTAATGGAAAGTAATACCCATTTATTGGTGCACAGGCAACATGTCAGAGAGTACTGGAGGAAAAGATGAAAAGGTAAATCAAAGAAAAAGTTAAATGTCAGTCTAAGGAGTTTGGAATTTATCTGGTAGCCAGAGGAGTAGTAATGGATATTTTTAAAGATGATATTGAAACTTCAGAAAAAATAATTTGGTATACTAGAGTAACTACTGTAATGATACAAAACACAGATAATTAACAAAACTAAGGTGGTAGCACTGAGAATGGAAATAAATAGAAGAGATAGATATTGTTGAGAAGGAATTCACAAAATTTAGTGACTAATTGGGAGTAAAATGGATAGACAGCAATCAAAAGGGTCTCCCAAACTTCTATTTCAGGTGACTAGCTGTACTGAGAAAGTATTAAGAAATATCATAAATGAAAAACAAAGACAATATTTGAATGGTGTAATATAATTAATTAAGTTTGGGGCATGTTGAGTTTGAGGTGACTACGGGACATCAAAGTGGAGATGTCCAACTCTACAAGAGAGTTTTTAAAAAGCTGGAGATAAGATTAGAGGTAATCTGTAAAGTAATGGTTGTTGAAGCTGTAGAGAGTTGATGAAATTGCCACAATTGAGAGTTTAGGCATTAGGGATTTTAACATTTCAGAGTCAATATCAAGGACATGAAAAGGAAAAGGAATGTAAGAAAGATGAGAATGATTGTTGGAAAGTCAAGAAAGCCAAAATATGGGGGTTCAAGAAGGATGTCAATAGTGTAAAAAGCTGCAGCATATCAAAGGATGATGATTTAGAAAACAACTTTGGATTTGGCATTTAGAAAGTCAGTGATCACTCTGGTAGAGTAGTTTCAGCCAAGTGATAAATGGAAATCAAATTGCAAAAGGCTAAGGCACAAAAGAGTGATATGAAAGAAGAGAAACAAGTGTAAATTTTCAAAATGTTTGTGAAAGGATAGTAACTCCAGGTAAGTGGATCTCAGACTTATATTAGAATCACCTAATGGTTCTGTTATAATGCAGATTGCTGGTCCTAATCCCCCAAGTTTCTGATTCAGTGATCTTGGGTAAGGCCAAACAGTTTGCATTTCCATCAAGTGCCCAGGTAATGCTAATGCTCCTGGTCCAGGGACCACACTCTGAGAACTACTGCTTAGGGTTGAGGAAAGTTTTTGTTTGTCTTGAGGATTCATAGATTTGAACATTTTTATAATAAAATGGGAACAAACAAGTAGAAAGGGAGAGACTGGAGATACAATAGAGAGAGGCGGGAATAAAATTGACAGATTTGTGACCTGGAGGAGCTCAAAGTGATGAAGAACATCAGTGAAGGCAATGGAGGATGCTTTTTATTTTCAGAGGGATGAAGGAAGTAGGAGAAAATAAGAGAGAAGATGTAAAAAACTTTTAGGAGGAGAGAAGGGAGGTCGGGGAAACTCCTGTTGAAGAACAGGAGTTTGTTGTAAAATTATGGAAAAGTGGGAGGCAGTAGCTGATGATAGTAAGGGGGAGGTGGATTGCAAAGAGTAGAAAAAGGTTGGAGTAGCTGCTGCAGGGAATTCAATAGGGAGTCAACAAAATGAAGAAGCGATACTAAGTAGCAGTGGGAGTCCAGCTGAAGTTAGAATGGCTTGAATTTGAGCTGTTAAAAAGCCTAAAATTTAAATGAGAACAATACATTGAGAAAGACATAGATGGAATTTAAAATTACATATCTCCTTCTCCCCTAGAGCAGTGTAGTATAGGGAATCATATGATCATATGTTAAAAGTTGTGAAGTGCTTATAATTTATGAGGTACTTTGAGAATTTATTTTTTATATTTCAATTAGAAAATATCCATCTTTCCTTTAAGTGTCTGATTTTAACTGTTACTTCTTGGGTTTTCACCAACTCTCCTCTCACCCCTATGGTCCCCCTTCTTCACCTTTGCCTCCCTTGGAATTTGTCTTCAATTTTTAACACTGTAACTAAATGAAAAAAAAATTATCTTCTATGTTACATAAGATCATTTTGTAACTAGTTTTATAGTGGGGTATATGTACCTATAGGCCAGCCAGTTAAATTCTCAGTTATATGAATGCTTTTATTTCACATTTATTGCCTTGCCCAATTTCCTTTTATTGTTTGCCTAAAAGTGAACCTTAGAGGTCTCCTGGGAGGTTCTGATTAGAGGCCATATTAGAGGTTATAACCTCAGCTGGCTGAGGGTTTCCAATAATTCTGTTTATTACCTTGGTATTTGCTTGAATGCTCATTCTGAAAACCAGTCCTTGCAAATAGCTCTGGATATTTTTCAGTGTTGTATACACTTCTCTCTCTCTCTCTCTCTCTCTCTCTCTCTCTCTCTCTCTGTCTCTCTCTCTATATATATATATATAATGAAATGGAAGGTACCTGCATTTCATGGACAATGTCAAACAAAGTGGAATATTTTGCCTAAAATCACAAATTAGCACCCTGCCCTCCAAACTGAGCATGAATTAGCAGAAAATGTAAATTACTATTTAAGTCCCAGAATTTTACAGCATTACAGTGTACAAGAGGCTACACTTAGGTCTCAAATCATTCTATTGGATGGCCGGGCAAGGTGGCTCACGCCTGTAATGCTAGCACTCTGGGAGGCCCAGGCGGGCGGATTACTCGAGGTCAGGAGTTCTAAACCAGCCTGAGCAAGAGCAAGACCCCGTCTCTACCATAAATAGAAAGAAATTAATTGGCCAACTAATATATATATAGAAAAAATTAGCCGGGCATGGTGGCACATGCCTGTAGTCCCAGCTAGTCAGGAGGCTGAGGCAGCAGGATTGCTTGAGCCCAGGAGTTTGAGGTTGCTGTGAGCTAGGTTGACGCCAGGGCACTCACTCTAGCCTGGGGAACAAAGCGAGACTCTGTCTCAAAAAAAAAAAAAATCATTCTACTGGAATTAGTGGCATCTAGAACTTCTTGTTCTGATGAGATATGGTATCTGCTTGTACTAATTTTGTTCTTATTTGCTGTGGTGGTTGACTCCTATCTGGTATTAACTCATAAACCTTGAGTATTTTCTTAGTTTTAATGCATTGCCTTTCTCCATAGGAATCATCACCCAAGGGTACTCTGTTTACTGTAGGCTTTATGATTTTTATAATGCTTCATACAATTCCAAACTCACAGGTTGTTGATGTGCAAGGCTTCCTTTGGCCTTGTAGAAACCCAGCCCTATTTAGAAATATGTTTGGCTTATGAAAGATGTTAAAGTCATAAAGGGCTAAAAACAAACATTCTGTGTAGAATTTGATTGCCTCAACCTAAAGCATAGATAATAATAATAATAGAAAAAGAAGTAATAGAAATAGAGCCATAAAAAGATCAAGAAAATTCAAGGAGACAACACCTGACCTCTTAGATCTAAATGACTAAATATTTAAATTATAAGTATCACTTAAGAAAATTACCAAGTTTATTTTCTAGAAGACAGCAATGGGAAGGAATTCAAATAATGAAACTAAGGGTCTTTTGTGTATTGAAAGCTCCCAAGGGACTTTAACCCTTCAATGATCAATGGCCAATTTCAGCCTCTAGTATTTCTACTAGAGTTTGAAACTTAATCTCTGGTAATAATTAAAATATTACTATAAACCTGATCACAGTAAATATATGACATTTAATTTATGCCTCATGTAAAGTTGTCAAAATATGTTTGTTTTTCAATATCACAAATAATTACAGCCGGAATGAATGTTCCAATTTTCCTTTTCATATCTCAGAATTTCTTAAATTTGAAACAGCAAAACATCTGTATAACATCCTATTGCTGAAAACCCCAAATCACTCTGCAAATAAAAAGTCCTTGATAATGTTGGTACAGCTATACACAGGCAGCAACTTGGCTTTTGGATTTTTAATGTAATTAGAGCCGTTCAAAATAAAACTTTCCTTTACAACCAAACTTATTCCCCTGGAAATTTTAATCACAATAAGTTATCAGAGGCAAGCTCTTTCAACACATAGTTTAGTAGACATTTCTGTAAAAACATCTGTTGAACACAATTTGGGATTTCTCTTTTTAAAAACTGGTAAATACAAACATTTCTGTCAGCACTGTTCTATTCTTTTTTGAAAACATCTACTTTTTTTGCTGAAGCTTTTTCTGACTCTACCATCTCTTCTCAATTATCCTTTTTTTTGCCCCTTATTATTTTCTTCCTACAGCAGTACCAATGTAGCAAAACCATTTTGATATCTCTTAAAAATGTTTTCTGGCTACATACACTCCAATCTATTATGTTAGAATCACTTATCACTGTATTCCAAAAGCAACTACCGTTTTACAACTTCTTAGCATTTTGACTCCATACAATTCAAAATTGAAACAGTATGAAGGAATTCAAAGGGTAGTTATTAATATTTTGTTGATGAAATGACAAAAGGAGAGAAAATATGTTGTAGAAAGAGGCAGAGAAATCCAACTTAGGACATTTATGACTTATTTCGGGAGAAAAGGAGCCTATCCATTCCTCTTTGATCCTGCTAAGTAGGATCAAAGGGCCGAACACAATGCAATTAAGTTTCTAAAATTATTTACATTCTGGAAGGATATCAGAGAGGCTGCCTTAGCTATGTAGTTGGTAATATTTTGTAAAGACATGAAGCCTGAATTTCACTTTATGAATAACTACCAGACTGGAGAGGAGCACAGAAGAGGAAATACATTTATTTCAGAGAATCAAAGCCTTAACAAGAGTCTTAAAACAACTTTGCTATGGTGATCTAATAGCCATATGTTGTGTGGAAAAGACCATGCCTTGTCCCTGGAATTTACTCTGCTTAGACATTTTGCTTATTATGAGCTCTTGGTATGTTTGGGGCACTTGACAAGTTGGGGAAGAGGAATCCTGTTTAGTACATGGAGTTCTAATCACTGTATCTTCAAAGCCCATAGGAAAGGAAAGAAAATGGCAATGTTCAAGAGTGCAAACCCTCGCCCTTTCCTCATATTTTGTAATGATTGTTTTGAGCCATAAGAAACCTTTCCTATCAATTTTAATAGGGGAGTAGGATCAGGGCAATACTGAGACTAAGGGATGGGGACACCAGAAGCCAAGTGTATTCCAGGGCAGTAGCAGAAATTCTGTAAAATGAGGCGCCCATCGCCACCCACAAACCAAGTCTCTGTCTGTTTTCCAAAGTGTTCACAGGAGCGGATTAGCAACCAGCAACTCTGATCTGAGTGTGATCTCAGATTCTAGTTCGTCTGTGCGCTGGGTATGGGATAATCTACAACATGTGCGTGTATTGGGTGGGCTGGAGAAGGGCTGAGCTGTTTACTTTTGAACTCACTGAAGTCTTTCTCCTGGAAGCTGGGCAAAGCCACCTATTAGCTCCTGCGAGTTTGGGAGCAATTTGCAAGTGGAATTGGAGCTGCCACCTTCACTTTCCTCGATTGAGCCCGAGTGCAGGGTGGCGGGAGGGGGATGGGAAGGCTTGTTCAGAAGTCCTGCTTTGTGTTCCCAACCCGACACTCGTGGAGTGTGGAGGGGATGTGTTCGTAGCGTAGGCCACTTTGAGAGCTCTGTGTGACAATTGGACTTTTGCTCCTCAGACTGCGAAGCAAGAAGCAGAGGCACCACACCGCCCCCTTTTCGGGCTTGATTTCCATTCACCAGCCCTTAACGGCCTCAGGTAGTCGGAGGCTGGCCAGGGAGTCTCCACCTCCTTGCCGGCAGCAGCCATTCGGTGAGCTTGGGCGCCGAGGGGTTGGGACCCATTGGCTGGGGGACGCTGCCAGTCTCGGGAGGGGGTGTGATGAGGGTGGGGTCTCGGGGCACCGCGAGTCGGTGTTGCTCACTGTTTGCTGGGTGGTGGGTGAGCTTGAGCGGGAGCCCGGCTTTGGGAGACTTGCGAACAGTTCCCAGTGAGCGAGATCGCGCCAGAGAGAGAAGAGCGAGAGTGAGGGAGTGAGTGCGAGGGAACCTAGAGGAGTCAGGGCGAGAAAGTGAGGGCCCGAGGAGGACGCACGATTGAGACAGAGTGACCATGGCTGTCTCCGTACCTCCGGTGATCTCTGCAACTTCCAGCGGTGCGGGCGTCCCAGGGGGCTTATTTCGGGCCGAACTCCCGTACTCGACTCCGGGAGAGCCCCCTCGTCTCACCCCCAATATGATCAACAGTTTCATGGCCAACAACCACAGCTGCAGCGCCGGGGGCGGCGGGGTCGGTAGTGGCAGCGGCAGCAGCGGCAACACCAACACCAACGAGTGCCGGATGGTCGACATGCACGGGGTGAAGGTGGCTTCATTCCTGATGGACGGCCAGGAATTGATCTGCCTGCCGCAAGTCTTTGATCTTTTTCTCAAGCACCTGGTAGGAGGGTTGCACACAGTCTACACCAAGCTGAAGAGACTGGACATATCCCCTGTGGTGTGTACTGTTGAACAGGTTCGGATCCTCCGTGGGCTGGGGGCCATCCAGCCCGGGGTGAACCGCTGCAAACTCATTACCAGGAAAGACTTCGAAACTTTGTTCACAGATTGCACCAATGCCAGGTGAGACACACGCTTCTTGGCTCGCTTCTTACTCCTTCGCCTTCTTCTGCATGTTTCATCACCCTCATCCAACTTTGTAGAGAGTAAGCCTTAACTAGCTTGCCTCTGCTCTTCACGCTGTAAATCGGTGGAGGAAGAAGACTAGAAGGACTCATTAATTGACATTCCCTTCTAGTCCGCGCTCAGTGGTAGGGCTTGGGTGTAAAACAGTCCCGCACAAACTTCAGTTTATAGTCCTCTACTGAAACTTTCCAGCCTTTCGCCCATAATTTGCATGGCATTTTGGCTGCTTGTGGTTATTTGTTAATTTCTCTATTTGGTTTTCTTTCCTGTTCTTTTGTGGCCGTACGGGTCGGTTAGGTTTTCTCCTGAACACGGACACCAAGGGCTTCCTGGGGGGGCTGGCTGAGCTATAAACTGGGCTCCTAAACTGGCAACCCAGAACACAGCATTTGGGGTATTCAGGGGGTCGAAAAATTAGAATCCATCCCAGAGGGTGATTCGGCTCCCGGTCCCGTATGTTTGTTGTGAGAGTGCGTGGGGCGTATAGTGTTGGTGTTGGTGGTGTGTCTGTGCACGCAAAAGTCTGTGTGAGGACGTATGCTCATGCCTGCTGTGCAAAGCTCACCGGTACATGATACAGCAAAGTCAATGGATCCTATTTTTTTTAAAAAAAACAACGACAGATGTCACTTTCCTGGGATCGTTCCTTTTGGGTTATCTGCAGAGGGCAATGTGGGGCATGAAACGCTGAGTCTAGGTCTGGGTTGGGGATGATGTAGAAGTTGGTAGATTTTCTAGAGAGGATGCTCTCAGCTCTTCCCCGCCCCCAGGTAAAGAGTTGGAAAGACCCTATGCCTCTAAAGACAGCATTACTTAAATGATGATGGCCAGCTTCCCTGGTTGTAAGTTTACCTCCTCCACATCACTGACATTGGAGAATAAATGTCTATTGCATATGGAAAGCAAATTATGTGCAGTGTTTCTAAGTGAAAAAAAAAGAAACTATATTCAAGATTATTTGACTTTTTAAAGACCTGTGAATTGGTCTTCTTAGTGTGTATTCCACCTCCAGTATGGTAATATCTCAGGAAAGTACACATCTGGCACATGAGATTAGCATACAAACCAAGAAATCACCATTACTAGCTTAAAAGGAGCAAAGGGTTTTGTTGTAAAACAGCACTACTGTTTATCATTCAGCAAAAAACTTCTGCTGAGGCACATTTTCTCACAATGAACTTTAAATCATAAAATATCTGGGTCTATGAATTAAAACTGTAACTCACTTGCTATATCTATTGTAAAATCCAAATTACTATGTATAGTTGAAGTATCATGACAACTTGTAGACAAACTGTTGCTTACTGCTACAAAAAGATAATGTCACCGAACTTACAAGGGAACCTTTTCTTTTTCTTTCTTTTTTTCCCCCCTTGAGCAGTGTTTTTCTGTGTTCAAGCAATTAACAGAAAGCTGTTCATGTGAGAACTCCTACCTGATTCATATTTAGGGCTTACAAAGCTGCTTTATTAGATCAGCGTTTCTTAAGGAAGATAGATAGCCTTAAAACACAAAGGATAACGGCTCCTTCAATAAAATAAGCAATTATAGGTTGTAATTTTGATCACAAAGCATTATACTAATACACAAACTCAAAGGGTTTGTGTATTTTATTTTGATCACAAAGCATTATACTAATACACAAACTCAAAGGGTTACAAGGTATTTCAGATGGGGGCCATCTAATTCATTTGTTGCTATTCAAAAACACTCACATTGAAATAATTGTAGACATGGAAACCTATCCTCTTATTAACTCTCTCTATCTGTTTTTCCCCCATTTCTCCTCCCTCCTCCTTGTCCTCATCTCTATCTTCCTCTCATACCTCTCTTAAAAATGCCCATTCTTAAAGTGGAACAATTATTACACTTAGGAAATTCTTCCTTCTTTAAGAATTCAGTTACACATTCTTGAGCAAAATCTATGATTTTAATTTTTCAAATAAATAGATTAGTATTTTAATGTGATTTTGATGCTTTCCCCTGTAAATAGAAACTTTTCTTTAATTGCTATTTTCTAAAGATACAAATGATAAATTACTCTTGTTTCCAGAAGCAGGGGTGGTCTTATACTAATTTTGGACCATGTTATACCATGTATTTTTAGGTTATTATTTTAATTTAATTAAGTTTTATTTACTCCTTATCACAATGATAACTTTTTTTTGTTTGAATTGATTGTGTGTTTGTGTATAGAGGTGATAAAGAAATATTAAATATATAGGAAGAAATATATTTGTGATATGATGTATGTGACTTCTATTGCATTTTATTTTCTTTATGGGTATGTTATTTATTACATGTATTTGATATAATTGTGTTAAAAGTATTGAATACATAATCATAAAAATTCATGAAATATATTTTATGAATGCAACTCATGAATGAAGATGAACAAAACTACTAGAAACACACATACACACACTGTAATTTTTAGATAGGAAAAACACATATTTTCTGAAAAAATATAATTAATGGTAAAACAAATTACCAAATATTACTGATGTGAAATGCCCTCATAATCATATTGATAAAAATTACCAAATATTATCCCTTTAATAGATTCTATATGACTTTAGGTAATATTATCTACAGAAATGTGTACTTTGAATCATTAAAAAATCTGAATTTTTATAAAATCATGAAATTAGTGTTTAGATCAACATTATTTCTATGACATTCTATTCAGTGGAGAGAAAGGTGAGAGATGTAAATAGAAAGGAAGTCCAAGAGAGACAAAATAAGGTAGATGAGACACGAGGCCAGTAAGAGGGAAGAAATGTAGAAAAATAGCAGAATGACATGGTGAAAGGAAGTGAAAGGTGAAGCAGAAGAGCTTATAGAGATGTCCCAAGAAGATAAGTGATGTACCAATGGAGACCTAGCTAAAGGGGATTGTCCTTCAGGATTCAGGGCTGCTTCTTGCTTCTAGCTAAATGGGGAAGGGAAGTGCAAGGAAAAAGTATATGTTCAGTGAGTGGAAACTTTCACATACTATTCTTATTTCGAAGAAGAGATTCATCTTCATTTCTTTATGGATAAATTTCCATAATATATTGTTGACTGGAAGGCCTATTAGTAATGGTATCATTGGCAATTTTCTTGCATAATAAACATTTCTCCACCTCTCTGTCAAATATGTGGGGAATAGTACTCCTGACTTAGAGTATTTTAATTTGGAATGTTTCCTATGTTATCCCAAAATACACAAATGGACCATTTTCAAATGGGTTATTTACAAAGACTTTGACATTATTGCCACTAAGTGACATTTTGATTCAGTTCAGTGCACATTTTTATTAATGTGTACTGAAGAAAAATGAATGATATATATATATATATATATGATTGTTTCTTTGATAGGAAAAGAACAGGAACTCTACTAATGCTTTATATTAAACATTTTGTTGTTAGCCAGTTATCAAAATATTCAAAGTTGTCTTCACAGAAAAGAAGTTGGGAAATAATATTTACCTTCAACTACTAGAGAACAATATGACTAAAACTCTTGACCATTCGTTGTTCTATTAGACAAGTCAAGCTTTACATCACTTCATTTTCAAAGGAATGTACAATATTTTTCCTTCATGCCCTTTAACTTTAGAAATTAATTATAGGGGTATTATTTTGAGGATTATTAAGAAAATGATGATAAAAAGACCCAAAGACAAATGGGAAAATTATGTTGTTTTAGATTTTTGTTTTTGCAGATAAAGCGCTGTTTTTTTAATTTCATTTCTTGTATAAGAAAACTTGGAGTTTTTAATACCAGAGAGAGCAGGCAGATTCAAAAACTAAATGTCTAAAATTTTTACCCTTATGCAATGGATTTTCCTTACTGAATTCTCCAAAATTTAATGTAGCATTAAAATATTAAATTAAAACTTGGTTTGACTAATTATGAAAATCAATCTACACATTTTAGTGTTATCTCTTTACATTTATCTATCTCTATGAAAGGAACATCATATTTCATGATCAGCATCTAATTTTGTTTGATGACTAAGTGATTAAATGTTATTCAGTCATTAAAATATAGTTAAATAGATGCTTGAAGAAACAAGAATGTATGATTAAGAAAAGAATTTAATAATGTATTTGGAGACATGATTCAAAATATATTGAAAAGAATAAAATTCAGCTTTTAAATTAAAATTTGAAATGGTCTAATTGTAGTTTATTGTCATTTTGATAGTATGTAAATAGAACATAAATGTGGTTTGATATTAGAATAACTTCATGTGGATTATGACTTTTACAACATTTTAAAATACTTTCAAATACTGGAAATATGATTATTGTAAGCACTCAATGAGTTTAGGTTTGTATTCACACTTGATGAATGCATTATAGTTCATGATCCACAGAGTAACATAATTCACTTTGAAAATTGATGTTTGGCATTTACAGTCAATTTATGCAACATAAGATTTTTGGAGAACTTGAATGACTTTCCTGGGCTAATATTTTGTATGGTTTACATATTCAGAAATGATAGAAAGGTTTTAGAAATGAATCTAGGTAGTAAATGCAAACATTTTATTTCATAGAATTATTAGGAAATAGTCGTATTGTCTGTTAAAAGTGGTTATGTAGTCAAAATGCTCTTTTTCAGAGGAATGGTATCACAATTATAATTAAAGCAATCCAGCCGTATGCCAATGCACAGAACTTCCATGTGTATGTTCATTTGCATTGTATACTTCTGAATAACCAAATGTTTTTGTATTTATCTACAATATTTTACCTGGTATTCATATTTGACTCAAACACTCATTTATTAGATGATGGATGCTACATTATAGAAATGATCCATGACATTATAGAGTACATCTTGGGATTTTTATGTATATTATCCCCAATGTATAGCATCTGAATGCCAATAAAATACTAGGACATGATGGACTTAAAACATTAATGTTTTATATAATTTTACACAGGAAATTCCTAATTAATACCCAAAAAGATAAGTCTGAATTATTTGATGTTTTCTTAAGTAAACTTATTTTGTCTTAATGAAATCTCTAGATGTTTTCAAAATGTTTCTAGAAGGCAAATATAATTGTGAGAAGCCATAGTCACAATATATTATATTTCAGTTGGTGATCTAGATCTCCAGTGGCACTTTATCTTATGCATTTAAAGACACAAATGATTTGGTTTCATCCAACTCTATACATTTCAAATATGTATTAAAACCACCATAATTGATCCCAAACTGAAAATATTATGTTTTTGGAGAAAAGACATCAAGCCTTTTCCCAAAAGCAACACAATTAGGTATTAATGATATTCTTGTTGCATATTCAAAAGGTCTTTGATAGCATTTTTTTCTCCTTTTCTTCCCTTTCACCATCTCAACCTGTAAAACTCTTCACTGTCACTTCAGATCACACAATTCTAAAAAGATTAAACAACATTTAAACACATTTGCTTTGGAAGGGAAATTGAGCATTTGCACCCAATAAGCCTGATTGTGGAACTGCATGCAAATTGTGTTTTGATTTATCTCCTTTACACTTTTTTCCATTTGAATTGATCTTGCATTAATTTCACCAAGCGGCTCTGTGAGGCTGCAGATGTTGCCCTGTGTTTAATAAATCAATGAGACAGATCTGAATGAATCACTTCAGATGGATTCTCTGCTCGGTTTGATGTCTAGATGTTATTCTTAGCTTGTTATCATGACAGATGCATTAATGTTCCCATACACTGCCAGCAATGTCAAAGAGATTGAAGCTTTTAAAGTGGCAGCATCCCTTTTTCTGCTAGAACAAATTTATTTTATTTTATTCAGGAACCCGAGAAAATTATCAAACCAATCATAAAATTTTTCATGGGAAAGATTCTTAATAGTCATGCTATATTGTTAACTATTCCAAAATGGTGGAAATCAATATATTAAAACCTAAATATAGTGTAGCTGCTTAATAGTGCCTCCACATTAATATTTAATCATAGGAGGAAAAATGAAAATTAGTAATATATGATTGGGACACATTGAAAGTGTCACTATAAATAGAATAATACTGTATCCAAATTGATTACAGAAGGGTGTCAGTTTTTACATCCTTGCTAATAAGCTTTTTGTTGGCTTAATGCAGCTGCAATATACTCTTACCAAGGGATTTAGAAATCCTTCAGGATTTAATTTTTTTTTCTTAGTAGGAAGGAGATAGCCTGTCCATTGTGTATTCATCATTTCCTCACTTTCTGAAAATCCTAGAAAAGTTTATTTCATTTTTGTATATTTCAGTTATTTATATTATGGGCAATTATTTGTAAATCATAAATCATTCAGTAACAATAAATGCTACTTTAATTTTTTAGACTATAGGAAAGCATATGCATACCAAAAGGAACTTTGATACAACTCTAGTGAAATTTATTATCTACCTGCATTAAATATCATAACTATCATACTTTATTTTATTTAACCCATGACTTTATTACCTTGATTTGGGGAGAGGAAGAATGCTGTCAATTGATGTGAAATATTTTGAATTTAATGTTGTAGAAAATATAACTTTTTAATGTCTGATATTTGAAAATGAAAAATTTAAAAAGGAAGTTCAATTTTTCTCTTGTTTAACTTTTTGAAGAATATTTATTTTTTTAAAAAATCAGCTTTCGGAGTAGATCCTCTTTGCAGGCCTTTGCAGTATTCTTTAATCATAATTTTATTGTTATCTTTCTTAGAATGGGAAAACAGGAAACACTTTTAAATGATACTGTTTAGATCTCAAATTCCTCAGGAAAAATTTTATCTCCAGTGTTAGGCTAATCTTGGAAGCTTAGGATACATTCTATGATCTATGGTAGAGTTTAAAGAGAAGTTTATATTGAACTTCAATAAAGTTATGGGCAACAGTTAACTTTTCTTTTTCAAATTCTATTTAAATTAAAATATCTGAATTCTCACAATATCCTCCTGTAATGCTAAATTTATATGTTATAATTGGTGCAAATATTACACTGAGACTGTGAATTTAAGATGTAATACAAATTGTTTTGTGCAAAACTTAATATATTTAAAGAGCAAATTGATATCTTTATTAGTACCTACCCTGATATCCTTAAAAGAGAAGTGAATTTGTTACATAAAATAAAACCTTGGGTTTATAATAATAATTTCTGAGTAGCTTTGAACTCCAATAATTTTCATTGTACAAGTTAATTAAACTTAATATTATACATATATTGGGGACCTAATTTACATTTATTGAATGAATACAATCATATCACACACACACACATTCATTCCTCTTATCAGAATTATTTGCACTAATTGCTGTTCCTTAAAAAATCTAAGAAATAGTTACATAAAGAATGCAGTTATTAAAGAGACACTAGTCCTGAAATGTTAACTACAATATAAAACTATTTGCAATCGTGCCATAAACCTTTCACAAATACACATGTAAAGGTATTAAAATCTAATATATGAATAGGATATTTGATATGAAATATATCTTCAAAGTATGACATTTTGATATTTCCTTTTAGTGAAAACTCATGGGAGGTGTTGTAATATTATGAATAGGCAAGAATTAATAAATAAAACAAGCCTAAGAACATAAAATAATTCTCAGTGATTTAGATTTCTACTACTTGATATCAGCACTAACCCTTCTGGCAGTTGACTTATGATCCTGATTTCAAAAAGTAAATGCATTTTTATCCAAAATGAGTTGGTAAGAAGAGGGTTTTTCTCCTTTCTTTCTAGAGCCTGCTAATAGAAACACAAATACATTTTAAGAAGAATAATTTAATTTTTCCTGAATAATCTTAAAACCCATTCCAATTAAAACACAAATTTTCATGAAGTATCCTCCCCACCACCCATTTAAAGGACTAACTCAGTTTTTTTCAGGTGTAATTAATTTTGAAGAGTAAAATTTTCTTTTATCTAGCACCCCTGAGGTTGAAACTACTCATGTCTGTGTACTATTTTGACTCATAATTACAATTACTTAGTTTATTGTAGCAAATTGTGGTGAAAACTTTGTAATTATAATACTGAAAAAAATATATAGTACAGGAAAGTTTAAAAAAACAATGAATCACATTATTTTTATTGCTATACAACCTTTTTATTTTTAAACAAGTTGACTGCTTAATAGTGTATAATGTAGTGTGTATGTTAAGGTATAAAACATTCAATTGCAATTGTGTCCAATGATCTTATCAGGTTGCTGGCAACTGCTAGCTGGTAACAGCATTTAGGCTACATTTAGTCTATCTGCTATTTATGTGATGGTTTAAAAAGAAAAAAAGTAATATTGATCTGTCTCCAGATTAAAGTTTGAAATGGGCAACAGCCTGAACACAAAAGGCTTTTTTTTATGATTTCTCAGCTTGCCATTGATCTCCTAGTTTTATTGCATTCATTATTTATTAAAAGAATTTGCAAGCTAAACATAACGTTAAGCTAGTTTGCACACAGGGACCGCACTTAGGAAATTGAATGGAAATTGCATTAGAGATGAACATCTGTGCTATTTTTCCACTCATGTGTTTATGGGTTTGTATAAAAGGTGTATTGGATTAACAGTTATAACCATTATAGTTTACAGCAATATGTTAGATTCTGAGCTTTTGGTATTTTGAAAGAAGTTTGTCTCACATTTGTCTAAAAAAGTATAATACTATCATCACAAGCAATATTCTGATAAATTTATTTTTAATATTATACTGTTAATGCATTATCTACATTAGGTATCCATTGTAAGATACCTTGCTGTATTGAAGTGAAAACACTTAAAAATATATCATAAGTGACTATACTATCTATTAATGGCTTTTGGTAGTAGGGTACATAGGTGCAATTAACACAGTACTGACTTTAAGAAAGATGAGTTTAATGCCATATTAAAGCATGTTAAATTTAGAGAAGCTATATAAAAACTTTAATATGGCTATCCATAAAATGTTATATATATATATATTTATATATATATATATTTAAGGCTTTGATCATTCTGAAAGGATAATAAACATACACTGAAGACTTGCTCTGTATAACACTACTGACAGTAGGGTTGTATGCTTTATGATATGGTTCCCTTCTTGAGTTTAATCCAAGGGAGTTTAGTAACAAAAACTCAAGTTAACCTTACTTAAAACCATTCTCCTGAGGACATATTGGACCCCAGTATCTTTTTTGCTGTATTGTCTTTAATCAGTAGACATTTGGAAATTCATTTCTATCCACTTAACCATTGGGATTTAAATAAATAAAATTTTAAAAACCTCTTCACAACCATTTTGATCTTTCATGGTTAGATTTGCTATGATAGCTTGTGTGTGTGTGTGTGTGTGTGTGTGTGTGTGTGTGTGTATGTGTGTGTTTATACTATGTGGTGCCAGACAATGGTCTAGGTGCTGTGTACCAAGTGAACGAAAGTCTTTTCTTTCATGGACCTTACCATTCTATCATTATGCTCTCTTTAGCTTAGGAAATACAAGCTATATTATCCCCCCCTGTTATATTTACTGAATTATGAAATCTTTGATATTACAAACTTTTGCCATATTTACTGTTGAATAATTCTTAAATTTCCTTTCCCATATCTGTTTCATGTGTTTTATCAGTAAATACTAGACTCTTTTTCAGTCTTTAGAATTATACCATAAAAGTCCAACTAAAAATAGTTTAAGTTGTTAAGGTATAAAATAAGATATTTTAGTTTTATGAATGCAAAGAGTGTACTCATGTTATTTATATTTAATTATCAAGTACACATCAAAAGAGATTGAAATAAAATAGGTATTTCCACTTATGAATGACCATAGTTAACTGACTTTACTATTTTTTCTCTGATATATATTTGTTACAAGGGATATGAATCCTTAAAATTCATAAAATTAATAAATCCATGACAATTGCACATGCAAATGTGCAACTGTGTATTTAAACATTTTTTTATGTTAAAAACCTTGCTTTCATTTATCATAGAGTCTTAAACTTGTCACATCCTTAAGCTTAGAGCTTTATTTGCTTTGTATGTGGTCCTATACAATATCATGACACAGATTAAAACAGAGATGAGTTATTTGTTTTTATTTGTTCAGAATACATTGATCCTTAAATGTATTATATTTAAATGTAAATAACTTTGAAAAATAAGATTATCTGCAAACGTGTATAATTAAATGTTTAATGTTAGTATTAAGTTTGTGGCTTGGAAAATAGCCTTTAATCTGCTAAACATCTAAATTTGTTTTGTAGAAAAATTTATGAGTGCCCTCTAGGTTATTATTTGTGAAAGACAAAAGGGGAGTTCATTCATAGAAAAAAAAATACAGCTTAGTACATTTTATACATAGTACACAAGTTTTAAGTCTCACTTTATAAGCCAATTAGAATACTCAGTTTGAACATATAACATGTATATAATATATATTTTCTGGTTTAATTCATTTGTTGCTCCATTTCAACAAATATTTAATAAATACCTATTATGTGCAAGGCTGTTTATTAAGGGGAAAGTAGTGATCAGAAGAACTGTTCACATTCTTATTGTCACATTTCTAGATTGCACAGGTAAAGTTTTATTTTAACATAGTTAATTCAACTAACCTACATTAATGGAAGGAACAGTAAATGATGTATACAATTCAAATATATTGAAAATTAAAATAACTAGGCTTTGCAGTGCATTATAAAATGTCAGCATATTTACCTGTCTAGGTATATTTTGCTTATTCTAATATTAAATTTTATTTTTATGAGCATTCACTGCTGGGAAGAGGAGATAGCTCAGAAACATGCTAAGGTTGAGTTAAATCTGAAAGTAAATGCTCTATTTTGAAAATATCTGAAGTGGACAAAGCACAAGACATACAGCATATATGGCTAGCTAACAGCAGTGTACAGGATCGTGTTAGTGATTACTAAATTAATATATTTTGCTTGATTTTACTTTTATGTTGTCTGTGGAAAGATTTATATTCTTAATGGATACAGTAGTCATTACAGGCTGTTAACAGATCAAAACCTGGCAAACTACATGAGGCCATTTGTTGACTTAAACACACTTTAATGGATTTAGGACCCCTAAATAACCATCTTCTATAAGTTAAACAAACATTTGTTGACACCAGAGGAATCATAGCTTTTGGGTTAAAACACAATGATGAATATAGATCAAAATCAGATTTTTTTGAAGTGTTTCTACTCTGTGAAAAGAATAATTAATCGATTTTCAACTTGAAATTAGGAAAAGGAACACTATGGCCTTTATGCTGATTATGTCCTGGCAAGAGCAGTCATTTTGATGATGGGCACATATTGAACATTGTGACCTCTGAAGACAACAGTAACTGCTCCAGAGCTTAATTGGTATAAGTACATTTGGTATAGCCACTTTCTTACATTTGCAGTTGTTTTGGATTGGTCCTTGTCATACTAGAGGACTGACAGATTTTTGTTATTTTAGGGGCATGTTCTTTTTCATGAAGTTGTGTGATGTTTACAAAATATCCGTTCTGCCAAAGTTTTTATTGTTCTTTGCAATTTATTCCCATTGAATTGAATGGCTGCACTGCTGTGTATTTAGTTTAGTAGTTTTTGTTTTGTTTTGTTTTGTTTTCAAGAGGGCTCTCAGTTTTTAAATGTAAACACAATCCAAGAAATTCCTCTATTTAGGTCTTTTTCTATGTCAATGGGAAAAATGTAAAAAAAAAAGTGTTTTTCCCATATGGATCCATGTTCCATAAAAGAAGGGGCAGTGCATGCAGCTCAATAATTAAGTTTACTGTCAACTTAGGAAGCCTCTTGATTTTAAAGACAGGAGGGCTATAATTTGGGTCATGTTATCATTGATGCAGTTCTCTTTTGATATGGACAAAGGAATGAAGCTAAATAAGGATAGAGAAAACTTGATTTAAAAATATTTTTCATGGGAATAGAGAATGGACCAAGAATTAGCTGATAGATGGGAGGTAGGCAGTATAGAGCATACTGATAAAGGCTTTTCCATAGACTTCTTTAATGAATTATCTTTTGAAATTGCCTTTATTTTATTTTAGTGGTTAGCTTAAGCAGGTAAATTCATAAACAGGAAAAGAAGACATACAAATATCCACTGTGAATAAAAATAAAAACCCTAAAGGCAAAATGTGGAAATGTTATTTAATTTGAGGTAAATTGGTGGCATTAAAAACCTTAATAGAACATTTGTGTACATGTTGTTATTAAAATAATATTCCTATAATATTTCTGTAATTGTTATTTTAATTTTAAAGAGAATTTATACAGTGTCTATTTATATATCTTTGGTAAGATTCCTTACTATTGCTGGTCTGTTAGCTTGATTGTAGCTTACCATAGCACATTTTTGAAACACATATTGGGTATGAATTTTTTAAAAAGGGTTGAATTTTGCCTTTGGGTATGTGTGTGAAGTTTTGTTGTATTCAGTAGTAACTAAGTTTATATTTTAGGGAGCAATTTGAACCACTGCATCCAAGATTATTTAACAGACATTAAAACTCAAATTAAGGAACACCAAGGTGCCATTTTTGTATTTAATAAGTACAGTAAAGTTTAAATATTTACTATATGCCTGTAGTCTGAAAATATATCTAAAAGTTTAAAATTACTAGCGAAGGTATAATGGTAAAAACTTTACATGTGTATACTGTTTTATCGTTTGTATAGTGCTTTCACATATACTGGCTCATTTAATCTGATCCTTGGAAGAGTCCGTTTTTATAATTTTGCTGTGAAATTTCTAAATTTTTATAAACAGTTGGCTGATCACTGTATAACATGATACTTCTAGGGATCACTTAATTTCATTTAGACTTCTTTTACTCCATGGTAATCAACGTGATTCATAGTTGAAACGAAGCTTACAATGCTTCTAGGGAGTAATAGTATCTCATGTTTGTGCAGAAGTTCACAGGCTACAAAACTTGTTCCCACACTATCTGTATTTATTCTAACAGCATTTCAATGAGTCAGGTCATCTGATCTTGGTAAGAAAATGGAAATGTAGGCAAGTAAAATGAATTATCTAAGGCCACACAATCTCGTATTGACAGAGCCAATTTTTAAATCTAAGCCTACTGTTGTGCCTCCTCTGGTGCAAAATGCTTTCTGTGCTCTCTCTTGAAGTGGTAAGTCTTGACTGATGGACTTAAGCAAACAAGTTTAATTAGGTGGTGGATGGTTCTAAGTAGTCAAGGAATTGTGGAAAATCTAGTGGTGGGAAGTAGAGATAAACAAAGTAGCAGAGAGAAGCACTACACAGGAATTTCAGGAGTTTCACAGTGTGCATTCCTTAGGAGGAAATACTGCTTTTTCATGATGATGTCTTCAGAAACGTAGTAACAAAACTCCCTTGGATGGAGACTTAATTCCATATACATTTACAGAAAGATTTTGGAAATCAATAAAAGCTCACTATTTCGAATGGAAAAGTAAAGGGAATAGTAATTCAAGAAAGTGTGTAGAGGTGACAGCAATTCATCAAAACATAATATTGACAGTCCTTATACAACTGAGATCTAGTTACTAAAAAATATAACTTGTCTCTTGTGTCCAAAATACTATGCTAGTGTCTGTGGGTGCCTTCAGAGAGATTTAAATCTTATTGTAAAAATAATGTATACACACAAAAAACAGATAACTGTTCATTCATTCATCAAATAGCTATTGGATGTATACTTTGTGTCAGGCACTCTTCTAGGTGTTTCAGATACATCTGTTAAAAAGAAATAGGCAAAGATCTCTGCCTTTGTAAAGGAGGTTATATTCTAGGGTATGGTATTGTGAATGTGAGAAGACAATAAACAATACGCATGCTAAGGAAGGAAATTATGTTGTATGTTAGAAGGTGGTAAGTGCTATGAAAAAAATAGAGCAAGTAGAGCAAGGTAAGTGTAGGGTGGGATTGGAGTCAGTTGCAGTTTATTTATTTCAGGATATTATGAGGGTACAAACATTTTGGTTATATGTTATGACTTTGCCACACCCAAGCCATGATTTGAGGCGTGCCTTTCCCCCCATACAATGTTCACCTCATCCATTAGTTGTGAGTTTACCCAGCCCAGCCCCCTAATCCCTGAAGAATATTACTACCATGTGAGCACCATAGTGTTGATCAGTTAGTGCCAATTTGATGGCGAGTACATGTGGAGCCTATTCTTCCGTTCTTGTGATATCTCACTTTGGATAATGGGCTTAAGCTCTATCCAGGAAAGTATAAGAGGTGCTAGATCACTGTTGCTTCTTATAATTGAGTAATATTCCATTGTATACATATACCAAATAATAGGATGGCATTGTAGGCCTCACTGACAACATGATATTTGTTCACAGACTTAGAAGGGAGGGAAAGTAGCCAAGCAGAATCTGGGAAAAGAATGTCTCAGGCTGAGGAAACAATTTGACCAAAAGCCGTAAAGCAGGAGCATGGCTGGCATATTCGAGGAACATTAAGAAGGCAAGTATGTTTGCAGTTGAGTGAGGGAGGGATGAGTGGGAAAAGATCATAATGGTAATGTTGGGGTGGGTCACATAGGCCTTTTAGGCCATTTTGAAAACTTTGGCTTTTATTCTGAATGAAATGGGGAGTCATTGCAGTGCTTTAAATAATGGTATAAGAGGATCCGACTTAGGGTTTTAAAGGAACACTCTGGCTACTAGGTTGAGAATAGGCTTTAAAGGGGGCAGGAGTAGAAGCAGTTGGGATGCTATGGCAGTCAACTGAGAGAGATGGTGGTGGCTTAGACCATAGTGGTAGAGTAGAGGTGGTAAGAATTGATCAGATTCTTGATAGGTTTTGAAGGTAGAACTAATCAGACTTAGACACTGAGTATGAGAGAAAGAAGAGTCACAGACAACTCCAGGATTTTGGCATGAGCAACAGGGAGGACGAAGTTTATATCATTTGAGAAGGGAAAGCTGGAGGTGGAGCAGGGTGGGGGGAGGGTAGTTCAATAGTTTGCTTTTGTACTTGTTAGTGTGTAATCATCTTTTAGCTTTTTAAGCAGAGATTAGAGTAGGCATTAGCTATACCAGACTAGTAATTGAGGGAGACGTTGGGACAGCAGATATATTTAGGAGAGGAGTGGCTGTAAATAGAAAAGAGGAAAATTTCAAGGACTGAGTCCTGGATCACACCAACATAAAGAGGGAGAAGAGGAGGAATCAGCAGAGTCTGAGAAGGAACATCCAGTGAGGTAGGAGGAAAACTAAGAGAGACTGATGTTCTGAAAGCTAAGCAAAGAAAATGTATCATCAAGAAGGAAATGATCAGCTGTGTCAAATGCTGCTAAAAAGTCAAATAATATGAGGACTGAGAATTGGCCACTGGATGTGGCAATGGTAGTCATTGGTGATCTCAATGAGAGCTATGTTTTAGTTTTAGTGGAGGGCTGGTATGTGTTTAAGAGAGAATAAGAATAGGAGGAAAGGAATTGGACTACAACTCTTTCCATGGATTTGCTGCAAAGATAGCAAACAACTCAGGATAGGAGAAAGTATCTTGGGAATGGCGGATGTGAAGGGAGTAGGTCAAGAGATTATTTTTTTATTAAAATGGTAGAAATAGCAGCATACCCTGTTAGGAATAATCTAGCAAAAATAAAATAAATTAATATTGTAGGAAAGAGAGGAATTTTGATGAAGTGATATTCTTGAGTAGGAGAGTATGGACAGGATCTAGTGCACAAGTGCATCTCCTTTAGATAGGAGCAAAATTAGTGCATCTACATTAACAGGTGGGAAAGCTGGGTATGTGGATGGTGATTCTAGTTGGTACAGTATTGGGGCTCTATGGAAGTCCTCTTTCGATTGTTTCAATTTTCTCAGTGAGGTGGTCAACAGGGTCATCTTTTGGGAGTGAGGATTAGAAAGGAAGTGTTGGTGTTGGTAAGTAAGAGAATAAATTATTTAAAAAAAAAAAGAGTTTACTGTGATTGCCAGGCAACATTAAATACCTATTGAAGGCATTTGTGGTCATAAATTCAAAATGGTCAGTGTGGTTGTATGTTCTATGTGGAGCTGCATTAGTCCTTGTGTAAAGCACACAAATAATTTAACAAGAATTGTAGTTTTGCTAAGCAGGATGAGTATTACAAAGCAAGAGGGACAAGAGAGTTGGGGGTTTATGCAAAAAGTGATTATAATGAATGAGAATGCAAACTGTTTAAGTAGAAAGAGAATATCAAGGAGGTGAGAGACAGTGAAAGGATAGTATTTTCAATGAATTGGAAAAAGTTCCAAAAAGAAATCAAAGGATTACTGGAGTTCGAGTACTAGAAGAAGTGAACTAGAAACAGAAAGTGCTGGTCAGAGTAGTATGCACCAAATTAAGAAAATAGAAGAGTTGCAGTTATGAGTAATGATAAAGCTTAGGGTATGACCATGAGCTGCAGTGGCTGAAGTTCAGAGAGCACTATCTTTGGAGGAGAGAAGATCAAGAAACTGAAAGGCCAGAGTGTTTGTAGTAGCATCTGAGTGTATATTGTTTATCGAAATTGCTTAAGGCTTAAGAGAGAAGTCTTAATGTTTTTAAAATTTTGTACTACATATAATAATGCTATCAGAGTTTGCTTTGTTTAAAAAAGCTATTCTTAATTTCTAAAGTTTAAAAAATTAAAGTTGTTGGAATTAAGAACTATGGAAACTCGACTGAAGATACTATTTTAAAAGTAATCCATGTTTCACTATATCATGAAAGTTTGAATATTTATGCTAATAATTTCTGATTTGTCATGGGAATTCTGTGCTCCAGTTAAGCTGTCTTTGAAGAATATGGTGATAAGGAAAATTTTCTAAATGATTGAAATAATATTTGGTTTACTTCATCTAGTGTTAACATTATTTTACAATAGAAGATGTACTTCATTTTATTATAAACCGATTTTATACCAGGGACATAATTGGTCCCATGATGTGTGTTTGTGATCTTATTAGTACATCATATATTCATGAACAGTAAATTAAGTTCCCACTTTTATAACATCACTATTTTATAAAGAATACTACAAATGTGTTAGACACAGTGCAGAACTAAGAAAAAGTGGCAGAAACCAAATCAATATATATTTAACACCTGCTGTTCTCTGATTCATGCATTATTAGCCTCACATGGAAGCTACTTAAACAACACTTGCTGTAGTCACCACTTCTCACAGCTACTCTTTGACTATTCTTGAGATTTCTGTGACCTTAGAGGTTTGGTGATGAAAAATAGTTAAGGTTTAAATCAGGTTCTCATGAAATCATTGCAGAACAAAGCTAAGAAGTTTGTGATCTCAATCTTAATTCTTTGCTAATTTCCTAGGAAATGAATTTTCTCTGGTGGGGCTTGTGTAGCCATTCACCTGGTGTCTTAATAGAGTAGTTGGGAAGAAGGGTTTGGTCAGCATTTGCAAACTCGCATTAGATTCTGTCATTGATTCTGAGTGAGTTTTAATTTGTACAGCTGGAGAATAGCAAGGGAAGCCAGATGTAGTAACATCTGCTATTAAGACTCTTGTTTAGGGGGGAAAAGGCAGTTCTGTTGCTAAAATTTGATTTTAGCTCTGTTGGGTTGATTTTAAAAAATCTTGCTTCCTCTCTTTATATAACACTGAAAAGAGACATATGTATGCACTAAACACTGTGTTATCTCCATCAGGACAGGCTATCCAAAGTGGTGTTGAAAGACTATTTTAGGCACTATGACCCTAATCTCTACTACACAAAAGCAAAGGAAAGAAACAACTGATTACTCATCCTTCCTGATATTTCAAATCTGATGAGATTAGAACTTCAAATGAATATTTTATTCAAGCATGAATCATTGTCAGGTTTCTTAAAACTGGATGGAAGTGCACTAATGTAATGTAAACTGCCTGAGGAAAGCGATATCAGAAAATTCTGAGACTCAGATTCCTTTCGAGGAATAATTGCTCTACTCAAGGTCCTGTTGAAAATGACCATCTTTAAAGATCTAGCTGAAATCTTACCTTCTCTATGCGGACTTTCTCTCATCACACACAGTGACCTCTTACTTGTCTGAACTTTTATCTTCAAATTAGTCCATTTCTCTTTTTTGTATAAATTGTTGTTTTAAGGTGTTTATGTTTTCTCTCACCCCAAATTACCTTGTAAATTCCTCAATTTCAGGAACAGTCTGATGTGTCATTTTATCACTCACAGTGCCCAACATAGTACATGGGTGTAAGTACTCAGAAGGTTTTCAGTTTATTAATTAGACAATGTAACTATGATTTATTATAACTAAATGTATTTACTTTTGAAAATGTTCATGTTTTAAGAAAATCTATTGCTATATTTTAGGTGTATGTTATTCTGATTCTGCTTGACAGCTCCACTTAAACAGTAGAAGCCTAGGGAATTACTGTTCTATCTCAGACACATTTTTCCTGATTCCAACATTTTCTAGATGTATGAAAATCTAAGCCCCAATTTTTTCATCTAAAACGGGAATAATACTAACTACATAACTCATGAGGTTGTTAAGATTAAGATCATGTACTTAAAGTGCTAAGCACATAATAAGAGCATAGTAAATGTTAGCTCTTATTACTGAAAATGGTGCTTACACTAATAAATGTGAATACACAAAAATACATATTTTCATAACATAAGAAACACACATTTCCAAATAAAATGAACCAAGTTTCAGAAAATTTCCAACCAGGACTAAATTAACTGGTTGACTGAGTGACGCTGTATGCACTTCATTTTCTAGGAAATCCTTGTATGTTGACTTTCTAGGCTGATATGGCAGCTGGTAGGCCATTTATTACTAGTTCTGTTTTGGTGGAAAATTCAGCCTTGTGTGTCATTTGGAGTTTGTGACACATGTACCCTCCCAAGGCTTAATGAGTTGTCTGCAGATGGGCTGTTATTTATTACAGTCATGTAGAATAAAATTGATTGTCTTCTAAAATTAATTTTTCATTTGCCTCCAGCCTTGCTTTAATAGAGGACACACAGTTGCCTGTTTTCAGAAATACTGTTTAATCACATTAATATCTCAGCCCCCCAGGCTGAGGAAGATAATTGTACAAACGAACAGCAAAATCTGTATCTTTAACTTCTTTTATGATTAAATTATGCAAATAACTTATCTCCTGCCCTTCCAAGCACTAATCATCTAATTAGGAATGATGTGTTAAAGGGATGGTTTCAAATCAGGAGAGGGATGAATGCAGAAAGCAGAAAATGGGAGCTGACAATGAAACCACTGAAGGTACAGTAACAACTAGTAGATGTATCTATGTATTTGGTACAAAAGAGACAGGAAAGCTAAGATATATTAACCATAGACCTGGCATGTGTCGTCTATTGGCAGGAAATATAATTCCTTATCTCTGATGATATATTTTTTTGAGATTAACTTCAAATTTCAATTGCTAAATTTCTTATATTGTTGCATACTCAAAGAAAGTAGGGATTTTACTATTTCATCCAATGAAGGAGTTAGCTTGCTCTTTTAATCCATGCAGGATAATCTACAGCAAAGTAATGGGACTGTACCTTGATGATAAACATGTACTAATGTTTTCAAAATATTCCTTTAACAAAAGAAATTCTTTTTTCCCCTGGAAAATTAATCAAAGTCAGGACATGCAAACCCAGAACAAATATAGTATCCCTACTGAGGAACTCAGGATTCAATTTCAAGCAGAATTCCAAACATGTATTTGTAAAATCTTACTTTGATTTTGTACTGCTTCATCCAGACATTGTGAAGAGTTTTTAGCACAATAATCCTATTTAGTTATGAACATAATTATTCCCTTTAATATAGATATTGTCTCTTTATGAATAATAAATAACTATATAATAATAATAAAGAAATTGATTAATTTTCCTTAGCAACCATGTTAAACTTTATACATGGATATGATTCTTAAAATAATGTAAAACAAATCATAATAAATCAAGCCATAGAAATAAAGTAAGTTTACCGTGGATACTTTAGAGTAGGGGTCCTCAAACTTTTTAAACAGGAGGCCAGTTCACTGTCCCTCAGACCATTGGAGGGCCATTGGAGAGTGCGGCGCAAATTCCACATATGCACACTGTGGGCCTGGGACGAGTCGGCTGCTAAGCAGGACAGGCAGCGGTGGCAAAAACACCCGGTGGGAAGTCAGGAATACTGATGCCTCCTACCTTGTTCTTTTTACTTAAGATTGCTTTGGCTATACGAGGTTTTTTCTAGTTCCATACTAGCTGTATTATAAAGCAATAATAGTTAAATCAGCCTAAAGCATAGATATCTGGAATAGATCTGAGATACCAGGGATGAAAACTTCAGTATACGGTAACCTAATCTTTGATAAAGCAGACGAAAATATACAATGGGGAAAAGAATCTCTCTTCAATAAATGGTGCTGAGAAAACTGGTTAGCTACATGCAGAAGATTGAACCAGAATCCTTACCTCTCACCTCTCACAAAAAGTCACTCAAGATGGATAACAGACTTGAACCTAAGGCATGAAACCCTAAGAATCCTAGAAGATGATGTTGGGAAAACCCTCTTAGACATTGGTCTAGACAAAGAATTTTTGAGGAAGACCCCCCCCCAAGGCAATCACTGCAGCATCAAAAATAAGCAAATGGGATCTGATCAAATTAAAAAGTTTCTCCACAGCCAAGGAAACCATCAGTAGAGCAAATAGACAACCCACAGAATGGGAGAAAATATTTGCTGTCTACACTTCTGATAAAGGTCTACTAACAAGAATCTATCTAGAACTTAAAACAATTAACAAGAAAAAATCAAACAACAGCATCAAGAAATGGGCAACAGAAACGAACAGAAACTTCTCCAAAGAAGACAGAATAATGGCCTGCAAACATATAAAAAAATGCTCAACATCTCTAATCATCAGAGAAATGCAAATCAAAACCACAATGAAATACTACCTAACCCCAGCGAGAATGGCCTGTATCAAGAAATCTCAAAACAACAAATGCTGGTGAGGATGTGGAGAGATAGGAACACTCTTAATACTGTTGGTGGGACTGCAAATTAGTGCAACCTTTGTGGGAAAGAATTTGGAGATACCTCAAACAGCTAGAAATAGAAATACCATTAGACCCAGCAATAGCATTGTTGGGCATCTACCCAAAAGAGCATAAGACATTCTATTATAAAGACATCTGTACCTGAATGTTTATCACAGCACAATTCACTATTGCAAGGTCATGGAAACAACCCAAGTGCCCATCGATTCATAAGTGGATAATTAAAATTTGGTATATGCTCACAATGGACTATTTCTCAATTCTAAGAAATGACAGTGAGCTAGCACCGTTTATGCTATCCTTGATTAAGCTTAAGCATGTTATCCAAAGTGAGGTGACAGAGACCAGGAAAATGGGCTCCACATGTACTCGCCATCAAATTGGTACTGACTGATTAAAACTATGGTACTCAAATGGTGGTCATGTTAACCAAGGATTGGGGCGGGGAGACCCATATCCTAGAGATGTGGTGAGCATTTTAGGGGGTAAGGGAATGCCCCTAACCCTTCTTAGGGAGATGCAAAGATATACAAGGAAACCAAAATGTCAAAAAAAAAAAAAAGAAAGAATAAAGAAAAAAAACTTTTATGGGTTGGTGGGCAGGTGGGGGGGAGGAGGGGAAGGGTGTATACTTACATAATGGGTGTGGTGCGCACCACCTGAGGGTTGGATACACTTGAAGCTCTGGCACAGCAGGGGAGGGAGGTGTGGCAGGGGCAATATATGTAACCCTAACAATATCTGTACCCCCATAATATAATGAAATAGAAGAGGGAAAAAAATCACCTGGCAGGCCTGATGAATGTCCTCCGTGGGCCACATGTGGCCCGTGGGCCGTAGTTTGAGGATGCCTGCTTTACAGTCTCCTAAAATTCTTTCTTAAGGGTATATTTGTGGACATCAGCAATCATAATGTTTATGTTATTTTAATATATTCATTTATTGATTCGAATTCTGTGCTTGAACAGTTTTATGCAGTCAACTATAGGGTAGTTTTTAAAATATATAATGTAGAAACCTTTCCCAAAGCATTTGAGAACCAAATCTCAAGAAATACATCTTAATTAGAGCATAAAAAAATTGTGGATTGGACCAGATACATTTTCTCAGGTTATTGAGAGCAGTGCTGTCATTTTGTTACTATATCTAGTTTAGCTTATTCTCCAGCATGTGCTGGTTCCAGTCAATAACAGGGATCCTCAAACTTTTTAAACAGGGGCCAGTTTACTGTCCCTCAGACCATTTTAGGGACAGACTATAGTTTTATAAAAAGCTATGAACAAATTTCTATGCACACTGCACATATCTTATTTTGAAGTAAAAAAAAAAACAAAACAAAAACAAAACAAAAAAAAAAACGAGCAAAAATACCCGCATGTGGCCCGCGGGCTGTAGTTTGAGGATGCCTGTAAGAAGACTCACTGGATCCACTGATCACCAGCAGCCACTATTATCTTTTGGAGCTGCAATTCTCTATCAATAGAATCTCTTCAGGAGATTCTTACTATATTGATGCCAACTGGATATAAGCATTTATTTTACATCTTTCCTTGTTAAGGGTAGGCATCAAATTATAGTCCATCTGCTTTTACTGGAAAAGATGCTTAAATTACTTATTTGGACAATTGAAGCCAATTAGTATAACTTATTAGACTTTCCAAGGTTGACTTTTTGAATTTTTTTCTGGAGATTTGCATATGCATTCCTGTGGGGGAAAGTCTTTTATAGATTTCTACAGTGAAGAGAACACTGCCTCCAGGATTGCACTAAATTCAGAAGGGCCAAGTTAGCTTGTAGAAGTGAAGGGTGAGTCCTTTAGGACTTATTCCATTGCTATTCCGTGAAGCTTTACCTCTATTTTCTCTTTGGAAACTAACATGATTATTATATTTCCCCAAACAAAAGTGGTACATTATCATATCATATGGTTTTTTTTTTTTTTTTAAAGAACTATGCCCCTGTTAATACATTATTTTTCTCAGACAGAGTTAATCCTTAAAGTCATTACTATGGCTTTCCAATAAGTCTACATAAGTTAAACATTCTTTTGGTTTTAAAGGAGTCAAAGAAGAATGGTTTTAATATCTGGGAATAGTAGTGATCAATTTTATAATCCCTGGCTTCTAATAAGTTTTCCACAATATGTCATTTTTAAGTGGTGCTAGAACAGTGGTATTCAAACTCATTTTAATTATTTATTACAGTAAAATAAATATTTTTGTGATTTTTTTATAAAAAAGATTTAGAAATATCTGAATTAACTGATTGGGAGAGTCCCCATTATCTCTGATTCAGTCATATCATCAAGTGCTATACAAACTGCTTGAGTTCTTAAAGCATCTGTACAGCATCCTAGGGTTACAAGAAACAAATTTTAAAACACAGTATGGAGCATTTAAGTGCTTTATAAGTATTATCAAGAAAACTGGGAAACAATTTGAATCTAAATGTCAACCTTTTTTTTTATTCAAAGGTTAGAGTAATGGATGCATAAAACAAGTGGATTATCCATCAAGTGGGGGATTAGGTCCTCTTTACGCAGGAAGCTTATCTTCTCTGAGTATTGAAAAAAAACTCAGAGAAGTTTATCATCTGTTGTTTCATTATAGCTAGAATTATGACATCACTTTTTTAAAATTCTGAATTACACCGCTGGGCTTTTAATATGCCTCAATAGGAAGTGTGGAGGATTAACCTTTTCCTGTCTTATTTCTTTTCCTCTTCATTAACTGGGAATGGTGAGTGATCTTTTGAAAAACCTAAGGTTGTCATGCATATGTGGAAACTTGATATATGTGAAACCTTAGTAAATGATCGAGTGGCAAAAATATATGCCTCTGGCGAACCCTACCTGTAGAAGCAACCTTCTCAGTTTCTTGAGAATATAGGGCAGCAAAGTCAATAGCTTTTCTCAGCTCTCCTCTCATTCCTGTGACTTTTGCTTTTCTCCATTTATTTATTCTGTGTAGTGGTAGGGAATCTTAATGAGACAGGACAGAATCTAACCCCAGGCTGTAATTTCTAGGTAATTAGTTCAAGAGACAGGGGAAGAACATGTCTTTTAGTTTGCTAAAGGGGCTGATTCTTTACCCTACACATGCTTTACCTTCCAGCATGCTCAGTTCTCTAGAATCTCGTCCTTAGTTGATACCAGTTTGCTAGTAGTGATCAATTTCTGTCTTTTCTGTAAGGCTTTTGAGGTTTACTAATTTTTCCAGTTCTAATAAACTATCCAGAGTGACATTTATTAAATATAGAATATTATATAGCCTCTTTTATACATATTCCATGTATAGTGGTTACTAAATAAGTGTTGAATAACTTTCTAATGTTATTTAGTTAAAAAAAATAAATTGCATCTATTACCATGTCTATATCCCAACATAGACATGGAAATTATACTGAAATGAAAATCTGTAGGTTAAAGTTCCCAGAAAAAAAATAAGCCTGTCATCTTTTTATACGGTTTGAAGTTATAATCAGAGTTTCCTTTTATTGAGCATCATTCGTGAGCTAGACACTGAGCTTGGGATTTTCCATTAATTACCCAGTTTAATCTTGACAACAATCTCATGAATTAGCTATTGCTAGTCTCTTTTTACAGTTGAAAAAACCAAAGTTCAGGGAAATTAGGTAAATTGCCCATAGTAACAATCAATGTAGAGCCAGACATTCTCTGGCATTAAAACTATGCTCTTTCTACTGTACAGTTCTATACTAATCAAAATAATACATTAAGTAAAAATCTGTAAATCAAGGCACGACTGGATCAGGAATGTAGAAAGGATATTTGAGATAAGAACACAGAGTTGATAATATTTATTTTGGATCACTAAGAATATAGAACATGTCTTGAACATTGGTGCAAACTAGTGCATTTCAGAGAGGTGGTATTATTTAATGGCAAATGCCAATTTTCTTCAGATCTACTCCCATCAAGCTCTGATTATAAAATTATAAAATAGAACAGTGATTGTCATCTTGTATGATGAACATCTATTGATTTTGACAAGTCACTTATTCTTTGAACTTATCAATATATATTCCAAAAATGAAGAATATATTTCATGGGGAATAGAATCTTTGAACTTGCCATTGTTCTGTTTTTCTTGTCCACTGCCCTTAAATGATAAAATGGTGTTTTGAAGACAGGTAGTGACAATCCTCTAAAAAAATAATTCTGGCTATTGAATGTTAAGTAGGATGGTTAGCTATAAACTGGAAAAAGTCTTACATTTCTGCTGCACAAGATTTAATTATGTGATTTGTTGTGAATTCAATGAGAATGAGTGACCAGTTTTCACATAATATTGCAAGAGAAGCATATTGGGAAAAGCAGTAATGAGAATCCCTACAAGTTGGGGTCCAGACCACAGGTAAAGGTATAGAATATGTAAATCAATTAACATTTTCCTGATAATAGTAGTGATCTATATTGCAGGACATATGTGGACTTTTTTCTCCATACATATATTTCATGATACCTTTGCCAAGTTAGTACTATCTCATTTTGCAGATGGAGGAACTTAGTCTCAGAAGAATTTAAGTGTCTTATCAAAGCCAAACTGGCAATGGTGTAAAAGAAATTGGAATATATTTACTTGGGGTCCTCTAGTTACTAGATAATGTTTCCTATAATATTATTTCATTGTCATAGGACTCAATTTATTTAGGGATTTTTAAATAGTTTATTAATAGTAGTTAATGAAGTATTACAGTTATATAGGATGACAATACAATTTAATGAAATATATTTCATGAGCAGAGTGAGATGTTTGACTAGATATTGTGGAAAACATAGTCAGAGATGTCATATACCTGGAGATTATAATTAATGCCACCATAGAAAATTTTCTCCTACATTTTTGACATGGCACAAACCACTATTAGAATATACATAAAAAGGTTTATATATGATCCCTACTTCCAAATCCTACCATATAAGGAAGAAATGAAGGATATTTTAGTTGATATATAATTTCAATTCAATAATAACTAAGAAGATAGCTTGCTATATGACTTAGTTTTTTGAAAAACACTTTATATCTCTTCTCTTCTAATTTGAGACTATGAAGGCACCAGAATATATCCAAGTCTAAGATTCCACTATGAGAAAGGAGGAAACTCTGAGATAAAGAATATCAAAGGGTAGTTATAGGGTTAGAAGAAAGATATACTAAAGAAATGGGATAAAGGAAATAATAATGGAATGCTAGACTTGATTTATTGTCATATAGTTCTATAATGGTTTGCAGATAACTAATGGCCCTGCCTTCCAGAGACAACTAATAAGGAAATACTATTCCAATAGTGAAGGAGGTTATTTTATTGATTAAATAATCTGTTTAACCCCAAAGAAAGTGAATTTATAAAATTTCATATTGTCTGGCACATTCTAGGTATTTTTATCTGTACAATTGTTAAAATGAAAAGGACACCACATAGCAATTCCAGACAGCCAGTCTCTACCAAGGATGTAACTGGCATGAGTCATTAAGTCCCTTCTATTTTCTCTGGTCCACAGAATAATTGCTATAAATTAAGAACTAAAGAGAGGAAGGATAGTAATTGAAACTCAGGGTGGATCAGTGGTTGGGAAAAGTTGTGTTGCTCTCTACTCCTAACATTCAGTCTAGTCACAGGTAAAGAGCTATTCTTTGCCAGTGCTTGTGATGGAGTATTTATTTGTGACAATACCACTTATCTTATCAAATAGGGTATTTGAAGTTATTCTGTCTTTTTAATAAGATGTGCCCTGTGGTTGGCTGAATACTGGCTACTCAAAGTTGTCCACATAGTAACTAATCCCAGGAGCTTCTGAATATTACCTTATATGACAAAAAGGATTTTGCTGATGTGATTAAGGTTAAGGACTTTAAGATGGGGAGATTATCCTGAATTGTCCAAGTGGACCCAGTGTAATCATAAGGATTCTTATAAGACCCAAGTAGGAGGATCAGAATCAGTAGTAGGAGATGCAATAATGGAGGCAAGAGATTAGAGTGATGCAAGGAAGGGACCATGAGCCAAGGATTGTAGGTGGCCACAAACTGAAAAATGCAAGGGAACAGATTCTCCCCCCAAGGAACCACCCTGGCTGAGATCTTGAGTTTAAACTTTAGTTTACACTTTTACCCTCCAGAATTGTAAAAGAATAAGTTTGTGCTGTTTTAAGCCACTAAGTTTGTGGTAATTAATTACAGCAGTAATAGGAAACTAATATATGTGTTAAGTTCTGTTATCTCTCTATGGCACCTAACATATGTCTGAATACATGGTAGGCAGTCAACATTTATTGGCTGACTATTTACCAGAAAATCTAGGAAAAGATTAACTAAAAGTGACTCTGAAAGAGTTTATATAATCAGTGGACAGTTGTTGAAAAGGATTTGGAAAATCTTCAACATTTCTATAAAATGCTTAAATTTGTCTTGTGTAGATAAATGATCAATGTAGCTAAATTCTATGCAAAGTACAGTAGATCTTCATATAGATGCACACGTATTTAGAAAGTGTGGTAAGTTAGTAGTCAGAAGATTTGCCATTGTATGGTATCCTTTAGCTATAGCAGAAATGTCTAATGCAATATAGACCATCCACGTTGCTATTTGTATCACTGTTATTAAAATCTAACTATAATAGGAAGAAGGGTAGTTTGGGGTGTTTGGGAGTCTGGTTACATTCACCATCATCAACGATGTCAACAAACAAATGTAATTTATTTAATTGCTTATTAGGACTTCGTCATATGATAGGTTTAAATAATGGAACAGAGCATATACAGATAGACATGGCTAAATTAATGATAGCCTAAATGGCTCTATAATAGTCACAGAATGAGTTATATAAAGTAGTGTATTAGTTTAGTCTGAAGGCCCTCAAGTAGGGTGCATTAGTCACTAAGTAAGTAACTAAACCAAAATAATATAAATAGGATTTTTCTTAGGCTATGGTACCCAAATTCTCAGTAAAAATATTATTTAAGTTATGGCTGATTAGGAATAAGTAAGATATTCAAATAGAAACTATTCATATTTTGATATCTTTCTGGCATTGGAACATCTTTAAAATGAAATTTATCATCTTCCTATTATCACAGGGTCACTCTTTCTCCTTTTTCCATCTTGTTAATAGTGTCACCTAATCCCTTAGGCTTTCAATCTTTGAAGTTTCAAAAAACTTCACTTCTTTTGTTTTTTACATCCAAACTACCAAAGCCTGCTAATTCTTTCTTCTCAATGTTTCTGAGATCATCTCTTTTCTGCACTCTCATGCAAATCTCTCCAATTTTGTTCTTTTAATGATAATATAAACCCCTCTACAAACATCTCCTTTTTTCATCTTTTGCATATTTGACCAATTTCGTTACTCATTTGTCTCCATCATGGATGCTCTTCTGCAGACATTCTAATCTGCTTCAATTTCCCTAAATCCCACCAGCGGTGTATAAGTGTTCCTATCTCTCCGAATCCACACCAACATTTATTGTTTTGGGACTTTTTGATAAAGACCATTCTCACTGTGGATAAGTGGTATCTCATTGTTGCTTTGATTTGCATTTCCTTGATGATTAGAGATGTTGAGTATTTTTTCATATGTTTGTTGGCTATTCTGTCTTCTTTTGAAAAGTTTCTGTTCATGTCCTTTGCCCACTTTTTGATAGGGTTGTTTGATTTTTTCTTGCTGATTTTCTTGAGTTCTAAATAGATTTCAAGTTATCAGCCTTTTATCAGATGTGCAGCATGCGAATATTTTTTCCCATTTTGTAGGTTGTCTGTTTGCTCTCGTGATAGTTTCTTTGGCTGTGCAGAAGCTTTTTAATTTGAACAGGTTCCATTTACTTATTTTTGCCTGTGATTGCCTTTGGGGTCTTTCTCATAAATTCTTTGCCTAGGCCAATGTCTGGAAGAGTATTTCCAAAGTTTTCCACTAGAATTCTTAGAGTTTCTTGCCTTAGGTTTAAGTCTGTTATCCACTGTGAGTTGATTTTTGTGGGAGGTGAAAGGTGTGGATCCTGTTTCAGTCTTCTACATGTGGCTATCAGAGTTTTCCCAGCACAATTTATGGAATAAGGATTCTTTTCCCTAGTGTATGTTTTTGTCTGCTTTGTCAAAGATTAGATGGCTATAAACCTCCGTGGAAAGCAATATGGAGATACCTCAAAGAGATACAAATAGATCTATAGTTTGATCCAGCAATCCCTTTACTGGGCATCTACCCAAAGGAAAAAAAAGACGTTCTATAAAAACGACATCTGCATTCGAATGTTTATAGCAGCACAATTCACAATTGCAAATCTGTGAAACAACCCAAGAGCCCATCAATATATGAGTGGATTAATAAAATGTGCTATATGTATACCATGGAGTACTATTCAGCTACAAGAAACAATGGTGATATAACACCTCTTGTATTTTCCTGGATAGAGCTGGAACCCATTCTATTAAGAATGAAAAGAATGAAAAAATAAGCACTGCATGTAACCATCAAATTGGTTTTAACTGATCAACATTTAGGTGCACATATAGTAAAACATTCATTGAGCATGGGGCAGATGGGAGTGGGGAACGGGATGGGTATATACATACATAATGAGTGTGATGCACACCATCTGGGGGATGGACACGCTTGAAGTTCTGACTTGATGCACGAGGGGTGGACAAGGGCAATATACATTACCTAAACATTTGTAGCCCCATAATATGCTGAAATAAACAAAAAAAGAAAAAAAATTCCCTGAATCAAGTTGTTTTCTTTCCTGGAACACTCTTCTCTTTCCTTTCCATGAATACATGTCTCTTACCCTTTCAAAACTACTTCAAAACTTATATATTTGTTAATATTTTTAAAAGTCTCAGGTAGGCATGGTTGCTCACACTTGTAATCTCAGTACTTTGAGAGGCCAAGGTGGGAGGATCGCTTGAGGCCAGGAGTTCCAAACCAGCCTAGGCAACATAGTGAGACTCTGTCTCTATGAAAAATTAAAAAAAATATATATCTGGGCATAGTGGCACATGCCTGTAGTCCTAGCTACACAGAAGGCTGAGGTGGGTGGATTTCTTGAGCCCAGGAGTTTGAGGCTGTAGTGAGCTATGATGGCGGCACTGTGCTCCAGTCTAAAGGACAGAACTAACTAAACCTTGTCTCTTAAAAATAAAAAATAAAAAACTCTCTTGGTTAGTCTTATTCAACTTTTAGTCCTTTTTGTTCTTAACTGTGGTTTCCAAAAATTAATGAGTCCCTAATTTGTGCTTTGTAGGTGAGGTGATGTTAGCCCATACTCACTTTGACACTCTTGTTAGGTAATGTCCTCATCTCTGTCAATGTCCTAGGTGTGTGTTGTATCTGTTGTTCAATGAAGTTTCAGATTTACAGATAAGTTTCACAGAACAAAGGTCAAAACCACCAGGTAGGCTGGGCACAGTGGCCCATGCCTGTAATCCTAGCACTCTGGGAGGCTGAGGGTGGAGGATTGCTTGAGGTTAGGAGTTTGACACCAGCCTGAACAAGAGCGAGACCCCGTCTCTACTAAAAATAGAAAAATTAGCCAGGTGTGGTGGTGCACACCTGTAATCCCAGCTACTCAGGAGGCTGAGACAGGAGAATGGCTTCAGTCCAGGAGTTTGAGGTTGCTGTGAGTTAGGCTGATGCTGACGCCACAGTACTCTAGCCCAGGTGGTAGAGCAAGACTCTGTCTCAAAAACCCAGCTAAAGAAAATGGCACTTTGTGTATCTGATTGTTGCTTTCTAGGATATTAATTCTTTGAAATCAGCAACAAGCCTTGTGTGTTTTGACTCTTCCATCAAAGAGTCCCTTACAAATAGTAGGTGCTCCATAAGTATTGAGCTTAATTGAAACATTATAATTGTATCATATTAACTATTAAATCATGCAAATAGCTGCTTTTAATTTTTACCATTCAATTTATTTGCAATCAGCTTCACTTTAACAGTGAAAAATATTGTCCTGAATCATGTGGTATAGTGAAAAATTCAGTACTTTGTATAAAATGTGTGTGTGTGTGTGTGTGTGTATGTATGCATATGTGTATGTAGCCCAACACAGGGCCTCTTACATAATGAATGTTCAGTTAATGATAATTAACAATAGTAATATTTTTAAAAAGATCCAGTCTTCATTTATGACATATAAAATAGAGATTTGGTGGATTATTGCTATAACTTATTATCTTGGTTAACTCAATGTAACCTTCTAAAATAAATTTAACAAGCAGTGTTCACTAATATATTTAGCACTAGAACAGGAATGGTGGGTTACCAAGAGGTAAACGATCTGTTCTGTTTCCATGTTCAAGGAATCCTATCTTGTACAGAAAATGTACACACATGAAACAACAAAATAATATAATTAATTACAAAACACATGATGTAGACTCTTAAGTTCTTTAGAGTTTAGAAAAGGAAGGAATCTTGATGTTTTCAGTTTTTTAAAAAGTCAGCTTTTTGTCTATTTTGGGATGGTATGTAGAAGCACAGTCTCCTTATCCTTACACATTTAAACTTTATACACTGCAAGAATTTTGCTTTTTTTTAAATGCAGTATAGTGCCCTCTGGTGAATGTTCATTCCTGCATAAAAATTCTATTCTGCTGACTTGAAAAATGAGTTACCATGTTGTAAAACATTACTGGAAAATTAATTATATTTGCTCATTAGTTTCCAGAAAATAATGACATGTTGAATAAGAGAAGGACAATATTCTAGTTTTTAATTAAAAATTTAAAATGATTATAACTTAAGCCCACATAGCTTTCTTTTACTCAGTACAACAAACATTTGCCTGCTTTATTCCTGCAATTACTCTCTTATGTGAAAATTAGATTAAAATCCCTATGTTTATTGATAGCATTGCCAGTTGCTACTTTTGCATTTCTTAATAACAAAGAGGTTGTGCTGATTACCGATACTTGAAATACAACAGAGTCAAAGATGATGTTATTCTACATGGGAAAGCATTTGATCTATAGACTCAAATATCATGGGTCAACCTGGGTTGCATTAATTTCCCCCCTTATTTAAATCATGGATTATCTTAATGCATTCTTTACAATATGCTTGCTTAATGAGATAGAATCTACTTTTTTCTGGACATAACTGGAAGCTAGGTTGTGTTTAAAATGGTTTGTAATAGTATAGTGAGTCAGGGCAAATAGCTGTTTTAGACAAATATATTTTAAGATTTTTGACTATAGACTATATATGACTTCAACCCAATTCTTGACTTTTCTCAAGGAGTAAACCAAACTCACCAAAACCAAAAAGGTGATTATCTTGAAATTCTAGATACTAAGAACTCCTTCAGAGAGTTTATATATTAAGAGATATGGGGAATTAATCACAAGACAACAAACTGAAGGTTTCATCTGCCATCTCTGAATGACTCTTTTGTTTTCTTTAGAGACCTGATTATGGCACCTATATTATAAGGACATGTATATACTTTTTTATTTTTTAAGTGGACATAGGTTGAAGGTAATATATTGTGAATTTTGCTAATTATTCATAAGTAAATTTTGCTCTTGACATCATTGTGATGTTATCTTCCTGCTCCACTAGTAACCTATATGTATATCACTTGAAACTCCCTTCTGAACTGACAGATTGATGTAATTGTTTAAACTTTTGGATGTGGAGAGATAGGAACATTCATACACTATTGGTGGGACTGCACACTAGTACCACCTCTTTGGAAAATAATATGGAGATACTTCAAAGAGATACAAGTAGAACTACTATTTGATCCAGCAATCCCATTACTGGGCACCTACCTAAAGGAACAAAAGACATTCTATAAAAAAGACATCTGCACTAGAATGTTTATAGCAGCGCAATTCACAATTGCAAAGATGTGGAAACAACCCAAGTGCCCATCAATCCATGAGTGGATTAATAAAATGTGGTATATATACACCATGGAGTTCTACTCAGCCACAAAAAACAATGGTGATCTAGCACCTCTTATATTACCCTGGATAGGGCTGGAACCCATTCTACTAAGTATCCCAAGAATGGAAAAACAAGCACCACATGTACTCACCACCAAATTGGTATTAACTTATCAACACTTATGTGCATATATAGTAGTAACATTAATCAGGTGTTGGACAGGTGGGAGTAGGGGGGAGGGGATGGTATATTCACACATAATGGGTGCGATGCACACCGTCTGGGGGATGGACATGCTTGAAGCTCTGACTTGGGGTAAACATTTGTACCCCCGTAATATGCTGAAATAAAAAATAATTTAGAAAAAAATATATTTTTTCTAAATTTGCTTACTTATTTTTAAAATTTACATATAAATGACATGTATTTATTGTGTACAACATGATGTTTTGAACTATATGTACATTGTGGACAATACCTAGGACATGGAAGTAACCTAGTTGTTCATCAATGGATGAATAGATTTAAAAAATGTGGCATGCATACACAATGGAATACTATTCAACCATAAAAAGAAGGCAATCCTGCCATTTGTGAAAAAAATGGATGAATTTGGAAGACATGCCCTCATCTGATTTCATTTCCTAATTGAGACTCAGAAATATGATTTTCCAACAAGTTCCTCAGGTTACTCTTCGGCAGATAATACTTGAGAATCATTATATTTGTAAACTAGACTAGGGATAGAAAATAAGAATAGAGTGGGGAGAGAATTTATCTAAAACAACAGTGGGTTCTGTGCACTGTAGCTGATGCCTGTAATCCCAGCTACTTTACTTGGAGGCTCAGGTGGGAGGATTGCTTGAGATCGAGAGTTGGAGGCGGCAGTGAACTATGATTACTGCATTGCACTCCAGCTTGGGTGACAGAGTGAGACCTCTGTTTATAAAAACTAAAACAAAATAAAAGTAGATATCTAAGGAGTTGTAATGGGATTGTAGAGGAGAGTAGGGTAGAGTCCAGGAGAGGTGGAGAAAGATCAACGTTCTAAGCCCTTAATCCAATTTCCAAGTTCGGAAGCACTAAGCAGTGGTCTTGGTGATTGCTGCTGCTGCTGCTGCTGCTGTTTTGTTGTTATTATTATTAGCTTATTTAAGTAGATGTTGAGTTAAGCAGAGGTGGTACAAATTTAAGTATGAAGAGTATTTTCCCTCCCTTACCAGGACCTAATGGTAAAGATGTGTTCATAGTTTCCCTGAGTGAAAGTAATAATGTATATTTAGCAGCCAAGTATAGGCTCCAAGAAGGTAGGACCTTTGCCTGCTTTGTTCATTTTTCTGTCCCCAGAACCTAACACTATGTTTCCCACAGACTAGATACTCCAAAAATTTTTATTGAATCAATTTCTTGTGGAAAGATATGTTTTAAATTTAAACCTTTGACTCTCAAGAGACTAAGATATCAGAACATAACATAAGAGTAATAATAGTGGTTTGGTTGCATTGCTGTTCATAGAATTTCCATAAGTACTCCCTAGGATTGGGTGGAGCACTGTTTGGAAAGGCCTCATCTCAGTGGTTGTTGGGTCTTTTTGAAATAGAACTATTACTCTAGGTTTTATACACTAAATAGAACTTTGTGGGCTGGCCTAGGGATATTACATTTAGAATGAGTTGTTTCAATTGACTTGTAAGTTAGGAAAGTGATAAATTGATGTTCAGGGGATTACTATGATATTATCTGAAAGATGTTTTCACTTTGGCAAGGTTTAATTCATACTGAATTTTAAAGGCAACAAAAATAAATTCAGAAACACTTTTCATATTGGAGTTAAAGCAATACATGGTAAGAGTAAAATTAAAGAGAATAATTTGCTGCCTAGCAAAATTACAACCATATAATAAAATATAACAAGAATTAAAAGTAATTAAAAATGAAGTATAATTTCCAAAGCATGTTTACATGCCTTATTTCACTGGATTCTTGAAATAATGTCTATTTTATGGGTAAGGAAACTGAGGCTCACAGAAAATAAGTGACTTATTCATGGCTACATAGGTGATAAGAATTTTCCCACTTCTATAAATTATATTTCTCTAAGTGTGTACTGCAGAAAGTGAGTTTTGAGAGTTTTAAAAGATTTCTCCTTTGTCCCCCAAATAAGGGGAAGTTCCATTTTTAAATAAGCTGAAGAAATACAGATTTAAGTAGGTTTCTCAGTCGTAGTACTTAACAATCTTTAGTTTATAATATGCTATTGTGCTTCATGTTTTCACATATCTAAGTGGAAAATACAGTAGTCAGAGTTTTCCAAACTTTTCTAATTACAGAATACTTTTCTTTTCATAGAGCCTTTCCAAAGATTGATGTTTCTCAGAACTTATTTTGGGGAATGCTGTTTCAGGGCCTTGGTCTCAGAGAGCTGTCAAAGTCAAAAAGCATTGTCCTGGTATAATAGTTCAAAGTGTAGCTTCTCATAGAGTTATTTGAATTTTATTAGAGGAATCTTGAAGATTGAACCCTTTGAGGTCCAAGGATTTTTTTTTTTTTTTTTAAACAGAGCCAAGAAGCTGGGGCAAGTATTTTGGGGCAGGAGGGGCATCTTAAGTACCTCCCAAATTGTATTAAATAAAAAACTATATATTCCATATACTTGAAAGGAAGTCCCATGTAGCTGACCTTGATAAAGAAACAATTAAGGTCATTGCATGAAGATATAATTACACATATTCTAGCGTAATTTTCTCTTTCTCTTTACTTATAATGAAGGCAATCCATTAATGATTTATGTCTTTACTTATAAAAAACAGAACTATAGCCGGGCGTGGTGGCTCACGCTTGTAATCCTAGCACTCTGGGAGGCCGAGGCAGGCGGATTGCTCAAGGTCAGGAGTTCAAAACCAGCCTGAGCGAGACCCTGTCTCTACTATAAAAATAGAAAGAAATTAATTGGCCAACTAATATATATATATATAAAAAATTAGCCGGGCATGGTGGTGCATGCCTGTAGTCCCAGCTGCTTGAGCCCAGGAGTTTGAGGTTGCTGTGAGCTAGGCTGACGCCACAGCACTCACTCTACCCTGGGCAACAAGCAAGACTCTGTCTCAAAAAAAAAAAAAAAAAAAAAAAAAAAAAAAAAAAAAAACAGAACTATATATTCTAGCTCTTGGATATTTAAATCATTTGAAAATTATTTGAAAGGTATTGGAATGATAGCATTGGGGAGTAAATAATAATTTTTCTTTTGGAAGAGTATTTTATTTCATTGAGTTTAACAACTCAATTCAATATCAGGTTTGTTGAGTGAATGAAAAAATGCATGAATATATAAAATCCCTGCCATGTATAATGTTCCATCTGAACAAGGCATTGTAGACATTTCAAAGATGACTAAGATGTGGTTTTCTATGTTCAAAAGTTTGTAATAAAGTTATAACCTCTTACCTTCTGCCTACTCCAAATCAATAGTATTTATGGCTTTATAAAGTGCTTTTATGTTTGTTCTCTCACTGAATCATCATAAAACTTTGGAGTTAGGTAGTGCAGACTTTTCTTTCATTTTATAGGGAGGGAAGGTGACTTGCTTGGGGTCCTTCTGCTAATTAATGATTGGAAGAACTAGTGAAATCTGTTCTATATGTGTAGAAAGCCAAATCCTAATCATTTCCTTGCTAGGAAGCTGTGTCTGATGAACCACTCCCACATTATCATTCTGTTCAGTCAGCATTACCTATGAATTTGCTTGGTGTATACATTCAGCTTGTTATGAAGTCATTTTCACTGGGGCATAGTCGAAAAAGGGGAAAAATTTAGGCTTATTTGTTTTTCAAATCCTTTCCTAGTTAGTGTTCTGTTGGCACATGTTGAAGAATGCAATTCCCTGAGAATCTCTGGCACCAGATGATGGTTGTGTCTGAAGCTGTTTGTACTTTGTCCCATTGCATTGCCTATCTAAATGAACATCGTTGGTAAAGTACATACTACATTTTTAAAATATAAAATGATTTGCACACTTGTCTGTTGACATATTAAAATAAAAATATATTCATTCCACTTACGAGGAAGGCATCATGATATAATAGAAAGATACCAAAAGCAAGACTAGAATCAGAAGATCTGAGCACAAGTCATGGCTCCCGAATTTACAAACATGTAGCCATGACAAAGTTGTTTAGCCTTTCTAAATCTCTTTTCCTCATTACAAAATGAGGATAATAATAACCTCCTGTTTGCCTCATTGGATAGAAACTGTCTGGTTTTCATCAGTTTTACTGTGAGAGAGTCCATCTTTGGACCCTCCCCTGCCATTGTTTTCCAAGCTAGAGCACTGCCCACACATTAAGTGGACTTCAGTGGCCTGAAAAGGTTAATGCACTCCCATAATATGGGATGTTTGTTCCCATATTTTAGAGGGAAAGTTAGGTGAGTTATTGGGCAAGCTGCTTAAATCCTGTAATTAATTTTTAAACTGATAATGTCATTTCTTAACATTATAAACCAGTGAGTGTAAAACTTTGCAGGGCATTTATAGTCTGCATGGGAGCTTTTTAAATAATACACATTCCCAGGTTTCATCCAAAGATTTAGTGGTTTGGGGTGGGAGAATCACTCTTAGAAATCCTGTTTCAATAATGAAGAAATCAAGGAAAAAGGAAGTAAAGTAAAATGACTTATTCAAACATGAAGATTAGTCAGTCACAGATACAAGTTCTCGTTCTCAGTCCGTTATTTTATGTTTCAGGACACAATTGAGTCTCTTTTGCCAAGAAGGAGAGAAGTAGGTTGGGTGATGTTCTCCTAGAACACAGGTCCATTATAATCTGGTTACATAGACTCTACAGTCCAATCAGTTTTTCATCATACTGCTTTGGCATTGGTACAGGATCTTTCTAGTTGGATGTATTCCATCCACAAGTTGTCGATTTTTTATTAATATATCTGGTGTGGCTGCAGAATTGGCTGGGTGTTTGCTAAAATATATGAGCACTAAAAATAGATTTTTAAGATTTTACTAACTGTTATGATGCTGATAGAAGAGAATAATGAATCTGAAAACTTTAGGTCAACAATAAACTTCATAATTTATTTTATTTTTTTTCTTTCAGTTTTTCTAATTATATTTTGCCACATTTACAGTTTCATAATCTTTTTTTTTCTTTTATTTCATCATATTATGGAGGTACAAATATTGTTAGGGTTACAAATATTGCCCCTGCCCCCTCCCTCACCCTGATATGTCCAATCCCCTGGTGTTGTGCATCACACACGTTATGGAAGCATACACCCCTTTCCTCCTCCCCCCTACCGCCTGCCCACCACCCAATAAAAAGGGGTTTTTTGTTGGTTTTTTTTTTTTAACATTTTGGTTACATTGTATATTTTTGCCTCTCCCTAAGAAGGGTTAGAGTTATACCCTTCCCCTCCAAAATGCTCACCACATCCCTAAGATTGGGTCCCCACCCCACCGAATCTCTGGTGAGCATTGCCACCATTTGAAAACTGTAGTTTAAATCAGTCAGTACCAATTTGATGAGAGTAGATGTAGAGCCCATTTTCCATGTCTTGTGTCGCCTCACTTTGGATAATGGGCTTAAGCTCAATTCGCCGATGATATGATATTATACCTAGAAAACCCCATGGACTCTTCTAAGAGATTCCTAGACTTGATAACCGAATTTGGTAAAGTTTCAGGTTATAAAATCAATATACACAAATCAGAAGCTTTCATATATGCCAAGAACCATCAAGCAGAAACTCAAATCAAAAAGCAATACCCTTTACTATAGCCCCAAAGAAAATTAAATATCTAGGAGTATACTTAATGAAATATATAAAAGATTTATACAAGGAGAACTACAAAACACTAAAAAAAGAAATTGCAGAAGATTTAAACAGATGGAAAAATCTACCTTGTTCATGGATTGGTAGAATCAATATAGTTAAAGTGTCAATATTACCTAAAGTGATCTACAGAATCAATGCAATCCCCATGAAAATACCATCAGCATTCTTTACAGCTCTAGAAAAAATAATTCTTCACTTCGTATGGAACCAGAAAAAACCTCATATAACCAAAGCAATCTTAAATAAAAAGAACAAACTGGGAGCCATCAGTCTTCCTGACTTCAAGCTGTACTATAAAGCAATAATAGTTAAATCAGCCTGGTATAGGCACAAGAACAGAAGCATAGATATCTGGAATAGATAGATCTTAGATACCAGAGATGAAACCATCAGTATACGGCAATCTAATCTTTGATAAAGCTGACAAAAATATACACTGGGGAAAAGAATCTCTCTTCAATAAATGGTGCTGGGAAAACTGGTTAGCTACATGCAGAAGAGCAAATCAGGATCCCTACCTCTCACCTCTTACAAAAATAAACTTTGTAATTTAAAATAAAACTATTTTTGTGGCTCTGTAAAGGGATTGCAAAAGAATATGACTTTATTTTTTTAATGTACAAAGACAGGTAATGAGTATTGAGGCTGAAGTTTTGACCTAAAACATTTGTAATGAAGAATTGTGTCTGTTATGATCTGCTTATATAGCCTAAAAAGGAAGAAAAATGCTCATTCATATTATAAGATAAGTAGCTTTGAGGTAAAAATTTGGACCTAACATTTGAGCCTAACCCTTTTCTATACCATAATACTTTTTTCAGCTTTATTTTATTCTCTTTTGGGTTTTAATAATTTTTCTTTTTATTACTTGGTAGAGGTCCTATAACTTAGTATATTTGCTTTGGGCTAAAGAACAAAAAAAGGAAAGACACAACTCATGCTAGAAGATTAAATATTTCAGCCTGCTCTCCAAAGTAATTTTAAGCAGGGTAATGATAGTTTGTTGCTCAAAATTTATATAATTTATAATCAGAAGATACTACAGTTTCTTTTTTAAATTTTTTAATTATTTTTTATTTTTATTTATTTATTTATTTATTTTATTTTAGCGTATTATGGGGGTACAAGTATTCAGGCTACGTATATTGCCCATGCTCCCCCTCCCCCCTCCAGTCAGAGCTTCAAGCGTGACCATCCCCCAAACGTTGCACATCTCACTCATTGTGTTTGTATATACCCATCCCCTCCTCCCCACTCCCACCTGCCCAACACTCGATAAATGTTATTCCTATATGTCCACTGAGGTGTTGATTTGTTAATACAGTTTCTAATATAAGGTCTGAATATGTTATCTCACTTGCTGATCACAAATAATAATAACTTTTTGAAATTTAGAGTATCCCTGTGGGATTTTGAGACTAGGGTTACCTATCTTTGTATTTTATCCGTCTGTAAATTGGTATTCATACAAAACTCCTGGGCAGACAATGTGTTTGTAGAGGACTTTGAACTCCTACCAGGAAACATAATAAAAATATAGCTTTTATTATCATCACACAGCCATTATCTGGTATAATTGCTTGCGTTAAGAATTAAAGATCAAGGTTCATGGATGACATTGTCAATTTTGTCATAAACTTCCTATTTGACTGTGAACATGCAACTTCACACCATTTGTTCTTGAATTTATCTTCTGTAAAATGTGGTTATAATATTTAACTACTTCATACAGGATGCTATGAAGCTTAACTTTCTTTTTTTTGAGATTTTCAAATATAAAGAACCATAACAATTATTAACACTACTTTATTCTGACTGGAATCTTTGTGGCCGGTTTTAGCATAATATGTATAAATAAGAAAGGTATCATCTTCTCCTTTTCTCTAGTATGTAAAGAATTTTTTCTTTGCATCCATACCAGCATCTATTGCTTTTGGACTTTTTTAAAAAAAATCAGATTATTATGGGAGTACAAAAATTTTGCTTACATGATTTACTTTTATGCAGTTTGAGTCAAAGTTTTAAGTGTGCCCATCACCAAGGTAGTGTGCATTGTACTTGTTAGGTATAAATTTACCTGTCACCTCTTCCCCTCTCCCATCTACTTGTTTTCCATTGAGTCTTACTACCATATTTGCACATGGGTGTTCATCAATAGTGAGTACATGTACTGTTTGTTTTTCCATTCTTGCAATACTTTGCTTAGAAGAATGGTCTCTAGTTCCATCCAGGTTGTTAAAAAAGTTCACCATTTTTAGAGCTGTAGTATACTCCATAGTATGTGTGTGTGTGTTTGTGTGTGTGTGTGCATATATATGTATATGTATATATATATATATATATATATATATATATATATATGCCACATTTTATTAATCCACTCATGTAGCAATGGGCACATGGGTTGATTCCACATCTGTGCAATTGTGGATTAATACATGAATAAACATTTGAGTGCACCTGCCTTTTTGATAAAATAACTTTTTTTCCTTTGGGTAAATACCGAATAGTGGGATTGCTGGATCAAATGGTCAGTCTACTTTTAGTTCTTTGAGATATTGCCATACTGTTTTCCATAGAGGTTATACTAGTTTGCAGTCCCACCAACAGTGTGAAAGTGTTCCCTTCTCTCTACATCCATACCATCATCTGTTGTTTTGTGACTTTGATAAAAGCCATTCTCACTGGGGTTAGATAATATCACATTGTGGTTTTGATTTGCATTTTCCTGATGACTAGAGACTTTGAGCATTTTTTCATATGTTTATTGGTCATTAGTCTATCCTCTTTTGAAAAAGTTCTGTTCATGTGTTTTGCCAACCTTTTTATAGGGTTGTTTGATTTTTTTTTTGCTGATTTGTTTGAATTCTTTATAGATTCTGGTTATCAACCCTTTATCAGATGTATAGCATACAAATATTTTCTCCCACTCTGTAGGTTGTCTATTCACTCTATTGACTGCTTCTTTAGCTATACAGAAACTTTCTAGTTTAATCAAGTCCCATTTGTTAATGTTTGTTGTTGCTGTGATTACTTTTGGAGTCTTCATAAGTTCTTTGCCTAGGCTGAAATCTAGAAGAGTTTTTCTAATATTTTCCCTAGAATTCTTATGGTTTCATGCCTTAGATTTAAGTCTTTTATCCATCTTGAATTAATTTTTATAAGTGGTGGGAGGTAAGGGTCCTATTTCATTCTTCTGCATGTGGCTATCCAATTTTCCCAGCACCATTTATTGAATAGGGCTTCTTTTCCCCATTGTATGTTTGTGTTTACTTTGTTGAACATCTGTTGGTTGTAGGTAGATGGTTTTAAATCTGGGTTCTCTGTTCTGTTCCATTGATCTATGTCTCCATTTTTGTATCAATCCCATACTGTTTTGATAACTATAGCTTTATAGTATAGTTTGAAGTCTGGCAATGTGATGCCTCCAAAAACAATAGATGCAGAGAGAAAGGAACACTCATATACTGTTGGTGGGACTGCAAATTAGCACAACCTCTATGGAAAACAGTATAGAGATTCTTCAAAGAACTAAAACTAGACCTGACATTTGATCCAGCAATCCCATTATTGTGTATTTACCCAAAGGAAAAGAAGGCATTTTATAAAAAAGATACCTGCACTCAAATGTTCATTGCAACACAATTTACAATTGCAAAGATGTGGAATCGATCCAAGTGCCCATCAATTCATGAGTGGATTAATAAAATGTGGTATATGTATACCATGAAATACTAGTCAGACATAAAAAAGATGAATTAATACCTTTTGCAACAATCTGGATGGAACTGGAGACCATTTTCCTAAGTGAATTATCTCAAGAATGGAAAAAAAAACCAATAAATATATTCACTATTGAATTGGAACTAACCGATGAGCACACATGTACACTGAGAGAAGTAAAACTCATTGGAAATAAACCAGGGGGCAGGGGGAGGTGGCGAGGGGTAAAAACCTACCTAATGGGTACAATGGACACTGGGTTATGGGCATACCTATTGCCGGGATTCAAGCATTACAAAAGTTATCCATGTAACCTAAAACATTTGTACTCACCTAATATTTTGAAAAAAAGAAGGAAATGCAGAAAGAAGTTGAAGAATTAAAAAAAAAAAGAATTTTTCATGTATCTTTTCCCTATGTTCCTTCCTTCCTCTCATGTCTCTGAAGGAAGAATCTTAAACTGCCTGACTTAATTTGAAAATGTATTGATTTTATTCATTAAATAAATATTTATTGAACACCTGCTACATGCTGGGAATTGGGTTTGGTTTTTGGAAGTTCAAAAATGGTACTGTTTCTTTTTGTGCTTTTAGAGTGCTTAGACGTCTGGATCACAAGTCTTCAGCTGTGTCCTTCCGCTGTTGCTTCAGGTACAATGCAAGAAAGCAGGATGCTGATATGGCCCAGCAAATCATGTCAATTGAGGCTATTAATGATCATGTGCACTATTTCATAGGAGTGAAACTTGCTCTTAGTTTCCATCATTCATCCATTATCTAGCTGTGATACCTTGGGCCCATCAGCTTACCATCTTTGTATGCCAGTTTTCTCATCTGTTATCACTAAGACCTCAGCTAGTTTTGGGTTTCTGTGATTTCTATCTTCCAGCTCTAGGTATGACACTGGTTTATAAAGGTGAGGGAGTGTGTTTCTTTTGATTAGCCTCATTAGCCAATCAAGATTGGGAAAGAATGTCTGGGATGCAAGGCCTCTCATCAGTCCTTGAATAAATAACACTTTCTGTGGACTGGGTAAAGGGAAATGATAAGCTTGGTGATCCTTTCTAACCCACAATAAACACAGGCTCTTAAACCATGTTTGTTGTCCTCTTGGATTTCATTTCCTTAAATTAGAGGGATGAACCAAAGTATACTTTACTTTGAGGTTACTGCTATGTGTAGTGTTAAGTGAAGGCAGAAATGAAACTTTTTTTTTTTTTCAAACAGAGGGCTTTATGTGATTTGCTATTTCTCTGTGGTAGGCAGATTTATATTGCTCAGAATATCCTTATTGTTTGTCCTTAGAAAATTCATGCATAATTTCCATCCCCATACAGATGACACAGGCTTCCTACAAGTTTCAATTTAGAATTTGTGTTTTTTCTTTTCCTGAAGGAGGCTTAGGGGAGGGGCTGGCCTTCTACCACTTATGTATCATGGCCTAACAACCCAGTGCTTTAGACTATTATTTCAAAATCCAATATATTCAAATTTTGGCCTCTGAGAGCAGTACATAAGGGGAACAGAGTGATAAATATAGAATTTTCATATGGAAAAGACTATATCTTGTCATTTTGAATCAATTCACCACCTCCTATGTGCTTTAGCTTTGTGCTTGTGAAGGAAGAAGGGATTAGAGAATAAGTTGACAGTGCTTCTTTCACATGTTATTTTGACATAGAGAAGTAAATTTCATATATGCCAAGAATGAAATTCACTAACACTGTGATACTAATTTAATGTGAGTCCTTTTTGAGCCCTGCATAATTGATGCTGCCATGATAGGTAGTGCAGCTCAGGGAAGAATGGTTTCTCTAGAGCCACTGAATATTTGGCTGACTAGAGTAACACAACTTAAAATTTCTAGTTTTATTTTTCTTCACAGTATTGGTTTGTTTGTGACCATTAAAAAAGACTCTCTAAAAATGCCTGTTTTGTTCAAAAGCATGATTACTATCTCTATTTTTTTTTTGAATTGCATATTATATCACGGTCACAAAAGTTATTTTGTATTAAAATGCATGAGCTTTTGCATTTAGAATATGTATAATTTTTCTCAGTGTGACTATATCCTTTTAGGGATAATAATTTTAAAACCTTTTAAATTTGTAATAGTTTAATTCAAAAAAGCTTTTAATTCTCAAAAAGAGAAAGAATGAATTAGTAGTAGCTTTATTGTGGTTAGCCTATGGACTTTGGTTCTGCAAACTCCTGTTCAAGATTTCTTAAATAGAGAATTAAATTAAAAGAAAATAAAAGAAAGACAAGAAACACTGATATCAGCTCAAAAGTTTTTTGCTGACTTTTAGTTAACAAAGCTCTAAATGGCTACTAGTCTTCCACCTGCAGTCAAGTGTAATAAACCTTCACAGCAGAAGTCAAATTCTAGGGGAAAAAAAGTTGGAAGCTCACCCTTACACCATAAAACCTTGTTTATTGCAACCATCAGTCTTCTAAGATATGCCCCACAATGGGATTTGGTAAAGCCATTACAAGGTGCCGTATGAGTTCCATTTGCCTACAGTAAATAGAATGTCAGAAGTGTCAGGGGGAAATAAATATTGGGCTGGTTAAAAGGGAGCAGAGATGGCTCAAAGCATCATTGAAAGGATTGATTTATCTGGCGTGCTGTAATGACTGCAGATGTGGATCTGTTATTCTAGATGAGCAATGAATTTGATGAGCTGATAACACAGGGCCAGAGAGGCCTGGTTTTAATTACTGATGAGGTATTTATTTGTGAAGCACTGTGATTTACTGAGGGTTTGTTCTGTTATTGACAGGTGACCTTGGGGCTTTTCTCTTCCGATGAATCCCCAAAAAGGAGCTTTTAATAGAAATAATCAAACAAAAACTATTTTATCTGTACTTAGAATACAATGAAGTCATTTGAGATACATTATTTAGGTGTAAGCTGCATTCTTACATAAAAAGTTTGCTGTTCTGGTTATTTGCTGCTTATAAATTACTGCTGATTTTTACTCAAGTATATATATATATTTTAATTTTTTTATTTCATCATATTATGGGGGTACAAATATAGTTAAGGTTATATATATTGCCCTTGCCACCCTTTCCCCTCACCCCCAGCCGAGTCAGAGCTTCAAGCATGTCCATCCTCCAGGTGGTGTGCATCGCACTTATTATGTGAGTATACACCCATCCCCTCCTCCCCCCTCCCACCTGCCCACCACCCGATAAAAGTTTGTTTTTTTTTTTTGACATTTTGGTTACATTTTATATCTTTGCCTCTCCCTAAGAAGGGTTAGAGGCATTCCCTTCTCCCCCACAATGCTCACCACATCTCAAAGATGTGGGTCAAATATACTTTTGTATATTTCCTTTTAAGCATGCCTTAATTCTGTGACTAGATATTGACATTTATTAGTGTACTTCTGTCAGTAGTATAAACTGTTGAGGCAGAATTGGATGGAATATTGGGATGTCTAGCATAGCTGCCTCATTAAATGATAGCTAATTTGTGTAATACAAATTGGGAGTCAGAGGGGAGTTTATGGCTCTGATATAGTTCTGATGATGACCAGCAGTTTCTTGTTTTTATAAATGATACAGAAGATCTGAATTAAAGAAATGAAGGCCAAAAGAACGGTGATCATTTGTATTCATTGTATTAACTCCCTTTCAAGTTAGGGAATTTGTCTCAAGTTAACTAAATGACAAATTTAGGATATTTGTAATACTATTTGTATACTTTTTACCTTGTCAAAGTACAGTTGGTATGGAAATTCTATGTTTTTTTTTTAACTGTGGTATTTTTAGGCTTTCATCTAAGGTATAAATTTGAAAGTCTGAGCTCCAAAGTATCATTTGCTAATTTTAATTCAACTAGCAGTTTATAGAAGTGATTCAGATTTCTGTGGCAAAAACAGTAATTTCTGTATGTGAACTGTTAGAGTTGTTTGCAAAAACATTGACCCTGTCCATTTTATAGATGCAGTTTATTGTTTACAAGCAATTTCAAAAGTCACAAAAGCAAGAAAATATCTGGACCTCAAAAGTTCCTAGAAAAGACCTGAATGGCATTGAATGGTATTTATATATGTAAACTACTGTAGTTCATTTGGGGAAAGTCAAGGATCAATTCAGTTGAGAGGTAGTCAACTAATTTTCTTTTGCCAGCTTTATTTCTTATTGCATTTGTTTCTTATTTTGTTTTAATTTGTGAAGAGCTAACAGGTAGTGACACTGTCGTTTGTTTGTGAGGATTCCAATGTTTTCTACAAAATCATTATACAATCCAGAATGTTTAAAATCTTTGGGTATATAAATAGGCATGATCTGCAAATGCAACATGGCATCATCAGTTTTGTAACATGCTAAAGTTGAAAGATGAGGTATTCAGTGTGGATTTGCCATAACATTCTAAAGTGTGTTGGCTATCATAGGGACAGGTGTTAGCCAAAATGTTATTTCTGTGAGAACAAATAGTTAAATTTTATGAAGAACAGAATCAGCAATGTGAATTATTGAAAGAAGATTTCTATAGGAATGCAGCATTTCTGTGTGACATCATGTCTAATAAAAAAACTTGAATATTTCTTTGCAAGGTAAAACTAAGTCTATATGTTATGTGGCAAAAAGTGTAAGCATTTCAAAAACTATCTTTTTTCAATATACTTCTTCAAAAGAAAATTTTGGATGAACTTTACCCTAGTTAGCAAAGCTTACTGATGACCAGGATGATATATGCAAATCATTTGAAGAATACACAGCTGTTATGGACCTATTAATTGGAGAATACAATGAAAGGTTCACTGATTTTGAGAATCATGACATCACACTCACATTAGCATTTCAGTCTCACCTAGTTGATATCACTAAGGCACCTAAAGATCTACAGATGGAATTGATTGAGCTCTCAGTAGATGACATTTGAAAGTCATTGTTTGATGCTAGGAAAGATCCGATTGAAACATGGGAAAATTCAGAATACCTGTGCCTTCGGCAATATGCCCAGAAAATGCTTTCTTACTTTTCAACCACTTATTGCTGCGAATCTACATTCTCCTGTCTAACCCAAATCAAGATGCCCTTAAGGTCACAAATGACTGATACCCATCTAGAGGATCAACTGAAACTGTGGACCTCCATGCTGCAACCAAATATTCAAATCCTTTCCAACATAAAGACACAACAAAGTCATTAAAAGGTTAGTTAACTTTAAAATTAACAAATAGTTTTCATTTTTTGAAATTATTAAGTACACAGTAGTTAGATTTTCATAAAATAATGTACATTTTAAAGTATGTCTAGTTGAAGTTTCTTGAATGTGGCCTGATTCGTTTACAGCTAAATTAATGAGGCCTTCCAACATGAAAAGGTCCCCCACTCCTGCTTTAGAAACTTCACATAGGATACTGGTCTCCAGTTCCATACAAATTGTTGCAAAATGAATTAGTTGATCCATCTTCATGGATGAATAGTACTCCATGGTATGCATATACCTCATTTTGTTAATCCACTCATGAATTGATGGGCACTTGGGTTCATTCCACATTTTTGCAATTGTAAATTGTGCTGCAGTAAACATTCGGGTGCAGGTATCTTTTTGATAAAATGACTTATTTTCCTTTGGGTAAATACCCAATAGAGGAATTGCTGGATCAAATGGTAGGTCTACTCTTAGATCTTTGAGGAATCTCCCTACTGTTTTCCATAGAAGTTGTGATAATTTTCAATCCCACCAACAGCGTATAAGCATTCTTTTCTCTCTGCATCCACATCTGCAGCTATCTTTTTTGGACATTTTAATAAAAATCATTCTAACAGGGATAAGGTGATATCTCATTGTGGTTTTGATTTGCATTTCCCTGATGATTAGTAATGTTGAGCATTTTTTAGTATGTTTATTGGCCATTTGTCTATTTTATTTTGAAAAGCTTATGTTCATTTCTTTTGCCCACTTTTTAATGTGTTTTTTCATCTTTTTCTTTCTGATTTGCTGTTTTCTTTGTAGACTCTGATTATTAGCCCTTTATTGGATGCATAACATTTTTTGATTTATCAAACCAAGTTGACTGGAATTTTTTAAATTGGAGTTTAGTAGAGATCAAATAATAGTTACAGCAGGATTTACCTGCTATTTTTGCCTGTTTTGTGGTTTTATATTTTCAGTGGGGAAACATTGTTTTTCTTCTTACATTTTTCTATTGTGGATTTACCACTATAAACTACATACAGATTTTTATATTGTCTCATTAACTGGGAGATTCACTTCTCATCTGATTAATTTTGGATAGGTTAAGTTTCACTAAACAAATGTCAAGTGTGTGTTTTAAGGCAATAGGTAAATCCTGTGAAGTGCAAGCACATTAGTTAAAGGGCCAAATTGGTAAAATTATAATTTTCTTACCACACTTTTACCCTGGAGGCACAAGAGTCAGTGCCGCCTTTAAAGCAGGTGACTAACTTCCATAGAATAAATTTTATTTATATACCTTTACATAAACTCTTTAAACTCTTCAGTGCAATCTCCAAACAGTATTCTATGAGTCTCCATGGCTAATATCCAAAGGAAATAGAAGTAATGGCATACATTCCTTTTACTATGATGAGACTAAGGTTCCAAAATTAAATACTTTTAAAAAGTTGATCGAACAAGAGAATGAGCATAATCAAGGGGCCACTGCTAGATAAAGGAGTAAAGGTGGTGTAGGCACTTGCCTATGCATTTTGTCTACAATGTGATATTTAATGCACATATCAGAATTTGTTCATCTAAACTAGTTATTTAGATAGAAATGTTTCCTAACAATACTACTTCTGCTCATATCATTTTTGAATCACTTTATTTTGTAATTATTTTCTAATCATTTGGCTCATCTTTCTGCATATAATCAGTGGTGGCAGGCCTTGTCCCTTAGAATGGATTATTTTTCATTATAACATCATAAAATGTAGATATTAGTGAAAAACTGGAGAACAATCTTTTTCTAAGCCTCATTTTGCTTGACCTTTCTGCAACATTTGACATAATTTTCTCATTCTTTAGCCTCTTTGATTACTTTTCATCATTTTCTGGGCCCATTGTACCCCCATACCTAAGAAATAACAAAATTCTTTCCTTGACTCTCTGTTCTTCTACTTTTCTATCCACTGACATGAAGAGTTCATGACTTAACCTATTAATATCCCCTCTTCAAAGATGATCCACAAACTCCAGAAACAATAGCTTCTTTTCTTTCCTGTCTTAAAATTCTAGCTGCCTTCAGTAATGTCTACTTCATGTATCCCCAACTGAACTCAGGGTTCTCATCTCTAAATCAGCCTTCATGATTGTATATATTAATATAAATTGCTTATATAATAATTATATTCTTCATAATTATATATAGCATCTCTAATGATTCTAATTTAATAAGCTCTATGGTTTTCATTCACACTTTTCTCACTTTTGATCCCATTCTCAACCATTTGCCTAATCTTACCCAAATTTTCCTTTTTTTCCCCAGAATTTTCCTATTTTCTTCTACTTCCCTATTTTCCATTTCTAGCCAATCCAAACACAGCACAACTATAATGCTGTAATAGCCTTACACGTTGTTTTAGTCCCTTTTTCTGGTTTATCCTTCACATTGCTTCTAGGATACTCATTTTAAAAAATTGTATGGCATGCTATTATTCTCCATATGAATTTTTAGTAAAATCCTTTAGTGACTATTTAGTTGCCCTTATTATCAAATTTGAGCTCTTGAGTTAAACATTCAATTTTTTCCATTAATTGGTTACTTCATACCTGTACAACTTTATCTGACCTTCAGAGTTTTAATTTGCATAGCTTCAATTCTCGCTTATGGGCATATGATACACAAATTAATATTTTCAGTTTGATGTAGTAGAAGAGGGTAGATAAATCAGGTAGAAGGTAGAAGTAGATGAATCAGGTTACTTGGCTTTGCCTCTGCCCAAGTAAGTATGGGTAAGTCACAGATCTCTATAGGGCATGCAGAAGACAATTAATAAATGTGGCTAGAATTAAAACACTGTCTTAAAATAAACCATGTTTTCTCATTATATGACCATTTAAGAGTAGCTGTCTTTATTATCATGGCTAACATCTATGTCACAAATATAGTGAAATCCAGATAATTTTTCTGTATTAGTTATATATACTCCTTTATTTTTATTCAGTTTATTATAAAATTATCTTCTTTATGCAAGCTATACACAGTGTACTACTCTTCCTCATCATTTACACAAAAGTTGTTTGTTTTTGGCCCAACAAAAGAAAGTTAACTTTCAAGTTTTTCTTTATTTTTTAGCTTCTCAGCAGAGTTGGGAACTTACTGACTTCTGTACATTCTTTTTTAATTTCTCTGAAATCATATTCTTGATGTCCTCCCTATCTGTTTGGTTTCTTATTTATTTATTTTTGACAAGTAATAGTTGTGTAAATTTATGGGGTACAATATGATGTTTTGATCTATGTGTACATCATAGAAAGATTCATTCAAGCTAATTAACATATCTATTACCTCACCAACTTATTTTTTGTGGTTGAGAACACTAAAAATCTATTCTTTTAGCAATTTTGAAATATAGATGCATTATTATTACCTGTGCATGTTTGTTCTCTTCTTGAGACCCTTTAAAAAATCTTGATGCAAACCTGCAATGTATTTGGAAGCAGATCTTTATTCTAATTTTCTTTTGGAGGCACCATTCCTCTTACAGTGGCATAATACAATTTATTTTATTTAGAAATTTATATGGGATTTTATTGTCTGTATAAGATTCAAGATAATGAAAATTAAAACCTTTTATAGCTGGAACCATTTGAGTTCACAGTGAAGGACTTGGTGGTTGAACTGAATGTTCTGTCATCTGTTTAGCTGTTCCCTAGTAGAAGGAACTAAACAGTTATTTAGTACCTGTATCATGTACAAGATAAAAGGAGAGAAACCTAAACTTACTACATCTAATATTCTTTTATTAAAGTCATTATCATTGTACAAAATAAGGGTGACATTAAATGACAGGGAAAACATTTTTGATGTTAGGATATAGTATAAGGTATAGAGGGCAAGATAGTTTTCTTTCTCTCTGTCCTTTGTTTGTCTCATTCTTACCTTGGTTGTGATACTTCCAGGTATGCCTATAATTATTTTTTTTCTTATTGGAGTATTTATTTTTTCTTTCTTCTTTTCTCCATGCTTTTTGGGAAATAAGTTACCCTTTGGAAGGTACATAGTTGCAAAATTGGATGCACATCTCTAGAATACTTGGATCTAAGGAAGAAGTAGAGTTAAATCTTAGGAAATCTACCATTTATGAATTCCTGGAAATATATTAGTATTACCTAGAATGGGCTGGAGTCCTTAGAGGTGTTTGCTAAGGAAAATAAAAATGGTGAGATTGAGTGGGTATTGTTTTTAGAAACTATGCAAGAGATAATTCACTTTCAAGCATTTTAGCCATAGTAGCTAGTTATATACAAGCAATGGGTGTACTATCCTATATTGTAGAATGTAGACTTATAAAATTGAGGTTCTTTTTAAATAGATAATGTATACATGTGTTAAGAAAAATGACAAAAGGGTACAGCATAAAAAGGAAATCTTCCTTCCATTGACCCCTGACAGTCACTAGGTTTCCTTTCATTGGGATTATATTTATTTTAGGTTGTGTCACTTTAGTTCTGAGCACCTGCCCCTTGCTAATTATTAATAACTGAGTAGCCTGAGAAGAGGTTGGTGATGATACAAGAACAAGTGCTAGGTTCTTGTCATCTTGATAGCAGGTGAGGAAAGTTCTGCTCTTTGCAGTAACTGGATAAGGGGAAGGACAGATCATGACCCAAATTTCTACAAAAAAGAAGGTTGAGATATGTTAGATAGACTCAAAACCTTTTAATAGGACAATTGTAAATGAGCCATAGCTGATTATTACAGCAGTACTTCTTGGAAACTTTGTTAGCAGTTTTCAGATATGACTATATGGATCTATATTCTATAAATAAAAAAGCTTTCACTATATCAAATGAATATTTTCTCCATTCCCAAATAAGCAAATCTGTATATACTTATTAAGCTCTAAATTAAATATATTACTAAGTAATCCAGCAATAAGATAATTTTGTGTGCATTATAGCAGCCACCTTTAGATATATTATTAATCTCAAATTTGATACAAGATTTGGTTGAGCATATATATAGGCTAAATGTCAGTTTTCTAATGAAGTATGTGTACAAAATAAGAAGGTGAATTGATGCATTTAAAATGTTAGATTCATATTTATGAATAATTTTTAAAGTGGGAATATTTCATAGGAAATAGATTTCATAGTAACAATCTCTAAAAAAAGGGTTTATGATCTCTAGGGAATTTTCCATGGAGTCATATTTTATAGTATGTTGGTTTAGTGCAAAACAATTGTAACCAAAGCACTTTTAAATGAACACATTTGATAAGTTGAAACATGAATTATAGAAATGGTTATCCATTATAACATAATGTTAAATCATGTTTTTATTTGTGAAAAGGCCTTTAATTTATTTATTTATTTGTATTATTTCAGAATGTTATGGGGGTACAAATGTTTTGGTTACATAAATTGCTTTTATATCATTTGAATCAAAGTTGTGTGCCCATCCCCCAGATAGTGCTCACTATACCAATTAGGTGTGAATTTACCCATTCCCTCTGTCCCCCTCCCACCTGCTTGTTTTCCAATGAATATTATTTCCATATGTACATATAACTATTGATTGACTAGTTCCCATTTAATGGTGAGCACATGTAGTGTGTGTTTTCTCCATTCTTGTGATACTTCACTTAGAAGAATCGTCTCCAGCTCCATGTAGGTTATTATAAGAGGTATTAGTTCACCTTTTTATGGCTGAATAGTACTCCATGGTGTGTGTGTGTGTGTGTGTGTGTGTGTGTGTGTATACCACACTTTGTTAATCTATCTATGCATTGATGGGCACTTGGGTTGGTTCCACATTTTTGCAATTATGAATTGCAAAATTCATTGTGAATTATGCTGCTATAAACATTTCCATACAGGTGTCTTTTTTATAGAATGATTTTTTATTCCTGTGGATAAATACTCGGTAGTGGAATTGCTGGATCAAATGGTAGTTCTACTTTTAGTTCTTTGAGGTATCTCCATACTATTTTTTATAGAAGTTGTACTAGGTTGTAATCCCACAAGCAGTGTATGAGTGTTCCTATTTCTCCGCATGCACACCAACATTTATTGTTTTGGGACTTTTTGATAAAAGTCATTTTCACTGAAGTTAAGTGATAACTGATTGTGGTTTTGATTTGCATTTCCCTGATGATTAGAGATGTTGAGCATTTTTTTGTATGTTTAAATGGCCATTCATCTATCTTCTTTTGAAAAGTTTCTGTTCATGTCTTTGCCCAATTTTTTAAATGGGATTGATTTTTTTCTTGCTGATTTGCTTGAGATTTTTTTTTTTTATAGATTCTGATGATCAGCCCTTTGTCAGATGTATAGCATGCAAATATTTTCTCCTATCCTGTAGGTTGTCTATTCAATTGTTTCTTTGGCTGTGTAGATGCTTTTAAATTTGATTATGTCTCATTTATTTATTTTTGTTGTTACTATGATTGCTGTAGGGTATTCTTCATAAATTTATTGGCTAGGCCAATGTCTATAAGAGTTTTTCTAGCATTTTCTTCTAGAATACTTATGGTTTCATGCCTTAGGTTTAATTAAGTCTGTAATCTACTGTGAATTTATTTTTGTGAGTGGTAAGAGGTGTGGATCCAGTTTCAGTCTTCTACATGTGGTATCCAATTTTCCCAGCAACATTTATTCAACAGGGATTCTGTTTTCAGGTATGTTTTTGTCTGCTTTGTCAAACATCAGATGGCAATATGAGGATGATTTTATACCCAGGTTCTCTGTTCTGATCCGTTGGTCTATGTCTCTGTTCTTGTGCCAGTACCTTGATGTTTTGATTAGTATAGTCTTGTAGGATAGTCTGAAGTCTGGTAAATTCATGTCTTCGAATTAGTTCTTTTTGCTTAAGGTCATTTTGGCTATACAAGGTCTTCTCTGGTTCCATATAAAGTGTAGAGTTATTTTTTCTAGATCTGCGAAAAATGATATTGGTGTTTTAATAGAGATTGCATTGAATCTGTAGATTACTTTGAGTAAGTATACACATTTTAACAATGTTGATTCTACCAATCCATGAGCATGGTAAGTTTTTCCATCTGTTTACATCCTATGTTATTTCCTTCCTCAGTGTTTCCTGTAGAGGTCTTTCACCCCCTTAGCTAAGTATATTCCTAGATATTTTCTTTTCTTTGTTAGTATTACGAAAGATATTGAATCTTATGTAATGGAATTTGTAGACCAAATTAAGACATAAGAATGTCATTACATTAAAATAAAAAGTTAAATGAAAATTTAGTACTGTATTGAGTTCTTGTTTTTCTTTTTTTCTTACACAGTTTGTGTTTGTGTGTGTGTGGATGTGTGTATGGGTATGTGTGTATGGATATGTGTGTATCAGTATGATTTAGGGCAATTTAAAATTATAATGAATACAGTTAGGAATGATGAAAGAGATTTTTCTTTGTTTTGTGTGTGTGTGTGTGTTAAGAACACTTAATGTGAGATCTAGCCTCTTAAATTTTTAAGTGTACAATGCATTATTGTTTATTATAAACACTATGTGGTACAAGTCACTAGAATGTATTCATCTTGCATAACTGAAACTATATAGCCCTTGAATAACAACTCCCAATATCACACTCATACTCTGAAAACCACCATTCTACTCTTTGCTTCTGTGAGTTTTTCTATTTTGGATACCTCATTGAAGTGGAATCATGTAGTATTTTTCCTTCTGTGTCTGACTTATTTCACTTAGCACAATGTCCTCCAGGTTAATCGATATTGTAACAAATGGCAGAATTTCCTTCTTTCTAAGACTCAATACTATTCTATTGTATGTGTATACCACATTTTCTTTATTCATTTATACATCAGTGAACATTTAGGTTGTTTTAATATTTTGGCTATTATGAATAATGCTGCCGTTACACATGGGAGTGCAGATACCTTTTAAGGATGTTGATTTCAGTTATTTTGGATATATACCCAAAAGTGTGATTACTAAATCATGGAGTAGTTCCATTTTTATTTTTTTGAGGACCCTCCATACTGTTTTACATAGTGGTTGTACCATTTTACATTTCCATCAATAGTGTATAAGGGATTCTATTTCTTCTTATCTTCTTTTTTTATTCTTTAATCAGCTATCCTAACAGGTGTGAGGCAAATCTTATTGTGATTTTGATTTGTATATCATTGATTATTAGTGATGTTGAGCATCTTTTCATATATCTGATAATCATTGATATGCTTTGATAGAAATAAGATGTCTGATTCATATTGTATCTTTTTCTAAATACATGATTTTAGTCATAATTGGCACTATGCAAACTAATAAATATCAGCTTTCCAACAAAACATATGTACAAAATTAGGTGAGTTTGTTTGTCTTCTTTGGAAAAATGTTTATTCAAGTCCTTTGCATATTTTCAAATTAGGTTGTTTGTGAGGTTTTTTTGCCATTGAGTTATAGCAGTCCCTTATATATTTTAGATAGTAATTCCTTATCAGATATATAGTTTGAACATATCTTTTGCCATTTTATAGATTACTTTTTCACTCTGTTGATTGCTTCCTTTGCTGTGCAGAAGGTTTTTCATTAATGTGCTCTCAATTGCTTGTTTTTACTTTTGTTGCATGTGCTTTTGGTGTCATATCCATGAAATCATTGCCAAGACAAATGCCATGTTTTCTTCTAGGAGTTTTACAGTTTTGGGTCTTATGTTTAAGTCTTTAATCTCTTTTGTGTTGTTTTTGTGTATGGTATAAGATAAGGGTCCAATTTCATTCTTTTGTATGTGGATATCCAGATTTCCCAACACTATTTGCTGAAAATACTATCCTTTCCCCGTTGTATATTCTGGGAACCTTTTCTGAAGGTCAGTTGACTGTATGGATTTATTTCTGGGATCTCTATCCTGTGCCATTGGTTTATATCTCTGTCTTTATGCCAATATGTTCCTGTTTTAATTATTGTAGCTTTGTAATATATTTTGAAACCAGGAAATGTGAGGCCTGCAGCTTTATTCTTTTTTCTAAAGATTGGTTATTCAGGGGCTTTTGTGGTTCCACATAAATTTCAGCATTGTTTTTTCTATTTCTGTAAAAAATTCCATTAGGGTTTTGATGATAATAACATTAAATCTAACAGAAACTGAATTTATGATCCCCGCTATCCAAAAGTTGGTATATTTATATTCATTTTTAGTAATATAAATAGTAAACTTGAGCAATAGTAGATATATAAGGCCAGATATATTAGTCTGCTAGGGCTGCCATAATGAAATACCACAAAATTGGTGGCATAAGCAACAGAAATTAGTTTTCTTACAGTATTGGAGCCTGAAAGTCCAAGATAAAAGTGTCAGGCAGATTTAGGTTCTCTTGAGGCCTCTCTCCTTAGCTTGCAGATAGCTGGCTTCCTTCTGTGTCCTCACCTGGCTTTTCTTCTGTGTGCTGTGCACATGCTGAGATATTGGGACTAGTTGTTGAGAACTAAGGAACATAGGATCAGTTATTGGGTGGGAGGGCTTACGTAGTCAGGAATAACTGAAAGACATTGGAACTAATAGTAGGAGGAGGGAGCTGGTAGTAAAATGGTAGTTGAGGAGCCTCAAAAGTAGACTTAATTTCACAATTTTTCCCAAGGGTGCTAAAAAGAAGTCTAATGAAGATAATGCAGCACTAGTGAATGGGACACAAAGAAGGCTGCTTAACCAAGAAATCTGGATCAAGGAAAATGACCACCAACCAGGAAAGCATCAAAAGGAGGAGAAAAGTGTGTGAAAGTGACAGGAAAGAAAGGGAAGTGGCATCAGTGCTATATGAAGGGAGTCCAATTTATAAGGGCCAGAGTTGAAAATGACAAATAGAAGAAGAAAATACTTCAAAATGTATAAGCAATATATATCGGAGCAGGGATAAAAGTTTAATATCTAGGGAAGAATGTACAATGATTAAGTTATGATGCAATGTAAACTTGTCTCAAAACCCACAAATCAAATACCTACAACTTTTACTTACAAAGTGGGGGATATTTTCCAAAATACATATTGTTAAATGATTATGATGTAACTCATAGACAGTAATCAATTGGTTTATAAATAATAACTCAATAATGCCTAATAATCTATTACAGGCATCTGCACTATAGCCATTTATCCTGTCCATAATAAGAGATTGAAGTATAATCACATCATGAGCTTCATATGTTTCATGTATAATATCTGTTTACCAGAGAACTCTTCTTCCTCTTATATCAAACCTCAAAAAGCTAAATTTTCCTTTGTACCTATAGATTTTTTTTATGACTTTAAACTTTTATTGATGTAGGGAGTGTAAAAATGTGTAAACAAAAGTAATTAAAACAACCCTTTTAAAATTTCACAAATATCTAAATACAGCAAATCTTACATTCATACCAGGGGAGCAAGATTTAGAACACAGATATATTTTTTTAAATGTAGAAAGCCTTCCTTAAGTACTTAGCCTTCTCAATGAAGGTGGTAGAATTGTCTTTCATTTGCCAATTACATCCAAAAGATTTGGCAGTAACTTGCCCTAATTTATACACATGGTTGTACCTATAGATTTTATTTGTTCTTAGTATCTTAAATTTTAGCATTATATCCTTTTTTGTTAAAACTTCTATATTAGCATGATGTTCTAGCAATGAATTCTACTCATTGGGCTCAAGGATAGTCTTTGAATTTTGATCTTACATAATTATGCATATTATATGAGTAAATGTATATTATTTTTATATTTACATATAGTAAATGACATCTTTATTTTCTCTCCATCATTTATTTGGTGCTAGATAAAACAAAATTCTTTTTCTTACACCAGAAAATAGAGTTGGGAGATATCTTTATAATGACGAGCTTACTATCAGCTCATAGATCATCCTGACAAGTACGGTTTTTAAGGGAAGGTCCAAACTGAAAGGGACATCACAGTTTGTCTCCCTGCCAAAGGGAAAGATAAACCTGGGCTTTAAGGAGAAATAGGTCTTTGCTGTTCATTTGACTGTTGGGGTTGTGGTTATTTGTCTTCCATTGTACACACATTCTAAAGCATTGAATGTTGGACTGATGTTCCCATTTCTAGGTACTGATCACCTCTTGAGAAGTAGAACTGTGATATATTGCTGTGCAGCTTGTATGTCTTAGTGACATGGAAAGGTGGTTCTTCACTTATAAAAGAGGGTTTCAAAGAGAATTTCTCTTTGAAATTCTAATTTCATAGTTTTCTCCATCACTCTCTTCTCTGTGTTTGGAATGTTGTTTCTGTTTTGTCTTGGGGCTATTGATCTGGTCTTTGCCCTTTCCTGTACGAAGGAAAGGTGTCATTTCAAAATAATGTGCATTTCTAAGTTTATTCATTGTGAGTTTTTTTTCCACTTAGAGACTGAAAATGGGCTGAGATACACACATTTATCTAGAAATGAGTGCAATTTTAAGGACTTATTTAAGAACATGCATTTTTGTGAAGTTTCGGCTGTTTTAAAAATCAACAACATTGAGGAGTATCATGGGAATTTATTTGATTCTCATGCCTGTATTTGCTAGCATTCCTATTATCTCTCACCTGAGAAACATGTACCACATAATATCTGATGGTTAACGTGAATGCATGTACATTCTATAACTTGTTAACCACAAGCCATCACCTTCCACACTGAATTGTGACAATATCAGTAGATGACGCAAATTACTTGGGAAATTTCAGAATAAGGTTAATAGTTATCCTTATTCTTCTATTTGAAATAGCCATTAATAACATAAATAGTGAGGTTATACATGATAATTTTTTTAAATTTTGGATTTTTCTTCTTATATTTCATTAGGAAGCAGGATTTACAAATATGATTTATAAAACATATATAAAGAGAAAAAAATTTTCTTGAATGCTGAGAAAAACTTTCTTTTTAACTAGTTCATCATTTTGTTAATCATACCCCTGAAATGATTTAATATGGAACAATTTTACACAGTTTAAGAATAGGAAAATGCATGGTCTTCAAGATAGCCTGCAGCGTTCCCCTGTTATTGGCAGCACAAATAATGAACTTTACTCAACAGAGCTGCTTTGTTGTTTCTAATGCAACCCCCTGCTGCATTTTTTTTCTCCCATAATACTTGGAGAGTCTGTTCCTGCCTGTAGCAGTAGTTGTCAGTGAGGTTCTAAAGGATTGGTTAGAGCTGGCAATGTTGACAGGGAATGGAAATGTTCTTTGTTAAGAAAGTCAGAGATAACTTGAGCTTCATTTTCCAGTGAGCTCTGGCCTTAATATTGAATTTTAAATATAATAATTTTAAAATTATTATATTTAAATTTTTAGTTTATTTTAAAATTTTATTTTAAAATTATTTTGCATGCACGATCTTACAAATTCATGAACACTCTAAAAATGAAAGCTAATTTGTATTTCCAAATATGCTAATCACTTGGATTGAAAAGTTTAGTGAACTTAAGATATAACATTGTGGATTCAAGTTCCAATACACAATTTTACTGTGATTTTTGTTTCAATTCAAATTTGCAAAATACTCACCCTCTACCATTACCATATTTGGGATTCAGGAGTTTAAAAAAATTGTTGAAGCAGTTTATTTTCATGACTCTGGTAATTAGTGGCTTAGGATGTTTTTATTTCACATTCAGCCTGTGAGTTGCCTAGTTTTAGAATTTACCAAAGAGCTTTTCCCTCTCTTCACTCTTTTTTGAATAAAGGTTCTCAGTTTACAAAATGTGACACAAAATTCTTCTCTGTGGATATTATTTTGAAGTTGTTTAATGTGGATCTAAAATTTGTTTATCCTTTGCTTCACAAGGTTTCTTCTTTTAAAAAACAAGTCCGGAGCTATAAAGTAGCCTATTTGTCCTAAAACGTATGAAAGGGAGGAGGAGGGAGTGTTGGGACCCATCTTGATAACAACAATCAGCCTTTGTAAGGTTTCATTCCAGGCTAATGGCTGGTGAAATTGTTCTGGGTAGTTAAAATGAAATGAAATGAATTAAAGAACATGAAGGAGAGCACGCAAAATGGTTTATTGCTTTTCTTTGAAGGCACAATAGCTATACTCTGTCTCTTTTTGTTACTCATATCTATGTGGCCGGATATTTAAAGCCAGGGTTTTGAATACCATGATGGCTAAATGAGGGCTATAAATCCAGAGCTTTGGTGAAAAATTATACAGCTAGCAGGTACTAAAACAGGATGCCAAAGACTCTGGTTCTCAAATTGTTTTAACTGATGAATATTCATAGTTGAAGAAAGAAGCAAGCACAATTCTCCTCCCTCTCTGAGAAACATCATGCTAGAAGTGAAAGAAGTAATGCTCTACTAAAAAATACATTTATTGAACATGGCCATAAGAAGGCAAAGCACTGTCAAAGTCATAATTGGTATTTATTTCAAGACTGTTCAAAACTTTTCCTGAGAACTCTATAAAGATGAAGGCAGTTTTGAATGTATAAAAGAATCAAACAATGGGTTATCTATAATTCAATTAAAAAGTATTGATCTAGATGACTTGTATCTTGTAATGAACAAAAATTGGACTTTTAAATGTTTGGAAGCTTATAGCTATCAATGTAAAAGTTTCATGAATTGATGTAATGTAACTTAAAAGTACCTGTTTTTATGGTGTTGTTACACAGCTGAAAAAATAAAGTGTCATATCAGGTTGGGATCACATTTGTCTAAGAAAAACTAACATGAGGATTTCTTTTGTCAACACAGGAGATGAGCTGTATGATATGGGGAAATTATACTCTCTGATCTACCCTTTTTTTATGGAAGTGACTGGAGATTAAAGCCTCAGTCTGGAGTCGCATTACTTTTATACATTTTTCACGTAAGGCGATTTTTACAAGAGAAAAATGCTGGCAAAAAGAGGTCCAAATTTCTTTACAAAATCACAAGTCTGGTATTCTGCATTTTTTTCCTCTTGGCATTCTGACACATAGACTTAGAGAAAAGGAGAAAAGCCAAGTATTCTGAGTGAAGAAGTTATGTATATTAATACCATGTGCTTCTAATATGTCTGTATTCATCATATGTTGTGTGAAAAAGTTTACTTACTTTTACTCCAAGTAATGGAACATATAGTGTCAATATAATATATTATTAGCAAATAATACCAATTGCTCATTAAAATCTACTTTAATATCAACTAAATTCACATCGTTATAAAAATTAAAAGACTTTATTTTTGAGAATTTTTGCCCTTGTCCTTTGGTTATAGTTATAAATTTACATTTAGTTTGGGAGAAAAGTATCTGACCCTCTCTTTTAAATGTGGAGATTAGTATTCTTTCAAGCATATGTCATTATGAATATAATTTTTTTTATTTCAGCATATTATGGGGTTACAAATTTTAAGGTTTCAGGCCGGGCGCTGTGGCTCACGCCTGTAATCCTAGCACTCTGGGAGGCTGAGACGGGCGGATTGCTCGAGGTCAGGAGTTCGAAACCAGACTGAGCAAGAGCGAGACCCCGTCTCTACTATAAATAGAAAGAAACTAATTGGCCAACTAATATATATAGAAAAATTAGCCGGGCATGGTGGCACATGCCTGTAGTCCCAGCTACTCGGGAGGCTGAGGCAGGAGGATCACCTGAGCCCAGGAGTTTGAGGTTGCTGTGAGCTAGGCTGATGCCACGGCACTCACTCTAGCCTGGGCAACAAAGCGAGACTCTGTCTCAAAAAAAAAAAAAAAAATTAAGGTTTCAAATAATGCCCTTTCCCCCCTCCCCCCAATGTGACCATCCCCCAGAGGGTGCACATCTCACTCATTATGTATGTATATACCCGTCCTCCTCCCCCCTCCCACCTGCCCAATACCCAATTACTGTAGTTCCTATGTGTCCACTTAGGTGCTGCTAAATTAATACCAGTTTGCTGGTGAGTATATGTGGTGCTTGTTTTTCCATTCTTGGGATACTTCACTTAGTAGTATGGGTTCCAGCTTTAATCAGGAAAATACAAGGTGTGCTATATCACCGTTGTTTCTTAGAGCTGAATAGTACTCCATGGTATACGTATACCACATTTTATTAATCCACTCATGGATTGATGGGCACTTGGGTTGTTTCCACAGCTTTGCAATTATGAATTGTGCTGCTATGAACATTAGAGTGCAGGTGTCTTTTTTGTAGAGTGCCATTGGATCTTTTGGGTAGATGCCCAGCAATGGGATTGCTGGATCAAATGGTAGATCCACTTGTATCGCTTTAAGAACTATCAAACACTGAGGAAGGAAATATGAATATAATTTAATGGATGAAATCATTTGACATTTAAATATAACAGTTTGCTTTTATTGGTCATAGCCTATGTGCCCAACACCAATAGGCTGTGATACCTGTGTTTAACATTGTGATATCTGTGTTTGCCTTTTTAAAATTTTTCTTTCTTTTTCTTTCCACATTTTTTAGATAAGGTCTCACTTTGGCACCCTGGCTGGGGTGCAATGGCATGATCATAGCTTACTGCAAACTCCCTTGTCACCATGCCTGGCTAATTTTTAAATTTTTTGTGGAGACAGGATCTCACTATGTTGTTCACTCTGGTCTTGAACTCTTGGCCTCAAGCGATCATCCTGCCTTGACCTCCCAAAGAGCTAGCATTACAATTGTGAGCTACCCAACCCAAACTTCCTTTTCTTTTTATGCCACAGACTAGTTGAATACATGAAAAGTGCCATGTTGGTTTATAAGGACTTAACTTCCTACTTCTATAAATGGAGTTTCCCCCCTATTCCCTATGGTATGTTTTCTCAACTTCTTACTTGGTTATATTTGTATCATTCCTGTTAATACTAAGCATTCTTTCACCATACCCTTTGTAGTAGGCTTCGAAGAACACCAAAAGGTACTCTTTCAATCAAAAATATCACCCACCCAGCATGAACTAGCTTGGTTCCTGAAATTCGCAGCATTTGTCCACACCCTACCCCATCTTGGCATTAATGCCTCTGTTAAAATGATGATAGATTCTTGAGGATAGGCCTGGATGGGGTGTCATTGTGCATAAACAACCTGGTCATTAGTATACATGTTTGTGATTCAGGATAGTATATAAACCTCTGTGTATTTATCTCACTTAGGAAGATACTTTTCACAGAAATAGACTAAGGAGACATTAACTTTGAATGAAGAGTATTTAAAAATATGGTACAAGTAGTCCCATTTGAAGCCTATGGACACTGAAATGTGTTTATGAAATAAGAAGGAACCTGATCAAGAAGATTGAGTATAATTTAATATGTTTTAAGAAATTCAAGTTGATCTATCATAATTACAATTTTTCTATGGTTACAGTTATCATTATTTTGTAACATGAAATCTACATAGAAATTACTATGAAATATTCAATATTCCCTAAATACATACTGCTTTCTACCAAATGTTTACTTTGGCCACTGCTATTTTTTTTTGTAATAAACAATGTAAATCATATATTTTTATTTTAATGACCAGATCTACAGATATCTGAATAAGATTAGAAATTGGCCCAGAAAATATGTATATAAAAGTAAAATTTTGTATAATAACTTTTTTTTTTATTTCGGCATATTATGGGGGTACAGATTTTAAGGTTTTAATAAATGCCCTTCCCCCTACCTCCCCCCACAAGTCTGAGTTTCCAGCATGACCATCCCTCAGATGGTGCACATGTCACTCATTATGTATGTATATACCCACCACCCACTTCCCTCCCCCCTCCCCAATATCCTATTACTGTAGTACCTATGTGTCCACTTAGGTACTACTCAGTTAATACCAGTTTGCTGGAGAATATATCTGGTGCTTGTTTTTCCATTCTTGGGATACTTCACTTAGTAGTGTGGGTTCCAGCTCTAACCAGGAAAATATAAGATGTGCTATATCACCATTGTTTCTTAGAGCTGAATAGTACTCCATGGTATACATATATCACATTTTATTAATCCATTCTTGGATTGATGGGCACTTGGGCTGTTTCCACAGCCTTGCAATTATGAATTGTGCTGCTATAAACATTCGAGTGCAGGTGTCTTTTTTGTAGAGTGTCATTGGATCTTTTGGGTAGATGCCCAGCAATAGGATTGCTGGATCAAATGGTAGATTCACTTGTATCACTTTAAGGTATCTATCTCCATATTGCTTTCCACAGAGGTTGAACTAGTTTGCAGTCCCACCAGCAGTGTAGGAGGGTTCCTCTCTCTCCACATCCACGCCAGCATTTGTTATTTGGAGACTTTTTGATAAAGGCCATTCTCACTGGAGTTAAGTGATATCTCATTGTAGTTTTGATTTGCGTTTCCCTGATGATTAGAGATGTTGAGCATTTTTTCATATGTTTGTTGGACATTCTTCTGTCTTCTTTAGAAAAGTTTCTGTTCAAGTCCTTTGCTCATTTTTTAATAGGGTTATTTGATTTTTTTTCTTGCTGATTTTCGTGAGTTCTAAGTATATTCTAGTTATCAGCCCTTTATCGGATACATAGGATGCAAAAATTTTCTCCCATTCTGTAGGTTGTCTGTTTACTTTCATGACTGTTTCTTTGGCTGTGCAGAAGCTTTGTAGTTTGATCATGTCCCATTTATTTATTTTTGTTGCTGCTGTGATTGCCTTTGGGGACTTCTTCATAAACTCTTTGCCTAGGCGGATGTCTAGGAGAGTGTTTTCAACATTTTCCTATAGAATTCTAAGAGTTTCATACCTTAGGTTTAAGTCTGTTATCCAGCGTGAGTTGGTTTTTGTGAGAGGTGAAAGGTGTGGGTCCTGCTTTAGCCTTCTACAGGTGGCTATCCAGTTTTCCCAGCACCATTTATTGAAAAGGCATTCTTTTCCCCAGCGTATGTTTTTGTTTGCTTTGTCAAAGATGAGATGGCTATATGAGGATGGTTTTATATCAGGATTCTCAGATCTGTTCCACTGGTCAATATTCCTATTTTTGTGCCAATACCAGATTGTTTTAATTACTACAGCTTTGTAGTATAGTTTGATATCTGGCATATTAATACCTCTCATTTTGTTTTTGTTGCCTAGAATTGCTCTTGATATTCTGGGTCTTTTTTGGTTCCATACAAAGCGTAAAATTATTTTTTCTATATCTGTGAAGAATGCTGAGATTTTAATAGGTATTGCATTGAATCTGTAGATCAGTTTGGGTAGTATAGACATTTTAATGATGTTGAGTCTGCCTATCCACGAGCATGGAATGGATTTCCTGAAAGCATTCCCACTTAGAACTGGAACCAGAGAAGGCTGCCCACTATCTCTACTTCTATTCAACATAGTGCTGGAAGTCCTGGCTACAGCAATCAGACAGGAAAGTGGAATTAAAGGTATCCAAACAGGGGCAGAAGAGATCAAACTTTCACTGTTTGCAGATGTTATGATATTATATTTAGAAAACCCCAAAGATTCAACCAGGAAACTCCTGGAACTGATAAATGAATTTAGTAAAATCTCAGGATACAACATCAATACACAGAAATCAGAGGCATTCCTATACGCCAACAACAATCAAATTGAGAACCAAATTAAAGACTCAATACCCTTCACAATAGCAACAAAGAAATTAAAGTACCTAGGAATATACTTAACCAAGGAGGTAAAAGACCTCTACAGGGAGAACTATGAAACACTGGGGAAGGCCACTGCTATTTTTATAAACTTTACTTTTCAGAACAGTTTTAGATTACAAAAAAATTGATTTATTGATTACAGAAAAATAGATTACAGAGAATTCTCATATCCCCTGTACCAGTTTCCTTTATTGTTACCATCTAGTATGCTAAATTTCTTATAATTAATAAACCAATATTTATACTTAAGTACTAACTAAAGTTCATACTTTATTCAGCATATCTTAGTTTTTAACATAACATCCTTTTTCTATTCTGTGATGCCATTCAGAATACCATATTACATTTAGTTGTCATGTCTCTAGGATCTTCTTGTTTGTGACAGTTCTTCAGTTTGCCTTATTTTGATGACTTTTACAGTTTTGAGGAGTATTGGTCAGGTATTTTGTAGAGTGCTCCTTAGTGGGATTTGTCTAATGTTTGTTTCATGATAAACCTGGGGTTATGTATTATGGAGGAAAAGACCACAGAAGTAAAGTGCCATTTTCATCACATCATATCAAGGGTATGTACAACAAATATTATTTGTAACTGTCAATGATGACTTTTCTGGATAAAGTCTTAGATCTTTGATTTAGTTTCATGTCTTGTCTGGAATTCCACCGTTTCCTGTTATCAACCTACAGTGAAACCAAATTGACCTACAAGTATACTACTTCATGCTGTTTCACCTATTCTAGACAGTGTTCCTTCTGATTACCTTCCCATCTTCACCTAGGTCATGCATTCATATTGCTCAGAAATGTCACTTTTTCTAGGATGTACCTGCTCAGTCAAATTTAGATGACCTCCCTCTCTGCTAATACAAGTTGACCATCCTTAAATTGAAATCTGAAACCCAAAATACTACAAAATCTGAAACTTTTTGACTGTTGACGTGACATCACATGGGTGGCTCAGATAATAGTACTTTTGCTTTCTGATAGTTCAATGTATAAAAACTTTGTTTCAAGCACAAAGTTATTAAAATATTATATAAAGTTACCTTTAGCCTATGTGTATAAGGTATATGACACATAATTGAATTTTGTGTGTAGACTTGTGTCCCATCCCCAAGACATCTCATTATTTATCTGTATATATTCCGAAATCTGAAAAGATCTGAAATTTGAAACCCTTCTTGTCTGAAGCATTTCAGATAAGGGGTACTCAATCTGTATAGCATTGCCCATGTTCCTGTATAGCACCTATTACTTGTTTGACTTTCCTACTGCATAAGCTCAAGGAAAAGAACTATGTTTTATTTGCGTCTGTTTCCTCAACCAGCAGTGTCTTGTACATTGAGGGCACATAGTAAATGCTTATCGACTGAATAAATGAATAAAGGAGTGAATTAAAGAACTATGAAGTTGAAAATACAATTTTCAATGTAAGTCCATACATTATATATCTACAACTATGTGTCATTTAATGATGGGGTACATTCTAAGAAATTCATCCTTAGGTGATTTTGTCTTTGTGCAAACATTATAGAGTGTACTTACAAAATTCTAGATGGTTTATCCTACTACACCCTAGGTGATATGGTATAGCCTATTGTTCCTAGGCTACAAACCTATACAGCATGTGACTATACTGAATACTATAGGCAATTGTAACACAATGGGATATATTTCTGCATCTAAACATGTCTAATCATAAAAATGGTATAATAAAAATACACTATAAAAGATAGAAAATAATATACCCGTGTAGAGCATGATGAATGGACCCTAAAGTACCGGAAATGCTCTGGGTTAATCAGCAAGTAAGTAATGAGTGAGTGTGAAGGCCTAGGACATTACTGTATACTACTGTCGGCTTTATAAACACTGTATACTTAGTCTATACCAAATGTTTATTTTTTCATTGTTCAATGATGAATTAAGCTTATCTTAGTGTACTTTTTAAATATTATTTGTTTCTTTTTTTATTTCAGCATATCATGTGGGTACAAATGTTTAAATTACATATATTGCCTTTGCCCCAATGAGTCAGAACTTAAACTGTGTCCATTTCCCAGACAATGGGCACCACATTCATTAGGTATGAATATACCCATCCCCTTCTCCCTTCTTCCACCTGCCCAACATCTGATGAATGTTACTACTATATGTGCACATAAATGTTGATCAGTTAATACCAATTTGATGGTGAGTACATGTGGTGCTTGTTTTTCCATTCTTAGGATACTTCACTTAGGAGAATGATCTCCATCCAGCTCTATCCAGGATAATACAAGAGGTGCTAGATCACCACTATTTTTTGTGGCTGAGAAGAACTTCATGATATACATATACCACATTTTATTTATCCACTCACGTATTGATGGGCACTTGGGTTGTTTCCACATCTTTGCAATTGTGAATTGTGCTGCTATAAACATTCGAGTACAGATGTCTTTTTTATAGAATGTCTTTTGTTCCTTTGGGTAGATGCCCAGTAATGGAATTGCTGGATCAAATGGTAGTTCTACTTGTAGCTCTTTAAGGTATCTCCATATTGCTTTCCACAGAGGTTGTAGTAGTTTGCAGTCCCACCAGCAGTGTATGAGTGTTCCTATCTCTCCACATCCATGCCAACATTTATCGTTTTGGAACTTTTTGAGAAAAGTCATTCTCACTGCAGTTAAGTGATATTGTGGTTTTGGTTTGTATTTCCCAGATGATTAGAGATACTGAGCATGTTTTCATATGTGTCTTGGCCATTAGTGCATCTTCTTTTGAAAAGTTTCTGTTCATGTCTTTTGCCCACTTTTTGTGGAGTTGTTTGATTTTTTTTTCTTGATGATTTTCCTGAGTTCTGTATAGATTCTAGTTATCAGTTCTTTATCCAATGTGTAGTATGTGAATATTGTGTCCCATTCTGTTGGTTGTCTGTTTGTTCTCATGGTAGTTTCCTTAGCTATGCAGAAGCTTTTTAAATTGATTAGGTCCCATTTATTTATTTTTTTATATGATTGCCTTTGGTGTCTTCTTCATAAATTCTTTCCCTAGGCCAATGTCTATAAGAGTTTTTCCTATATTTTCTTCTGGAATTCTTATAGTTTTATGCCTTAGGTTTAAGTCTGTTATCCACTGTGAGTTGATTTTGGTGAAAGGTGAAAGGTGCAGATCCTGTTTTAGTCTTCTACAAGTGGCTATCCGGTTTTCCCAGCACCATTTATTGAATAAGGATTCTTTTCCCCAGTGTATGTTTTTGTCTTCTTTGTCAAAGATTAGATGGTTATATGAGGATGATTTTATATCTAGGTTCTCAGTTCTGTTCTATTGGTCTATGTTCTGTTCTTATGCCATTCCCATGCTGCTTTAAGTTACTATAGCCTTGTAGAATAGCTTGAAGTCTGATAAATTGATGCCTCCCAAGTTGTCCTTTTTGCTTAAGGTTGCTTTTACTTTATGGGGTCTTCTCTGATTGCATATGAAGCATAAAATTATTTTTCCTGGATATGTGGAAAATTGCATTGGTATTTTGATAGGGATTGTATTGAATCTGTAGATCAGTTTGGGTAGTATAGACCTTTTAATAATGTTGATTCTGCTGACCCTTGAGCATAGTATGATTTTCCACCTGTTTATGTCCTCTGATATTGCCTTCCTTAGCATTTTATAGTTCTCCCCGTAGAGGTCTTTTACCTCCTTAGTTAAATATATTCCTAGGTATTTTATTTTCTTTGTTGCTGTTGTGGAGGATATTGAGTCTTTTATTTGGTTCTCAGAAGGAAGTTAAGGGCATCCAAATGGAGGCAGAATAGGTCAAATTATTGCCTTTTGCTGAGGATATTATCTTATATCTGGAAAACCCCAAAGACTCTGCCACAAGACTACTGCAACTGATAAACAAATTCAGTAAAGTCTCAGTTTAAGAAATCAATGTACAGAAATCAGTAGCATTACTATACACCATCAACAGTCAAACTGAGAACCAAATCAAGGACTGAATACCCTTCACAATAGCAACAACAACAAAAAAATAAAATACTTAGGAATATATTTTACTAAGGAGGTGTAACTGTTATTAAACTTTTTAATTGTTTTTGTATTTTTTGAGAGAGAGTCTTACTCTTTCAAGCCCACATAGAGTGCAGTGTAGCCATCATGGTTCACTGCAACTTCGAACTCCTGGGCTCAAACGATCCTCCTGTCTCAGCCTCCTGAGTAGCTGAGAATATAGGCACGCATCGCCAATTTTTTCTATTTTTGGTAGAGACGGGGTCTTGCTGTTGCTCAGGCTGGTCTTGAACTCCTGAGCTCAAGGGATCCTCCTGCCTCAGCCTCTCAGAGTGCTAGGATTATAGGCATGAGCCACTGTACCTGGTTTTACATAAACTTTTAAAAGTTTTATGTAAACTTTTTAGTTTTTAAAACTTTTTGACTGTTTTTGAATAACACATGTTAAAGCACAACCACGTTGTACAGTTGTACAAAAATATTTCCTTTCTTTATAATCTATAAGCTTTTTACTATTTTTTTAACTTTTTAAACGTTTTTGTTAAAAGCTAAGACACAAACACACACATTAGCCTAGGCCTACACAGGGTCAAGATCATCAATATCACTGTCTTCCACCTCCACATCTTGTCCCACTGGAAGGTCTTCTAGGACAATAACGTGGATGGAGTCGTCATCTCCTATGATAACAATGCCTTTTCTGAAATACTTTTTGAAGGATCTGCCTGAGGCTGTATTACAGCAAACTGTTTTTTATATAATTAGAATGAGTATACTCTAAAATAATAATAAAAATATAGTGTAATAAATACATAAACCAGCAATATAATTGTTTATTATCATTATCAAGTATTATGTACTGTACATACTTATATGTGCTGTACTTTTATATGACTGGCAGGGCAGTAGGTTTGTATACACCATCAGAAACACAAACACATGAATAATATGTTGTACTATGATGTTATGATGGCTATGACATCACTAGGTCATAATACATTTTCAGCTCCATTATAATCTTACGGGACCACTGTTGTATATGCTATCTTTCATTGACAGAAACATCATTATGCGGCACGTGACTAATTATTTTCATCTATAATTCACAATTAAGAATGAGGCCTATTTAGAAAAAGAGAAAAATAATCCAGATATTTGGTGAAAAGCAAGAACAAATATCTTTGACAGGTTGTCCTTTCGCAGTATATATTTTGTCTTCTGTTTTTTCTACCTTTGACATAGTCATTGTCATACAGAATTATTATTTTTGGGTTCTGTGAAATCCTTAGTCATCTTAGATTAATTTTGATCAAGTTTTGAAACTAAAGCAATTTTCAAGTTTATCCTGAGGTAATCAGATTTTCCTTAATCAAAATAACTCATTCTCTGATCATTTTGGTTTAAGATTTGATTATATTTTACTTGATATATTTTAGCAGGGTCATATTCACAATAGTAAATATTTTTTAGTTCTAATGATTTGTCCCTAATCACTCTTGTTACCTCATTGGACTCATTTTTATGTATCTTTAGATGCCATTTAACAGGACCCCCTTCCTAAATGCCATCAGGTTTCTCCTAATGGTATGGGATACATTCATAGTATATTTCTGACAACCCAGGGTGAGAAATAAAAGTGACATTAGCCTTGATTTAATATTTTGTTGTGTTGACCAACTTTTAAGTATAGCTTTATCTTCCTTTGAAGATCTTCAGATATTTTCATGGTACTAGACATATGTGATACATTCTTGCAAAGAAGTAATCAAGTCCTTCATGGCAAAGAAGCAAATACCAAACCAAAACCTTTTATGGTTATGAAACCTACTCTTAAACTTTGATAATGATATATATGTTGGTAAAAATATTTATAATATTCCAGAAAAAGTCTTCGACTGTTTTATTAAACTACTACAACAGTGTTGTATTTACATAATGAATACAACATTTAGATGGTGTTCACTTTAATAAAGTTGCTCACTGTTTCTCTCTGATTGTATCTGTACTTAGATGAAAGAGCAATTCAGATATAATAATAGTTTGTATAGCATAATGAATATGTGTCCGTACCAGTACATAACACAAGAACATGAAATCAATAAAATATAAGGTTTGTGGGGCTTTTTTTCTCCAATATTAAATGTATGCTTTTTTCTTTGAGTTCAGTTGATTAGTAGGATAACTGAATTTTATATTAAATTTCAATAAAAAGGGTTTTTAAATTAAAAATATCAATATTGCTTAAACAAAACAAGCAAATGTAAATCATGATAAGATAATTCAGCTGCAACAGGATGGCGTTAGTGTGTGTATATTTATGAGGATTAATGGAATGACTGGTAGAAAGTGAGAAGTGCTAAAAATCAAAGGAAAGCAAAGGATTTGCATTTTTGTAGCCAGTGAACCACTTCTTTGCTAAAGGACAAAACAGTAAGGTCTCAATACCAAATCTTATCCACTATAGTTTATATGACACTTGATGCAGTATTATTATAGATAAAAGTGATGGGATAAGGCAATCATGTTTTCTTCTGTGAGCTTTGAAGTAGCTAATTTAGATTGCTAATTTTCTTTTGTTATTTTTATTGAAATATATATACAGAGAAATGTAAAAATCATAACTATAAAACTTTATTTTCTCAAGGGCAACACACCTCTACTTGTGTACCCTACAACCAGATTAAGAATTGAAACATCATTAGCACTCAGAATCCTCCCTTTTGTCCCACTTTATATACTACCACCTGCCAAGGGCCAACCTATAAGCTGACATTTATCATCATATATTTGCCTATTATTAAGCTTCAACTAAATAGAATCACAAAGTATGTAATGTTTTGTATCAGGCTCCTTTCCCCCCTTTTATTTCATCATATTATGGGGGTACAAATATTGTTAGGGTTACATATATTGCCCCTGCCACACCTCCATCCCCCTGACATGTCAGAAATTCAAGCGTGTCCAATCCCCAGGTGGTGTGCACTGCCCCCATTATATAAGTATAAACCCTCCTCCTTCCTCCCGCCTGCCCACCACCTGATAAAAGGTATTTTTTGTATGTTTGTTTATTTTTGACATATTGATTACATTGTATATCTTTGCCTCTCCCTAAGAAGGGTTAGAAGTATACCCTTCCCCTCCAAAATGCTCGCCACATCCCTAAGATGTGGGTCTCCCCACACGCCAAATCCCTGTTGAACACTACCACTATTTGAGAACCATAGTTTTAATCAGTCAGTACCAATTTGATGGCGAATAGATGTAGAGCCCATTTTCCATATCTTGTGTCGCCTCACTTTGGATAACGGGCTTAAGCTTAATCCAGGATAGCATAAACGGTGCTAGCTCACTGTCGTTTCTTAGAATTGAGTAATATTCCATTGTGAGCATATACCACATTTTAATTATTCACTCATGAATTGATGGGCATTTGGGTTGTTTCCATGACCATGCAATAGTGAATTGTGCTGCTATAAACATTTGGGTGCGGATGTCTTTATAATAGATGTTTTATGCTCTTTTGGGTAGATGCTGAACAATGCTATTGCAGGGTCAAATGGTATTTCAATTTCTAGCTGTTTGAGGTATCTCCAAATTCTTTTCCACAAAGGTTGCACTAATTTGCAGCACCACCAGCATTGTAGGAGTGTTCCTGTCTCTCCCCATCCTCGCCAGCATTTGTTGTTTTGGGATTTCTTGAATTTGGCCATTCTCACTGGTGTTAGGTCATATCTCATTGTGGTTTTGATTTGCATTTCTCTAATAACTAGAGAAGTTGAGCATTTCTTTATATGTTTGCAGGCCATTATTCTGTCTTCTTTGGAGAAGTTTCTTTTCATTTCCGTCACCCATTTCTTGATGGGATTGTTTGATTTTTTCTTGGTAATTCTTTTAAGTTCTAGATAGATTCTTGTTATTAGACCTTTATCAGAGGTGTAGAGAGCAAATATTTTCTCCCACTCTGTGGGTTGTCTATTTGCTCTACTGATGGTTTCCTTGGCTGTGGAGAAATTTTTTAATTTGATCAGATCCCATTTGCTAATTTTTGATGCTGCGGTGATGGTGATTGCCTTGGGGGTCTTCCTTAAAAATTATTTGCCTATACCAATGTCTGAGAGGGTTTTCCCAAAATCTTCTTCTAGGAATCTTAAGGTTTCATGGCTTAGGTTTAAGCCGCTTATCCATCTTGAGTGAATTTCTGTGAGAGGTGAGAGGTAGGGATCCTTGTTTGCTCTTCTGCATGTAGCTAACCAGTTTTCCCAGCATCATTTATTGAAGAGAGATTCTTTTCCCCATTGTATATTTTTGTTAGCTTTATCAAAGATTAGATTACTGTATACTGATAGTTTCATCTTTTGTATCTCAGAACCATTCCAGATATATATGCTTCTGTTCTTGTGCCAGTTCCAGGCTGATTTAACTATTATTGCTTTATAGTACAGCTTGAAGTCAGGAAGACTGATGCCTCCCAGTTTTTTCTTTTTATTTAAGATTGCTTTGTCTATACGAGGTTTTTTCTGGTTCCAAACAAATTGAAGAATTACTTTTTCTAGATCTGTAAAGAATGCTGATGGTATTTTGATGGGAATGGCATTGATTCTGTAGATCACTTTAGGTAATATTGACATTTTAATGATATTGATTCTACCAATCCATGAACAAGGTAGATTTTTCCATCTGTTTAAATCATCTGCAATTTCTTTTTTTAGTGTTTCATAGTTCTCCTTGTATAAATCTTTTGTACCTTTCATTAAGTATACTCCTAGATATTTTATTTTCTGTGGGGCTATAGTAAAGAATATTGCATTTTTGATTTGAGTTTCTGCTTGATGGTTCATGGCATATATGAATGTTTTTGATTTGTATATATTGATTTTATAACCTGAAACTTTACCAAATTCATTTATCAAATCTAGGAGTCTCTTGGATGAATCCATGGGGTTTTATAGGTATAATATCATATCATCAGCGAAAAGTGAGAGTTTGATTTCATCTGCCCCCACTTGATGTCCTTAATATCCCTTTCTTGTCTGATTGCTATCACTAGGATTTCAAGCACTATGTTGAATAGGAAAGGAGATATTGGGCCACCTTGTCTAGTTCCAATCAAAGAGGGAAAGATTTCAATTTTTCCCCATTTAGTATGATATTAGCAGTGGGTTTGTTATAGATGGATTTGATAAATTTAAGGTATGAGCTATTTATGCCTATTTTGTTAAGAGTTTTTATCATAAAGGTGTGTTGGACTTTGTCAAATGCCTTTTCTGCATCTATTGACAAAATCATATGGTCTTTGTTCTTGATTTTATTTATGAAGTGAATTGCCTTTATAGACCTGTGTATATTGAACCATCCTTGCATCTCTGGAATAAAGCCCACCTGGTCATGGTGAATTATTTTTTTGATATATTGCTGAATTCTATTTGGTAAAATTTTATTTAGGATTTTTGCATCAGCATTCATGAGGGATATTGGTCTATCATTTTCTTTTTTTGTTGCATCCTTTCCTGGCTTTGGTATTAAGGTGATATTGGCTTCACAGAATGAGATAGGAAGGATACCATCCTTCTTAATGGTGTGGAATAGTTTCTGTAGTATAGGCATGAGTTCATCTTTGTATGTTTGGTAGAACTCTTAAGTGTAGTCATCTGGCCCGGGACTTTTCCGTTTGGGGAGGTTTTAAATTACTGCTCCAATTTCTGAGCTTGAGATTGGTCTGTTCAGGAATTTTGTTATCTCCTGGGTGAACTTAGGGAGGTTGCATGAATCCAAGAATTTTTCCATTTCATCTTTGTTCTGTAGTTTTTGGGCATATAGTTTTTTATAATAGTCAAATATAATGTTTTGTATTTCTGTGGTGTCTGTTGTGATCTCTCCTTTTTCTTTTCTTATTGAATTTATTAGAGTCCTTTCCCTTTGAGTCCTTGTCAATCTAGCAAGAGGGCCATCAATTTTGTTTTCTTTTTGGAAAACCAGCTTCTGATTTTGTTGATCTTTAGTATAGTTCTCTTGTTCTCCATTTCATTTAGTTCTGCTTTTATCTTCATTATTTCTTTTGTTCTATTAGGTTTGGAAATTGTTTGCTCTTCTTTTTCAAATTTCTTGAGCTTATTCATTAGGTTGTTAGTATCTAAGCTTTCTGTTTTTTGGATGTAAGCGTCAATTGCTATTAGTTTTCCTCTCAGGTAAGCTTTTGCTTTGTCCCTCAGGTTTTGGTAAGAAGTTTCACCGTTATCATTTTGTTCGAAGAAATTCTTGATTTCCCTCTGAATTTCTACCTTTACCCAATAATTTTTCCATAATAGATTGTTTAGTTTCCATGATTTTGTGAGGTGTTGAGTGTTTTTATAGGAATCGAACTGTAATTTTATACCATTATGGTCAGAAAAGATACAAGGTATAATTTCTATTTTCTTGAATTTTTTGAGATATGATTTGAGGCCTAGGATTGATCAATTTTGGAGTAGGATCCATGGGCTGCTGAGAAGAATGTAAATTCAAGTTTATTTGGATGGAATGGTCTATAGACATCTGTCAGACCTTTTTGATCAATGGCTTTGTTCAGGTCCATTATTTCTTTGCTCATTTTCTGTTTGGAGGATCTATCCAGATCATTCAATGGAGTGTTGAAGTCCCCTGCTACTATAGCAATATTGTGTAACATGATGTTTAGATTAGACAAGGTTTACTTTAAGTAATTTGGTGGTCCTGTATTGGTTGCATAGATATTAAGAATTGTGAAATCTTCTTGTTGGATCTTCCCTTTCACCATTATATAATGGCCATCTTTATCCTTTTTTACTTTTGCTATTTTAAAGCTTATATTATCTGCAAATAGTATAGCTACTCCAGCTTTCTTTTCACTTCCATATCAGGCTTCTTTTATTCACCGTTATGTCTGTGAGATTCTTCAATGTTTTTATTTGTAGCAATGGTTCATTCTTTTTATTACTGCATAATATGTCATTTTATGAGTATATAATATCTACAATTATTTATTCATTCTATTGTGGATGGACTTTTGGGTTATTTTCAGTTTGGGGCTATTATGATTGGCAATTCTATGAACATTCATGTATATGTCTCTGTGTCTTTTGCTAGACATATATACTCATTTCCATTGGATATGGTATTGCTGTATAGTCTTATTTTAAACTTTAGTAGATGCTGCCAAATAGCTTTATAGTTCCAACAGTGAGCAGAGTATGAGAGTTCCAGTTTATCCATGTTATTGTTAACACTTTGTATTATCCATATTTTTAATTTTAGTCAATCTCCTGGGTGTGTAATGAAGTTTGTTAAAACTATCGGAAGGGAAATATATGTGTCTGCATAGAGATTTTTCAATATTGAAAATTCTAAATTCTATTCAGTGAACATTTGTGAGTGATAACCTGATATTGACTATAGAGGCTCCTGGCTAGGAAGAACCAGTGTCCTCCTCAGTGTCACCATTTCTCCATGGCTTAATGTCATTTACTTCATCTTAGTATTTTTATCTCACTAATTAAAACTAAAAGCAAGAAACCTCCAAAAATGATTCTATTTAAACTATCATTTGAAACAAATCCTATAAGGTAGTGTGAATTCTGAATCTGAAATCTTTAATAATCTTGAAAGATTAATCTAGGTAAACCCAATTCAGAATTATAAACATATACTCATCACACTAGACAGTTTTGTTGTTTGGGGAGGATTAAGTTGGCTTTGAATTTGGAAAGTCAATGAAACTTTTTGGAAATGTTAAATTTAGCTATCCTCAAACCTTTAGTTCTTACCTTTATTTAAGTACTTTGGGCTACAGATATTTTACAATTGAATATTATAATAAAATATATTCATTACCATGGCCATTCTATCAGAGAATTATTTTATTTCCTGTTCTTCATCCTTTCCCAAATTATTTTTAGAACTAGATGACACAATCGATTTCCAGGGGTGTTGAAGTCCCTGGCTATTATGGTACTGCTGTTTATCATTTTGTTTAGATCAAGTAGGATTTGCTTTATGAATCTGAGTGCACCTGAGTTAGATGCATAAGCATTTAGAATTGGTATGTCTTCTTATTGAATCATACCCTTCACTATTATATAGTGACCATCTTTGTCATTCATTTCTTTTGTTGATTTGAAGTCTAAGTTATTTGAAATAATAACTGCTATGCCAGTTTACTTTTCACTTCTATTTGCATGGAATATTGTTTTTCATCCATTTACCTTGCATCCTTGTGTGTTAGATGTGTTTCCTGAAGACAGTAGATACTTGTCTTTTGTATATTTATCCATTCGTCCAGCTTATGTGCCTTTAGTGGGTAGTTCTAGCCATTCACATTTATTAAAAGAATTGATAAGTTAGGCAGATTTCTGTTCATCCTGTTGAGTTAAACTTTATTGCTTTGTTTTCTCTCTTGAGCCATTGTGGTATCTGGCCTTTGACCTTTAGATGATTTTACATTGGTGAGTGTTTATTGGGCTGATTCATGTGTACTGCTGTTCTTAATCCTTTCTGGGTGGCAGGTCTTGTTTTGATGAATTCTCTCAGTCTTTGCTTATCTGAGAAGATCTTTATTTCTCCTTTGTATAAGAAACTTAGTTTTGCAGGATATAAGATTCTAGGCTGGGAATTATTCTGTTTGAGAAGAGTGAGAATGGAGCCCCAGTCTCTTCTGGTTTATAAGTTCTCGGCTGAGAAGTCTGCAGTTAGTCTTCCTTTGCAGATTTCCTGCTTCTTTTGCTTTACAGGTCATAGAAAGGCTTCTTTTGGCCAGTCTGGTGACTATGTGTTGTAGTGTCTTCTTGTTTGCAATGACTCTTCCAGGAGTCCTTTGAGATTTCTGTACCTGGATATCTAAATTTGTAGCAAGGCCAGAGAAATTTTGCTCCATTATATCCTCAAATAGTTTATCCAACTCTTGTGTATTTTCTTCTTTATCATCAGGGATGTATATGATTCTCATGTTAGGCCTCTTCACATAATCCCACATTTTGATCTGCATCTGTCATGTCTCACAAAAATCAACTAATAGTGGATAACAGACTTAAACCTAAGCTATGAAACTAGAAGAAAATGTTGGAAAAACTGTTGTAGAGATTGGCCTAGGGAAAGAATTTATAAAGAAGTCCCCAAAGGCATTCACAGCAACAACAAAAATAAATAAATGGGACCTGATCAAATTAAAAAGCTTCTGCACAGCCAAGGAAACTATCATGAGAGCCAACAGACAACCAACAGAATGGGGGATAATATTCACATGCTACACATGACATAAAGGGCTGATAACTAGAATATGTATAGAACTCAGGAAAATCAGCAAGAAAAAAAATCAAACACCTCCATTAAAATGTGGGCAAAGGACGTTAACAGAAACTTTTAAAAAGAAGACAGACTAATGGCCAAGAAACATATGAAAAAATACTCAACATCTCTAATCATCAGAGAAGTGCAAATCAAAATCACAATGAGATTCAGTTAATTCCAGTGAGAAAGGCTTTTATCTAAAGGTCCCAAAACAGAAGATGGCGGACGAATAACACTGCTAGACAGAGTGTCTCTGCAAAAAGACAGATTCTAGCAGAAATTAGAGGAAAGAAGCAAGAAGACGAGCATACAGCAGACAAGGGCCGGAAGGAGGGGTACCTGAGACCCTGGGTGACTCCACGGGAGGAGGCTGCAGAGGAGAACTGGAGGGTGAGACCACCGGAGCAGCCCGGAGACCAGCGGCAAGGGTAGGTGGATTTGCTGTTGCCCCTCCCCTGAATTCGGGACTGCTGGTGGGCTCCCCAGCGGGTGGAGAGACCTGCAGACACCAGTCAAGAGACCGCCGCCGCCTGCCAATGGTGAGCCTTAGCAGATGTGGCACCAGGTTCCCAACTTCCTCCAGGCACCTCCGTGTGCACAGACCCGAGCCACATGGCAGGTGCCATATTGCCTCCTCCTCCCCTCCGTCGACCCTACCCGAGGCTGCCCAGAGAGACAATACAGCCACCAGCCGGAGGCACCTCCAGGAAACGGGAACTTCCCGTTTGGGACCATACACCTGACTCAGGGGAACTCAGACTGTGAGCTCCAAACCCGCCCGCCCTCCCAGGTGCTGCTGGCACCATGTTCCCAGGAGAACAGTGCCGACTCAGAGGCTGAGAGACATAGACCCAGCTTGGGCACCCTGTGGGTGAATTGGGACTGGAAATCCTCTCCCTGGTGGGAATACAGTTTGAACTCTGGTACCCAGAAGTCGGACCTGCAGACCAGATCCCCTGCACCGAGGGCTAGCATTGCCCGGGGCACAGAAGGGTTATACGTGAACAGCCTACTGAGGTGTATGTGCATCCAGGGGCGGATCGGCATCCTAGAGGGCAACCCTCCTCCCAGGAGGAGGAGGTGCGCCCAACCCAGGTGGCGTTCCTGTGCAGGGAACCTCCCCGCCGGGATCACAGTCCAGGGAGGCCTGGTGGCTTGTGGTCTGGCCTGCTGGCAGAGGCCCAGGAGTAGCTGCGGAGTTGTGGAGGGTGGAAAGAAGCGAGGCCCGCTCCAGACTGCAGGTCTCAGACAGCCCCACCCCCACACACAGACTTTCTGGCTGAGCAGGACCATTCCAGCCCCGCCCTGACAGCTTTCCCTGGAAGCAGAGAATGGAACTTTGACCCCTGCTAACCGCCTGAGGGCAGGCTTACCCAACCCAGCTCCACCCAGAACAAGAGCTGTTAACAGGACACAAAATCAACAGTATAGCCTGTTCCTCCAAGCAAACGCCACCTACTGACAGGGATGGCATCTTGCACAGCCTTTCCACAGCACCCAATGACTCAATATACAGGGAGTGGTCCAATTTCACCCACAGACACCACCTAACGCCTCAGAAACTAAACAAGGTGAGTTAATACCCAAACAATAACCTAAGGAAAGAAACAACAACTGATTGACATGGGAAGAAATCAGCGAAAGAACTCAGGAAATATGAAGAATCAAACGGAAAACACACCCCCAAAGAGGAGCACCAGCCCCCTAGAAACGGACACTGACCAAAATCAGGCAACCAATATGACAGAAGAGGAATTTCGTATGTGGATCATAAGAACACTCACCCAGCTGCAACAACAACTCAATAACCAACACAAAGAAACCACAAAAAGTCTCCAGGATATGGGAAAAGAAATAGACACAATGAAGAAAAGTGTAACCGAACTCCTGGAAATGAAGAATCAATTCAAGGAACTACAAAATACAGTGGAAAGTCTCAAGAACAGGGTAGATCAAACAGAAGAAAGAGTCTCAGAGCTTGAAGATAACACCCTCCAATTAAATAAATCAGTCTCAGAAATAGAGCAGAGAAACAAGAGAAAAGAGCAAAGCCTACAAGAGCTGTGGGATTATGTGAAGAAACCTAATGTGAGGGTCATAGGGTTACAAGAAGGGGAAGAAGACAACACTCAAGGGTTGGACAAGCTGTTTGAAGATATAATAGAGGAAAATTTCCCAGGCCTTGCTCAAAATCTTGATATACAAGTTCAAGAAGCTCAGAGGACCCCTGGGAGATTCAATGCAAACAGGAAGACGTCACGACATGCAGTCATCAGACTGAACAAAGTATCAACTAAAGAGGCCCTTCTAAGAGCTGTAAGACAAAAGAAGCAAGTAACATACAAGGGAAAGCCAATTCGAATAACATCAGACTTCTCTAATGAGACTTTACAAGCAAGGAGAGACTGGGGCCCCATTCTCACTCTTTTGAAACAAAACAATGCCCAGCCTAGAATATTATTCCCTGTAAAACTAAGCTTCCTATATGAAGGAGAAATAAAAACATTCTCAGACAAGCAAAGGCTCAGAGAATTCACCAAGACAAGACCAGCCCAACAGGAAGTACTTAAAACAGCGTTATGTACGGAACATCATAATAATAACCCCACGAATATAAAAACAACCAAAACCCAAAGATATTAAAGGCCAGATATTACAATGGCTCAAGACAGAAATCATAGCAACAACATCCAACCCAACAGAATGATCAGTAATCTACCTTACCTATCAGTTCTCTCAATAAATGTGAATGGCTTAAACTCTCCACTCAAGAGGCATAGGCAGGCTGAATGGATAAGAAAATACAGGCCAAGTGTATGCTGTCTTCAGGAAACACATCTAACCTGCAAGGATGCATATAGACTAAAAATAAAAGGGTGGAGATCAATATTCCAAGCCATTAGAAGCCAAAAGAAGGCTGGTGTGGCAGTTTTAATTTCAGACGATTTAATTTTTAAACCTACAAAAGTAGTGAAAGACAAAGAGGGTCATTATATAATGGTAAAAGGCACAGTCCAACAAGAAGAGATAACAATTTTAAATATATATGCACCCAACTTAGGTGCACCCAGATTCATAAAGCAAACCTTACTGGAGCTAAGCAAATGGATTAATAGCAACTCCATAATCGCTGGAGATTTCAAAACCCCACTGACGGCACAAGACAGATCTTCCAAACAGAAAATTAATAAATTAATAATGGACTTAAACAAAACTCTAGAACAATTGGGTCTGACAGACATCTACAGAACATTCTACCTAAAATCCACTGACTATACGTTCTTCTCATCAGCTCACGGGACATTCTCTAATATTGACCATATCCTAGGACACAAAGAAAATCTCAAGAAATTTAAAAAAATAAAAATCATACCATGTACCTTCTGAGATCACAGTGGAATAAAAGTAGAAATCAACCCAAACAGAAACTCACATTTCTACACAAAAACATGGAAATGAAACAACCTCCTACTAAATGATTACTTCGTAAATGAAGAAATCAAGACGGAAATAAAAAATTTCTATGAAGAAAATGACAATGGAGAGACAACTTATCAACTCCTCTGGGACACAGCTAAAGCAGTTCTGAGAGGAAAGTTTATCTCCATAAATGCCTATAACCAAAAGACAAGAAGATCACAAATAGACAATCTAATGAAACGACTCAAAGAGCTGGAAAAAGAAGAACAGACCAACCCCAAACCCAGCAGAAGAAGTGAAATCAACAAGATCAAATCAGAACTAAATGAAATTGAAAACAGGGAAGCTATTCAGGAGATTAATAAAACAAAAAGTTGGTTCTTTGAAAAAATAAACAAAATTGACACACCATTGGCTAAGCTAAAAAAAAGCAGAAAAGAGAAATCTCTAATAAGCTCCATCAGGAATAAAAAAGGAGATATCACAACTGATCCCAAAGAGATACAAGATACAATTTATGAATACTACAAAAATCTTTATGCACACAAACTGGAAAATGTGGAGGAAATGGACAAATTTCTAGAAACATACAGCCTCCCTAGGCTCAACCAGGAAGAAATAGATTCCCTGAACAGACCAATCTCAACAGCTGAAATAGAAACAGCAATTAAAAATCTCCCTAAAAAGAAAAGTCCCGGTCCAGATGGCTTCACACCTGAATTTTACCATACTTACAAAGAAGAACTAGTGCCTATCTTGCAGAAACTATTCCAGAGCATCGAGAAGAATGGAAACCTCCCGGTCACCTTTTATGAAGCGAATATTACTCTGATACCAAAACCAGGAAAGGATGTAACAAAAAAAGAAAACTATAGACCAATATCCCTAATTAATATAGATGCAAAAATTTTCAACAAAATCTTAGCTAACCGAATCCAGACACTTATCAAGAAAATAATCCAGCACGACCAAGTGGGCTTCATCTCAGGGATGCAGGGATGGTTCAACATACGTAAATCTATAAATGCAATTCACCACATCAACAGAAGCAAAAACAAAGACCACATGATTCTTTCAATAGATGCAGAAAAAGCTTTTGACAAATTTCAACACCCTTTCATGATACGAACACTTAAGAAAATAGGCATAGAAGGGACATACCTAAAAATGATACAAGCCATATATGACAGACCCATAGCCAACATCATACTGAATGGGGAAAAATTGAAATCATTCCCACTTAGAACTGGAACCAGACAAAGCTGCCTACTATCTCCATTTTGTTCAGCATAGTACTGGAAGTCTTGGCTGCAGCAATCAGACAGGAAAATGGAATGAAAGGTATCCAAATAGGGGCATAAGAGATCAAACTTTCACTGTTTGCTGATGATATGATATTGTATCTAGAAAACCCCAAGGATTCAACCAAGAAACTCCTGGAAATGATCAATGAATTTAGTCAAGTCTCAGGATACAAAATCAATACACAGAAATCAGAGGCATTCATATATGCCAACAACAATCTAATTGAGAACCAAATCAAAGACTCAATTCCCTTCACAATAGCAACAAAGAAATTAAAGTACCTAGGAATATACTTAACCAAGGACGTAAAAGACCTCTACAGGGAGAACTATGAAACACTGAGGAAGGAAATAGCAGAGGATGTAAACAGATGGAAATCCATACCATGCTCGTGGATCGGCAGACTCAATATCATCAAAATGTCTATACTACCCAAACTGATCTACAGATTCAATGCAATACCTATTAAAATCCCATCAGCATTCTTCACAGATATAGAAAAAATAATTTTACGCTTTGTATGGAACCAAAGAAGACCCCGAATATCAAGAGCAATTCTAGGCAACAAAAACAAAATGGGAGGCATTAATATGCCAGATATCTAACTATTCTACAAAGCTGTAGTAATTAAATCAATCTGGTATTGTCACAAAAATAGGAATATTGACCAGTGGAACAGATGTGAGAATCCTGATATAAAACCATCCTCATACAGCCATCTAATCTTTGACAAAGCAGACAAAAACATACGATGGGGAAAAGAATCCCTCTTCAATAAATGGTGCTGGGAAAACTGGATAGCCACCTGTAGAAGGCTAAAACAGGACCCACACCTTTCACCTCTCACAAAAACCAACTCACGCTGGATAACAGACTTAAACCTAAGGTATGAAACTATTAGAACTCTAGAGGAAAAAGTTGGAAACACTCTCGTAGACATCGGCCTGGGCAAAGAGTTTATGAAGAAGTCCCCAAAGGCAATCACAGCAGCAACAAAAATAAATAAATGGGACATGATCAAACTACAAAGCTTCTGCACAGCCAAAGCAATAGTCATGAAAGTAAACAGATAACCTACAGAATGGGAGAAAATTTTTGCATCCTATGCATCCGATAAGGGACTGATAACTAGAATATACTTAGAACTCACGAAAATCAGGTAGAAAAAATCAAATAACCCCATTAAAAAGTGGGCAAAGGACTTGAACAGAAATTTTTCTAAAGGAGACAGAAGAATGGCCAACAAACTTATGAAGAAATACTCAACATCTCTAAACATCATGGAAATGCAAATCAAAACCACAATGAGATATCACTTAACCCCAGTGAGAATGGCCTTTATCAAAAAATCTCCAAACAATAAATGCTGGCGTGGTTGCGGAGACAGAGGAACACTCCTACACTGCTGTTGGGACTGCAAACTAGTTCAACCTCTGTGGAAAGCAATATGGAGATACTTTAAAGCGATACAACTGAATCTACCATTTGATCCAGCAATCCCATTGCTGGGCATCTACCCAAATGATCCAATGACACTCTACAAAAAAGATACCTGCACTCAAATGTTTATAGCAGCACAATTCATAATTGCAAGGCTGTGGAAACAGCCCAAGTGCCCATCAATCCAAGAATGGATTAATAAAATGTGGTATATGTATACCATGGAGTACTATTCAGCTCTAAGAAACAATGGTGATATAGCACATCTTATATTTTCCTGGTTAGAGCTGGAACACACACTACTAAGTGAAGTATCCCAAAAATGGAAAAACAAGCACCAGATATATTCTCCAGCAAACTGGTATTAACTGAGTAGCACCTAAGTGGACATATAGGTACTACAGTAATAAGGTATTGGGCAGGTGGGATGGGGGAGGGGGGCGGGTATATACATACGTAATGAGTGAGATGTGCACCATCTAGGGGATGGTCATGATGGAGACTCAGACTTTTGGGGGGAGGGGGGGAAATGGGCATTTATTGAAACCTTAAAATCTGTACCCCTATAATATTCTGAAAAAAAAAGTCCCAAAACAATAAATCCTGGCATAGATATGGAGAGATAGAAATATTCATATACTGCTGGCTGGTGGGACTACAAACTAGTACCACCTTTGTGGAAAGCAATATGGAGATACCTCAAAGAGATACAAGTTGAGCTACCATTTGATCCAGCAATCCCACTACTGGTCATCTACCCAGACGAATAAAGGACATTCTATACAAGAAACATCTGCACTAGGGTGTTATAGCAGCACAGTTAACAATTGCAAAGATGTGGAAACAACTCAAGTGCCCATCAATCCATGAGTGGATTAATAAAACGTGGTATATGTATGACATGGATTTCTACTCAGCCACAAAAAACAATGGTGGTCTAGCACATCTTATATAATCTTTGATAGAGCTGGAGCCCATTCTACTAATTGAAGTATCCCCAAAAGGGAAAAATAAGCACCACGTGTACTCACCATCAAATTGGTATTAACTGATCAACACTTATGTGCACATATAATAATAACATGCATTGGGTGTTGGGCAGGTGGGAGGGAGGAGGCGGGGGTTGGTATATACAAACCTAATGGGTTTGGTGCACACCATCTGAGGATGGACATGCTTGAAGCTCTGCCTAAGGTGAGGCATAGGCATTATATGTAAGCTAAGCATTTGTACTTCCGTAATAGGCTGAAATTTAAAAAAAATAAATTTTATTGGATTAGGAATTTTTGTTAAAAAAATAAACTTTACCTTCTCTTCTTAAAAAGAGTAATGATTTTAGATGATAAGTATGGTAATTTCTTTCACTATAGTAACTATTTTACTATCTGTATGTATTCTATAATATCATGTTGTAAATCTCAAGTATATACAATAAAATGTATATATAAAAATAATACTAGATAACAGTGAATGATAATTGCTCTATTAACCATTTATTTCTGATCATTACCTCATTAAGAGAGATTGTTTTTCCTCTCTTTTAAACAGAGTATCTCAGTGTGATAAGCTACACACTGTTCAGAGAAAGTGGACTTATACAGAAGCTCAGACTATTTTCTTTGGTGTTATCACTACTTAGGGTTTCCTCCAAGGAAGGTGTACCCTTGACAGTCTCTGGTTATTTTATTCAGTTCACCAGAATAAGACTATAGGTATGTAGAGCATAGAAAGAGGAGATGTTTTAAATATATCTAATCATTGTTTATGATGGTTAACTTATAGTAGAATATTTAATAATTTATAATCAAATATTCAATGAGGTTATAAATTAACTGAGGTGGAATTTTTTTCAAAGTCATGGAATCCCTCTAGATTTTTCTGTCTGAAACATCTCTACCCTATCACACTTTCCTTTGGAAATTGGCAGTATTTTTGTAGTGTTATATTTAATATCTAATAATTTTATTTTCTCATATGTCAATATCTGTCTATCTGGGAAAGTCAGTGAGTCTTATATATTCACAAAGCAATATTTGTAGGTCAGGCTTACATGTAATACATTTTAAGAATTAATTATTTTGTATTAAGAGATGAGGATTATTTCTAAAAGAGTTTTTATCTGTTATTAGGTCCTAAGTGAGGCCATGTTGCAAAGCCAATGAAGAGCATTGGTTACATCAATCTGGGTTTATTGTGTTTTTACACTGAATTTCAACAGGGGAAAAAAGACTTTATATTATATAATTAACCTCTGTCTGAGTCAATTGATTATCCTAATACTACTACTTCTATGCTAATTACTACTTCTAATACTGAATCAAAGTCTTGGAAAGATAAAGTTATAGCTAATTTATGGATGGATCAAGGAAAGTTATTTGATTAGACTGAAGTTGAAGCAGTGTGTTGTGGCAGAAGGAAGAATGAACTAGACAATAGAAAATTTCCAGTCCCAGGTTGGCTGGGCAAGTTGGTGTTTGTGTGATTTTATGTAAGTAACTTAACTTCTCTTGGTTTTAGCTTCCCCATCTGTAATATGAGGAAATGTACATGGTTGCTACTGTAAATATTTATCATCACCTTTAAAATATTTTTCAAATTCATAATATTATGTAAAGGTAGTTCACCATTAAGGTTTTACAAATCTAGGATAGAGATATTTCCACTAAAAGTGATTATAGAAATAAAACCTTGGTTTCCAATGAGTACACATTATACATAATAACTGGTGAAATAATTAAATATAAACTAGAAAAACACATTTATCACCTTGTATTATATATAGATTATACAATCTTAATTATTTCATAAGATTTTATACTATCAGTAGGATATATAGTCTGATAAAGAATTTAAGGCAGAGAACAAAATTCAGATTATTACAGAAAATAATATAGGATATAATGTGATAAAAGCGATAAAAATACTGCTATATCTGTTTTACTTTGAGGACACACTAAAAGAAAAAACTCACCGTGAGTTCTCTGTCACTCATTCTTCCCATACATGGCAAAGGAATTAAAGCAAATGTGAAGATCCAAGATTATCATAGGAAACCTAATTAAAATGTTATCAATGAGGTCATTTTATATACACTGGCTGGGTATATTTCAGCAGTGAAAGGCTATTACTTTGCTATAATAGGAGAAATATCAATGCATGCCTATCATTTAGAGATTTCTAGTTGAATCAGAATATTGCTTTGTTCTTGGCTAATGTGCATATTGTTATATGGATAAACATAAAATAAGTTGGAGTTATAAAAATAATAATACTACATACATATTTTATGCCACTTTGCACTATTTAAAAGTGCTTTTTATATAATTTCCTGTTTCTTCATTTGAAGTCATTACAAATTTTGAAAATCTTGTCTTAAGTTCTATACATTCTTATCATAAACTGCCTTTCTAGGTAACCAAAAAGTTCTAAGAGCAGGGAAATTAGTATATATCATTCCAAATGAAATTTATTTGGTTTCTAAGTTAATGTCACTAATAAAACTCTGCAGTATAATAATGCAATGAGTCTACAGTAATTTAATACTAAATAAAGCTTATAATACTTAATACTAAATAAAGCTTATAATATTGATCTTTCTGAGTTGTTACATTGGCTTTTTTTGTTTGCTTTTTGATATAACTTCTCTTTTTTATTTCAGCATATTATGGGGGTACAAATGTTCAGGTTACATGTGTTGCCTTCCCCCCTTTCCCCTTGGAGTCAGAGCTTCAAGCGTGTCCATCCCCCAGATGGTGCGCATCGCACTCATTATGTATGCATATACCCATCCCCTCCTCCTCCCTCCCATCTGCCTGATGCCCGATAAATGTACATCTGCTTTTAAAGGGAAATGAAACGTAACACCTGGGACTATAGCATTGATCATAATATTGTCATTGTCAAAGCCTCACTGTTGTTGGTTTACTTCTAAGATAAAGTAAAGTTCAGCCTACCTTTATTTATTTATTTATTGAGACAAGAGTCTCGCTTTGTTGCCCAGGCTAGAGTGAGTGCTGTGGCTTCAGCCTAGCTCACAGCAACCTCAATCTCCTGGGCTCAAGCAATCCTACTGCCTCAGCCTCCTGAGTGGCTGGGACTACAGGCATGTGCCACCATGCCTGGGTAATCTTTTCTATATATATTAGTTGGCCAATTAATTTCTTTCTATTTATAGTGGAGATGGGCTCTTGCTCTTGCTCAGGCTGGTTTCGAACTCCTGACCTCGAGCAATCTGCCCACCTTGGCCTCCCAGAGTGCTAGGATTACAGGCCTGAGACACCATGCCTGGCCTCAGCCTACCTTTAAATCAGGTGATTAATTTACTGGAGCTGCAATATGAGGTTTCCAGTTAGTTTCAATAAGGAGAGTTTCCCTGTAGAAATCCTGACTCCTAATTTTTATAGATGCTGCAGGCATCAGATGCTTACTTGCATTGTCTTTCCAGTAGTACAATGTGTTTACATCTGCTCTGAGTATTTAAAGATATATATTATTAAAAGAATTTATGTAAAGCATAGTTGTCCATTAAAAACAGATGTATACATTAAATGAGGCTTGGAGATGATCTGTCTTCATGATGTCATGGAAATATCAAAGATTTAAAAGTAGCAAATTTCATTGAAATTTCATTAAATGAAATACTTTAGCCTGTTTGAAATCTTCTGACATTCTTGGCAATCTTATCACCTCTTAAAAGACTGCTTTCTAGGCTATTGCTTAAGTGATCAATATATATTGCCTTTTTGCATGATGATCTACAAATTCAAGAATTTCTTAAAAACCTTCAACAAGACTAGTGACATTCAAATTTAACATCTAAATAACCATGGAATGCAGAGTTCTAAATCATTTTTGACAGAAGAGGTAAATAATAGATTTTTTATATATTCAGTTCAGGAATTCTAAAGGAACGTATTATAAACATGTGACTCCCAGAAGAATGTGCTACTTGTGTCTGCAAAAATTTTTTCTTGCTTTATCCTCTATTTACATTCACCTTTAGTTTAAGAACCGGATGGATCTGAAAACCAGGAAGCTTTGGGATAGAAAGGAAAGATAAAGAAAGGCTAAATCTATAAATGCCATGTAAACTACCCAGAGATCTGATTGGATTCTTCATGTTTACTGTATTAGGGTGATGATAACAGAAAGGAAATGACATAGGTATTTGCAGATTATATTATCTGCACTTTTTGAAATGCTTGGTCATCAATCTTTCCATATTTAAAAGAAAAATCTGTTAAATCCTCACAAATATTTTGTAAGATTCTTTGGATTTCTAAATGATTCCTGAGAATATTACTAATTGGGGAATACTAAGTTAAAAAGAATCACGTACAAATATAATCCTTGGATATAAGGAGGTCATCAAACTTCTTATTAGGTGACCAGCTTTAATCAAAACATACTTTGCATATAGTATCTATATTTGAGAATGTTGGGGAAATTGGAGTTTCTGACAATTGGCTAACACTTTCTAATATGTCGATCATTATACAAATGGAGTATATAAAGCAGGAGTCTCACTTTAATATTCTTCAGTCTATGTCAGAGTAAGGCAAATAAAATATTCAGAATTGTTGCTGACTGCCTTAACGTGGGTTATACTATCAATCTTTTCTTTCTCTTTTTCCTTAGCTTTCTAGAAACTTGAGATTCTCATATGATGCTCTCTCCCTCTTTTTGTGTGTTTGTCCTTAAGTATTTTTTGTAAAGTAATTAAAAAGGCTTATTTTAGTAACTAATTTATGTCAGATCAAATGAAAAACTGACAGCTAAGAATAAAATTCAGCTCTAGCAAGGAGGCTTTTTACAAAGGATCTTTGCATTTATTTCGGTAACTTCCTGATAGTAATGAAACCATCTTGTTTCACTATTTCTGCAGTACTCTGAAAATGAAGCTTCTCTACTTACTTTGTGTTGTGTCGCATAATTGCTGAACAAGCACTCAAAAGAAAAAAAAAAAGGAAAGGAGGGAAAGCAAGTACACCCTAAGATATTCTGCCAGGTGCATGGTGTGTCATTCAAATATATATGTGAAGGAGAAGGTTTGTAAAACAAAAATTGCAAAAAGCATGTTTTCACAGTTTGTTTAAAGAAGAATGCATAAAGAAGTTTTTCTGAGATAAAGATGAAAAATATACACGGGGGCAGATGGTGCTATTTCCCTGCTGTTGGGACTGACAGATCAGTACCAAAGTGGCATCAGGGCAGGGAGGTATCAGCTTCAGTAATGGAGAGATGTCTAGGGGAAAGATTGCTCTATCATGGTGATGGGATCCTAGCATGTTATAAATCGAAGATTGTTCTTTCCTGCCACTGAGATGAGAAGTTCTTTCTCCTTTCCAGAATGAAATGTCAGACAGAGACAAGGAACAGATTAAAACAAAAAGTAGGAGAAAGTTTTATCTCTTTAACATAAATCTCCAGGGGAGACAATGTAGTGCCAATCTCCAACTTAAACATGAGGTAAAGAAGAAAATGTCCCCTTTTAGCAATTCTTTCTTATCCTAGCATTCAGAATAAGTATATTATGACAAAATTTCTCTATCTCTTTTATTAATTTCAGAATATTATGGTGGTACAAACATTTTCATTAAATATAATGCCTTTGCCTTGCCCAAGCCAGGGCTACAAGCATGCCCATCCATGACACAGTGCACTCCATATTCATTAGTTGTGAGTTTACCCACCTCTACCACCCCCTCCTACCTGACCAGCACCCAATGAATATTACTGCCATGTGAGCAACTTAGTGTTGATCAGTTAGTACCAATTTGATGGTGAGTACGTGTGGTGTATGTTTCTCAATTCTTGTGCTACCTCATGTTGAAAGATGGGCTCAAGCTCTGTCCAGGATAATATAAGAGGTGCTAGTTCACCATTGATTTTTGTAGTTGAGTAGTATTCCATGGTATACATATGCCACATTTTATTAATCCATGCATGCGTTGATGGGCACTTGAGTTATTCTACATATTTGCAATTGAGAATTGTGCTGCCATAAATACTCGAGTGCAGATGTTTCTTTATTATAGAATAATAATAATAATAATAATTATGTTCCTTTGGGTTGATGCCTAGTAGTGGGAATGCTGGATCAAAACTTGTCTGGTTCTAATTCTAAGCGGGAATGCTTTTAATTTTTCCTGCTGCAGTATGATATTGGCTGTAGGTTTATTGTATGTGGCCCTAATAATTTTAAAGTATGTCCCAACAATGGCTATTTTGTTAAGAGTTTTTATCATAAAAGTGTGCTGGATTTGGTCAAATGCTTTTTATGTGTCTATTGAGAGAATCATAACTTGGTTCTTTTTAAAAATTTGAACCAGAAAACTTTTAATAGACTCACATTTTTGATTTGGAATGAAAGATGTATTAAGCTGGGATGATAATTCAGTTAGAAGCAGGTAGAGTGTGTAGTGAAGGCTGTAGAGTTTAGCTTTTGATTTCTGGCCAATGAGCTCTTCCACGTAAGTAACTCTGTAATTTTAGTCTAGATACTTACCCTATTTGAGTGTAGATCTCCTGATCAGTAAACTGGGAATAATAATACTGATCTCATAAATGAGATGACATATAAAAACAATCTAGAACTGTAACTTGTACATAACTAATAACTAGTAGTTGAAAAGTGTTAGCCTCCTTTCTTTCCCACCAATCTATGTTAACCTATATAGCCAACATTTGGCTTTTCCTAGAAATAATTACATTATTTAACTAATTAAATAATTATTTCCTAGAAATAGTTAAATGGGGACAAAATGATATTTTTGATAAGTTTTAAAAATGTTATTTTAGTGCATCAAGATGATATTAGTGAAGTTCTATATAAATCACTAAGTAACCAAAACTGATTGTATTTTAATAAAATTAAAGGAAACACACTTAATTTAGAAAATAAAAATTTCCAATAAAGTATCTAGGGTAAAATAATTATATGAGAACGGTTATAACCTTATCATCATCATTTTAGCCACAGGTTGATTGAATGATCTCCTTAATCCCCATGTAAAGATTATTAGCAAAGGCAGAAATGAACAGGAAGTCTTATTTCTTTATATTTAGCTCTCTGGCTTTTGGTTCATAAAATTTGTCACTGGGCAAGCTAAATTCACATAGGGATTTTCTTAAAAAAAAAAAAAAGTACAGCAGAAAACAAAACTAGTGGAAAAAGCACATAATATGGAGTATATGGAGTGAGGTACTTCTAGGGAAACATATGCAACATTGGTGAAGATACTAATTGATGTATATACTAATTAATCATCATAGTTGTCAGCTATTTTGACCAAAATACCAGAGTATAACTTTCTCCTGAAGAGAGAAATGCCATTGATCTCCAAGATAAGAATTATAGTAAAAGTAAAGAAAGATATTCTTACAAAATAATGCATTATATTAAGGAAGCAGTTCTCAAAGTATGGGGCCCTAAGATGCTTCCAAAGGGTCCACAAGCCCCTCTCTTTTCCAACTACATATGTGTGTGAGGCTGTATTTTCTCCCTATACTTGAACCAAAACAAATAACATCAAATTGAATGCAAAACCAGATGTGAGAATCCAACTTTATTCTGAATTTACAGAAAATGTAAAACAATGCCATTCTTCTCACTAAATCTTTTGCTTATTTGTTTGTTTTAGAAAATAGTTATTTTTTCAGATAATGGTTTTATTGTTATTTTTAATGAATTAATAAGGTAGAAAACGGTCTTGAGACCAAACTCTCTGAAAATCACTGATTTAAGTTATAAGATTTTTGTATTTAGAGATTAGATCTTCATATCATTTTGTATGTGTGTATATTCGTGTGTATGTATGTATACTCTGCTTATAAAAGTAAAATATATGTTAGCAAACATTTGGGAATTTGTGTAAAGTTAAATATAAATCCTCTATATTCTCACAATCCAGAGATATTGTACCATCTTCCCTCATTTCTTCTATGCATACATCTACATATTTATTTAAATAACATTAAAATCATAAAGTATACATATTTCTGTATCTTTTATCTTTCACTTAACTTTATATTGTGAATGATTTTGAAATGTTTTTAATAATCTTTAGAAACATGCTTTTTAATGAGTGTGTGGTGATCCTTCAAATAAAACCCTTAAACATTGTACTGATGGGCATATAGATTATATTTTTAGGGGTCATTATCATGTTAATCATCACTCTTTTCATCATATCTAACATTAAGCTGTAACTATATTCTAGGCACTGTGCTAAACTCTTTACATACCTTATCACGTTTAATCTACTTTTGGAGTATCTAGCTATTTCCTTCAAGAAATGGTCTTCCTCTTTATTTCATCCCTTCAACGATTTCTGTCATTGGATCTGGTTGGCAGATCATATTAAAAGGGAGTGAGACATATTGAACTATCTCTTGCTCTTAATATAATATGTGAGAAACAAAGGAAAAAATCTAATTATTTCAAACTAATTCATTCTAATGACAATAACCACATAAAATATTGTTACTATGGTTTTATTTTTTGATTTCGTTTGATATGACTAGCCAAGACCCCTTCTCTCTCTCCCTCTGTATCCTAGTCAAGATTCTTAGGGTGGTGGAATTTGCTGTAGTTAGTTTAGTTAGAAACACAACAGATATGGGTCCAGATCTGATAGGGGCCAGATAGCCTTAAAGTCAAAGAAATTCCACCTCACAGATATGTAATGCACTACTAATTCCATTCTGCTCCTTTAAGAATTCATGGCATCGGTTATTAGGACAATCAGGTAAGAGAATGTGGATAACTCACTATAAGCCATCCATAAGGATGGCTGAGTACTAATGACATTTTTGCATATTGGACAAGAAATATTTTCCAGGATAAAGAATTGAATATTGATTGCTTCATTTTCATACAGTTCTGTTTAAATTTTTTATCAGAAAGTTGTCCATATTTGAAGCTTGGATTTGCAGGTTAGGGTTTTTGAAAGGCACATTCTAAAGGTCCTAGACATGGAATTGAAAGCACATCATGTTTACTGAAGTATCAAACTCTGGGAAACAGTTTTCTTTAGCTTAATTTAAAATCTGTTCTATTTTTCCCTTTGTAAATGTGACCCGTCTGATTAAATTAGTTAGGGAAGTCAGAGGCTAAGGGTCAGATTTTGCCTCTCATCTGCATCTGCAATATCAATTGAAATAAGTGATTATTTTTCATTACAGTTAAGATTATCTATTGCAAATATTTTAATATCATTTCCTATAGTTAACTTATGCATTATGCTTTTTTAAATCTTGCATCTTAATAGAAACTCAGAAGTATCGCAGCTAGCTGTGAGACCATGTTCTTAAAACTGATGATCTAAATGCTTGAAGGGACAAGAATACTTAGTCTAATACATTTTCCCATGTATATATTTATGTGTCACATGTAACTTCAAAGTTTTATTCTTTGAATAACTTCTTATTTATAGAACAAAATAATTGCTCAGAAGGTACCCATGTTGGTGGTGACAAGACTCATTAATTGTTTAAATAGTGTTATTCAGTACATCATTAAAATACATGGCAGAAATTGTCTATTTTAGTGTGCTTACCCATATATCAAATATAAAATGTTATTAATGTTCTGAGTTGAGGAGACTTTGGCTAATATTTGAATGGGTTTATTGTCATCCAACCTTTTGGGAATCTTTCTTTTCTTTAAGGAGATAAATTGAAAGGTAACTTTTATTTTTATAGATAATTGTGACATGAACATTTAAAAATGAAATGCTTAATTGAGTCATGAATAAGTGGAAACAGATTTGTCTGTCAAAAAATATATAGCAGTATTCTTTGATTAATATCAAAATCTAATCTAAAATAGTTTTAGCCATTTCATACAGGTGACATCTGTGCTTAAATATAATTTTCTTTCCCTGTTCTGGCATGACTGTTAATTACTTACTCAGTGTACTTCAACATTTAGTTAATAAATATGTCAAGCTTTTACCATAGTGTTCTTTTTGCAGAGTAGTGAATTTGCAATTAGTTTTAGATTTACAACATGGTGACAGACAGTGCTGTATAAATAGAGGTTAAACACACAATTTACATATTAATTTCATGATTCATTTATTCAATGATTTATGTGGATATAGATTTATTTAATCTCTGTGCTGTAGTTGTTTCAGGCATGACAAAAGGAATCACTATACTAGCAGAGAAGTAAAGACATCTGTATTAGACTACAGGAAGTTGAGGGGGAAATAAAAAAGATTTAGAAACACAATGATTCAATATCTTTAATCTCCAATAGGCAAGTGAAAAGTAAAAAGGGATTTTTAAAAAGATCTCATCTGAAAATACTAAGAGTAGAGGACAAGTTTACCAGCTAGCACAGCATCTTGCACACAGTAGGAACTGAAATATTAGTTAAATTTTTTAATAATATTTACAAATACAATTTATAATATTGGAAAACACAGTTTAAAAATACAATGATATTTGCAAAAAGTGACCTGAAGTTGAGGATCATAATATATTTTTAAGACTAAACTTTGAGAAACTTTGAGAAAATCCCTTTTATCTAACTTCTATTAATTGGCCTTGATTCCTCATGACAAGCACCCCCATATTAAAAAGACCCTATTCTTATCCATTCATGCAGCTTTATTTGATATTCTTGGTCATATTATTGATGCAATGTCAAATATAGATTATAATTAGTAAGATATTTTCTTTCTGCTTAATTTATTAGAAATATTACTATGTCTGAAGGATTGAAATTGGCTGTTATGTAACAAAAAAAAATACCCCTCAAATTTGTAGTGGACATAACTCAGCTTTAATTTGATCTACTTAAAGTTTTCAACATATTTCGAAAAAGATCTATTTAAGTTAGGTAAATGCTATGTAGACTCTTTGCAATATCAAAACCTTATGATTAATCAGTTTAAACCAGATAAAACTTACTAGTTACAATAATATTCCTGAAACAACCTGTGGTCCTCAAAATGACTTTATTTTGTCCCCTTTTAAATATGAGCAGCAGTTATTGTGGAGAATCTTAACTTAGTACTGGGTGATTGACCTTGTTTCGTTCTTGAGAAGGTTATTCCCTACTAACCCAATGTTCTCAAGAACCTCTCCTATGTGAAGGCACAGATGTAAAACCCAGTAATGCTCAGGAAGGACTGTGGAATGCTTTAACAGGTCACTGAACTTCATTCCCCCAATAGGTGAACTACTTTGGACATCTTTGCACCAAGCATGTACCTTTTCAAGCCACTAAGGTTAACATTTAGTGAAAGAGCCAGAATTTTGGAAATGAAATGCTATTGGTTTCAAACAATACCAAACCCAGGCATCATTAATTTAATTTAATAAATCGGTTCAATATGCATTTATTTAGTCCTTACTTTATGCTAGGCCCTTTTACATATTCTGGAGATCTCATTTAATCCTCCCTCACATACCCCTCAATAAGGCATTATTAAATCCATTTTGCACATGAAAAATATGAGTCTCTGAGAGGTTACTTGGCTTGTCCCAAGGCCAATTTATGAGGATTGGAACCCAAATGGGTCTGGCTCTAAAGAGTTACTTTTTCATCTACGTCATGCTGTCCCCCATTAAAGGTTGGAATTAAGGTGTTTACAAAGGGACCTAACGTATCCCAAGAAGTAAAATTAAAGGATCTAATCCATGGTGCTCAATCTTTATCCTTGGCAACATCAGTTCAACTCTTAATGTTGCCCAATCTAACAGTGTCTATGATGCTTCCAGTAGTTTTAGCTGTTTTACTTAGTAGACAGAATTGTCTTCCATTGTCTGTGTTGCCCTTTGTCAGTGGTTAAAATACAGTTGTTTCTCATGTTCAGAGCTCTCATGTACTTCAGAGAAGTTCTAAGAGCCAAAGAGTTAAATGACTAATAAGTAAATGTTTTCATTTACATCACAATTTTTTATACTTCTTCACTCAGTAATGTCTTGGCATTTTTCTTTAGTGTAGCAGTTTCTTGTGATTTCACTGGAAAGAGATGAGAACCTATTTCCAGTGAAGGTAATATGCAAATACATGACATGTGTTGGATCCTTGAGGTAATCTAATGACACAATACAGGGAGATTTAGTGGAAAATAAATCTGACTTTAGTGGAAAAACCCATAACATCAAAACAATCGGTGAGTATGCAAACAAAATTTCAAAAAACAATGCTTTGGTTCTTCTTCCTCTAATGGTTCTTATCCCCTTTCTTCACTATATTTTCCACTGCTTTGTCACTTTCCAAAGAGTGAGGCAGAGATTAAGACTTCATTTCATACAGAGATATCTTCTTACTAGGGAATTAAGACTTGGTTTCATCTGTAGACATCTTCTGATTATTTAAAATTGACAGCAAAAAAAGTGATGGACTTAAAATTCTCAAAAGTTATTGACTAGCAGTGGATAATGGAGAGGAATTCCTGGGAGGAAAGTGCTTAATGGAGTATATTGCATTCTGGGGCCCATACATGAAATTATAACTATCCCCATTTGCTGAGCATTTACTAGGAACTTCTCAAGTTGAGCAAATGGAGGTGAATAAAATAAAATAAGCCCCTTCCCATTAAGTTAACTTATTATAGCCTTCTACACTGTCAAGCTGTCTTTTCAGCCAATGACTAATACCACCTAGAGCTTGAATATGGAGGAAAATTGAAGAAGTAGGGTGGGTGAAATGATCATTTTCAACAGTAGATAGCCTAGAAAAAGGCAATTTAATGAATTAACAAGCAGGTTCATTCTTAGCCAGATTTCAAATATGGTCTGTAAAATAAACACTTGAAAGCTAAGGGCAAGAGAGAGTGTTGAGGCTTACATATTCTTCTTCCATATAGATCCACAAAACTGAATCAATTGCATTTACCTTTATTTAAATAATTTGCATATATCAGCAGTATATTCTCATCTTGGTTTATACATGAGTTTCTTTTTTCTTACTGGACATAGAGTTAAATCTCACTTTTAAATCCCCTGAAATTGTAATGTAATGAGTAGCTGACTATAGGGAGCAGGTGTCAAACAATATTTAAATGACATTCTCAACAATATAAATATTGAGCCACTCTGTCACATTGGTGATAGAATAATATGCTCCCCCCCCCAAAAAAAAAATCCCATTCATTGTATACCGCCTCTGACATTTGTTCTTCAGGAATTATATGCAGTTTATCTTCTGAGCTGGAGCCTTTTATCAGCACAGCAGTTGAACTACAGTGTAAAAAATGGTAATTGAGTATTTTATCAAATGCTTCTAACAAAACGGACTTTGCAAGTCGTAAATGAAGATTAAAACCGTTGCTTGCAGGGATGAACAAATTGGAATGATTTATTATCTGAAACATCAATATGTCACTGTTCAGAAATAAAATGAAAAGAAGCAAACAACCCCAGCTCCCTCTCCCCACACCCAGACATATGCACCCAAATCACCCTTAGTTGCAGCCAAAGCAGTGGAAGGTAAGTACGTTTTAATTACTTGTGCTAGCAAAATCGCTAAGGAAAAAGACAAGAGAAAAAGCATCATAATAATAGGCCAGCTGCTGAAGGACATTATATAAGGAAAAGAGACAGTAATAAAAGAATTGTGTCAAAGGAAAGCAACTATGAATGTGTATTCCAGTGCTCCTAATTACACAAGGAGGATTAAATATAATAGATGGGGCAATTTAGAAAAGTGAATTTACTACTTATGTTTAACACCTAAGTAGCCAATGCTTTTAAAATAGGCTTAATCTCACTTATCTAAAATAACTTTAAAGAATAATGATATTACAAGAATATACATCACAGGAGTATTTTGTCTTAATCATTTAAATTTTAGGATGATTTGTATTAGATGCAGCATTGTGTATATTCAGATTGGAGACACCAAGTAGATTAACCTCGTAAAACTTGCTTATAGGGAGCTGATGTGTTTTTCTTGAATTTTATTAAACTGAACACTAAGGTTTCCTTTTTTTTTTTTTTTTAAGAAAAAGGTCAGAATTAAGTTGAGTAAAAAAGAAACTCCCCTTTTGTGACAGTTCAAGCTGCTAAAATTGGTGTCTTGATTTTGGGGCATGTCATTGAATAAGAATGTTTAGCTTCCTTCCAGGCTACCAGCAGGATGTCATTGTCTTTGCTGTTCATTCTCTGTGTGAATCTAAGACTTTACTTCTCTCACTCATGGCTGCTCACTAAATACAAATCAAATGAGCTTACATCAGTAGAAAGAAACCCAGGCTGGGACATTTTTAAGGCATATGAAAAATAATTAGGTACAGCTCTTTTGGTTTGCATAAAAGATGTTTTATTTTCTTCTCTCATTGCCCCCAAATTTTTAGCTCTTTTAGATTTTTTTGACATAAAGTTCAAGAGGCAATTGATTGTCAGTTACATGCAAAGCCTAGTATAATTTTCTAAAGAAGTCATAAATGGTTGAATAATATTTTAAAAATCTTAGGAATCTTCTTTTCCCCCATTTTTTCAGTCACATGGAAACAAAATGATTTTCTGAATATAATTTATGCTTAAAATATTTCTCTGATTTATATGTTGTAAGCAACTTAGAAAACTGGATTAATCTGGAAGGATATACCTAGATTTGAGCAAAGCTAGCCAATTTGTAGAAAGAAAAACAAAATATAAAATCAGATTACTAACTTGCACCTGGGAGAGAACATTCTGAATTAATGAAAAGATTGTGTTACAGGATATTTTTAAAAATTATAATTTTTCATGTACATTCAGTAACTTAAATTACTCTTTTCTGGCCACTGTCAGAGACTTCTAATGAATAGATATTTACATACATTTATTATGGGAAAGGCTTTAAGTTCTTAAGTAACTTGTTCTCTCAGATGGGCTAAACCAGCTCAACTACAAGTTGATTTACACCTTTAATAAGTTTTGCAAACTCATTTTTATTAGGTAGTACAAAGGTATTCAACATTTTTGTCTGTGAAACTGCAAGGTTATATCCTTTATATTACAGGCCTGATATCTTTACTGGTTCTGCCCAATCCAGGTTAAATGGATAGTTCAAACTCATGAACTTTTAAAAACCTGAACATGTTACAAAACTGTTCTCTTACAATTATACTAACAATGTATTACTATGTGTGACTATTTGTGTTACAATGCAAAATCTTTTCCAAGGCTTCTATTTTTATAAGAACTGGGGATATTATATCATTGAAAGAGGTATGATGATATTATAAAAAAAAACTGGTGGCCTTGTCCTCTATTTTTACAGTTCATGGCACTGTGCTATATAGATTTGTTCCTCACTGTGAAGGCCAATCAACTGATTTATTTTGGACTGGAGGAAAAGAATTCCCAAGTTCTGAGCTCTCTGTGGGAAACATCCTCTATCATGATTATTGGAGAACCAAGGGTGCATGGGGAGTTTGGAGGGGGTGGGTACAAAGCCATCTTACAAGTTCTAACCAATAAGCCAGCATTAAAATGTGCAGAAAATCAGTGCATACTATGAAGAGTGGATGTGTCAGTTCCTTGTGCTTTCATGTTTTACTAGAAGCACTTCCATTTATAAATTGATGCACATTGGTGACACTACTGTGTGAACTAAAATGAAATTTTAAGGCTCCCCCCCTCCACCAGTTGACTGAATGGACCCCCTCGTGGTCAAAGGAATATGCTAAAACTAAATTGTCTGCCAGGAGAAGGGAGGTCAGACATGTCTCATCATGCCCACCTCCCTTCTTGGAGACATCCTTTGTAACAGGCCTAAGAGTATGCAAGACAAACCTGCAGGTCCTCAATTTACACAACAAATCTATGTCTGGTGGCTTATCTCTGATAACAGCTCCTTATGTTAAAACATTCCAAGCCTTTAGACAAAGCTTCATGTCTTTAACCAATTACAATCCAAAGGATCTTTAAACCCACCTATAACCTATAAGCCCCTGCTTCGAGATGTCCCACCTTTTTGGGCCAAACCAATGTATGCCTCCATATATTGATTTATGAGTTTACCTGTAACCCCTGTCTCCCTGAAATGTATAAAAACCAAACTGTAACCCAGTCACATTGAGTCCACTAGCTCAAGGCCTCTTGGCAGTGGCTCTGGGTCATCGTCCTCAAATTTGGCTCAGAATAAATCTCTTTAAAATTATTTTACAGAGTTTTGCTTTTTCCGCTGACAACTATGAGTTGGATGAGTGGTGAAATAGAGTCACCCAATCTTCCTAGAGAAGGGGTCCTCAAACTACGGCCTGAGGGCCACATGAGGCTTGCCAAGGACATTTATCCTGCCCGCTGGGTGTTTTTGCCACCACTGCCTGTCCTGCTTAGCAGCCGACTAGTCCCGGGCCCATAGTGTGCATGTGTGGAATGTGAGCTGCACTCTCCAATGGCCCTCCAACAGTCTGAGGGACAGTAAACTGGCCCCCTGTTTAAAAAGTTTGAGGACCCCTGTCCTAGAGTATAGGGATGTCTTTTCCTTAAGGAAACTTATATATTTACCTCTAATAGTGCATATTTTATTAAGTTTCTAAAATACTAACGTCACCCTTTCCATTCTAAAAGACTTGATAACAGTTTTTATTTTCCCTTTCTGTTGATGACCAATTCTTCTAGAGGACAGGTAAAGGTTAAAATTTTCAAAAACATAAAACATTACCTAATTTTTGTCTTTAGTGATTAGACTTTTTTTTTTCCATTCACCATTGAATCACAACCCCAGTAACATTACTGTTTTAGCTTTTCAAGAAGTACTAACTAAATAAAGGTACTCTGGTAGGCACACCCTATCTTTGAATCAAAATTATGAATGTTGAGTCAGTATATTTGCACACATTATAAAATCAGAGATTAATGACTAAAGCATTAATTGTGCCTTTATTTCTTTAATCAGCACTTTTGTTAGAGTTGCTAGTGTTCTAGCAATTTTGCATCTTATGAAAGAGATGGTGCCTGCTAAAGTATTCCATAGATACTGAGATCAGAGAAAAATAGGAGGCATTTCATTCTCTTAAAGAGGAACTTTTGTGGAGGAGAGATTTCTTTTTAAAGGGAGGTGAGGTTGGAGATTGGAATGGAAACATGTCTGGTATATGGCAAAGTTATCTACACAATACACATAAATATAATGATCACATCTGTTTATGTGTATTATGTAGATAATGCTAACTTTTAGTTATATTTATAGGTATGATCATGTTATTTATGCATGTAATATAGATAGTATTATGTATATGCATGTGTGTATGTGTGTGTATGTATATATATATAGTGTGTGTGTGTGTGTGTTTGGGTGTAGATGAAAGAGCTACTTTGTCACTCTGTATGTAAAGCTGAAGGGATTTCAACTTACAAAGTTAATTTGTTCAAAACTGTAACTTGAGTTTAGAGAAAGTTCAGTGGTTTTCAATCTTTATCATGCATTAGAATTCCCTGGAGGGTTTGTTAAGACACAAATTGCTGGGCCCCAGCCGCTAAATTTCTGATTGGGTAGGTTTGAGATGGAACTGATAATTTGCATTTCTAACAAATTCCCAGGTAAATGCTGATGTTGTTAGTCTAGAGACCACATTGAGAAGCTCTGTTTACAATCAGTCTACTATATTTCATTTTCACATTTAATTTATCTTAACTGTTGTAGAAAACGTTTTCTACAACCATAGTTAACAAAATGACTTAAAACAAGTTCCTGAAACTTGTAGTTCTCTTATCTATAGATTGAAGAGACTAGATTTGGATAATTTTGAAGGCCACTACAAAACTGACATTCTAAAAACAATAAAAGATAATGGCAGTTGATAATATCAAAGCATATAATTTTATCTACTACATGTCTTCATGCAAGGTTTCATGTAATATATCGCATGCAAATTTGTAGCTTGATTTGTAAGCAGAATAGCTTAGTAGTTAATAGTGTAGGTTCTCCAACAAACTGGGTTTGAGTGCTGGTTTTGCCATTAACTAGGAGTGCGACCTTGGTCATGTTGCTTAACTTCTCTGTGCCTCAGTTTTCTCCATATCTTATCTGGTTCCTCCCTTGTAGGGTTGTGAAGAATAAATTATACCATACGTTTGAAGTTCATAAAGTATGTTTCTTCCCCACAATAGGTGCCATATAACTGTCAGTTACAAATATTGTTTGCCAGTTATATAAATTCATCTTATTAAATGTTTCACAGAATATTGAACATTTTCTCACTGATATTCAATATCTTTTATGGATGAAAAATAATTCATGTGGTCCAAAATAGTCATACTGATGCATGTCAGACTACTTTCTAAATTATATTTTCTAAATGTTGAAGTCAGATGGTATATGTATACCATGGAGTACTATTCAGCTATAAGAAACAATGGTGATATAGCACCCCTTGTATTTTCCTGGATAGAGGTAGAGGCCATTCTACTAAGTGAAGTATCCTAAGAATGGAAAAATAAGCACCACGTGTACTCACCAGCAAATAGGTATTAACTGATCAACACCTAAGTGGACATATAGGAATTACATTTATTGGGCATTGGGCAGGTGAGAGAGGGGAGGAGGGGATGAGTATATACATACATAATGGGTGCCATGCACACCATCTGGGGGATGGACACTCTTGAAGCTCTGACTGGGGCAGGGAAGGGAGGGAAAGGCAACACACATAACCTAAAATATTTGTACCCCCATAATATGCTGAAATAAAAAATAAATAAAATAAATTAGTTTAATTAAATTGTTTGATTATATTGATAAATGATCATGACTTTATTCCTTAAACCTGTAGTCTCCAATCCTTCCCACCTTACCCTCCCTAGGCGGTAGATCAGTACCACTCCTGGCTTGTTAGGGTTAGGGACTGGGCTTCAGAGTTCCACTGCCCTTCCACACCCAATCTGTGGAAAAATTGTCTTCCATGAAACCTAGGAAGGGGGCGATGGTTGTGCCCAGCAGGAGGTGAAGGGCAAGCCAGTAAAACTTCATCTATATAGCAGCTCCCTAGCTTGCATCACTGCCTGAGCCCCACCTCCCCCTTCCGCAATCCCCACATGGAAAAATTGTCTTCCATGAAACTAGTCCCTGATGCCAAAAAGGTTGAGGACCATTAGTTTACACCAATGACTAGCCTTACTATTGATTTGTATTGAAACGGACATATCACTCATTACTGTGGATGAAGCCTTCTGTATAAATATATACACATATGTAATTATCTGAATATTTAGTATCTAAATGTTAGAAAATATTCTCCTATGTGCTAGAAAATAAATTGAGATCAGTGAGCATAACCTTATTTATTAGAAGCTCCTATACTTTTGAGACATGTATTCATATAAAGGTCTGTGAAGATAACAGTCTGTATAAATACAAATAAGCATCTGAAGATGATCTTGACTATTTAAACATATTTCTTATTTATGGAATTTCATGTTTATGAAATTTTACAAATTAAACTTGAAAATTTGAAATCTGGAAATTTCAAAAGCTATTACTTGATCCAGTACTTTTTCATTTATACTATCTTTAGTTTTTTGAAAATCAGTACCTGAAATAGAGACTAATGATTGAAATGCCTCTGAAAGATGAATTTATAGGTCTTTTCATGGGTCAGCTACCTGTGTGTCTTTGGTCAATTCACTTAATCTTTTTGAGGCCTTAGTTATCTCATTTGTTAAATGATGTTGTCAGAATCAATGGTTTAATGTCCTTTTTAGTTATAATGTTCTATGATTCCTATACTATTAATACTCTAAGAAAGTAATCACAGTAGTGTGCCAAATAGAGATTATTCATGCTTCATTTTCTGAATGTTTTGAAATCATTCCTGGCTTAGTATATTAAGCTCTCCCCCCAATTTTCTGGCACTAAATGTTATAGTTTACTTCTTTAATTTAGGTCAGTATAGACCTAAATATCATCATGCATTGGCTGTATACATAATATAGATAAAATAATTGCTCATTACATAAATGACATAGATAGCAGTCTGCCAAGATAAATTCTGACATCAGAAAATTTAAGGTCAGTCACTATGTGCTAATTTTTCATGTCTGTGTGTAATTGGGAGGACAGTAGTAGATGAGAAAAATTGCCAGGGGGAAGAATGATTACAAAACCTAAGAAAAAATTTTCTTCCAAGGTGGTTAGTGATTTCAGCTTTGTGATGAAAAGAGCCAGGTTAAGTTCATTTTATCATGTGCCAAAGGGCTATAGTGTAATAGACTTCCTTAATTGCTTTATTCATGTAATGAAAAAAATATTAATCTCAAATTTCTTGAGTTCTTTGAGAAAATCTAGTATGTAAATTGAAAGTAATCATAGTAAATAATAGTTAACATGTACTGAGTGCTTACTATGTGACAGGAACTCTTCTATTTTATGTATTAACTCATTTAAAGTGTCACAACAACTTTTCAGCTAGGTACTATCATTATCTCTGTTTCTCAGCCGAGGTACAAAAAAGATAAGCAACTTGACCAATGTCATATGGCAAGTAAAAGTTTTAGTTTAATTGAGGACCTAATACTATACTAGTGGTAAGAATTGCTCTTTAGTGACTGTCATTACTAGCTGTGAAGTTATCTTGTTACTCAAAGCCACCTGAGCCAAATATAGAGTAATTGTAAAGATCATTTTATTTAGGATAAGTTTATAAAATGAAGCAAAACAATGTTTCCTCAAAATTAATACTGAGGCTTCATCTAGGAGGGGAGTCTAAAGTCTGGTTAGGCTGTCTCAGATTTGTGTTGTTTTGTTCAAAGTCATTTTGTATAATGTTGATGAGAAAAAAATCAATTCCCTGCTGGGGCCACTGTCTGTGTTAAGTTTGCATATTCTCCCTATGTCTGTATGGGTTTTCTCCAGGTACTCAAGTTTCCTCCCATGTCCCAAAGATGTACAAGTTAGGTGAATTTGCATATCTACATAATTTCAGTCTGAATGAGTGTGTGTGTGTGTGTGTGTTTGTGTGTGTGTGTTTGTGTGTGTGTGTTTGTGTGTGTGTGTTTGTGTGTGTGTGTTTGTGTGTGTGTGTGTGTGAGTGCTCCCTGCGATGGGATGGTGTCCTGTCCAGGGCTGGTTCCTGAGCTGCTGGGATAGACTCTGGCCACCCGCCAACCCTAAGTGGAATAATTGGGTAAATAATTACCTTAACATGCTTTCACTAATCTTTTAAAATATATTTATAACTCACATTTATTTCAATGTTTAATATTAGAGATGTTTTGGTCTTTATTTGGAAGTTTGGTGATGTTTTTGTGGCCATAAAAATGCCATAGGAACTTAACTCTTATTTATATCATTTATCCTACATTAAAATTTGTTTTATTATATGTTGTGTTGCTTGAAGTTGAAGTTTCCCAGAACCTATCGACGATGTTAAGAGGACTTAACTGTGAAGTGTTGGTGAAAGCTCTTTGGTCTATTACCATATTTGTCTTGAGTCTTTAGCAACTAAATTCTACACACTGCATAAAGGAACAACCCAATGCCTCATATTTTAGTGACTCAGACAGCAGTCTAACAATTAGAAAAATGTGCAAGCTCTGATAATTCAGGGAATCAAATTTCACAGTTAAGAGAATACACTGGTCTCATGTAAAAACAGGGAGAAAATTTTCTGAAGAAATTATATAAAGAACTCAAAAATTGACTAGGTACATTTTTTTAACTCCCATACATACGACATGTTGTTTTCTTTTACCAAAGGCAGGACTGAAACTTAGAAGTATATTACAATGGGACAAATAATCTGTAGAAATGATGTGTTATGAGTTAGCCTGTTTATAGCTGGAACTATAGAACTTAACTTTTGTTCTCAAAAGGGGTTCTTTGAGATTTATTAATTTGTGGTAAATATTACTCTTGAGGCTGTTTGGTTTTATATATTCACTATTATTGCCTATTAGTTAAAAATGTTAAGCTAATGAAATGACTAGTTCAAGATATAAATCTTTCAGAAAAGTGAACAGAAAATTCTTCATCCACTCCTCAAAGTAGTAAACAAAGATAAAATTCATCTTTTAATTATATTTTTTCTAAAGAGTTAATCACCTTTCACATCTGCTTTTTTAAAAAAATATTTTTAAATTTTATTTCAGAGTATTACAGGTTACAGATCCTTTCCTTACATAAATTACCTTTGCACTGCCCAGTTAGAGTTACAAACATACCCATCCTCCAGACATCATGCACTGCATCCTTTAGGCATGAATTTACCCTTCTCTTCCTACCCCCTCTCACCTGCCCAACACCCTATGAATGTTATTTCCCATATGTGCACATTAGTGTTGATTGATTAGTACCAATATAATGGTGAGTACATGTGGTGTTTGTTTTTTCATTCTTGTGATACTTCACTACCCCCAAAGCATCTATGTTCTAATTTAGAAAATTCTTCAATTGGTTTGAGTTGGCTTGGGGTGTGGGGATGTGTACAGATTGTAGAAATCTGTTTCCAAATGGGTGTCTTTTGGTCAGAATAAATTTGAATGACTTTCTGAGCTTTGAAGGCTGATATGGGGACCTAATTCTTATGATTCCTAATCTAATACTATGTTCCTTAGACTTTGACACACAATGTGACTTTGAAGGGCAAATCCTTTGTTTCTACACAGATACTAAATATAGAAAAGATACAACACATTGATTGTTTTTTGAGACTATAGCAAAGGGTCTCTGAGAATAGAGCAAGTTGGAAGGGAAAATGGTCATTAAGTACATTTCTCCACATATATACATGTGAATAGCTCACTCTCTATAAAAGCCTTATGAGTAAAATGTAATAATTCAGCACCTCTAGAAGTCACTTGGATCATAAAACATGGTTAGTTAGAGGTAGGATTACTTTCATGTCAGGTTTTTCTATAACCCTCATGAAGTTAATTCCTCAATAGTCATTGATTTTGATATTTCAAAGCTACAGGTAGGTAATAAAATCCTTTCCTCCTTTACCCTTTCTACATATTTTAGTAATTTTTCTTCCAACACAATGATTAGCACTCTTTCCAATTCTACTGTTATATTTGATTTTTTTTCAGAAATTAAAGAATACTTCCTTTTTTATTTTAGCATATTATGGGGGTACAAGTGTTAAAGTTACGTATATTGTCCATGCCCTCCTCCCCCCTAGAGTCAGAGCTTCAAGTGTGACCATCCTCCAAACGTTCCACATCTCACTCATTGTGTTTGTATTTGCCCATCCCCTCCTCCCCCCTCCCACCTGCCCAACACCCAATAAATGTTATTCCTATATGTCTACTGAGGTGTTGATCCATTAATGCCAATTTTCTGGTGAGTACATGTGGTGCTTGCTTTTCCATTCTTGAGATACTTCCCTTAGTAGAATGGCCTCCACCTCTATCCAGGAAAATACAAGAGGCGCTATATTACCATTGTTTCTTAAAGCTGAATAGTACTCCATGGTATACATATAGTACATTTTATTAATCCACTCATGAATTGATGGGCACTTGGGTTGTTTCCACAACTTTTCAATTGTGAATTGTGCTGCTATGAACATTCGAGTGCAGGTGTCTTTTTCATGAAGTGACTTTTGATCTTTTGGGTAGATGCCCAGTAGTGGAATTGCTGGATCAAATGGTAGCTCTGTTCATGTTCTTTGCCCATTTTTTGATAGGGTTGTTTGATTTTTTTCTGGCTGATTTTCCTGAATTCTAAATATATTCTAGTTGTCAGCCCTTTATTGGATGTGTAGCTTGTGAAAATTTTCTCCCATTCTGTGGCTTGTCTGTTTCCTCTCTTGACAGTTTCTTTGGCTGTGCAGAAGCTTTTTAATTTGATCAGGTCCCATTTATTTATTTTTGTTGTTACTGTGATTGCCTTTGGGGTCTTCTTCATAAATTCTTTGCCTAGGCCAATGTCTAGAAGAGTATTTCCAACGTTTTCCTCTAGAATTCTCTCTCTCTCTTTTTTTTTTTTTTTTTTTTTTGTCAGAGTCTCACTGTGCTGCCCCAGCTAGAGTGCCATGGTGTCAGCCTAGCTCACAGCAATCTCAAACTCCTGGGCTCAAGTGATCCTTCTGCCTCAGTCTCCCGAGTAGCTGGGACAACAGGCATGTGCCACCATGCCCAGCTAATTTTTTCTATATATTTTTAGTTGGCCAATTCATTTCTTTCCATTTATAGTAGAGACTGGGTCTCGCTCTTGCTCAGGCTGGTCTCAAACTCCTGAGCTCAAAGGATCTGCCCACCTCGGCCTCCCAGAGTGCTAGGATTACAGGGGTGAGCCACCATGCCTGGCCATAGAATTCTAATAGTTTCACACCTAAGGTTCAAGTCTGTTACTCAGCATGAGTTGATTTTTGTGAGAGGTGAAAGGTGTGGGTCTTGTTTCAGTCTTGTACATGTGGCTATCCAGTTTTCCCAATACCATTTATTGAATAAGGATTTTTTTCCTCAGTGTATGTTTTTTTCTGCTTTGTTGAAGATTAGTCGGCTATTTGCATTAGGAAGACAAAGTGTAGACTTAACGGTATTTAAAATATAGTTTCTCCATCTGATTTGGTAGTGCATAGATTTCATCTATGTTTCATTTTATTGTGTGAATGAATGCAGATATCCTTTTCTGGCTGCTTATAGGTCCCCCAAAGAGGGAGATGTTATTAATATAAAAATAATATTTAGATAAATATCTATAACATGTTTCACTTTAATAAATTAACTATATCTTGGTTGTCTCCTTTGTGCCTATACTGTAACAGATTTTATAGGAAAAATTTATAAAAAATACCAGATATTTTGGCATTCACAGAGATTATAGACTCTTTTTATTTTAATAAAGTTTTTTTTTAGTTTGTTAATTTTGCTATTTTTTTCTAATTTCTTAATTTCTTTTCTTTTTTAAAAAAATTTCAGAATATTATGGGGATACAAATATTTTGGTTACATATATTGCCTTCGCATTGCTCCAGACAGAGGTAGAGCTACAAGTGTGCCCATCCCCCATACAGTGCGCTCTGCACTCATTACTTATGAGTTTACCAATCCCCTCATGCCCCTCCCAAATGCCCAGCACCCAGTGAAGATTAATTACATGTGAGCACCTAAGTGTTGATTAGTTAGTACCAATTTTATGGTGAATACATGTGGTACTTATTTTTCCATTCCTGTGATACTTCAACTTTGAAGAATGGGCTCTAGCTCCACCTAGGATAATATAAGAAGTACTATTTCACCATTGTTTTCTATGGTTGAGTAGTATTCCATGGTATACATATACCACATTTTATTAATCCACTCATGGATTGAAGGGCACTTGGGTTGTTTCTACATCCTTGCCATTGTGAATTGTGCTGCGGTAAACATTCGAGTGCAGATGTCTTTATTATAGGATGTATTTTTTTCTTTGGGTAGATATCTAGTAGTGGGATTTCTGGATCAAATGGTATTTCTATTTTTAGTTCTTTAAGATATCTCCAAATTACTTTCCAAAGAGGTTGTACTAATTTGCATTCCCACCAGCAGTGTAAGATTGTTCCAATCTGTCCACATCTACGCCAGCATTTGTTGTTTGGGGACTTTTTGATAAAGGCTATTCTCACTGGAGTTAGGTGATATCTCATTGTGGTTTTGATTTGCATTTCCCTGATGATTAGACGTGTTGAGGACTTTTTATATGTTTGCTAGCCATTATTCTGTCTTTTTTTAAAGGTTTCTGTTCATGTCCTTTGCCCATTCATTGATGGGGTTGTTTAATTTTTTCTTGTTGATTTTCTTAAGTTCGATATAGATTGTTGTTATCAGACCTTTATGGGATGTGTAAAATGCAAATATTTTCTCTCTTTCTGTAAGTTGTCTATTTGCTATAGTTTCCTTGACTGTGCAGAAGCTTTTTAATTTGATCCGATCACATTTATTTATTTTTGTTGCTGCTGTGATTGCTTTGGGGGTCTTCTTCAAAAATTCTTTGCCTAGGCTGATATCTATAAGAGTTTTCCAAACATTTTCTTCAAGAATTCTATAATCTATAAGGTGTCATGCCTTAGGTTTAATTCAGTTATGCATCGTGAGTTGATTTTTGTGAAAGATGAGAGGTGCATATCCCATTTCAATCTTCTGGATATGGCTATCCAATTTTCCTAGCACCATTTATTGAATAGAGATTCTTTCCCTCAGTGTATGTTTTTATCTACTTTTTCAAAGATTGGATAACAATATGAGGATGGTTTTGTATCTGGGTTCTCAGTCCTGTTCCAAATGTCTATATCTCTGTTCTTGTGCTAGTAATATGCTGTTTGATTACTATAGCCTTGTACTATAGCTTGAAGTCTGGTAGACTGATGCCTTCTAATTTGTTCTTTTTGCTTAAGATTTCTTTGGCTAAACAGGGTCTTTTCTCATTCCATACAAAGGGTTCAATTATTTTTTCTAGATCTGTAAAGAATGATGATGATATTTTGATAGGGATTGCATTGATTCTGTAGATCACTTTAGGTAATACGGACATTTCAACAATATTGATTTAGCTAATCCACGAGAATGGTAGGGTTTCCATCTGTTTATATCCTGTACAATTTCTTAGTGTTTTGTAGTTCTCCCTATATAGGTCTCTAACCTACTTAGATAAATATATTCCTAAATATTTAATTTTCTTTGATGCTATTGTGAAAGGTGTTGCATCTTTTATTTGATTTTCAGCTTTACTGTTATTGGCATATACGAAAGCCACTGATTTTTGTGCATTCATTTTTTATCCTAAGACTTTACTGAATACATTTATTGATTCTAGGAGTCTCTTGGTTGAATCCTTGAGATATTTTAGATATAATATTGTATCATTGGCAAAGAGTGAGAGTTTTAACTCTTCTTCCTCCTTTTGGACACCCTTGATTCCCCACTCTTGTCTGATTGCTCTGGCAAAGACTTCCACCACTATGTGGAATAGAAATGGTGATAATCGGCAACCTTGCCTGGTTCCAGTTCTAAGTGGGTATGCTTTCAATTTTTCCATGTTCAGTATTGTCTTCACTGTGGTTTTATCATATATGGCTTTAATAATTTAGAGGTACAACCCATCTATGCCTATTTTATTAAGATTTTTTATCATAAAAGTGTGCTGAATTTTGTCAAATGCTTTTTCCATGTCTGTTGAGAGAATCATATGGTCTTTGTTCTTGCCTTTATTTATATGGTGTGTTCCATTTATAGATTTGCATATGTTGAACTATTCTTGCATCTGTGGGATTAAGCCTACCTGGTCACGAGGAATTATTTTTTTGATGTGTTGTTGAATTCGGTTTGCTAAGATTTTTTGAGAATTTTTGCATCTATGTTCATAAGGGATATTGGTCTGTAGTTTTCTTTTTTTGTTGTTGTTGTGTCTTTTCCTGGCTTTGGTATCAAGGTGATATTGGCCTCACAACATGAGTTAGGGAGGATTCCATCCTTTTCAATGTTGTGGAATAATTTTTCCAGTATAGATATCAGTTCTTTGTAGGTTTGGTAAAATCGAGGTATTAACCTATCTGGTCCAGGACTTTTTTTCACTGGAAGATTTTTTATTGCTGCTTCAATTTCTATGCTTGATATTGGTCTGTTCTGGAATTCTGTTTCTTCCTGATTGAGCCTAGGGAGGTTTTGTGCTTCTAAGAATTTGTCCATTTCCTCCACATTTTCAAGTTTTGGGGCATAGGGATTTTTATGGTATTCAAAGGTGATATTTTGTATTTCTGTGATGTCTGTTGTGACTTCTTTTTCATTTATAATTCACCTTCTTAAAGTCCTTTCCTTTCTACTTCTTGTCAATCTAGTAAGGGGGCTATAAATTTTGTTTATCTTTTCAAAGAACCAATTTTTGTTTTTATTAATCTTCTGTATAGTTCTTTTGTTCTAAATTTCATTTATTTCTGCTCACAGAGCTTATAGACTCTTGCAGGAGTCAAGAGAGTATATGTCAACCCTATAGCAAATAAGTGTAAAATCATGTACTTTAGAGAACAAGTGCTGTGGGAGGTCAGAGAAGAGATTCATATGAGATAGGTCCACCTCATCTCTGATATGAGATAGGTCTCTTCTAAAAATTAGCTTGTTTGACTCTGACCATGTTAATGCTGTTCTTTCAACTTTATAGGTCATCCCCTCAATGTTCCCTGCTTAAATTTCTACTTGTAATATTTCAAGGCAAATCCAATGCTACTTTTTCCATGAGTACCCACAGTTATATCTCATTTTCCCTTTTTTTGTGCACAGAATATTATAATAAAATATTTCAATTTATTTGTTTGCCGTTAGTGCCTATTGCAGTGCTTTGTTCATAGAAGAAATTCAATAAATGTTCTATTCAATGGAATTGTTATTAAAGGTGGGGATTGTAAAGAAGCTGAGCCATGAAAGATAAGTAGGAATTGGTTGAGCAGAGAGAAAAAGGAAGGAACACAGTCATGGGGTGGAAATGAATTTGGGAATGGTAGAAGCAGTAGGAAAACTGCATTCCAAAATATAAATTTTGATTTGAGTCTAATAGTGACATTTTAAAACTTTCCACTGTACTCCCCAGAACCAAGGAGTTTCAATGCAAGAGCTAAAATATGCTACCTTAAATTTTATCATGCCCTTGTTAAAACAGTTTTATAAAAAGACTTAGTGTAGTTCCAATTTTCTTTCTTCAAATAGCGCCTACAATGCTAAATATGCTAATTTAACAGAAAAGTGAATTTTGAAGAAAATAGGAAAAATGTCAAGGATGAAAAAATTTAGCTTGTATTCAGAGAGAACTGAAGAATAAATAAGGTCATGAAGTTTATTATAGAAATCACTTTCTAGAAGTAGCTAGCGTTTAGAGGTAAAACAATAGCAACAACAATAATAACAACCATGAGTAAAACAGTTCTGTGTGAGCATTGCTGAGATAATTTTATATTGGGATAGATTGGATACATAATGAAAGAAATGAAGAAATCTCTGGTTCTTTCTAATGCGGAGTAAAAATGGCATAAACTAGTAACATTGTAGAGGAACTAGGTTTAGATTGTTGAACTGTATGGATCAATTTAGATATCAGCTCAAGTGAGATTTTGTGCTTCAGAGAAAACAAGTCCTTGTAAAAGTTTGCTTCATGATTCCATATCAGAAGATTAGTTGAAAATTTCTTTTGAATAAAGGAAATCTTTCTCTAACATTTTAAATACTATCAGATCTCTCAATGAGATAATGAGGTTTTCATCAATGTATTATCAAATCTGTGGCTCTCTTGGTTTCTGTCATATCTGTTGATTGCATTGTAATCAATTTTTGGGAGGAAGTGAATCTAAAGATTTTTAATGCTCTATGACCCACAAAAGAGCTTCCCCACCTCCCTAAGTGGTTTTCTTTCTTTGTAGCAAAGATGACATCCAAAGAGACATGCAAATGACCCCATGGCACTCAACACACAAACCACTTATTTGGTAATAGCGAGTCTTTTCTTAAACTATACATTCATGTTTCTGTTACCATTCACAGACTTTTTGTAGTACCTCATTTATTTATATGTATATTTCAGAAGAACAGAATTATAGAAATAAAAATTATATATTTTTACCACTAATATATACATGTTTGTTTCCAGAAAATCTTATTTCTCTATAACTTTCAATTAGCGGTATACATTAATTTTCTATTTGTTTATAAAAATGTGCATTATTTTTTTCTGAAATCTCCTACTTTATTTGAATAGGATGCCTGGCCAATTCTCCTAGGATTTCCATGACTTAATGGTTGTTAGCTGCATTTTAATTTACTCATTCTGGCCTATGTTTAGCACACTTACATAGTTATATATTTAGTGATTCCTTAATCAGTGTACTGAAATAGTACATATATCCCATTGATCCCTAAAAAGGATGCAGACTATGGCTAATAAGGGATAAAAGTCTCCTTCAAAGCTAATATTCCATTAGATAAAATGAAACATTATTAAAAATAATTTCAGCATATCACTCACCATTTAGATTTTCTCCAGATAAACAAAAGTATGTTTTGATATAAATTTAGTCCGTTAGGGGTATGATGATTTTTGAGAGATCTATACTACTATGGTTCCGTGGGAAATAAAATAAGATTAGTTTGCTCGAAAACAAGCCAGGCTCTTGATATCAGTAACCTTTGGGAAAACCAGGTATATTTTGTACTTCAATATTTTATGATTCTGGGATAATGGGATTACAGCCAATACATATTTAAGAGCAAACCAGTGGATCACAGAAATAGTATGCTTGTTCCTTTTAGATTTGATTTTAATGTTCAGAATACTTTCTTTTGATCTTTACAGAATGTACATTTTAAATCTAGGTATCCTATTTAGGTATTTTTATATTTTTCCTTTACGGAACATTATTCATGTGCATCCTGTTTTAGAAGTTTCAAGGTCAGCATTACTTGCACAGTTGTAATAGTCCCAACAGAAAGATAAATATATATTGACTAAGGCTGGAGTTCTAGTTTTTTAAGTTGCTGAAGGTCAACAGCCCCGTAGAGGTACTCATCAACCTTCAGATGTCTATAGGTTAAATTACTGATGAATCACTGCACTTTTCTAAATGGAGGAAACCTACATTGTACTGGGAAGCAGCCTGAAGTATTGTGTCTTTTGACTGATGTAATTTTAAAGTAGATGGGAAGCAATTTCAATCCAGGCCGAGTTCCAAACTTTATGGAAATGATTGTAAAACTGACCACTCAGGATGAATATACTGGCCAAAAAGATTTAGGGGCACCATTTCTTTTGCAAACTTGAGTTGTAACATCGTCTTAGAATTGATTTAGAATGAGCTGACACTTTAAATTCTAAATCATGTTAACATTTAAACTATGGTAGGTACTGAAGACCTATAATATTGATAAGGTTCTGGGTGTTGGAAGAAGAATTTATTAATAAAAACAATAAAGAGCATCAAAAAATAAGGTTAATATAAAATCATTTTCAATGAATGCAAAAGGATTTGTGGCTCCGGGTAATCATGTGGCACAGAGTATTGAAAGCAGCACAGCAGGATGTAGTAAAAGTAAAGGGGACACTTGACTTAGTGCATTTCTGCTGGCATATTTCAGAAAATGTGACCCCTGCAAGGCAGAGTTAGAGAACTAAACTATCAGAATAAATAAGAATGCATTTCAGCAGGTGATTAATTTTTCCATCCTGTTTTACATATAATGAAGCAATATACCACAAGGAGTTTATACCACAAACTTTATTGTATAACTTAAAACTTCTTTTTCATTCAGTAAACTTTGATTACAGAAAGTTAATACGATGATTATATTCTGATATTTTCCTTTAAAAAGTGATTTCATGTTTAAAGATTTAATTTTTTTAATTTCAGCATATTATGGGGGTATAAATTTTAAGGTTTCAAAATAATGCCCGTGCCCTCCCTCCCCCCACAAGTCTGAGCTTCAAGCGTGACGTTGCACATCTCACTCATAATGTATGTATATACCAGCCCCCTTCCCCCCTCCCACCTGCCCTATATCCAATTAATGTAGTTCCTATGTGGTCCACTTAGGTGCTGCTCAGTTAACATCAGTTTGCTGGTGAGTATATGTGGTGCCTATTATTCCATTCTTAGGATACTTCACTTAGTAGTATGGGTTCCAGCTCTATTCAGGAAAATGCAAGATGTGCTATATCACCATTGCTTCTTAGAGCTGAATAGTATTCCATGAAATACATATACTACATTTTATTAATCTACTCATCAATTGAGGGGCACTTAGGTTCTTTCCACAGCTTTGAAATTGTGAAATGTGCTACTATAAACATTCGAGTGCAGGTGTCTTTTTTGTAGAGTGTCATTGGATCTTTTGGGTAGATTCCCAGTAATGGGATTGCTGTATTAAATGGAAGGTCCACTTGTATTGCTTTAGGGTATCTCCATATTGCTCCCATAGAGGTTGAACAGGTTTGCAGTCCCACCAGGAGTGCAGAAGTGTTCCTATCTCTCCAAATCCACGCCAACATCTATTGTTTTGGGACTTTTTGATAAAGGCCATTCTTACTGGAAATAAGTGATATCTCATTATAGTTTTGATTTGCATTTCCCTGATGATTAGAGATGTTGAATATTTTTTCATATGTTTGTTAGCCATAATTTTTTCTTCCTTAGAAAAGTTTCTGTTGATGTCCTTTGCCTACTTTTTGATAGGGTTGTTTGATTTTGTCTTGCTGATTTTCATGAGTTCTAAGTGTATTCTAATTATCAGCCCCTTATCAGATGTGTAGGATGCAAAAATTTTCTCCCATTTTGTAGGTTGTCTGATTACTTTCATGACTATTTCTTTGGCTGCGCAGAAGCTTTTTTTGATTGATCATGTCCCATTTATTTATTTTTGTTGCTGCTGTGATTGCCTTTGGGGACTTCTTCATAAATCATTGCCTAGGCCACTGTCTAGGAGAGTGTTTCCAACATTTTCCTCTAGAATTCTAATAGTTTCATACCTTAGGATTAAGTCTGTTATCCAGCGTGAGTTGATTTTTGTGAGAGGTGAAACGTGTGGATCCTACTTCAGCCTTCTACAAGTGGCTATCCAGTTTTCCCAGCACCATTTATTGAAAAGGGATTCTTTTCCTCAGTGTATGTTTTTGTCTGCTTTGTCAAAGATTAGATGGCTATATGAGGATGGTTTTATATCAGGATTCTCAGATCTGTTCCACTGGTGAATATTCCTATTTTTGTGCCAATACCCAATATATTTAATTACTACAGCTTTGTAGTATAGTTTGATATCTGGTATATTAATACCTCCCATTTTGTTTTTATTGCCTAGAATTACTTTTGATATGCAGGGTCTTCTCTGCTTACAATGGAGCATAAAATTATTTTTTCCATATCTGTGAAGAATGGTGTTGGGATTTTAATAGGTATTGCATTGAATCTGTAGATCAGTTTGGGTAGTATAGACATTTGAACGATGTTGAGTCTGCCAACCCATGAGCATGGTATGGATTTCCATCTGTTTACATCCTCTGCTGTTTCCTTCCTCAGTGTTTCATAGTTTTCTCTGTAGAGGTCTTTTACCTCCTTGGTTAAGTATATTCCTAGGTACTTCAATTTCTTTGTTTCTATTGTGAAGGGTATTGAGTCTTTGATTTGGCTCTCAATTTGATTGTTGTTGGTGTCTACGAATGCCTCTGATTTTTGTGTATTGATTTTGTATTCTGAGACTTTACTAAATTCATTTATCAATTCCAGGAGTCTCTTGGTTTAATTCTTGGTGTTTTCTAAATATAATATCATATCATCAGCAATGAGTGAGACTTTGGTCTCTTCTGCCCCAATTTGGATACCTTTAATTCCACTTTCCTGTGTGATTGTGTAGCCAGGACTTCCAGCACTATGTTGAATAGAAGTGGAGATAGTGGACAGCCTTGCCTGGTTCCAGTTCTACATGGGAATGCTTTCAATTTTTCCCCGTTCAGTATGATGTTGGCTATGGGTCTGTTGTATATGGCTTGTATCATTTTTAGGTATGTCCCTTCTATACCTATTTTCTTAAGTGTTCTTATCATGAAAGGGTGTTGAATTTTGTCAAAAGCTTTTTCTGCATCTATTGAAAGAATCATATGGTCTTTGTTTTTGCTTCTGTTTATGTGGTAAATTACATGTATAGATTTATGCATGTTGAACCATCCCTGCATTCCTGGGATGAAGCCTACTTGGTCATGATGGATTATTTTCTCAATAAGCATCTGGATTCGGTTAGCTAGGATTTTGTTGACAATTTTTGCATCTATATTCATAAGGGATATTGGTCTGTAGTTTTCTTTTTTTGTGGCATCCTTTCCTGGTTTTGGTATCAGGGTTATGTTCACTTCATAAAAGGTATTGGGGAGCATTCCATTCTTCTTTATGTTGTGGAATAATTTCTGCAAGATAGACACCAGTTCTTCTTTGTAAGTGTGGTAAAATCCACGTGTGAAAGCATTTGGACTGGGACTTTTCTTTTTAGGAAGATTTTTAATTACTGTTTCTATTGTGGTTCTTGATATTGGTCTATTCAGGAATTCTGTTTCTTCATGGTAGAGCCTAAGGAGGCTGTGTGTTTCTAGAAATTTGTCCATTTCCTCCACATTTTCCAGTGTGTGCATAAAGGTTTTTGTAGTATTGGTAAATTATATCTTGTATCTCCTTGGGATCAGTTGTGATATTTCCTTTTTTGTTCCTGATGGAGCTTATTAGAGATTTCTCTTTTCTGATTTTTGTTAGCCTAGCCAAAGGTGTGTCAATTTTGTTTATTTTTTCAAAGAACCAACTTTTTGTTTTATTAATCTCCTGAATAGCTCCCCTGTTGTCAATTTCATTTAGTTATGATTTGATCTTGTTAATTTCACTTCTTCTGCTTAGTTTGGGGTTTGTCCGTTCTTCTTTTTCCAGCTCTTCGAGTCATTTCATTAGATTGTCTATTTGTGATCTTTTTGACTTTTCGTTATAGGAATTCATGGAAATAAACTTTCTTCTCAGTACTGCTTTAGCTGTGTCTCAGAGAATTTGTTAACTTGTCTCTCCATTATCATTTTGTTCAAAGAATTTTTTAAATTCCATCTTGTTTTCTTCATTTATGAAGTAATCATTTAGTAGGAGGTTGTTTAATTTCCCCATTTTTGTGTAGGAATGTGAGTTTCTATTAGGGTTGATTTCTACTTTTATTCCACTGTTATCTGAGAAGGTACATGGTATGTTTTCTATTTTTTTAAATTTCTTGAAGCTTACTTTGTGTCTTAGGATATGGTAAATCTTAGAGAATGTCCCTTGAGCTGATGAGAAGGACGTATATTCAGTGGATTTTGGGTAGAATGTCCAGTAAATGTCAACCAGATCCAATTGTTCTAGAGTTTAGTTTAAGTCCATTATTTCTTTATTAATTTTCTGTTTGGAGTATCTGTCCTATGCAGTCAGTGGGGTGTTCAAATCTCTGGTAATTATGGAGTTGCTGTTAATCACTTTGCTTAGATCCAGTAAGGTTTGCTTTATGAATCTCGGTGCACCTAAGTTGGGTGCATATATATTTAAAATTGTTATCTCTTCTTGTTGAACTCTGCCCTTCATCATTATATAATGACCATCTGTGTCTTTCATTACTTTTGTTGGTTTAAAACTAAATAATCTGAGATCAGAACTGCCACTCCAACCTTGTTTTGGCTTTCACTTGCTTAAAATACTGATCTCACCCCTTTACTTTTAGTCTATATGCATCCTTGCAGGTTAGGTGTGTTTACTGAAGACAGAAGATACTGGCTTGTAGTTTTTTATCCATTCATCCAACCTATGTCTCTTGAGTGGGGACTTTAAGCCATTCATATTTATTGAGAGAACTGATAGGTGATACAGATTACTGTTCATTCTGTTGGGTTGGGCATTGTTGCTTTGTTTTCTCTCTTGAGCCATTGTGATATCTAGCCTTTAATCTTTAGGTTTTGGGTATTTTTATGTTCGTGAGTTTTTATTATACTGTTCCATGTGTAACACTGTTTTGATTACTTCTTGTAGGGCTGCTCTTGTCTTGGTTAATTTCCTCAGACTTTCCTTATCTGAGAATGTCTTAATTTATTCTTCATATATAAAGCTTAGTTTTTCAGGGTACAAGAATCTAGACTGGGCATTATTTTGTTTCAAAAGAGTGATAATTCAGCCCCAGTGTCTCCATGCTTGTAATGTTTCAGTTGAGAAATCTGGCATTATTCGGATTGGTTTTCCCTTATATGTAACTTGCTTCTTTCACCTTACAGCTTGTAGGAGGGTATCTTTTGTTGATATATTGGTCAGTCTTATAACTATGTGTCGTGGTGTTTTCCTGTTTGCATTGTATTTCCCAGGGGTCCTTTGGGCCTTTTGGATTTCTAATGCTAAGTTATTGACCAGCCCTGGGAAATTTTCCTCAGTTATTTCTTCAAATAGTTTATCCAACACTTGTGTTTCTTCTTCTTCCTTCTCCAGAATCAAGTGGAGCCGCAGGTTATTTTTCTTTGTGTAATCCCACAATTCTTATAAGCTTTATTCATGTCTCTTATTTTTCTGCTCTCTGTGATTAACTTATTTGATTTGAAGGTGTTATCTTCAATCTCTGAGAGTCTTTCTTCTGTTTGGTCCACCCCATTTCTGAGGCTTTCCACTGTGTTTTGTATTTCCCTGAATAAATTCTTCATTTCCAGGTGATCAGATTGATTTTTCTTTAAGATCTCAATTTACTTAGTGAATTTTTGTTCCAAGTCCTGAATTTTCTTTGTGATTTCTTTGTGTTGGTTATCCATTTTTTCTTGCATACCTTACAATCCAATTTTGCAATTCTTCTTCTCTCATTTTAGTGTTTTGGGTTTGGTCATTATCCATTTCTTGAGAGCTGGTGTAGCTCTTTGGGGGAGTGTTTTCGGTTTGATACTTCATAGTTCCAGTCTTCTTTTCTGAGCCCTCCTTATGTGGGTCAGCTGATGTTTTTTCATATGGTGCAGAGGGGTCTTCTTTTCTATGGTTTCTTGATCTGTGACTAGATGGAGCTCTTCCACCATACTTGGAAGGTACCTCTGATGGGAGGGGTTACTTGTGCAGCCTATTGGGGCCACTTGCAGGGGATTTGTTCCTTGACCATGGTCCTGACTGTTGGCCACTGACCAGGGGAGGAGATCCAGCCCCAGTGTTTTGATCAACTGGGTGACCTAAACTGTTCTGGGAAGCAAAGTCATTTATACTTCCCTCTTTCAATCTGTACACAGGCCCCATGGATTCACCTAGATCAGGGGGAGAGTGGCTTTTATTGTCTCACATAACCTCCAGGGATGGAGCCTACCACTTTAGGCATGAGAGATGCAGGCCATGGGGAGGAGGTAGCTCCTCAGTCTGCCCTGCCTCCCAGTACCCCAGTGACTGTAACTCCCCTAGATGTTAGTCTTCTTAGTAGTCAGGCCTGGCCAGCTGATCACAGATTATGTAGGGGCAGAATTTGTCAGGAGAGTCTCTAGGCTGGGGGAGGGTATCTGACCACCATACTATATCACACCATGGAGGCTGGACTGTGGACCCCCTCAATGGCAAGTGCTTACCCACTCACAGGGTACCAGCACTGGGGACGACTGTTTAGGAGGAGGCAGGTGCAAGGTTGGGGGTCTGGGTAATCAGGATGCCCCGTTGACTCCTCTATGCTGCCTTCCCACAGATTCACACCTGTTCAGCCATAGTTCTCACTCTTACTGACCCACCCTGTGCAGGCTTATTCACCCGAGACAGTTCCAGCTTAGAATCCCCGACTTAATGAACAGCTCTGTAGGGCTGGCCCTGCTCATTACCAGAGGCAAGATATCTAACTGCCTCCCCTATCAGCTCAGTCCAGTTTCCTGCCCTCTTGGTGCCATCCTAGGATGGGGCTCCGGGGGAGTTCATGGTGCTTTCCATTAATGATTGCACTCTCCACCACCCTCTTTTCCTGCCACAGTTTTGCACCAACTTCAGACAGGTCTGTGGCTGGGTGGGTATGGAGGTCAGTGGGGAAGCAAAGAGTTCTCCTGTGGGTCTGATCCCACTTCACTACCTGGCCTGGCAGGCCAGCGCCCTCCCACACTCTATGCCCTATTATTTGTTTTGCACTCTCCAGAGAACGGGATCTTATCTCATGATCACCTTGTTTTTTTCCTTTTTTGAGAGTCCCATGCTGAACCTCTGCAGATTCTCGATGCTGTCCTTCTAGGGGGGTGATCCACTTGTGTGTAGGAGACCAATACCATGTCTCTTTCTCTGGGAGCAGGAATCCGGGGGGTTACATTTACTCTGCCATTTTTCCTTCTCTTAAGATTTAAATTTTAATTATAGTTTGATACTAAGTTAGAATCATTTAATTAAAATTTTGGATGGAATAATATTTAAGGTAACATATTTTCCAAAATTATTTGTGAAAATTGTATGTGAAATATCTTAAGTTAATTTATGATATATTTGATATAATTTATCAAAAATATATTACCTTAACTGTATAATTCAAACGGAATCTTTACTATTAGTAGATCACATGTCAAAGTTTGCCTATAAAATGTAAGAATGGCAGTGCCTTTCATAAATTTGTATCAAAGGATAATGTTACATTTTTATTATTATATTCTCCTTGTTACTGTAGTCTCTTTTGGTTTGTCTCTAAGATGAATAAAAATGGCATCCTTTTGTTTTCAAGTGGATTTTGAGATTTATAAATGTAAATCTCTTTGATAAAAATTGTTCTTAAAGGGACTTGGTAAAATTCACTACATATATTGGAGTTTTTACAACATTTTACTAGGCTTATTCACCTTATTATGGTAGATCATCCTTGAGAATTCAGGTTGTGGGGAATATGTAGAGACTGTACACACAAGATAAAATAATAGATATGATTGGCAGTTCCTTGTTTGAAGACAGTGAACTAGAAAGTGGGGAAACAGCACACAGGGATGCAACACATACGTACACATATGTCATAACACACATACATGCACATTATGCAAACATATATTTTCAGACTTCAGAATCATATATAGAAACATATATAGTCCTAGACAGAAAAATAATTTGAGTAGTTAAGGCAATGAAAAAAAATTACTATTCTTTTTTTTTTTTTTAAATTATTTTTTTTATTTTGGTATATTATGGGGGTACAGATTTTAAGGTTTCAATAAATGCCCATTTCCCCCCCTCCCCCCAAAAGTCTGAGTCTCCATCATGACCATCCCCCAGATGGTGCACATCTCACTCACTATGTATGTATATACCCGCCCCCCTCCCCCCTCCCACCTGCCCAATACCCTATTACTGTAGCACCTATGTGTCCACTTAGGTGCTACTCAGTTAATACCAGTTTGCTGGAGAATATATCTGGTGCTTGTTTTTCCATTCTTGGGATACTTCACTTAGTAGTATGGGTTCCAGCTCTAACCAGGAAAATATAAGGTGTGCTATATCACCATTGTTTCTTAGAGCTGAATAGTACTCCATGGTGTACATATACCACATTTTATTAATCCATTCTTTGATTGATGGGCACTTGGGCTGTTTCCACAGCCTTGCAATTATGAATTGTGCTGCTATAAACATTCGAGTGCAGGTGTCTTTTTTGTAGAGTGTCACTGGATCATTTGGGTAGATGCCCAGCAATGGGATTGCTGGGTCAAATGGTAGATTCACTTGGATCGCTTTAAGGTATCTCCATATTGCTTTCCACAGAGGTTGAACTAGTTTGCAGTCCCACCAGCAGTGTAGGAGTGTTCCTCTCTCTCCGCATCCACGCCAGCATTTATTGTTTGGAGATTTTTTGATAAAGGCCATTCTCACTGGGGTTAAGTGATATCTCATTGTGGTTTTGATTTGCATTTCCCTGATGATTAGAGATGTTGAGCATTTCTTCATATGTTTGTTGGCCATTCTTCTCTCTTCTTTAGAAAAATTTCTGTTCAAGTCCTTTGCCCACTTTTTAATGGGGTTATTTGATTTTTTCTTCCTAATTTTCGTGAGTTCTAAGTATATTCTAGTTATCAGTCCCTTATCGGATGCATAGGATGCAAAAATTTTCTCCCATTCTGTAGGTTGTCTGTTTACTTTCATGACTATTTCTTTGGCTGTGCAGAAGCTTTGTAGCTTGATCATGTCCCATTTATTTATTTTTGTTGCTGCTGTGATTGCCTTTGGGGACTTCTTCATAAACTCTTTGCCCAGGCCGATGTCTAGGAGAGTGTTTCCAACTTTTTCCTCTAGAGTTCTAATAGTTTCATATCTTAGGTTTAAGTCTGTTATCCAGCGTGAGTTGGTTTTTGTGAGAGGTGAAAGGTGTGGGTCCTGTTTTAGCCTTCTACAGGTGGCTATCCAGTTTTCCCAGCACCATTTATTGAAGAGGGATTCTTTTCCCCAGAGTATGTTTTTGTCTGCTTTGTCAAAGATGAGATGGCTATATGAGGATGGTTTTATATCAGGATTCTCACATCTGTTCCACTGGTCAATATTCCTGTTTTTGTGCCAATACCATATTGTTTTAATTACTACAGCTTTGTAGTATAGTTTGATATCTGGCATATTAATGCCTCCCATTTTGTTTTTGTTGCCTAGAATTGCTCTTGATATTCGGGGTCTTCTTTGGTTCCATACGAAGCGTAAAATTATTTTTTTTATATCTGTGAAGAATGCTGATGGGATTTTAATAGGTATTGCATTGAATCTGTAGATCAGTTTGGGTAGTATAGACATTTTGATGATATTGAGTCTGCCGATCCACGAGCATGGTATGGATTTCCATCTGATTACATCCTCTGCTATTTCCTTCCTCAGTGTTTCATAGTTCTCCCTGTAGAGGTCTTTTACCTCTTTGGTTAAATATATTCCTAGGTACTTTAATTTCTTTGTTGCTATTGTGAAGGGAATTGAGTCTTTGATTTGGTTCTCAATTAGATTGTTGTTGGCATATATGAATGCCTCTGATTTCTGTGTATTGATTTTGTATCCTGAGACTTGACTAAATTCATTGATCAGTTCCAGGAGTTTCTTGGTTGAATCCTTGGGGTTTTCTAGATACAATATCATATCATCAGCAAACAGTGAATGTTTGATCTCTTATGCCCCTATTTGGATACCTTTGATTCCATTTTCCTGTGTGATTGCTGTAGCCAAGACTTCCAGCACTATGTTGAACAGAAGTGGAGATAGTGGGCAGCCTTGTCTGGTTCCAGTTCTAAGTGGGAATGATTTCAATCTTTCCCCATTCAGTATGATGTTGGCTATGGGTCTGTCATATATGGCTTGTATCATTTTTAGGTATGTCCCTTCTATGCCTATTTTCTTAAGTGTTCGTATCATGAAGGGGTGTTGAATTTTGTCAAAAGCTTTTTCTGCATCTATTGAAAGAATCATGTGGTCTTTGTTTTTGCTTCTGTTGATGTGGTGAATTGCATTTATAGATTTACGTATGTTGAACCATCCCTGCATCCCTGGGATGAAGCCCACTTGGTCGTGGTGGATTATTTTTTTGATAAGTGTCTGGATTCGGTTAGCTAAGATTTTGTTGAAAATTTTTGCATCTATATTCATTAGGGATATTGGTCTGTAGTTTTCTTTTTTTGTTGCATCCTTTCCTGGTTTTGGTATCAGAGTAATATTCGCTTCATAAAAGGTGTCGGGGAGGTTTCCGTTCTTCTCGATGTTGTGGAATAGTTTCTGCAAGATAGGTACTAGTTCTTCTTTGTAATTATGGTAAAATGCAGGTGTGAAGCCATCTGGACCGGGACTTTTCTTTTTAGGGAGATTTTTAATTGCTGTTTCTATTTCAGCTGTTGAGATTGGTCTGTTCAGGGAATCTATTTCTTCCTGGTGGAGCCTAGGGAGGCTGTGTGTTTCTAGAAATTTGTCCATTTCCTCCACATTTTCCAGTTTGTGTGCATAAAGATTTTTGTAGTATTCATAAATTGTATCTTGTATCTCTTTGGGATCAGTTGTGATATCTCCTTTTTTATTCCTGATGGAGCTTATTAGAGATTTCTCTTTTCTGCTTTTCGTTAGCTTAGCCAATGGTGTGTCAATTTTGTTTATTTTTTCAAAGAACCAACTTTTTGTTTTATTAATCTCCTGAATAGCTTTCCTGTTTTCAATTTCGTTTAGTTCTGATTTGATCTTGTTGATTTCTCTTCTTCTGCTGGGTTTGGGGTTGGTCTGTTCTTCTTTTTCCAGCTCTTTGAGTCGTTTCATTAAATTGTCTATTTGTGATCTTCTTGTCTTTTGGTTATAGGCATTTATGGAGATAAACTTTCCTCTCAGAACTGCTTTAGCTGTGTCCCAGAGGAGTTGATAACTTGTCTCTCCATTGTCGTTTTCTTCATAGAAGTTTTTTATTTCTGTCTTGATTTCTTCATTTACGAAGTAATCATTTAGTAGGAGGTTGTTTAATTTCCACGTTTTTGTGTAGAAATGTGAGTTTCTGTTAGGGTTGATTTCTAGTTTTATTCCACTGTGATCTGAGAAGGTACATGGTATGATTTCTATTTTTTTAAATTTCTTGAGATTTTCTTTGTGTCCTAGGATATGGTCAATCTTAGAGAATGTCCCGTGAGCTGATGAGAAGAACGTATATTCAGTGGATTTTGGGTAGAATGTTCTGTAGATGTCTGTCAGACCCAATTGTTCTAGAGTTTTGTTTAAGTCCATTATTTCTTTATTAATTTTCTGTTTGGAGGATCTGTCTCGTGCCGTCAGTGGGGTGTTGAAATCCCCGGCGATTATGGAGTTGCTATTAATCCATTTGCTTAGCTCCAGTAAGGTTTGCTTTATGAATCTGGGTGCACCTAAGTTGGGTGCGTATATATTTAAAATTGTTATCTCTTCTTGTTGGACTGTGCCCTTCACCATTATATAATGACCCTCTTTGTCTTTTACTACTTTTGTTGGTTTAAAAACTAAATCGTCTGAAATTAGAACTGCCACACCAGCCTTCTTTTGGCTTCTATTTGCTTGGAATATTGATCTCCACCCTTTTATTTTTAGTCTATATGCATCTTTGCAGGTTAGATGTGTTTCCTGAAGACAGCATATACTTGGCCTGTATTTTCTTATCCATTCAGCCAGCCTATGTCTCTTGAGTGGAGAGTTTAAGCCATTCACATTTATTGAGAGAACTGATAGGTAAGGTAGATTACTGTTCATTCTGTTGGGTTGGATGTTGTTGCTATGATTTCTGTCTTGAGCCATTGTAATATCTGGCCTTTAATATCTTTGGTTTTTGGTTGTTTTTATATTCGTGGGTTATTTTTATGATGTTCCGTGCATAACGCTGTTTTAAGTCCTTCTTGTAGGGCTGGTCTTGTCTTGGTGAATTCTCTGAGCCTTTGCTTGTCTGAGAATGTTTTTATTTCTCCTTCATATATGAAGCTTAGTTTTGCAGGGAATAATATTCTAGGCTGGGCATTGTTTTGTTTCAAAAGAGTGAGAATGGGGCCCCAGTCTCTTCTTGCTTGTAAAGTCTCATTAGAGAAGTCTGATGTTATTCGAATTGGCTTTCCCTTGTATGTTACTTGCTTCTTTTGTCTTACAGCTCTTAGAAGGGCCTCTTTAGTTGATACTTTGGTTAGTCTGATGACTGCATGTCGTGACGTCTTCCTGTTTGCGTTGAATCTCCCAGGGGTCCTCTGAGCTTCTTGAACTTGTATATCAAGATTTTGAGCAAGGCCTGGGAAATTTTCCTCTATTATATCTTCAAACAGCTTGTCCAACCCTTGAGTGTTGTCTTCTTCCCCTTCCTGTAACCCTATGACCCTCACATTAGGTTTCTTCACATAATCCCACAGCTCTTGTAGGCTTTGCTCTTTTCTCTTGTTTCTCTGCTCTATTTCTGAGACTGATTTATTTAATTGGAGGGTGTTATCTTCAAGCTCTGAGATTCTTTCTTCTGCTTCATCTACCCTGTTCTTGAGACTTTCCACTGTATTTTGTAGTTCCTTGAATTGATTCTTCATTTCCAGGAGTTCGGTTACACTTTTCTTCAATGTGTCTATTTCTTTTCTCATATCCTGGAGATTTTTTGTGGTTTCTTGGTGCTGGTTGTTGAGTTGTTGTTGCAGCTGGGTGAGTGTTCTTATGTTCCACATATGAAATTCCTCTTCTGTCATATTGGTTGCCTGATTTTCGTCGGTGTCCGTTTCTAGGGGGCTGGTGCTCCTCTTTGGGGGTGTGTTTTCCGTTTGGTTCTTCATATTTCCTGAGTTCTTTCGCTGATTTCTTCCCATGTCGATCAGTTTTTGTTTCTTTCCTTTAGGTTATTGTTTGGGTATTCACACACCTTGTTTAGTTTCTGAGGCGTTAGGTGGTGTCTGTGGGTGAAATTGGACCACTCCCTGTATATTGAGTCAGTGGGTGCCGTGGAAAGGCTGTGCAAGATGCCGTCCCTGTCAGTAGGTGGCGTTTGCTTGGAGGAACAGGCTATGGTGTTGATTTTGAGTCCTGTTATCAGCTCTCGTTCTGGGCGGAGCTGGGTTGGGTAAGCCTGCCCTCAGGCCGTTAGCAGGGGTCAAAGTTCTGTTCTCTGCTGTCAGGGCGGGGCTGGAATGGTCCCGCTCAGCCAGAAAGTCTGGGTGTGGGGGTGGGGCTGTCTGAGACCCGCAGTCTGCAGCAGGCCTCGCTTCTTTCCACCCTCCCCAACTCCGCAGCTACTCCTGGGCCTCTGCCAGCAGGCCAGACCACAAGCTACCAGGCCTCCCCGGACTGTGATGCCGGCGGGGAGGTTACCTGCACAGGAACGCCACCTGGGTTGGGCGCACAGCCTCCTCCTGGGAGGAGGGTTGCCCTCTAGGATGCCGATCCGCCCCTGGATGCACATACACCTCAGTAGGCTGTTCAGGTATAACCCTTCTGTGCCCCGGGCAATGCTAGCCCTTGGTGCAGGGGATCTGGTCTGCAGGTCCGACCTCTGGGTCCCAGAGTTCAAACTGTATTCCCACCAGGGAGAGGATTTCAGGTCCTAATTCACCCACAGGGAGCCCAAGCTGGGTCTATGTCTCTCAGCCTCTGAGTCGGCACCGTTTTCCTGGGAACAGGGTGCCAGCAGCACCTGGGAGGGCGGGCGGGGTCCCAAACGGGAAGGTCCCGTTCCCTGGAGGTGCCTCCGGCTGGTGGCCGTATTGTCTCTCTGGGCAGCCGTGGGTAGGGTCGGCCGAGGGGGGGAGGAGGCAATATGGTGCCTGCCGAGCGGCTCGGGTCTGTGCACACGGAGGTGCCTGGAGGAAGTTGGGAACCTGGTGCCACGTCTGCTACAGGCTCACCGTTGGCAGGCGGCGGCAGTCTCTGGGCTGGTGTCCGCAGGTCTCTCCACCCGCTGGGGAGCCCACCAGCAGTCCCGAATGCAGGGGAGGGGAAACAACAGATCCACCTACCCTTGCCGCTGGTCTCCGGGCTGCTCCAGTGGTCTCAGCCTCCATTTCTCCTCCGCAGCCTCCTCCCGTGGAGTCTCCCGGGGTCTCAGGTACCCCTCCTTCCGGCCCTTGTCCGCTGTATGCTCGTCTTCTTGCTTCTTTCCTCTAGTTTCTGCTAGAATCGGTCTTTTCTGCAGAGACCCTCTGTCTGGCAGTGTTATTCGTCCGCCATCTTGCTCCGCCCCCCCACATTACTCAAAATTACTATTCTATACATACAAATTGTTGATTTGACAACTGTATAATAAGGTGATAGGTAACTCAATTTTCAGAATATTATGGGGTTAATTGAAAAAAAAAAAGCTTCTACTTTCCTAGATACATTCCTTCCAAAGGCCATGGGACAAACAAGACCAAATTCACAGTCCATAGGTCACATGTACCTCCCAATATGATTTGATAGAACCTCTATCACTACACAGTGATAACAAGTGGCTTTCTGCTTTCTGGTGTAAAAAAATAATTTTTTAGTTACAATGGTCTGTAAGCAGCTGCCTGAATGCCAAAGCATATAACAACCCTATCATAGGAGGTTCATTGTACTAGGAATAGGTAGTTCTTTGAGTATATTATTTCATTTTATGTAGAGTATTTCAGAAGTCTTCTAAATGGAATTTCTTTTTGGCAAGAGTACTAACAAAAAGAGAATTCTTTGGAAGTCAGTCATATTGTAGGAGAATGCTAAATTACTGTACTGCAAATAAATCAAGGGCTAAGTGTATTAAATTGGTGGTAGCTGAATTGTGAATGATAATGCTCAGTGGTCACACTATATTATGGTGGCTTAGAAAGTGTTTCATGTTCCAAATCCTAAATAAAATTTTAGCAAATAGAATTGAGCAACACATCAAAAAAATAATTTACCATGACCAGGTGGGCTTTATTCCAGAGATGCAAGGATGGTTCAATATACACAAGTCTATAAGTGCAATTCACTTCATAAATAAAATCAAGAACAAAGACCATATGATTCTGTCAATAGATGCAGAAAAAGCATTTGATAAAGTCCAATACTCCTTCATGATAAAAACTCTTAACTAAATAGGCATAGATGGCTCATCCATTAAATTTATCAAATCTTTGTATGACAAACCCACTGCTAATATTATTCTAAATGGGGAAAAATTGAAATCATTCCCTCTTCGAACAGGAACTAGATAAGGATGCCTACTATCTGCTCTTCCATTCAACATAGTGCTCAAAGTCCTAGCAATAGCAATCAGGCAAGAGAGGGATATTAAGGGCATACAAGTGGGGGCAGATGATATCAAACTCTCGCTCTTGGCCAATGATATTATATTATAGCTAGAAAACCCCATGGACTTATCCAAGAGACTCCTAGATTTTATAAATGAATTTGGTAAAGTTTCAGGTTATGAAATCAACATACACAAATCAGAAGCATTCATATATGTCAAGAACCATCAAGCAGAAACTCAAATCAAAAATGCAATACCTTTTATTATAGCCCCAAAGAAAATTAAATATTTAGGAGTATACTCAATGAAAGATATGAAAGACTTATAGAAGGAGAACTGTGAAACACTAAAGGAATTGCAGATAATTTAAACAGACGAAAAAATCTACCTTGTTCATGGATCAGTAGGATCAATATTGTTTAAATGTCAATATTACCTAAAGTAATCTACAGAATCAATGCAATCCCCATCAAAACACCATCAGCATTCTTCACAGATCTAGAAAAAATAATTCTTCACTTTGTATGGAACCAGAAAAAACTTCATATAGACAAAGCAATCTTAAATAAAAAGAACAAACTGGGAGGCATCTGTCTTCCTGACTTCAAGCGGAACTATAAAGCAATAATAGTTAAATCAGCCTGGAACTGGCACAAGAACAGAGGCATTTATATCTGGAATAGATCTGAGGTACTAGAGATGAAACCTTCAGTATATGGTAACCTAATCTTTGATAAAGCATACAAAAATATACAATGGGGAAAAGAATCCCTCTTCAATAAATGGTGCTGGGAAAACTGGTTAGCTACATGCAGAAGAGCAAATCAGGATCCCTACATCACACCTCTCACAAAATTTCACTCAGGATGGATAACAGACTTAAACCTAAGGCATGAAACCTTAAGAATCCTAGAAGAAGATGTTGGGAAAACCCTCTCAGACATTGGTCTAGACAAAGAATTTTTGAGGAAGACCCCCAAGGCAATCACGGCAGCAGCTAAAATAAACAAATGAGACCTGATCAAATTAAAAAGTTTCTGCACAGCCAAGGAAACTATCATTAGAGCAAATAAACAACCCACAGAATGGGAGAAAATATTTGCTCTCTACACTTCTGATAAAGGTCTAATAACAAGAATCTATCTAGAGCTTAAAAGAATTAACAAAAAAATATCAAACAACCCCATCAAGAAATGGGTAATGGAAATGAACGGAAACTTCTCCAAGGAAGACATAATAATGGCCTGCAAACATATAAAAAATATGCTCAACATCTCTAATCATCAGACAAATGCAAATCAAAACCACAATGAGATACTACCTAACCCCAGCGATAATGGCCTGTATCAAAAAATCCCAAAACAATAAATGCTGGCATGGATGTGGAGAGACATGAACACTCTTACACTGCTGGTGGGACTGCAAATTAGTGCAACCTTTGTGGAAAAGAATCTGGAGATACCTCAAACAACGAGAAATAGAAATACCATTTGACCCTGCAATAGCATTGTTGGACATCTACTCAAAAGAGCATAAGACATTCTATTATAAAGACATCTGCACCCGAATGTTTATGGCAGCACAACTCACTATTGCAAGGTCATGAAAACAACCCAAGTTCCTGTCAATTCACGAGTGGATAATTAAAATGTGGTATATGCTCACAATGGAATATTACTCAATTCTGAGAAATGACAGTGAGCCAGCACCGTTTATGCTATCCTGGATTAAGCTTAAGCCTGTTATCCAAAGTGAGGTGACACAAGACCAGGAAAATGGACTGCACATCTACTTGCCATCAAGTTGGTACTGACTGATTAAAACTATCGTGCTCAAATAGTGGTAGTACTCACCAGGGTTTCAGAGGGGTAGACCCAGATCCTAGTGATGTGGCAAGCATTTTGGGGGGGGGAAGGAATGCCTCTAACCCTTCTTAGGGAGAGACAAAGATATACAAGTTAACCAAAATGCCAAAAAACAAAACAAACAAAAAAAAAAACAAAAAAAGAAAAAAAAAAACTTTTATTGGGTAGTGGGCAAGTGGGGGAGGGAAGGAGGGGAAGGTTGTATACTTACATAATGGATGTTGTGCACACCATCTGGGGGTCAGACACACTTGAAGCTCTGGCAATGTTGGGGGGGAGTGGTAGCAGGGGCAATATATGTAGCCCTAACAATTATCTGTGCCCCCATAATATAATGAAATAAAAGAGAAAGAAAATGTTGCATGCTATACTCATACTGTTTTCAGAAGAACACTCTCTGGTTAAAGGAAAAAGGGGAAACATTTCCTCTAGTACATGATTATATATGGTCAATGGAATATTAATGGGGAGATAATATAATTTATCTTTCAAACTGCAACACTTTTGAGAATCAAAGAGGCCACTATTAATAATTACATCAGAATAACATGCATAAACCAGGAAGCACTGTTTCTGGCAAATTGGGATGTATATGTACTCTAGGAATATGATATGATGCTTCACAAGATAGTTCCACAGGTGACCCAGGCCTGGCCAATAGTGAACTTCATTGTTCTCTGCCTAGTACTGAAGAGACATTTATAAAAATTTATTTCCGTATAATAGGCATTCATTTCATAATGAATATGAGGATATAATATGGTTCCTGAGCACTTTTGTATGGATTTTGCTTTTGAACTCTAAAAATGTTCAAATGTGGTAGGGTGTTGAAGCATCATTAGATACAAATGCCTGGTACAATGGCTCTCACCCCAAATGATATAATCCGAGAATTTCCACCTGTGTTTTGAAGTTCTTGGTCTTCTGTCAGTGTCTGTTTCATTCTTAGAATTTTTGCTGGAGGATTATTTCTGACTTAAGAAAACATGTTATGTTTTATTTGCTTCCTCTTTGAACCCTATGTTTTTTGCACACCTGACTAATATGAATATTGCAGTTAAAAGAGAGGCTTGAAAGAAACACTTTGGTTTCTCCTGTTTTCTCTGATGATATCTCACTTAGACAAATGACCAAGTGGTTTTGTTGATGTCTTTATGAATTGTGATAATAAAATAAACTGGGTGAAGTGTATTTTATGTAGCTTACTTAAGCTCTTAGCTGAAAGACAATATAACTACAAGGAGTAATATTATTTCAATAGAACCACAAACTAAGTCCTTTCTGGTGGAACACATTCATCCACAATTCTCTAATTCAGGGGTCCTCAAACTATGGCCCACGGGTGGCCCTCCGAGGACATTTATCTGGCCCAATGGGTGTTTTTGCTACTGCTGCCTGTCCTGCTTAGCAGCCGACTTGTCCCGGGCCCACAGTACGCATGTGTAGAATGTGCACCGTACTCTCCAATGGCCCTCCAATGGTCTGAGGGACGGTGAACTGGACCCCTGTTTAAAAAGTTTGAGGACCTCTGCATCTAATCCTGTTCAAATGTTGCAAAGTATTTTAAATAATACTTATTTAAAAATAAGTATCTCTCAAGATTAAAATAAAAGTTATTTATTAAAGTATTAAAAGTATTAAAGTATTAAAAGTATTTATTTATTAAAGTATTTATTTATTAAATACTTTAATAAATAAATTTATATTTAAATAAATAAAAGTATTTATTTATTAAAGTATTAAAAGTATTATTAAAATAGTTTCTTTTTCTTAATTTATTTTGATTTAACCCTTAAATAACCTCTGAATTATACAAAGTTATGTTATTTTAATAAGAACACATTTTGTTTTATGATTTTTTTTTTTTTTTTTTTTTTTTGAGACAGAGTCTCGCTTTGTTGTCCAGGCTAGAGTGAGTGCCGTGGCGTCAGCCTAGCTCACAGCAACCTCAAACTCCTGGGCTCCAGTGATCCTTCTGCCTCAGCCTCCCGAGTAGCTGGGACTACAGGCATGCGCCACCATGCCCGGCTAATTTTTTTTTTATATATATATATCAGTTGGCCAATTAATTTCTTTCTATTTATAGTAGAGACGGGGTCTCGCTCTTGCTCAGGCTGGTTTTGAACTCCTGACCTTGAGCAATCCGCCCGCCTCGGCCTCCCAAGAGCTAGGATTACAGGCGTGAGCCACAGCGCCCGGCCTGTTTTATGATTTTTCTTATTGAAAAATCTCATTCTTTGGTACACCTTATATATAGAATTATGCACATTGACTAGAACTTTTATTTTTAGTAACTTTAAATTTTAGTGCAAGCTTAAAAAGTAGGAAGTCATGAATTGTTTATCATAAGACACTTGTCATGAAACAAGATTGTAGGTTACTATAATATTATAGCCAAATTAATAATTTAAATATATATATATTTTTAAATGCCAAAATCCTATTTATTTTTTGAGAAAGGAGACTCAATGTCTCAAACAAGTATAAGACCTAATAGACAGACTTCAGTACAAGTTATAAGGAAGCTGAATCTGTGTCCTTTTTTTCCCTTGCTTTTTGTAGTTTATTAAAAGGTGAATAAAAAATCTTTTGTTATTCCTATTAGTATCATATGACAATCTAGTTTAAAAGAGAAAACCAAATTTTATTGTATTAGTATATTAATTATCAAAGTTAATTTTGATAAAAACTTATAAACAAATCCACCTAATTTTAACCTATTTGACTATAAGTTAAGACTTTTATAAACCTTTTATAACCTTTTACTTTTATATCCACTTAATTTTTAATGATCATTTACATATTGAATAAGTAGCTTTAAAAACCAATAAATTAAAATAATGGACTTAAACAGAACTCTAGAACAAATGAGCCTGACTGACATTTACATAGTGCCTGTCTACCTCCTATCCTGTTTGGCTTATTTAATTGGCTGTAAGCCCCAGTTTGGCTCTTCAGTCTTCTTGGCCACAAGGGTCCCACCGAGGGACTAGATGGACCCAGGGCAGGTAGCCATACCACCCTGGCAATGGATGGGACAAAATAAAAGTTTAGTCATAGATGCTGCCTATGACAGATCTTGGCCAAAAGGGGGGAATTGTGAACTAAAATGCTCACCCCCCAACCCCCACCGGCTGACTGAATGGACCCCCTTGTGGCCAAAGGAATATTCTAGGGCAAAGTTGCCTGCCGGGAGGAGGGAGGTCAGACATGCCTTATCATGCCCCCCTCCCTTCTTGGAGACTTCCTTTGTAACCCATTAACAGTCCTAAGGGTATGCAAGACAAACTTGCTGGTCCTCAATTTATGTAACAAATGGTGGCTTATCTCTGGTAAACAGTTTATGTTAAAACACTCCAAGTCTTTAGACAAAGCTTCATGTCTTTAGCCAATTACAATCTAAAGAATCTTTACACCCACCTATAACCTGTAAGCCCCCCACTTCGAGATGGCCCTCCTTTTGGGCCAAACCAATGTATGCCTCCCACATATTGATTGATGGCTTTACCCATAACCCTTGTCTCTAAAATGTATAAAAACCAAACTGTAACCCAGCCACAAGTCCACTTGCCTAAGGCCTCTTGGCAGTGGCTCCAGGTCATGGTCCTCAAATTTGGCTCAGAATAAATCTCTTTAAAATTAAAAAAATAAAATAAAATAGTTTCTTTATGAGTATACCAATTCTTAATCTTTTTAAAAAATGTTTTACTAGCATAATAAAAATAACCAAAATAAAATCCATGTGGTCCATCTTTTATTTACTTATGTATTGATGCATTTATTTATTATTTCAGTAGATTTAGGGGATACAAGTGCAGTTTTGTTACATGGCTATATTGTATAGTGGTGAAGTCTGGGCTTTTAGTGTACCCATCACTAGAATAGTGTACATTGTACCTATTAGGTAATTTTTCATCCCTCACTCCCTTCCTACCCTCTCTCTTCTGATTCTCCAGTGTCCATTATTCTAATCTGTATGACCATACATACCCATAGCTTAGCTTCTACTTATAAGTGAAAACATGCAGTATTTGATTTTCCATTCCTGAGTTATTTCATTTAAAATGCCTTCATTCAATCCTACTTCTGGGTATCTACCCACAGGAAAAGAGGTCATTTAATTTAACTTTTCATTGGCTTTATACTTGAATACTTAATTATACAATTTATAGTAATCTTAGGGTACAGTACATGAAAATACTATTTTGCTAGCTTCTCTGCTCATTCAGTTGCCTGTGATTTAAAAATTATTAAAATGGAACAAATATTTAGCCTCAGCTAAGAAAAGTTTTCTTTCAGATTGAAAGAGTGCAAAGGTTAATGCCAGTATTGTGGCAATATAGTATGAAGTGGATTCCTTTAATTGTCCATTTATTAAGGAAGGTAGTAGGAAAAAGGGAGAAGAAACACAATGTATGTGTTATATATGACCTATATTGCTTTTATAATATTGAACTAACACATTGGACTCAACAATGGTAAGAGGGATAAGGATCATAAAGCATATACAATCATCCATTATTTGTAGCTTGCAATTATTTCAGTCATGAAAAAAATGGGCATGGGAGAGAGAAGTGATGGAATTATTCTATATGTTCGATAATGCTAACAAAGAACACCACAAAAATTTCTTAATAAAAGATTTCACTACAACACAATGGGTTGTGCTACAGATACATACGAATTAGAATTTTCTTTCTTTTACCAGTACCAAATATAGATTAATAAATATATTATTGATGGTATTTTAATTTTTAAAACCCTGCCTTCCTGCTTCAGTGCTAAAAAATTATTCTTGAAATATAAATAAAATTATACTTGAAATATAAAGAAACTGCCCTGTGGTCAATGATAGGCTTAACTGCTTGTCAATCAAAAGCAGTTTGTTGAGACATTTAATTACAAGATAATGTAGTCATCAAAATGTCATTGTGGTAACTGACAGCTCATCTTGGACTGAAAGCATGCAACTACCTCCCATGAGGTCAGAGATGTTCAGAGGTTAACTTAGTAATGACAGGTCTTTTATTGTCAGATTATGACATTGAAAAAAATTGTAATTATACTAATAAATTAATAACAGTAATAAAATGACAGTCATAATTGTATAATATACAAGTTGTCAACTACATTTTTGTTACATGGTTAGAATTTTTATCTTATCAGTATATCTGCATTATGTTAATTGTTCCCAATATGGCATAGACAGAAGGATTTCTATAATTTTTCAAAAGCCATGTCTATACTTATGGGAGGCCATTGTATCCATATTATTTGATCCCACTTACCTTCTTCCTTCCTCTTTCTCCTCTGCTATTTAACAGTGCCTTAAAATAACAAGAATTAGTAATTGCCACCTGACCCAGGGCTAACGTGTACTTAACATCCTATTACATCACAAAGCTTTCAATTGTGTCTTCCTAAGAAAATTTTGGCTTAAATACCTTCTACTTAATGCATCCAGAAAAAAATGATGGAAAAGGTCAAGGTTTTAAATATTTAAAAAACATTTTATTCTATCACCTTCCTCATACTGTGGGAGAACACATTATATTTAGTGAAACATTTTGCACAGATATATTCTAGACTGGATCAGCATTTTTTTTATATTTGAGAATATTATGAGGGTACAAATGATTTGGTTACATACAATGCAAGTATATGCGGTGGGTTTTTGTCCATTCTTGTGATACCTCACTTCGAAGAATGGGCTGAATCTCTATCCAGGATAATGTAAGAGATGCTAGATCACCATTGTTTTTTTGTAGTTTAGTAGTATTCCATGGTATACATATACCACATTTTATTAATCCACTCATGTATTGATGGGCACTTGGGTTGTTTCCACATCTTTGCAATTGTGAATTGTGCTGCTGTAAACATTCGAGTGCAGATATCGTTATTATAGAATGCCTTTTTTTCCTTTGGGTAGATGCCTAGTTGTGGGAGTGCTGGATCAAATGGTGTTTCTATTTTTACATCTTTGATTTTTCTTTATTTCAAGAAAATATGAAAGTATGAACATTTTGGTTACATTTTATATCTTTGCCTCTCCCTAGCAAGGGTTAGAGGTATGCCCTTCCCCTCCACACTGCTCACCACATCCTTCAGATGTGGGTTTATCTCCAAATTACTTTGCACAGGGGTTATTCTAGTTTGCATTCCCACCAGCAGTGTAAGAGTGTTCCAATCTCTCTACATCCACGCCAGAATTTGTTGTTTTGGGACATTTGATAAAGGCTATTCTCACTGGAGTTAGGTGATATATTATTGTGGTTTTGCTTTGCATTCCCCTAATGATTAGGGATGTTGAGCACTTTTTTTTATATGTTTGCTGGCCATTACTCTGTCTTCTTTTGAAAAGTTTCTGTTCATCACCTTTGCCCATTTATTGATGTTTTTTTTATTTTTTCTTTTTAATTTTCTTAAGTTCTGTATAGATTCTTATTATTAGCCCTTTATTAGATGTGTAGAATGCAAATATTTTTTCCATTCTGTAGATTGTCTATTTACTCTAGTGATAGTTTTATTGGCTATGCAGAGCTTTTTAATTTGATCAGGTCCTAATTATTTATTTTTGTTGCTTCTGTGATTGCTTTGGGGGTCTTCTTCATAAATTCTTTGCCTAGGCCAATTTTATAACAGTTTTTCCAACATTTTCTTCTAGAATTCTTAAGACTTCATGCCTCAGGTTTAAATCTGTTCTCCATTGTGAGTTGATTTTTGTCAGAGGTGAGAGGTAGGGATCCAGTTTCGATCTTCTGCATGTGGTTTGGATCAACTTTTTATGTTAAAATAAAAATGATGTCAATAATTACGTCTAAATAGCTATAGATAAAATTTTATTATTTATATTAATGTAAATAGCTGCAGACTCACCTTTGATTTCCTAACTTGCATAAATCTAGAAAATAGATCTCTTTAGTTTCTAACTTATTCCTTATGTGAATTCTTTCAGTTACTCTAATTTACAGTTGGGTAATAATATATTTATGTGTGTAGTGATCTAGTTGTGAGTTTGCACTTGGTGGTTGACATTTATTTACATAGAAAACCCGTGGAAAAAGCATTTAGATGGCTACCTACCATTTTCATTGACATGAATTACACAGAATTAATTGTATGCTTTTGCAAACATTTTCCTGGGATAGGAGAGGACCTTTTATAATAGTTATTTTCTCTCTCATTTTATATTTGCTTGCAACTCTTTCTTTATATCCTCTTCTGAGTGTGCTTAAAATCTCCTGGGTATTCTGGAGAAAAAAGGTTTGCTCTTTGGTATCCAAAGTCAGAAAATTTACCCCAGTCTCTGTCAGGGTCATAGAATGAATAAACTGTTAAAAAGTCTGATTTCTTTGAGAGAAGTTTGGAAGTAGTAGTACACGAATCTCACATCATCTCACAATAAGTAAAATCTAAAAATGTTGATCTCATAGAAATACAGAGTAAAATAGTTGTTACCAGAAACTGGGAGGAGGAGAGAGGAGGAAGAATGAGAAAGGTTGGACAAGTGGTACAAAGGTACACCTAGATAGAAGGCATAATTTCTGGTGTTCTATTGCATAGTAGGGTGACTATAATTAATAATAATGTATATTTCAAGATAGCTAGAAGAGGAAATCTTGAAATGGCATCACCACAAAAATGATACATGTTTGAGGTGATATATAAGCTAACTACCTTCATTTGATCATTACACAGTATACACATATATTCAATCACACCCCATAAACATGCAAAATTATTATCTCAATCATAAAACAAAATTTTAAAAATTTTTGCAAAAAAGCTTGTACAAGATCTGGTTCTAAATAAGCTGAAATGTGATAGGTAATATTATTTAAAAAATATATATGGCTACAATGTATTTGTTTAGGAAGAAAATGGATTTATAGCTTAATATAACATTACACAGGAGGTTTCAGATACTGTGTAAACAGATATTTTGGAATGGAACATATTCTCAGTAAATGAAACTGAATAAAGAATGGTACCTAGGATAAATTGTGCTCCACTGTTATTTCCTTCCTTCTTCCTCAATTCCAAACAACTGAGTGGCTGTAAATATAGGCTCTAGAGCAAGCATCCTCAAACTACAGGCCGCTGACCACATGCGGGTGTTTTTGCCCATTTGTTTTTACTTCAAAATAAGATATGTGCAGTGTGCATAGGAATTTGTTCATAGATTTTTTTTCTTCCTCTTATTTCATCATATTATGGGAGTACAAATATTGCCCCTGCCCCCCTTCCGACCCCTCCCCCATGTGCCAGAGATTGAAGCTGTCCAATCCACTGGTGGTGCGCACCACACAGGTTATATAAGTATACACTCTTCTGGTTAGAGTTATGCCCTTCCCCTCCAAAATACTAGCCACATCCCTAAGATTGGGTTCCCCCCCCCTGAATCCCTGGTGAACATTGCCACTATTTGAGAACCATAGTTTTAATCAGTCAGTACCAATTTGATGGTGAGTAGATGTGGGGCCCATTTTCCATGTCTTGTGTCGCCTCACTTTGGATAACAGGATTAAGCTTAATCTAGGATAGCATAAACGGTACTAGCTCACTGTCATTTCTTAGGATTGAGTAATATTCCATTGTGAGCATATACCACATTTTAGTTATCCACTCAAGAATTGACGGGCACTTGGGTTGTTTCCATGACCGTGCAATAGTGAATTGCGATGCCATAAACATTCAGGTGCAGATGTCTTTATAATAGAATGTCTTATGCTCTTTTGGGTAAATGCCCAACAATGCTATTGCTGAGTCTAATGGTATTTCTATTTCTAGCTGTTTGAGATATCTCCAAATTCTTTTCCACAAAGGTTGCACTAATTTGCAGTCCCACCAGCAGTGTAAGAGTGTTCATGTCTCTCCACATCCTCGCCAGCATTTGTTGTTTTGGGAATTCTTGATATAGGCCATTCTTACTGGGGTTAGGTGGTATCTCATTGTGGTTTGATTTGCATTTCTCTGATGATTAGAGATGTTGAGCATTTTTTAATATGTTTTTTATATGTTTGCAGGCCATTATTCTGTCTTCTTTGGAGGAGTTTCTTTTCATTTCCGTCACCCATTTCTTGATGGGATTGTTTGATTTTTTCTTGTTAATTCTTTTAAGTTCTAGATAGATTCTTGTTATTAGACCTTTATCAGAGGTGTAGAGAGCAAATATTTTCTCCCATTCTGTGGGTTGTCTATTTGCTCTACTGATGGTTTTCTTGGCTGTGCAGAAACTTTTTAATTTGATCAGATCCCATTTGTTTATTTTTGATGCTGCCGTGATTGCCTTGGGGGTCTTCCTCAAAAATTCTTTGTCTAGACCATTGTCTGAGAGGGTTTTCCCAACATCTTCTTCTAGGATTGTTAAGGTTTCATGCCTTAGGTTTAAGTATGTTATCCATCTTGGGTAAATTTTTGTGAGAGGTGTGATGTAGGGATCCTGATTTGCTCTTCTGCATATAGCTAATCAGTTTTCCCAGCACCATTTATTGAAGAGGGATTCTTTACCCCATTGTATATTTTTGTCAGCTTTATCAAAGTTTAGATTACTGTATACTGATGGTTTCATCTCTGGTATCTCAGATCTATTCCAGATATCCATGCTTCTGTTCTTATGCCAGTTCCAGGCTGATTTAACTATTATTGCTTTATAGTTCCGCTTGAAGTCAAGAAGACTGATGCCTCCCAGTTTTTTCTTTTTGTTTAAGATTGCTTTGGCTATACGAGGTTTTCTCTAGTTCCATACAAAGTGAAAAATTATTTTTTCTAGATCTGTGAAGAATACTGATGGTGTTTTGATGGGGATTGCATTGATTCTGTAGATCACTTTAGGTAATATTGACATTTGAACTATATTGATTTTACCAATCCATGAACAAGGTATTTTTTACTATAGTCTGGCCCTCCAATGGTCTGAGGGACAGTGAAATGGCCCCCTGTTGAAAAAGTTTGAGGACCTCTGCTCTAGAGAAAACATCAACTCAACTTGAATGCAGATCCATACCATTACTACCTATGAAATGTGGGAAGTGATTTAATCATTTCAAATTTCACTGTCTTCACTTATGAACTGGAGGCAATAATATCTTGGTCCTAGGGTTATTGCTTGAATTCAATGACTTAATACATGAGTCTTTAAGCTATTATTTTATACCTGTGTTCTTTCTGTTTCATTTTTTAATATGATACAATATTAGCTTCAAAAATTGGAGTAGAAAATTGATGGTATACAGAAACCTCATCTTCTTGCACCTTGCATTATTGTGCTTTGCAGATACTGTGCTTTTTACAGGTTATGGCACCTTGCACTGATCAAGTCAGTCAATCCCATTTTTTGAACAGCATGTGCCCACTTGGTGTCTCTGTGTCAAGTTTTGGTAATTCTCACAATATTTCTCACCTTTTAATTAATATTATACTAATATATGTTATGGTGATCTGTGATATATGATCTTTGATGTTACAATTTAATTGTTTTGGGCACCACAAACCATGCCCATATAAAATGGCAAACTTAATCGATAAATGGTGTGTATATTCTGACTCTCCCACTGATCGACCATTCCCCTGTCTCTCTCCCTGTCTTCAAATGTCCCTATTTCCTAACATGCAACAGTAGTAAAGTCAGGCCAATTAATAACCCTACAATGGCCTCTAAGTGTTCAAGTGAATAGGAAGAATTGCATGTCACCGACTTCAGATTAAAAGCTAGAAGTTATTAAGCTTCATGAGGAAGGCATACCAAAAACCAAGATAACCAGAAAGTTATGCTCCTTGCATCAAACAGCCATGTTGTGAAGGCAAAAGAAAAGTTCTCGAACAAAATTAAAAATACTACTCCAGCAAATGTATTAGTGACAAAAAAACAAAACAGCCTTATTGCTGATATGCAGAAAGTTTTGGTGGTCTGGATAGAAGATCACACCAGCCACAACATTCTCATAAGCCAAAGCTGATTCCAGAGCAAGGCCCTACCTGTTTTCAATTCTGGGAAAGCTGAGAGAGATAAAAAAAAGCTGCGGAAGACACGATAAAATTAGCAGAGGTTGATTCATGAAGTTTAAGGAAACAGCTGTCTCTATAACATAAAATTGCAAGGTGAAGTAGCAAGTGCCAATGTGGAGGCTGCAGCAAGTTATCCAGAAGAGCTGTCTAAGATAACTGAAGAAGGTGGCTACACTAAATAGCATATTTTCAATGTAGACAAGGAGCTATCTATTGGAAGAAGATGGCATCAAGGCTTCCATAGCTAGAGGGGAGAAGTCAATATCTGGCTTCAAAGCTTCAAAGGATACGCTGACTCTCTTGTTAGGAGCTAATGCAGCTGGTCACTTTAAGTTGAAGCCAATATTCATTTACCATTCTGAAAATCCTAAGGCCCTTAAAAATTATGCAAAATCTACTTTGCCCCTGCTCTATGAATTGAACAATGGGGCCACGATGACAGCACATCTGTCTATGGCATGGCTTATTGGATATTTTAAGCCTGCTGTTCAGATAAAAATATTCCTTTCAAAATATTACACTCATTGGCAATGGACCTGGTTACCCAAGTTCTGTAATGGAGATGTTCAGGGAGAGTAATATCATTCTCATGACTGCTAACACAGTATCCATTCTGCCGCCCACGGATCAAGGAGTAATTTCAACTTTCAAGTCTTACTATTTAAGAAACACATTTTGTAAGGTCACAGGTACTATAGATAGTGTTTCCTGTGATGGATCTGGGCAAAGTACATTAAAAATCTCCAGAGAGGATTCACCATTCTAGATGCTCTTCAGAACATTTGATATTCATGGAAGGTGGGCAGAATAGCAACATTAATAGGAGTTTGGAAGAAGTTGATTCCAGCCCTCCTGGATAACTTTGAGGGGTTCAAAACTTCAGTGGAGGAAGTCACTGCAGATGTGGTGGAAATAAACAAGAGGACTGGAATTAAAGTGGAGCCTTTTGTTCCTGATCCATGTGTGAACATAAAAGAAAAAAAATGTAAAAGTAGAGCCTGAGAATGTGACTTAATTTCTGCTATCTCGTGATAAAACTTGAGCGGATGAGGAGTTGCTTCTTATGGATGATCAAAGAAAGTGGTTTCTTGAGATGGAATGTACCCATGATGAAGATGCCTTAAACATTGTTGAAATGACAACAAGGGATTTAGAATGTTACCTAAACTTTGTCGATACAGCAGAGGTGGGGCTTGAGAGGATTTACTTCAATTTTGAAAGAAGTTCTACTGTGGGTAAAATGCTATCACACAGCATTGTATGCTACAGAGAAATCTTTCATGAAAGGAAGAGTCAATTGATGCAGCCAATTTCATTGTTGTCTTATTTTAAGAAATTGCCACAGCCACCCCAACCTTCAGCAACCACCACCTTGAGCAGTCAGCAGTCATCAACATCAAGTCAAGACCCTCCACCAGGAAAATGATTAGTAGTTGCCAAAGACTCAAATGAGCATTAGCACTTTTTAGCAATAATGTACTTTTTAATTAGGGTATGTACATTTATTTAGACATAATGTTATTACACACTGAATAGACTACAGTATAGTGTAAATATAACTATTGTATGTGCTGGAAAATTAAAAAAATTGTGTGACAAATATTTGTGGAATTACTAAAACGAATGGTAGATGTATTTTTAAATCTTTGGGGAATGTCCCTTCATTGCAGTACTCACTTTATTGTGAATTAAAGAAGTGAATTTCATGCTATTGAACCCTCATTCTTTTTCTAGTATGCCTATATTTAAGGCTCATATAATGTTGATGTTGCTACGTAAATATCTGTTGTCTAAATCACATGGCATTCACGTAAGTATATACTAACTATCTGTACTCTATGAACTTGCTAAAGAGCTTATGCTTATTTGAGTACTCTGGAGCTTCTGTGAAAAGTTCAAGAGAAATTCATGGTATCCCAGAGAGGAGATAAGGGGTAAAAGAGAGAGAGAGAGAGAGAGAGAGAGAGAGAGAGAGAGAGAGAGAGAGAGAGAGAGAGAGAGAGAACGAACACGAGAGAGAGAACACGAGAGAGAGAACACAAGAGAGAGAACACGAGAGAGAGAACACGAGAAAGACAGAATGAGATAATACTTTAATTGGGATCTTTGAAAGCCATTTTTATATCAAATTCGATTACTTTTATTCTCCTTAGAAATTCTCATACAGAGTTGTGACAATATCTCTGGGTTTGAGACCCACTGATATCTTTTTTCCTTTATCTTTTTTTTCTTTTTTTTATTTCAACACATTATGGGGGTACAAATGTTAAGGTACCATATATAGCCCATGCCCCCTCCCCACTCAAGTAAGAGCTTCAAGCGAGACCATCCCTCAAACGGTGCACATCTCACTCATTATGTTTGTATATACCCATCGCCTCCTCCCTCCTCCCCCCTCTCACCTGCCCGACACCTGATAAATGTTATTCCTATATGTCCACTTAGGTATTAATCCATTAATGCCAGTTTGCTGGTGAGTGCATGTGGTGCTTGTTTTTCCATTCTTGAGATACTTCACTTCGTAGAATGGGTTCTAGCTCTATCCAGGAATATTCAAGAGGTGCTATATCACCAATGTTTCTTAAAACTGAATAGTACTCCATGCTATACATATACCATATTTTATTAATCCATTCATGTATTGATGAGCACTTGGGTTGTTTCCACAACTTTGCAATTGTGAACTGTGCTGCTATAAACATTTGAGTGCAGGTGTCTTTTTTGTAGAGTGTCATTTGATCTTTTGGGTAGATCCCCAGTAGTGGAATTGCTGGATCAAATGGTAGATCTACTTGTATCGCTTTAAGGTATCTCCATATTGCTTTCCAAAGAGGTTGAACTAGTTGCAGTCCTACCAGTAGTGTAGGAGTGTTCCTATCTCTCCACATCCATGCCAACATTTATTGTTTGGGGACTTTTTCATAAAGGCCATTCTTACTGGACATAAGTGATATCTCATTGCAGGAAAGTAAGCAAGAAAAAAATCAAACAACCCTATCAAAAAGTGGGCAAAAGACATGAACAGAAATTTTTCAAAAGAAGACAGAAGAATGGCCAACAAACATAAGAAAAAATGCTCATCATCTCTAATCATCAGGGAAATGCAAATCTTTTTTCCTTTATCTTCTTATTTCTCTGCTTTCCAATTTTCCTCCATGAGGTCCCTGGCAGGCTCTGGCACTTCTCTCTTTGATCTACAACTGACCTGTCTCCTCTCCCCTCTCCTTTATCTGCAACTCTGCCTTCCCTCCTGGATGATCCAGAAACCAATGTCTCTAGTTGGCCATCTTACCCCTTTCCTCCATCATTTGGTATCATAAGGATATTATGTAGTCAATTTGGTACCATTTCAATGAGGTCAATTACTAATCATCAGTTGTATGTCATTTGTAAATGCAAACTGCAAGTAAAAATTTTCACACATTTCTAATTTTAAAGAAGTGTCATTGTGGACTGTTTCATTTAGGTAAATTTTATAACTATAACAAAATGAAGAGTGTTTTTTCTTATAGATAGACTATTATGGTACAGCAGAAAATACAGCAGAAAAGATAGATTTGGGTCTCATCCTTGCTTGAATACTTGGATACTTACTAACTTAAGATTTTAAGTAAATCAGTTTTTCTGATACTCAGCGGGTTTCTTTTTTTCATTTTTCATTTTTGTTGGTGATCTCTTCCTAAGTGAGTTTGTTGGAGAACTTCACTAAATAATGTCTATAAAACATATATCATGTTTTTATGCAAACAACTATTTTTAAAGAACATCAATCCCATACTTTGTCAGGCTGCTCCCTTGAACTTCTCCAGGGGTCACCATTTAAACAGACTAGAATGCAAATGGCACTCCCTAGAAAGCTGCAATCTGCAGTCCTCGTTTGCATTTTAAAAATCTATTTTTTAAGGTACCTTTACTTTCTAGATAATGAAGAGGTAAATTTCAGGTTGGATGTGTTCAGAGCAATTCCAAATACCATTACCTTTTGTGAATAGTGAACAAGCCCAGTGAAGGAAATAACCATCAATCTGTCTCTCTATCTATCTACCAACTCACCCATCTATTCATTTATTTAGCAGACATTTTTCAAGAGTTGACTATGCACTAGGCACCATCATAAACATTTAAATCTGTGAGTTGATGAAGATTAAATACGTGTTTGACCTTGAGTAATTACAGGCTCTGAGGGATAAAGTCACACAATTGCTTTTTAAGGGATCTCTTCTATTAGTTGTAAACTAGGTAAGAGACCTGGAAATCTTCTCTATACTTCTGCTTCACTCAGGACATCTGCCAAATATTCCTTCAGTTGTCACTATGAAATATTGAGCATTTTTAAAATGAATGGTGAAACTTGAATGGCAAGGAAATGTTAAATATTAATATAAATGCCCTTTTCCTAATCACTTGCAGATTCTGGTGCTTTTTCCATCTTGGCTTTCCTTTTCACCAAAACACACAAATGTCATTCTCAAACCTAAGCTTGAGTCTTTCACTCTAAGCTTTGAGAAATTTGTAGAGAAAAATAAATGTTAGATCAAGATTCCTATTAATGGTCTCTGATTTGAAATTCCAGGTGAATACATGTTCTTCATTAAGTGACAATATTAAATAATAGGGAAGGGTGGATTATTTTCTCTCTACCCTGATAACAGAATGAAGCTATCATAAGTGTAAGAAGAAAGATAGGAAAAACTAGTAATGTAAACATTAAAATTTTTCAGTGATTTGAATTATCTTACAATTGTCACTAAATTTAAGAGACGAAAGGGACATCAGAGATCATTTAGTTTGATCTGTTATTTTACAGATGAGAAAAGAAAATCTAGAAAAAGGAACTGACTTTCCTTTGGTATCTCAGATATGTAGTAGTAGTCATTGGAACCTAGTTTTGGAGAGTCACCTCAGTGATCTTTCTGACACATCAAGTTTATTTTCCTCTGTTTTCTTTTGTTAATTATTTCATTTATCTTCATGACTATTAAGGAATATCTGGAACAAGTCTTTCTTTTCAAATCATATTAAATTATCATTTTAGTATTTCTTTTTCTTTCCTCACTTGTATATTTCTGAATATTCCTTTTAATTTAGCACCTTTTTCTATTCTCACAACACTTATTTTTTTCTTCCTCAGTTGTGATGTTATTTCTCAGCAGTTTTTTTTCTTTATTTTGTCCTTCTTCATGGCAATATCATTTACTATTACTACATATGAAAACATGAAAACACATAGTTTCATTCACACCCAGCATATTAACTTTGGTTTTAATCTGTCTCTGCATCAAGTAGGGTACTGTTTTCTTTTAGGTAATGGATGTTGTACAAGGATTGAAAAAGTGGAAATGCTGGTCCAATTATCTGCTATGTGTTAAACTTCTTGGGAGGGAAGCATGTATTGTACTTGTGGGCTTATTATTGATAATCTATTAGGAGGGTCTCATTGGAGGAATCATTCACTAGAAGAATTTCACTTTCACAGATGATCATTAACTAGATAGTAGAAATAGGAGGCAACACCCCAAGATGAACAAAATGGTCTGAATATATTTATTTCAGGAGAAGCTAGAAAAAAAAAAACAAAAAGAGAAAGTCAGAAAGAAAAATGGCCCTTGATTTTGGGACCTGGGACTCCTGCTTTTTAGCTTTGAGTCTCTAAACATAATTCAATTCTGTAGTCTGTTTCCGTTTGTGTTTGGGAGGATTATGCTTTCAAGTCATTTGACTTTAATTTCTAACTTCAATTAGATACAGTATAAACTTTTTTTTTGCCCCCACTTCCCTCTTTGCTTTTTAGGACAGCAATTAGGAAGAGTTGAGTGAATAGATTACCATTTTATTCATCTCTGTTAGTCTGACTGGTAGAGCTATTAAATAAAGGTAAACTGTAATTCTTTATTAACTACATGCCTCATTTCTGCTCTTTGCCCTGGAGAAGAGCTACATTTCAATAAGCTGTTATTGAAGAGCTCCTGAAAAATGCTAACTTAAGTTTGACCACTCAAACAATGACACAATTCCTTGGAAAAACAGGTTTTACTATATATGTGTGGATGGGGAGGGGTATTTATTCTGAAAGACTGAAGTGATATGATGGGGGTGGAGAAATTATACAGAAATGATCACTCTAGCATACTTGAGAAACATAAAGAGAAGCTGAGAACATCTATATGATAAATACACTTATAATTAGCAAGATCATTAGCACAGAGTGTATGTCAGTATCCACAAAGAAGTCTTTAAGCTAAGCAGTTAGCTTCACTATGAGGGGAAAAAACAAAATGAGCTATATACAGCTGAATAGGCTTTTCATAGTCTCCATGGAGGTGACTTGTCTGTTGATGGCCAGTGGGGGTAGATGAGTGAAATAATTACTTAACAGCGTGTAAACAATGTGAGATGTGAAGTAGGCTTCCCACCGCCCTGTTCCCTTTTCATGGAGAGAGTTTCTTGTTGAGATGGCTCCACTGGGACAGGCAGCAGAGAAATTTGATTAAATGGATGCCTGGGGTCATGACCCTGTCTAAACATGGTGCAGCTCTCAGCATTAATCAAAGACATTTTTTTCCTTACTTAAAAAAAAAATTCTGAGCTTGCTGTATAAGAATATCGGTGAGCTTTGGATTTGGTTGAGTAGGAGGTTATGTAAGTCTATATGAGCATTCTGTTTACAGAAAAACAACCAAAGAGGAAGCAGTCTTCTAAGACAAAAGATATCTATAACATTATTTTAGATGATGTTATGGGACTTTCATTTGGTGATAGCCTACCAGTAGCCACTGGGATTTGGAGCTCCATTAGAATTCACTAAAACTCATTTATTGCAAACTACCGTTGACATTGATATTAGTGTTTAGAAGATATTTATAGTGTTGTAGTTCATGTGGGATTCCTGTATTCAGGAATTCTCTTAGGATGGTTTTATTTGGAGCTAGTGTTTGAAGAATGCTTGGAAGGGATTTTTTTTTTTTTTGGAAAATGTAGAAAACTATGTGTTTGGTGAGAGAACAACTAGAATAGTAGTCACTGATGACTCGGATAAGAGCAGTATAATTGGAACTTTCCTGAGCAAGCATGTGCTATTGTATTAAACAGAATATTTGCTTCAAGCAAGAGACTTTTTTTTTTATTAATCTTTGTTTTAAGAAAGAAGACAAATTTAGTATAATTAGTTATTTCCTTCATAGGAATTCACTTAGCAGAGATCATCAAAATCTTAACTTGTTCCAAATAAGAATGCTTTTGTAGAATATGGACTACTTGCATTAAAAATATTGATTGACTTAGAATGATACGGTGACGAGTTTCCAGCTAACTGAAATTAATCAGATGTTTGTACTGTTAATCCTTGTAGAAAATTGTATTAATACATATTGGTGCATTTTATTGCCTGCCTTAGCATGGTACAGTAAACATAGATGCAATTTTAGGGGGTGATAGAAACCTTAGGGCCTCAGAATCATAATTCTCCTCATCAATTTTGATTGTACAGAAATATGGATAAAATTATTATAAGGTGTGAGAGCTTGGTCTTGCCGTGTCCTGGAATGTGTTTGGAAGTTAGAGATGTGTCATAAAATAGTAATAATTTTATAAAACATCTCTTAATTTTTAAATATTTTTCTCCCAATGTATACTATATAATTAAATAATAGTGTTAATTGACTGCACTATCTGATTGAATTCTAGATACTCAAGTAATTTAATTTGAGTCTTCTATGTTTAGGAGTTGATGGAGAATATGTTTGCATGCTTTTGTGAAGTAAGCAGACTTGTTTTACTTTTAGACAGTAACATATGGGGGCTTAAGAAATATACAAATGTAAAGCACTTTCCCATGAGGTGACTGGAAGTGGACTATTTAGATTGGTTTGACCATGACCATGACCATGTAGGTTTAGTCCCTACTTCATAATTTGAACATTTATAGAGAACATGGTTTCAAATATACAGAGTTCATATGAACTAAGTATGCTATTCACAAATGAAATTTTACTCACAAAACCACAATTTTCTTGTTACTCTGAGAATGGGAAAGGAAGAGTATATTTTTCATTACAGAATGATTATTCAAATCAGTTGGACTGTAAAGAATACTGTATTTGTATACAAATACAGCCTTGTATTTGAACATGGAAAGGTAATTTCATAGCCTACCCACTCACCATGAAGTTTGCACATGTCAAAGCAAACAGTTTTTGCTGTCATACATCATTGCATGAGAGGTTTAGCAAGTTACTGTTGTTGAGACAGTTACAAGAGGCGAGGCTGCCGGTGTCAGTAAATGTAGGCTCCCATCAATTAAGACTAACGAAATGTAGTCAGTTATACTACCTGATGACAGCTGGGTTTTAAAATAACAATAAGGTCACTTGCATACCATTCCTGATAAGAGCTTGTTTCTGAAACCTCAATATTACCTTTAGCTTTAGAATATTAAATACTATGTAAATTACAATGTAAATCCCCAAAGAGAAAACAGAAGCAAGTATGTCTTCAGTCTAACTGTCACTTACTGGTGCCTATCCTCCAGGCTAATATTGCTATGATATGTGGAATTTTACCTGAACTTTACTTTTTCATATGGGGTAAACGATAGGAAAGTGTGCGTATCAGGGAACTATTATGGAAACTGTCAATACTTCTATTGATGTTTTTCCCTGTCAAATACCTATTTTTATTCACTGTGTAAGACACAGATTAATATTAAAAATATGCTATTATATAAGTGTCAACTCTTTCAACTTGCAGTGTATGATAGGTGTGGTTTGAGGGAAGAAGGGTAGAGACATGACCCAATTCCAGGATTTTACCCTTCTGCAACCGGCAGGTGCTCATATTAGTGATGGTACATGTATAGAGTAAGCAGCCCAAGGCACTGGGAGGTCCTGAGTTATGAGGAAAAACTAAACATATGATGTACATTTCTTAATTGAGCTTATAAGACTCAGTTTGAAAATATTTTGACCAACATGGGAGTTTTCTGTTTAATGCTTGGTTAACCTGAAAATCAAGCTAAGTGAAAGCTCATGTTTCCTTGAACAGTATGGTGACTGAGGTTTCATTATAAAATGTTGATAGTGCTTTAAATTTATGGTTCTATAGTCACTGAGCATGATATTTAGAAAGCTATGAACATGGTGGGTAAAATTTTGGGAGCATATCATCATGTGTCCCTTAGTGGTCTGGGCTACTTATTTCTCACTTAATTTTTGTAATAAATAAAATACTTTTATTTTGAAAATACCTTGATTATTCAAAATCAGTATTATCCAGTTAATAAATACTACTTTCTAGGATCCTAAATTGTATTTAAGGATCATAATTGTTGTGGCCTCTGACAATAAAACCACCTATTGGTTTTATTTATGTACGATCAGTTTAGTATTTAGCAGTGTACATCAATAAGTACTTTAATCCCTAAAAAGTAAAATGAGTCAGATTTTGATTGCTGTCCCACCTTTACCACTGAACTGAACTTCTTAATGAAAGTTAGTTGATCTACAAATTAATGATTGTAGCATTTCTTCAAGTAGTGTTTTTGTATGTGTGTATTCAGATAATATATTAAAACCATTTTGAATTCTTTCAAGAAGTGTTATAGATATGTAACACACTAACATCTCTAAAACATAGAACTTTAAAAAATGTTGTACTGTTACTAATATCATAAGACACTTAGCTATGATAGTGACAATTATACTTAAACTGAATAATTATTTTTAAAAGTCAGATTTAAATTATGAATATTGCTTTGTATTTTGTGCTTGGTTAGGAGTAGAAGGCTAAAATTCCATAATGGCATATTAGAGAATGTCATCAGTGCAATATACTATAACAAATTCATTTCATTGTGTCAATTTTATAAGATTATATCACAGGAAAAAGTACTTTGAAAGTAAGAAAAACATGTTTGTGTGTTACATTTTCCTTAATGTTAGCATTTTAAAAAAGCTTTAAGTAATTTATGCTTATTTGTTTTTCACTGATATGTTGCTGTGACTAACACTTTATAAATTGGTAATATATTTACTTTTTTGCAAAGAAAAGAAAACATAATACAGACATTACTCTATGATTTAGAATACTCAAAATTCAGGGATAAACCACTCTATGATTCAGTTTCTCTAGATGTAGATTTCTTATATTTTTCTTTTTCTTTTATTCTATTGATTTCTAAATTTTGAAGCTTTTAGACTTACAATGACCATTTAATCTCAGTTCCTAAATCTTCAAATGAAATAAAACTTAAAAGCTGAAGTAATTACATATTTAAAATCATGCACACTTAAAAAAAGGTGAACCTGCTGGTCAGCTTCAAAAGGCTGTGTCATCGAAAGCCTCAGTTTTACTGTAGGGAAAATGTAATACAGGCTTACTCCCCATCTTTGTGTGAATTCTCCAGTGAATCTATGGGAAGGAATGACTTTGTTGACCTTCTCACACTCTTAACAGTAGCAAGTGTGATCATTTAGTCTGAAATGGAAACAAGGGGGTTGTGAAGACAGCCTTGAAGCTTATAATGAGAACTAGTAACTAGTGGACAAGTCCAAATATTGGCAAAAAATGCCCTTGATGACTTAAATCAAACAAACCTGACACTCCTTTTTGTATCACCCTTTTCTCCATACTGATTAAAAAGCAATAGATATTTGGGAGAAGGTAATAAGATATGAGTTTTTGTAAGGTTAACTCGATCAAAAGGTTAGTTCTTTGGTAATTATTTTAATACTAAATATAAGTGAATGTGTACATGAATTTCATTAGCTGGCACAATATACAACAGGGAATATCTTTAAAGCTAATTCTCTCTCTCGAAGAGAGATTACAATACCTAGTGATCAACACTTACTCCTCATAGCATTGTTTCACTATGCTATAAGAAATATCAGAGCAAGGAAATTTACCAGTCAAAATTTTTAAATTTTGAAGGTTCATTTTGTAAGTAAAGTAGATCTTATAGACTTTCTATTTGTATATGGCAAACGAAAAAGTTCCTTTTAATCTTATTGTAATGATACTCGATTTACCAGAATAATAATTATAGCAAACACTTATATCCCTTACTATTTGCCAGGCACTAACATGAGCACTTTAATATATTTTGAACTCATTGAATAGAGACAACAACCCTATGAAATGAGTGTTCTTATTATTCCCATTTTACATATGAGGAAATCGAGGCACAAGAAGGACAAATTACTTGCTTAAGGTCACATAGTAAGTAGTTGAGTTGAGACTCTGAATGAATTTCCCAATTCTGACTTTAAAGTCCAGGCTCTTAATTTCTGTACCACACTCCCTCTTACGTTTGGTGCAAGTTTGCCAGGAAATCAGAAAATGGGAGGAAAGAGTCTGAATATCTACAATAGTTTTTAAAACTTCTTTCTAAAAGATTATTTTAAAAATGCTAATATGGCCAGCAAACATGTAAAAAAAAAAATGCTCAACGTCTCAAATCGTTAGAGAAATGCAAATCCAAACCACAATGAGATGTCACCTAACTCCAGTGACATTGGCCTCTATCAAAAAAATTTCAAAAAAACAAATGATGGTGAGGATATGGAGAGACAGGAACACTCTTACACTGCTGGTGAGACTGCAAATTATTGCAACCTCTGTGGGAAAGAATTTAGAGATACCTCAAAGAGCTAAAAACAGACCATTTGATCCAGCAATAGCACTATTAGGCATCTACCCCAAAGAGCATAAGACATTCTATAATAAAGACATCTGCACCCGAATGTTTATGGCAGCACAATTCACCATTGCAAGAATGTGGAAACAATCCAAGTGCCCATCAATTCATGAGTGGATTATTAAAATGTGGTATATGTATACAATGGAATATTACTCAATTAAAAGAAATGACAGTGACCTAGCACATCTTGTATTTTCCTGGATTGAGCTTGAGCCCATTATCCGAAGTAAGGTATCACAAGATAGGAAGCATAGGCTCCACATGTACTCGCCATCAAATTGGCACTAACTGATCAACAGTTAGTGCTCACACAATAATAATATTCTTCAGGGATTAGGGGGTTGGCGGGGTAAACTCACAACTAATGGATGCAGTGAGTATTGTAGAGGGGAAGGGCATGCCTCTAATCCTCGCTTAGGTGGGGCAAAGACATAAAATGTATTCAAAATATTTGTACCCTCATAATATCCTGAAATAAAAATAAATAAATAAAAAAGAATACATTCTTTGCTATATTTGCAAAAAAAAAATTTAAAAAACACTAATGTGCATAAACACTATGAATACCTACTTTTTGTTCCTTCATGAGGCTAAGTGAAATTAGAAAATAAGGCATGAAATAATCTCATACCACAACACTAAAAATTCCATGTTATATCTTCTTGTCTACCTAAAACAATATATTCTGTAAATTATTTTCAAATTATTATCAACCTTTATGAATTCATTTTGAAAGGATTTTGAAGTTTTTCATCACCTTAGCACCTGGACTATCAATAAAAATCTATAGAAACAGTGTTTTTACTTTTACTCAACAAATGCTTTTTAGCTTGGATGATTTTCTACAGATGCCTTAGAAAGGTAAACCTTGTTGTATTGTGCTTTGCTTTATTGCTCTTCAATGATACTGCATTTTCATTTTTTTTTTTTTTTTTTACAAATTGAAGGTTTGAGGCAACACTGCACTGAGCAAGTCTGTGAGTCCCATTTTTCCAACAGCATGTGCACACTTGGTGTCTCTGTGTCACGTTTTGGTAATTCTCACAATATTCCACACTTTTTCGTTATTATTATATCTGTTATAGTAATCTGTGAAATGTGACCTTTGATGTTACTATTTAATTGTTTTGGGGAACCACAAACCATGCCCATATAAAATGGCAAACTTAACCGATAAATGGTGTGTGTGTTCTGACTGTTCCACTGACTGACCATTCCCCTGTCTCTCTCCCTGTCCTCGAATGTCCCTATTTCATAAGATGCAACAGTATTAAAATCAGGCCAATTAATAACCCTACAATGGCCTCTAAGTGTTCAAGTGAAAAGGAAGAATCGCATGTCACCGACTTCAGATCAAAATCTAGAAGTTATTAAGCTTTGTAAGGAAGGCATATCAAAAACCAAATACCATGTAACCAAAATGTTTGCACTCCCATAATTTACCGAAATAAAATAAAATGCTACTAAATAATAAATAAATAAATAAATAAATAAATAAAAATGAGATAACCAGAAAGCTGTGCTCCTTGCACCAAACACTTAGCCAAGTTGTGAAGGCAAAAGAAAAGTTTTTGAAGAAAACTAAAAATACTACTCCAGCGAACATATGAGTGACAAAAAAGCAAAACAGGCCTACAGCTGATATGGAGAAAGTTTGAATGATCTGGATAGAAGATCACACCAGCCACAACATTCTCATAAGCCAAAGCTGATTCCAGAGCAAGGAGCTACCTCTCTTCAATTCTGTGAAGGCTGAGAGAGATAAGAAAGCTGCAGAAGAAAAGTTAAAATTTAGCAGAGGTTGATTCATGAGGTTTAAGGAAACGGTTGTCTCTATAACATAAATGTGCAAGGTGAAGCAGCAAGTGCCGAAGTAGAGGCTGCAGCAAGTTATCCAGAAGAGCTGTCTAAGATAACTGAAGAAGGTGGCTACACTAAATAGCATATTTTCAATTTAGACAAGGAGTTTTCTATTGGAAGAAGATGACAACAAGGCTTCCATAGCTAGAGGGGAGAAGTCAATGTTTGGCTTCAAAGCTTCAAAGGATATGCTGACTCTCTTGTTAGGAGCTAATGCAGCTGGTCACTTTAAGTTGAAGCCAATATTCATTTACCATTCTGAAAATCCTAAGGCCCTTAAAAATTATGCAAAATCTACTTTGCCCCTGCTCTATGAATTGAACAATGGGGCCACGATGACAGCACATCTGTCTATGGCATGGCTTATTGGATATTTTAAGCCTGCTGTTCAGATAAAAATATTCCTTTCAAAATATTACACTCATTGGCAATGGACCTGGTTACCCAAGTTCTGTAATGGAGATGTTCAGGGAGAGTAATATCATTCTCATGACTGCTAACACAGTATCCATTCTGCCGCCCACGGATCAAGGAGTAATTTCAACTTTCAAGTCTTACTATTTAAGAAACACATTTTGTAAGGTCACAGGTACTATAGATAGTGCTTCCTGTGATGGATCTGGGCAAAGTACATTAAAAATCTCCAGAGAGGATTCACCATTCTAGATGCTCTTCAGAACATTTGATATTCATGGAAGGTGGGCAGAATAGCAACATTAATAGGAGTTTGGAAGAAGTTGATTCCAGCCCTCCTGGATAACTTTGAGGGGTTCAAAACTTCAGTGGAGGAAGTCACTGCAGATGTGGTGGAAATAAACAAGAGGACTGGAATTAAAGTGGAGCCTTTTGTTCCTGATCCATGTGTGAACATAAAAGAAAAAAAAATGTAAAAGTGGAGCCTGAGAATGTGACTTAATTTCTGCTATCTCGTGATAAAACTTGAGCGGATGAGGAGTTGCTTCTTATGGATGATCAAAGAAAGTGGTTTCTTGAGATGGAATGTACCCATGATGAAGATGCCTTGAACATTGTTGAAATGACAACAAGGGATTTAGAATGTTACCTAAACTTTGTCGATACAGCAGAGGTGGGGCTTGAGAGGATTTACTTCAATTTTGAAAGAAGTTCTACTGTGGGTAAAATGCTATCACACAGCATTGTATGCTACAGAGAAATCTTTCATGAAAGGAAGAGTCAATTGATGCAGCCAATTTCATTGTTGTCTTATTTTAAGAAATTGCCACAGCCACCCCAACCTTCAGCAACCACCACCTTGAGCAGTCAGCAGTCATCAACATCAAGTCAAGACCCTCCACCAGCAAAGCGATTAGTGGTTGCCAAAGACTCAGATGAGCATTATCATTTTTTAACAATTATGTACATTTTACTTAGGATATGTACATTTATTTAGACATAATGCTATTGTACACTGAATAGACTACAGTATGGTATAAACATAATTTTTATATGTACTGGAAAAGCAAAATGTTGTTTCACTACTTTATTGTGATGTTGGCTTTATTATGGTGGTCTGGATGGGAATCTGCAATATATCTGTGTTATGCCTGTATTACTGTTGCATTTGGGTAGTAGCTTATTCTTTATTGGTTAAGGTAAATTCAGTGCAAGTATCCATTATTGAAAGGAAAGAGTCTGCTTTTGTTAGGGAAGTATTTAATTTACATGTTACTTAAAGTGGTTGTTGACAGAGCTATTTAATATATATTTTTATACTTCAGATAGTAAACTTCTAATAACAGTTCTTAACCAGGAAATTGAAGGCTTACTTTTATCAGCTACGGATCTGGGCATGTTGATGCCATCAATCCCAATTTGCATCATATCCAGACCGTAATGTGATTTAGAGTCTAGGAAACTATATCTGTAGTGTCTTTTCATCATTTCCAATTGACAAAATATCCATTTTTAAAGGGAGCATTCCACTACAGGCTCCTATCGTCTAAAGCAGGGGTCCTCAAACTTTTTAAACAGGGGGCCAGTTCACTGTCCCTCAGACCGTTGGAGGGCCGGACTATAGTTTAAAAAAAACTATGAACAAATTCCTGCACACACTGCACATATATTATTTTGAAGTAAAAAAACAAACGGGCAAAAATACCCGCATGTGGCCCATGGGCCGTAGTTTGAGGATGCCTGGTCTAGAGGAAAAGAGAGAATGCAGCTCAAGTAGTAAAGCTCAATAGTAATAACTAGGTCAGGTGCAGTGGCTCATGCCTGTAATCCCAGAACTAGGTAAGCCAAGGCAGGAGGATCACTTGAGGCCAGGAGTTCAAGGCTGCAGTGGACTATGATCTTGCCATTGTACTTCAGCTGCAGCCCAGAGAGAGATCCCTGTCTCTAAAAAATAAAATAAGAATAACAACTAACGTGATAATAATACAGTTGACATTTAAGCATTAGTGTTTGGACTTAGAGACTTTATTAATAAGTTCTTTCATTAGGGATTCAGCAGTAGATTGAGAATGTATCACAAAGATTAGCAATTAAAATTGCACATGAAATTATTTGTGAACTAGTGTTCATTATACTGATGTTCTCAGAACTGCCATATATTATATAGGGATGGTGGCATCTCAGGTCAATATTTTTCAAAAGTCTATCATTGGAAGAACACACTGGAAAGAGGCAAAAAACAGTAAGGTCTTCATATAGACTCAATCAAAAGGTACTTACTTGGAAGTGCATGCATATATATTGAAATCTGCATCATGTTGAAGATTAAGATTGTCTTTGGTGTTTTTGCCCAGTTCCCCATTATTAATTTTCTAGATTTCAAGATTAGGCTTGAAATCTTACCTTTACTTTCTTGTCTTTGCTCTCAGTGTATCAACAAGACTTAATAACTTCTATTCAGTAATGTGTTTTAAAGGAGTCTTATCTTTTAGTTTTATATTCTTGCTTTTCATGCTGATTTAGGCTCTTTTCACTTCATATCAGGAACTTCTTTTACCAACTTCTAGTCATGTGTGCTTCTGTTCACAATCACTTCTAATTTCTAATCTGACAGATAGATACTTTTGCCTAAACATTATTTTCATTATATCACTTCTGTGCTCAAGTCCCTGTGGGACAAGTCTGAATGCTTCTTCCTGATCTTTGGGGCTTCCGACAGCCCCTTTCTCCTTGTTTCATTACTCCAAGGGAGCACATACACATTTCACCACTTCCTCTCTGATTAACTCCTTTTTTATAGGCTTTTATTTCTAGGCCCGTAAATCCTATTTAAACTCAACCACTTTCAATGAAAACTTGTGTTTTCTTATGTTCTGGGTTTCATGTTTCTGAGGATATCTTTTGGAGACTCTAGAGTAGTTATGATTAGGAATTCCAGAGAGTGAGCAGTATTATAATTAGTTTTCTTTTCATCTTAAATCATTAAGCCTTTGAAGCTACTTCCCATTTTCATATAAAGTTCCTCTCCTTTTTTTCCATGGAAAAGAAATAATTCAGAGGCCAAATTTAACTCAATTAACTGATCACAGTTGCTGGAGATCAATGTCCTTATCCAGATGAAGTTTCTTTATTCTTATGGGCTCAGAAAATGGGAAGTGTTGTGTTTGTGCCACATGTTCTTTTCCATAGCCAATAAACCACATTTTAATAGCCCCTTGAATTTAATATTTCACACATGAAATGATTAAAGGTAAGGATACAAGCCCTCTCTATTTATTGATAGATTTCCTGACATTGATTAAATTTTGTTTTTAAACTTATTGTAGAAAAAAGTAGAATGAAGGAAGAAAGGAAGAGGAAAGGAAGGAATGAATGGAAAGAAAAGATGGAGAGAGAGAGGGAACAAGGTATGAGGAAGTAAAGAAAGAAAGAAGAAAATGAAAGAAAAAAACAGTAAAGTACAGAAAGAAGAAATGAAAAATATTTTGAATCAAATCTGTCCCTTTCTAGAGGTGAAAGCAATTCTTCAGTATTCCTCAAGTTTTATTTATTATTATTTAAGAAATCAATCATGTTTCTTAGAAAACATAATGGACCATGCAGCCTCAAGTTACATGGACCACCTCACAAGGCAAGGTTAGATTTATGCAAGTCTCCTGTTTACTCAAGAATGCAGACATTTCCCTTAAGAAATGAGACAGCCTTATCTTTATTATTCTAGTGCATTTTAGTTTATAGTTTTGTTGTAAGCAGCATTTCAGATGCCTATTTCAAGATCTCTAAATAAATGAACAGGAAAAAATAATGCTCAGAGCTGGCAATCTACATTCCATATATTGCATGATTGAAAGTATGTATTGTTGGGCAGCAAAAAAAGAATTAAAAATGATGGTAATGCTTCATTTATGTAGAATTTGTGTGAATAACAGAAAGTAAATTGGGCTGCTTAAAAGAAAAATCTTGTTTACATTTTTGAAAAATGTAAGCCAGACAGTGATGACTTAGAAACTCAAGTACTAGCAACATCAAAGAAGACATTCCTCTTTTAATTTAATATATGTCAAAATTGCTGTTATGGTAAAAAATATTTTCTTGAGTACTAGGACACAGTGCACAATAATTTGCCCAACCTTTAGTCAGGGGATAAATTCATGCTGTTGCCATCTCTCTGTCTTTGCAGGCTGAAGGCCAGAGTTTTATTTGCTATGGCAAACATTCCTTGGCAAAAACCAAATAATTTAATGTTAATTGCATTGCCCTATGTCTGATACCCACAGGAAATGTCACTTCCATATCTCAGGACAAAGTCAGGCTTTATTTTTTATAGAAAACTATCCACTCCACGTGATTAAAAAAAAAAACAACAACACAACAACAACTGATGTATGTTAGAGCCGAGATTATTGTTTGCTTCTCAAGATAAAATCCTATAAAATAAAACAGTCAGTGTGGGTTGGAGCAGTGTGTACCACTTTCATCTTAAGATAAAACCCAATAAAATAAAACAGCTGACTTGAGCTAGAACAGCATGTGCTATCTCTATACTACAAATCTGTTTCTTATTTTCTAGCTATATATCTAAAACGTCAGTTCATAAAATTTTTACAGTGCTTCTCCTTTTTTCTCCATTCAAATAACATATTTCTCTGGTAAAGATGAATTAAAATTTAGATTCCCTATATTTTTTTGTGATAGTTTTATGTGCAGAGACTTTATGGAAAAAATTTGACCACATAACGATCACTGGGAGCATAGACTATTTCATTTTAGAGTGAAGTACACTCTCTGTGCCTTTACAAACAATCATTACAATAGTTTTTCATTATAAATAAGGTTAGGAAAATGAGTACACTTTTATTTTATATTTTAATTTTATATCCTAAAGTTTTGCTGCTTTATATACATAATGTTCTCATGGAGAACTTGTTTGTAATGTTAAACACACAGCTATATTTGCAATTTCCCTTACAAAACAAAGAATTGCCAGTAGGAAAAAATAATAGAAAATTTTGGATAGTGATTCTTCTGGTAGAAGTATTAATAGTTACTAGTTAGTCTCAGAATAATTCTATGATGCTCAGTGGGAATTTTTTTATTCAAGGAATAGCTATAGGAATCATTTAAAAGAATAACAAGCGAAGAAAACCCATTAATATTCAAATAATCATTATTTCATTAGTATAGCTTAATCTGTTTCTCAAAGTATTTTGCTCTGATTAAGTACAATTTCTATTTTCCCAGGCCATAAATTAAGTAATGAATCACCCACAACAAAATAGTTGAAGTAGTCAGAAAGGACAATTGAGTCTCCATATTCCTTTCCCCTCAGCACATGGGTACACTTGCACACATATATGCATAAGTGCACACATACACCCCATTTCTTTAGTTACAGGCTCACTCCAGGAGGTTTGTCTCTTTCTAATTAGATACACATAATCCATTCAGCCCATTTGTGAAGTTCACAATTTGATTCCCTCTTGCTCTTTCTCTTGTCTTCACCATCTTCAGCCAGACAATGAACACAAAGATACAGTAGAATTCATTTTCTTATTATTGATTTCATGCACCAGCTGCCAGCTGTTTTGGCTTGTTCGTTTATATAACCCTCTGGGCAACTTTTAAAAAGTACTTTTCTTTGACCATCTGTTAAATGTGATTGGTTTAATAATTAAAGACTTACCATTCCATTTAAAAAAAAAACATAAATGTTGCTATTGCAGCTGAGATATCAACATTTTGGATTTAAATATAGAGACAGTTTTCATTCCATTAATCATTATCAAATACTTTGAGATACTAGTATTTTATGCTTTTTTCTTTCCTTCTCTAAACAATTTATGTTAAGGGAAACATTCCTTATAATTTACAACTAAAGCTTTCTTTTGCAGATCTTCTTATTTTCCTCCTCACCTTTTGCTTACGGTTCTTAAGGACTGATACTTAAGCCTAGTGACAGCTCTTTTGTATAAATATACAAGTAGTTTTTGAACATATATTCAGGAAGGCACTTCAGCTGGATGCACTCATAAGACCACCCATTATAATGAATGCAGATATATTTCCAGAGAGAATTAAGCTCATTCTATCCACTGTGGCAGCACTATTTACAAGTTAGCCTTCCACCATCTGTCTTTTTCTTAGTTGAAGGCTAGCTCATGTACAGACAGAATCAGGGAATCAACCTTCTGCTCAAACCCTTATCATTTTGGAATGCTGCTAAAATTAACATGCTTTACCATTAGGCTTATGAGTAATGCTATTTTTTATTTTTAGCACAATGCACCTATACTTTATGATATTGACTCCGGATGTGTAGTTTTTGACCTTGAGCATTAGAAATGCATTTATTGGGTGATAAGCAAAAGATACAAAACCATTATTGTACATGCCATCACCAGAGTTAATTCAGATATGAAGTTGGATGCAACCTCAGTTTGAACTCTTCTTTAAAGCTCTGATTAGATTTAAACATTCCAATGATTTTTGCACTGCTTAAAATGTTCTTTTGGAAACCCTGTTCATAAAACAGTTTACCCTTTGTTTCCAGGGTACCTTAGAACTGACCTGTAAAATTACAGTCATATAAAGAGGCATAGTCATTTTTTATGCCACTCCTATTATCAATGTATTTTATTTTGTTACAGAATCATTCATTCAGACCTACATATCATATACAAAATTCATGTTTGCTAAATTTGTTGAAAGAAATTGCAGTATATTTTAGATTTGTGATGGGAAGTTAGCATTTTCTTTTTTTTTTTTTTTTTGAAATCTAATAAAACTATTTTCTTCCAAAATGGAATAAAAGGAACATTTTCTTGATAAAGTGAATGTAACTTAGGTTAGTGTCTGTGAATTTGAGAGTTTGGAAGTTGTTTAAAAAAGTATTCCCCTCTTTAATCTTTTTGTTATTATAAACACAGCTATAGTTAGTTATTACCTCTAGTCCCTGTTCATTCTTTTAATTTTTTAATATATATATACATATATATATACAATTTAAATATACTATATATATAGTATGTGTGTATATATATATATGAATGACAGGATCTCCCTCTGTCACCCAGGCTGGAGTGCAATGGTACAATCATAGCTCACAATAATCTTGAAATTGCTCACTATGATCTTGAAAGCCTGGGCTCAAGCTATCCGAACTATAGACACGTGCCACCATGCCTAGCTTCTTTTTACATTTCTTTTAGAGACAGAATCTGGCTATGTTGCCCAGGCTGGTCTCAAATTCATAGTCTCAAGGGATCCTCTTTCCTTGGCCTACCAAAGAGCTGGGATTACAGGCATGAGCCATCACACTTGTTTGGAGCTTGAGAGCTTGTTTGGAGGTTCTAGCAGGGAGGTACAGCTACTCATATACCCTTGATCAATAACAGTCCTCCTCTATCGGGGAAGGTTTTCCTTTTTGACCAAGCATGTATCTTCGGGAGGGATGCACATGGAGTGCTGAGGGAGGAAGGGGACACTGGCCTAGCCAGCCAGATCAGCTGAATCAACCTTGGCAATCAGTGGGGGGACACATGTTGCAGCCAGATTGCCCTCACATCAAGTCCCCATTAATTCTTTTATTTTTAATTTTATTTCAGCATATTATGGGAGTACGAATGTTAAGTTTACATATATTGCCCATACTCCCCTCTCCCCTCAAGTCAGAGGTTCAAGTGTGACCATCTCCCAGATGGTGCACATCTCATTCATTATGTATGTATATACCCATCCCCTCCTCCTCATTCCCACCTGCCTGACACCCGATAAATGTTATTCCTATATGTCCACTTAGGAGTTGTTCAGTTAATACCAATTTGCTGGTGAGTACATGTGGTGCTTGTTTTTCCATTCTTGGGATACTTCTTCACTTAGTAGAATGGGTTCCAGCTCTATCCAGGAAAATACAAGAGGTGCTAAATCACCATTGTTTCTTAAAGCTGAATAGTACTCCATGGTATACATATACCACATTTTATTAATCCGCTCATATATTGATGGGCACTTGGGTTGTTTCCATGTCTTTGCAATTGTGGTTTGTGCTGCTATAAACATTCAAGTGCAGGTATATTTTTGTAGAGTGTCATTTGATCTTCTGGGTAGATGCCTTGTAGTGGATTGCTGGAACAAATGGTAGCCTCCCTAGGCTCAACTAGAAAGAAATAAAGAAATAGAATTCCTGAACAGACCAACATCAAGTACTGAAATTGAAACAGCAATAAAAAACCTTCCTAAAAAGAAAAGTCCTGGACCAGATGGTTTCACACCCAAATTTTACCACACCTACAAAGAATATCTGGTGCCTATCCTGCAGAAATTATTCCACAACATCGAGAAGGATGGAGTCCTCCCCAAGCCCCCATTAATTCTTAAAATGGACTAGAGCAAGTTGACTTTTCCAAGATATCTAGTTAGATACTCTTACACTTCAAATTCATCTCAGGCCAGATGCAGTGGCTCACACCTATAATACTAGCACTTTGGGAGGCCAAGGCAGGAAGATTGCTTGAGGCTATTAGTTTGAGGCCAGCCTGAGCAAAAGCAAGCCCCTCATCTGTACAAAAAAATAGAAAATTTAGCTGGGTGTGGTGGCATATGGCTGTAGTTCCAGCTACTTGGAAGGTTGGAAGGCGGCAGGAGGATAACTGGAGCCCAGGAGTTTGAGGCTGCAGTGAGCTCTGATGAGGCCACAGCACTCCAGCCTGGGTAACAGAGCAAGACTCTGTCTTAAAATAAATAAATAAATAAATATAAATAAATAAATAAATAAATAAATAATCATGTCATTCTGATTGGCAAGCTGCATTTTATAGTAATGCTTTTTGTTTTTCTGGAATTCTTCTCCTTATGGTTCTCATGCATCTAATGCCTTACAATCATTATTAGAAACATAACCAAGATCTAATGAACTATGGAAGCTTACCTAAACAGTGGTCCTCTGAGTGGATTTTCTCTGTGCCTTTTCTTAGTTATATTAACTTTTCTTCACTATCAAAACCCTGCATTTATTATATTTATCATGTACAAAACATAGGATTACACATTTGGCAATTGGTTCTGTGTTTTGGTTTTAGGAAATAGGCAAAAAAACAAAAACAACAACAACAACAAAAAACTCCCTGTCTTTTAGAGCTTTAAAGTGATTTAACACACAGTATTTTTCACATGTAAAGCAACCTGAGCTCTCTACAAGGAAACATATAGAACATACAGATAAGTGTACCCCTTATAGAAGTCAGTATAACTTATAGGATCAGGTTACAAATGTAATTTTCTTGTCTTTTGAGTGAAATTCTATTACGTGACATTCTTCATGTTTTAATAAACTAGAACAGAGTAATACCATTTTTATTAAGCATTTTCAAGGCTTTTTCAAACACATAGCCATAATAAGGTGATGTTTTAATATTACATCTATGCTTTTCAACTCATTTTTGCTTTTACCTGCAAACCAAAGGATGAAACCCAATTGGTATACATTTGTACACTTGATTAAATTGAGTGAACTTATTAAAGGATACCACTACATATCTTGTTTGTGTATTTCCATGTTTTAGTCCACATACCCATCAGGCAAGTATTGGCAGCAACCTTCTTCTCTTCATGCCACAATAAAGGGCTTAAATTATGTCATGTATGGATAGAGGATGTGGCAGCTGAGCTGAGTTTTTAAGGACAATTAGAAGTTTGCTGGGCAGACAAGGGGAGTGTGTGAGTGTGGAGAGTTATAGGCAGTAGGGACACTACATTTATTGATTGCTTTCTTCCTCATTCGCTTTATCTTTCCTCATCCTCCTTTCCCACCTCACACCTCTGTCTTTCGCCTGCAGGATTTTGTTACAAATTATATTATATAATTTGAGAAAACTCTAGAGTATTCTATTATTTAATATTTGCTGAATACCAGTATTTCTTTTTTTTTTTTTTTTTTTGAGACAGAGTCTCGCTTTCTTGCCTAGGTTAGAGTGAGTGCCATGGCGTCAGCCTAGCTCACAGCAACCTCAGACTCCTGGGCTTAAGCAATCCTACTGCCTCAGCCTCCCGAGTTGCTGGGACTACAGGCACGAGCCACCATGCCCGGCTAATTTATATATATATATATATTAGTTGGCCAATTAATTTCTTTCTATTTTTTATAGTAGAGGCGGGGTCTCGCTCAGGCTGGTTTTGAACTCCTGACCTTGAGCAATCCGCCCGCCTGGGCCTCCCAGAGTGCTAGGATTACAAGCGTGAGCCACCGCGCCCGGCCCCAGTATTTCTATATATAAAGCATTTCATTAGAAATAATTCTATCTTTCAACCAAATTGTAAGAGAAAGAAATAATTCATTATAGAAGATAATTCTAGCTAGGGTTTTCTGAGTGTATTTCTTCCAATCTCTTTCTTCATTGGTTAAATGGGCTTGTTGTTATTTAAAGTACTATTCAAAGTAAATTTAGTTGAGACAAAAATGTGTTTTCCAAATTACACCCTCCCAGTCCCCTCAACACACACACACACTCCCCAGAGATGGGCAGCAGTTATAAAATTGTGCCAAGGCCCCTCCAGCCCTACTGCTAACTAATAATCATCTTCTTTCTACCCTCTTATCATTGGGCTACCTGCAAATGCTGCTGAACACATTCAACATGAGAATCTTGGCCATAAGGAGTGCCCAGTGGCAAGATCACAAGAATAGATTGTGAAAAATCTCTTCTTGGGAGCTGTTTCTTCTTCCTAGCCCATCTTTGATTATTCTTGATTGATAAAAGAAAAAAAATTCTAGTCTTAGTTTTACAAGTGACTGTTGAAGGGATGCTAAGAATGTGCTGTTTAAGACTGAAATCTGATGCACTTTCTATAGAAGACCAGTGTTCACTGGCCTATGTCTGACATATGCTAGGGAAGTTGGAGGGAACCTTGAGCTCTTTGGATAAAACGTTCGGCCTGCAGAATATCATCAAAGTTTTCATTTTTAAAACTTTCAGATCAGATTTGAAAATGATGAGCTAGTGTCATGGAGTTAGGTGGCATAATCAGTGGGAAGTGACACATATTAACGGATGTTATGTATTGGTCAAGAATATGCCATCAGAGAAAGGGAGAAACAAGACCATCTTGTGTGTGTGTGTAATTAAAAAGGGTACCTTTAGTTTTTTACAGGTAATTTTATTACAATTAAGATTAATTTATGTTTATTCTGTTGTGGAATATAGATGCTATTATCAACTTAAAATACAAGGCCAAATGAAAAGTTTAGATGAAAATATATTGCAATACTAGTTTCATATGAAATGTCACCTGTGAGCTGAACTGCATTTTGATGCTATACATTACAAATATCCATCCTCCATAATCCTTGACATTTTGTATTATCCTAGAATGCATACTTTTCTAATATCATTATACCAGGGAAATAAAGCATATATAGTCACATAGAAGACTGAGAGGAAGCTTAAGAAATATTAAAATCAGATTTGAGCTGACTAGAATGATTTCTTCTGTCTGCCTATTGAGAATATTTGATTCTTCTGTTCATTTTAGATTTAAGGTTTCTCTAAGATTGTTTTCTTCTAATTAAATATTCATCATTTATATGGAATCCAGAACATGTTTTATGTCTTTTTTTCCTTTAGGCATTATAAGCCTTTGTATGACAATAATGTAGAATCAAATGTTTCAGTGTCATCATATTGCCACCCTGCAGAGAATGATCTCTTTCCCAATGATTTTCCCCCATGCCATACACTTTAATTCTGTTGGGAATCTTTCTATAAAACACTGTGGGAGTGATATATGGAACGTGAGGGGGAGAAATATTATATATATACACACATATTCAAGGACATGGATTAAAATGGACATTTCTTATTAACATCTTTTTCTTTCTCTTTTCCCCAAGAAAATAAGATCATTTAGTTTTTCATTGTTTAAGGAACTTGTAAATATTTAAGGGAAAAGTACACCTTTACATTTTATCATATCAACACAATTCATGCCTTTACTCTATTGTTAATAGTTCGGTGGTGATACTTATGTGATTGTATGTCATTCTTACAAAGGCCTGCAGTTAATGTGTATTCCTTTTTGTTCTGAGTGTATCTTCCATCCTTTTCTGAGAAGAGATTGAATCTCTCTTTATCTCTTTAGTAATGAAAAGTTTTCACAAGTCAAAGATAAATGATATCTGATACAAAGAATTCAAACTCAGATATATAACAAATAAATGACTTATTCAAAAAATACTTTTACCCTAATGGAATTAAGAAAAACAAAACTTACAAATTAAATAATATTTTAGTGATACTTTAATATTTATCATTCAGTGATAATCTACAGTATGTATTTTTGTTGTTGACCATATTTTGAATTACGGTATATGCTTTAATTATTCGGAGGGAGCTTTGAAAACCCCATCATTAACACAAATATTATTGAGTTGAAACACATATAAAAGCTGGAATAAACTTTCAGAAATGAAAGAACAGCTTGTCTTTTTTCTGCCCCATCTGTCAATCTGCTAAAAAAAAAGCCTTTAAAGTATACTTGCTTTTTAAGCATTTTTCAGCAAACAATATATAACATACATAATTGTACATAATTTTATTATTCTGTGTGTAGACCTACTGCTCATCTTTCTTTGTTTTGATTGGAGTGTTTAAAGTTGCCAGAGGCAAGTTATAAACATCGCTTAATATCAAAGGTTTTAAAAATGTGATTTCTATTTGAGGAGGGTAGTTATTTGAATACTGATACATATTTCAGTTTACATACAATAAAGATAAAAAATGCTGTTGATAACTTTTATTTCATTATTTGATTCCAGTGTTTCAAAAAAGGAATTCCAACAGTTTTTTTGATATTTTATGACAAGATCTACCCCTCAAAAGATTCACTGGTGTTTCAATATATCTAATCATAGCAAGATTATCTTTCATTTTATTATATTTTACCTCTCTGTAAAATAAGGTAATTTCATAAGTAAGTACAGTGTTTAGGGCATTCATTTCAAAGTTGACAAGATATAGTGAATTTATATGGTGCTAATAACAGTTTATAATAATGTTTTATCTATAAGAAATATGCATATTGACACTATTACATAAAGATATAAACTTAAACTCTCCTCTTTTGTAAAATATTTTGGTATTTTACAATATGGTATGCAATTTGTGTTCAACTAATGTCATATGACAGAATGACAAATATTTTAAAATTAAAATTCAATTGAATAGGAAGAAACAATAAAACATCTGTTTTTCTTCTCTAGATATTTTTTTTTTTTTGGTGTTTACTTAATATTCTTTTTTTTTTAATTTTTTTTTTATTTTGGCATATTATGGGGGTACAGATTTTAAGGTTTCAATAAATGCCCATTTCCCCCCCTCCCCCCAAAAGTCTGAGTCTCCATCATGACCATCCCCCAGATGGTGCACATCTCACTCATTATGTATGTATATACCCACCCCCCTCCCCCCTCCCACCTGCCCAATACTCTATTACTGTAGTACCTAATATGACAAATGCAAAAGTGTTTATTTATTTATTTTATTTCAAAATACTAAGGGAGTACAAATGTTTTTGTTACATAGATACATTGTATAATGCTTAAGTCTGGGTTTTTGGTGTGCCTATCACCAGAATATTGTTCATTGTACCCAGTAGGAAAGTTTTTATCCCTTTCACCCTCTCCCACCTTCTCCCTTTCTTGGTTTCCAATGTCCTTTATATCTCTTTGTGCCTGTGTGTACCCATTTTTTAGCTCCCACTTAGTGAGAACATATGGTGTTAGGTTTTCCATTCCTGAGATATTTCACTTAGGATAATGGTCCATACAAGTTGCTGCAAGCCACATTATTTCATTACTTTTTATGGCTGAGTAGCACTCCATGATATATATGCATATATACCACATTTTCTTTATCCACTCATGAATTGATGGGCACTTAGGTTGATTCCACATCTTTGCAATTGTGAATTGTACTGTGATAAACGTTTGAGTGCAGGTCTTTTTGATCATATGACTTATTTTCCTTTGGGTGGGTACCCAGCAGTGGGATTGCTGTATCAAATTATAGGTCTACATTTATTTCACTGAGGAATATCCATACTGTTTACCATAGAAATTGTGCTAATTTGCAGTTCCACCAACAATGTATAAGCATTCTTTGTTCATTGCATCCATGCCAGCATCTTTTTTTTTTTTTTTTTTAGACAGAGTCTCACTCTACTCCCCAGGTTAGAGTGCTGTGGCATCAGCCTCGCTCACAGCAACCTCAAACTCCTGGGCTCATGCAATCCTCTTGCCTCAGCCTCTCGAGTAGCTGGGACTAAAGGCATGTGCCACCATGCCTGGCTAATTTATATATATATATATTTTTAGTTGTCCAGCTAATTTCTATTTTTTTAGTAGAGATGGGGTCTCACTCTTGCTCAGGCTGGTCTCAAACTCCTGAGCTCAAATGATCCTCCCACTTCGGTTAGGATTACAGGCATGAGCCACTGCATCTGGCCGTATTTTTTTTTTTTTTACTTTATTTAATAATGGCCATTCTGACATGGGTAAGGTAGTATCTCATTGTAGTTTTTATTTGCATTTCCCTGCTGATTAGTGATGTTGAGCATTTTTTTCATGTTTCTTGGCCATTTGTCTATATTCTTTTGAAAAACTTCTGTTCTTGTCCTAAGCCCAGTTTTGATAGGGGATTTTTTTTAATGATTTGAGAACTTTGTAGATTCTGTATATTAGTCCTTTGTTGGATGTATAGTTTCCTAATATTTTTCCCCTTTTGTGGGTTTCCTGTTTAGTCTGTTGATTATTTCCTATGCCATGCATAAGATTTTTAATTTAATTGTGCTCCATTTATTTATTTTTGTTATTGACGTATTTGCCTTTGGAGTCTGAATCATAAACTCTTTGTCTCAGATGCTGTGTAGATGAGTTTTTCCTACATTTTCTTCAGAATTTTTATGGTTTCATGCCTTATATTTAAGTATTTTATCCATCCTGAATTAATTTTTCTACATTGTAAGAGATAGGGGTTCTGTTTCATTCTTCTGCATGTATCTATCTAATTTACCCAGCAGTATTGAATAGGGCTTCCTTTCCCTAGCATATGTTGTTGTCTGCTTTGTTGAAGATCAATTTGTTCTAATTAGATAGTTTTATTTATGTGTTTTTTTTTTTTTTTTTTTTGAGACAGAGTTTCGCTTTGTTGCCTAGGCTAGAGTGAGTGCCATGGCGTCAGCCTAGCTCACAGCAACCTCAATCTCCTGGGCTCAAGGGATCCTTCTGTCTCAGCCTCCCAAGTAGCTGGGACTACAGGCATGAGCCACCATGCCCGGCTAATTTTTTCTATATATATTAGTTGGCCAATTAGTTTCTTTCTATTTATAGTAGAGACGGGGTCTCGCTCTTGCTCAGGCTGGTTTTGAACTCCTGACCTCGAGCAATCCACCCGCCTCAGCCTCCCAGAGAGCTAGGATTACAGGCATGAGCCACCGCGCCCGGCCTATTTATGTGTTTTCTGTTCTGAAATTGGTCTATGTCTCTACTTTTATACCAGTAGTGTGCTGTTTTGGTTATTATAGCTTTGTAGTATAATTTGAAGTCAGTATAATGTAGTATAATGTGATGCCTCCAGATTTGTTCCTTTTGCTTAACATTGCTTTGGCTATTTGGGCTCTTCTCTGGTTCCAAATGAAATTTAGGATTATTTTTTCTCAATCTGTGAAATATGACATTGGTATTTTGATGGGGAGTGCATTGAAGCTGTAAATCACTTTGGGCAGTATAAATATTTTAATATTGATTCTGCCAATCCATGAGCAAAGGATGCTTTTCCATTTGTTTTTTCCTCTGTGATTACTTTTATCAGTGTTTTATTGTTCTCCTTGAGATCTTTCAGCTCCTTGGTTAAGTGTTTGCCTAGGTATTTTATTTCCTTTATAGCTATTCTGAATGGTATAGACTCCTTCATTTAACTCTCAGCTTTATTGTTACAATTATATAGAAATGCTAGTGATTTGTATATATCGATTTTGTAACCTGAGACAATGCTGAATTTATTTATCAATTCCAGGAGTCTTTTGGTGGCATCTTTATGTTTTTCTAGATATAAGATCATATGGTCAGCAAACACAAACAGTTTGAATTGTTTTTTCCCAATTTGGACACCCTTTATTTCTTTTTCTTGCCTGATTACTCTGGCTAGGACTTCTGGTACTATGTTGAATAGAAGTGGTTATAGTAGGGACTCTTGTCTTATTCCAGTTCAGGGAGAATACTTTCAAATCTTCCCCATGCAGTATGATATTGGCTGTGGGTTTGTCATACATGGATTTTATAATTTTGAGGTACATTCCTTCTATGTGTAGTTTGTTGAGGGTTTTTATCAAGAAAGGCTGCTGTATTTTATTGAATACTTTTCCTTCATCTCTTGAGATGATCATATGGTCTTTGCTTTTGTTTCCGCTTATGTGGTGAATCATGTTTATTCATTATTTGCATATGTTGAACCATCCTTGTATCCCTGGGATGGAACCCACTTTATCATTGTATATTATCTTTTTGATGTGTTGTTAAATTTGGTTTGCTAGTATTTTATTGAAGATTTTTGCATCTATGTTCATAACGGATGTTGATCTGTAGTTTTCTTTTTTGGTTGTGTCCTTTCCTGGTTTTGTTTTCAAGGTGATACTGTATCCATAGTATGAATTAGGAAGGATTCCTTCCTTCTCTATGTTATGGAATAATTTCTGTAGGATGGATACCAGTTCTTCTTTGTAGTTCTGGTAGAATTAAGCTGTGAGTCTGAGGCTTTTTTTTGTGGGGGCGAATAGAGATATTTTATTACTCCTTTAGTCTTGCTGCTTGCTATGGGTCTGTTCAGGATTTCTATTTCTTCCTGATTAAATCTTGGGAGGTTGTGTGTTTCCAGGAAATTATGCATTTCTTATACATTTTCTAGTTAGTGTGAGGCATTCACAGTATTCATGGATGATAGTCTGTATTTTGTGCTATCAGTTGTGATGTCTCCTTTTTCATTTCTGATTGACCTTATTTGAGTCCTTTCTCTTCTATTTCTGGTTAATCTGGCTAGTGGTCTATGAATTTTGTTTATCTTTTCAAAGAACCAAATTTTTTTATTTCATTGATGTATTGTTTTAGTTTTTTGGTTTCCATTTTGTTTAATTCTGTTCTGAGCTTTGTTATTTCTTTTCTACTGCTGTCTTTGGATTTGGTTTGCTCTTCCAATAGTATTTCCTTGAGATGTGACATTAGGTTGTTAATTCATGATCTCTCTGTCTTTTTGATGTATACATTTAAGGCTATGAACTTTTCTCTTAGGACTACTTTTACTGTTTCCCACAGACATTGAAAGTTTTCTCACCTTTTGTCACTAAATTTAGGGAATCTTTTGATTTCCATCTTAATTTCATCATTGACCCTAGGATTATTCAACAGCAGATTCTTGAATTTTCATGACTTTGTATATATTTGAGTTTTTTCTCATCATTTATTTATTTCTAGCTTTATTCTATTGTGGTCTGAGAAGATACGTGGTATGATGTTGATTTTTTCTATACACTGAGACTTATTTTGTGGCCTAAGATATAATTGATTTTGGAAAATGTCTCATGAGCTGATTACAAGAGTGTATATTCAGAAGCTTTGGCATAGAATGTTCCATAAATGTTTCTTAGGTCCATTTGTTCCAGAGTCCCATTTAAGTCCAGTGTTTCTTTTTTTCATTGTTCTGTTTTAATAATCTGTCTAATTCTGTGAGTGGGATGTTGAAGTCCCTGGGAATTGAGATGTTACTGTTTATTTGTTTGCTTAGACCTAATAGAATTTGTTTTATGAATATGGAAGCTCCTGTATTAGGTGCATGCTTATTTAGAATTGTTCTGTTTTCTTGTTGAATGACTCCCTTTACCATTATATAATGGCCATATTTGTCTTTGTTTATTTTTTACCATTGCTGAGTTAAAGTCTATTTTATCTGATATGAGAATAGGTACACCAGCTTGCTTTTGGTTTCTATTTGTGTAAATTTTTTTCCATCCCTTTACTTTGAGTCTGTGCAAGTTGTATGGTTTATATGTGTTTCTTGGAGACAGTAAATACTTGGGTTGTGTTTTTTCATCCATTCAGCCAGTCTGGCTTTTATCTTGGCATTCAGACTGTTCACACTCACTCTTAGTACTGATATGTGGCATGCTATTCTGTTCATCATGTTGTATGATACTTTATTGTTTTGTTTTTCCTCTTGTGCTGTTGTTTCATAAGAGCCATAACCTTTAACTTTTGGGTGTTTTTACAATGATGGGTATCTATTGTGGTGTTCCATGTATAATGCATTTTTGAGTATTCCATTTTTAATGTTTTTTTATTTCAACATATTATGGGGGTACAAGATGGAGGTTATTTCTTATATGGCATATCTAGTTGTGACAAATTACCTTAGTGTTTGCTTGTCTAAAAAGGTCTGATTTCTCCATCATTTATGAAACTTGGTTTGTCAGGATATAAAATTCTTGACTGACAGTCGTTTTGTTTAAGAAGACTAAAAATGAGGCCCCGATCTCTTCTGTATTATAAGGTCTCAGCTGAGAAGTCTGTTATGAGCCTGATGGATTTTCATTTGTATTTTAGCTGTTGTTTTTGTTCTTTAGCTTGTAGAATTTTCTCCTTAATTTTGATTTGGCCAGGTTAATGACTATGTGTCTTGGAGATGTCATAATTGCTATGAATCTTCTCAACTTTCAATGACTATTTGTATCTGTATATCTGACTCTCTGGTGATACCAGGGATATTCACTTCAATATGTCCCTCAAATAGGTTTTCCAAGTGGTTTGCTTTTCATTCTTCTCCCTCTGAGATACCTATAATTTGTGTATTGGCTTGTTTCACAAAGTCACATATTTCTCTGAGTGATTATTCATTCTTCCTTATTCATTTTTTTTCTTGACAGAGGCTTGCTCTGTTGCCCAGGTTAGAGTGCCATGGCATCAGCCTAGCTCACAGCAACCTCAAACTCCTGGGCTCAAGCGACCCTCCTGCCTCAGCCTCCCAAGTGGCTGGAACTACAGGTGTGTACCATCACACCTGGATAATTTTTTCTCTTTTTAGTAGAGATGGGGTCTTGCTCTTGCTCAGCCTGCTCTCAAACTCCAGAACTCAAGTGATCCTCCTGCCTTGGCTTCCCAGAGTGTTAGTATTACAGGTGTGAGCCACTACATCTGGCCCATTCTTCCTTATTCTTTTTCTGCATCTTTGATTGACTGGGTTAGTTCAAAAGACTTGTTTTCATGCTCTGAGATTCTTTCTTCTGCTTGTTCTAGCCTGTTGTTGAGGCTTTCTGCTGTGTTTTGTAATTCCATAAATGATTCTTTTCCTTTTTTTAAGTTCTGTTGTATCATTTCTTATGTTGTCTATCTCTTTAGTGATTTTTTTTTCATATTTTTCATTCATGTCCTGAAACTTTTTGTTTGGTTGTTTGTTTGTGTTGGTATGCATCTTTCTTTTCAATCCTACTCATCTTCTTTGTCATCCATATTCTGATTTTTATTTCTGAAATTTTGAAAATTTTCTTTTTGTTGTGGTCCCTTGCTATGGATCTATTGTGATCCTTTGGGCCTGTTTAACTAACCTGTTTTTTCATGTTACCAAAATGTTTTTGCTGCTTTCTTCTTATCTGAAACCTCTTCTCTCAGCTCAGTGCTGATAGGTTTGCGGTGCACATGTTTTTTTTACTGGGAACTCTCCTACTTAGTCAGAAAGCAGAGAGGTCCCTAGATAGTGCTTTTGTGACATACTCTGGAGGACTGACCCAGCAGGAAGGAGGTAGATACACTGAGAACCTATAATTCAGCTGTTCTCATGCATCATCTTGTTCCCCTATGATTGTCATAGTCTAAGCCAGTGGTGGGTGACATTCTTACAGATTGGTTGGTCTCCAGGCTGCTGTTGGAAGCTCTTATCAGGGGCTGGATAATTTTCTTTCCATGGAGGTAAGTGGCATGACCTTTGCCTGTGCTCGGGCAGGTCATGGGAACTCGGCAGTCACTTGGACATATCACGGGACTGCTGTTAGTGTTGGGGCATGTTGCTGAACCTTGACAGGCACCTGGGCACATCATGGAACTGCAGCCAATTATAGGGTGGGTTGCAAGAGCTGGGCATGTGCCTGGGTGCATGACGATAACTTGGTCAATGTCTAGGTATGTGGCAGGAACTTGGTGTACACATGTGTGGGTTGTGGGACCTTGGCAGCTGCCTGCATAAGTTGTGGAATCTTGGAATGTGTTTATGTGGGTCATGGGTCTTTGGAAGATACCCAGATGGATTGAAGGGCCTAGACCAGTGACTGGGCAGGTTGGCGGATATAGGCTGTCATCTGGGTGGGTAGTGGGACTTTGGCCACTGCCTGGGAGGGTCATGGGATCTTGGTGGGCACTTTTTCATGTTGAAGGACTGCAGCCAGAAGTGGAGCAAGCTATAAGACCTTAGCAGGCACCTGGGTGTGGCCTGGGACGTGCACAGGCACCTGGGAGCATCACGGAACCTTGGCAGACACCTGGGCATGTGGCGGGACCTTCATGGGTACTTTGGCTATTGCAGGACCAGAACCAGTGGTGGGACATGTCACGGGAGCTTGCATGGGTTGAAGGACCTTGGAAGGTGCTTAGACATGTCTGGGGGCCTTAACCAGTGCCTTGGTGGGTCATGGTACCATGGATGGCTGCGGGGTGGCTCATCAGGGCACAGTGTCTAGGCCACCAGTATCTCACAGGGCCAGGGAGATGTGAGGTGCCCTGCCAGGGAGTTGCAGTGGCTGAGGCTTTCTGTCCATCCTGGTCTGACTGTGGTAGCTGCTGTGCTACACAGGTAGCAGGAGCAGTGCAATTGAGATGGAGAGTTTGTAGCAGCAAATTCTGAGGGCCAGTGGGCTCCTTCTCTTCTCGGATCCCTGGGAGGCAGCCAATGAGGGGGTGGCAGGGGTTGCATGGCACCCAGTCACAGAATGTATGAGAGAGCCTACCCTCTCTACTCCCTCCTTGGCCAGGCAGGGATAATGGAGAGGTGGCTGTAGTGGAACCCACCCCTCTGCAGACCAGGCGCTTTGGAGCTGAGAGCACAGAAAAGCTAGCATCTGTTGCAGGGACCTGAGACCAGAATCTGGCAGGCCCCCACTTTGCTTGTTTTCTGGTGCAGTTCTGTGAACAGTCTCTAAACAGCTTCCTGGTAAATTCAGAGGCCTGCTGTGGTAGGAGAACCCCCTCACAGCTTGAGTTGCAGTGTCTGCTTGGGGAGTCTGGAGCCCTGGAAATCTCTCCCCTAACTCTTCCCCACATGTGGATGCTTCCCACAGGTACCTTCTGATCTTGCTAAGTAGATCAGCCCACACTTCTTTCCCCAGCACTGGGCGTCTCCAGTCACTTCTCTGATGATTCACAATGCTCTCTCCAAAACTGTCCATGCATGTGTGAACCTCTATCTGCAACCTTTGATCCTCTCCTCCAGAGTGATGAGGCAGGCAGCTTCTAGTCCACCATCTTGTCCCCTGCTGATACCTCTGTAAGATAATTTATTTTTCAATATTTAAAAAATAGTAGAGACTTCCACACTTATTATAGATTCAGAAATAAGAAAATTCACCAGATATTATCTTGACAGTTACAATTATAATCATTATGAAAGAGTAAACAAACATCTGATCCATATTAGTAAATCTTTTTAATGCCTACAAATGATTATACCTATAGCAAAACATACTGAGATTATGTCACAAAAATCCTTGAATAGCTCTCACTTTTCACTTAGCAAATATTTATTGCATGTTTAACAAATTATAGGCTTTAGAACAATGATAGATACTGTTTTTTTATTTTTATTTTTTATATATTTTTTATTTCAGCATATTATGGGGGTACAGATTTTAAGGTTTCAATAAATGCCCATTTCCCCCCCCTGATAGATACTGTTTAAACTTAAATATTCAAATAAAAAGCCAGTTGTTAGTATTGCATAGAAGTTATGGCCCAGGGCAAATATAGATTTAGAATTTAGAGCCCAGGATTTCAGTTCCACTATAAGGTATAAATTCAGAGAGAACGAGATATCAAGAGCCTCTTTATGGAATTAATTTTAATAATATAAATTGTTAAATTATATTTATACACTTGTGCACAGATACACATACATATAACAAAGCTCACAGAAAAAGTAAATAGCCAGAAAATAAACTTAAAAATTTCACTGAATTATAAAGGTGATGAATTTTATTCAGCCAATTAAAAGAAATCAAAGTAAATTTATGATTATAAACCAAATAGAATAGAAAAGCTTTAAAAAGGAGGTTGTTTTGAAAATATATTCATGGGAGACAATTAAAACATGAATAACTTGGGGAAACAGGTTTGCAAATGACACAAAAATCCTAATTCCATGACATCCCCTCACTTCAGTCTAATAATTATCTTTAGGAAAACATACACTTACATGTTTTCTTAGAAACTTAATATTTCCCTTTTATAGAGCCAGTGCAAACAGAACTGCTTATTACTTTAGCATGTCACCAAGTTATTGAACTTTGAAAAGATAGTGGCTCTAAAATATTGTAGATGTGCCAGTTGCTAAATAAGTGATTTTTAGTACCACATTCTACTTTTAATAGTTGGCATTACTCTTAATTGTGATAATACTTGGAGTCTAGAAATCATAATAATAGCTTAGAGAAGAGCAGTTCATCAGCGTTTAGCAAAAATCCTTTTGTGAAGTGGCATAAGCTTGAAATTTGGTGCTTCGGTTCTATGTTTTCTGGCACTTTGGCTAGTTCATGTATGGAAAAATAATGCCAGAATCTACTTTATGACACTGACTAATTTTCAAGCAAGAGAAAAACTGGTTTTAGAGAGAAATTATTTGGCAAGAATCCTGATTGTTTAGAATTCATTCTTGTTTAGTAGCATAATATTTCCTTAGTACAGAATTTTTAGTTATACATATGTGTTTAGATTATATTTTAAATATATCAAATAATTTAAGGTTTCAGTGTCAAATTTAGGTGCATTATTTGGAGTCAAATTTTTACAAAGTTTTTCTTTAAAAGATAGTAATTGGGGAAGAAGAAATTGAATTTAGGCCTCATAGTTCCATTTTAAAGGTGTTCTTCATGCTTTACATAGATTGCAAACAAAATTTTCTGTCTCATGATCATCCTTTTTATAACTCTATATCCTTTAAAGGTTTTTTTTTTTTTTTTTTTTTGAGACAGAGTCTCACTTTGTTGCCCAGGCTAGAGTGAGTGCCATGGCGTCAGCCTAGCTCATAGCAACCTCAAACTCCTGGGCTCAAGCAATCCTCCTGCCTCAGCCTCCCAAGTAGCTGGGACTACAGGCATGCACTACCATGCCCGGCTAATTTTTTCTATATATATTAGTTGGCCAATTAATTTCTTTCTATTTATAGTAGAGACGGGGTCTTGCTCTTGCTCAGGCTGGTTTCGAACTCCTGACCTTGAGCAATCAACCCGCCTCGGCCTCCCAGAGTGCTAGGATTACAGGTGTGAGCCACTGCGCCCGGCCTCCTTTAAAAGTTTTTACTAAAATATATGTTAGTATTAAAATATTTGATAGTGTAAATTATTCTATTTATACTGCCATATAACAACACCATGAGGCAAATTTATAATTATAACATTTGAACGGTTTTCAAAATTATATTATAACTGACTTTTAAAAGTTTGCTACAAAGACAGCTTACTTCTACCTCTACTTAATTGTAAATATACACAATTGCTTTCACTAGTCTCTTTCTCATTATAGCAAGAAACCACAATTGAAAATTTAATGATGACAGTCAATTATAAAATTATATTTTCTTCTTAAATATAGTTCAGAAAAATCATGGGGTCTGGTGTTAAAATTTTGTTTCTCTGGACAGAACGTATATACATTTGTATGCAGGTTTACATTCTGTAGACATATTATGTTCAGCAGATGAAATGAATGAACCATAATAGTATATGGAGGGAATAAAAAAAGCTATTTGATTAGTGACCTTTTAAAATTTATAAAAGAATTTTGTTTCCCATAATTTTAAAAATATCCTTCTGTTTCTGCTCAGTTTTATTTTATTTTTTGGCTTTAGCACTTAAAGATTAATGTAGGACATGAGTTTCTTTCCTACTAAAAGCCTCTAAAGCAAATGATGCTTTTAAAAGAAAGCCAAGGCTTTGAACACTTTTGTGCTTTCCCCCCAATTCCCTAAATGCTCTATAATTTGTATGTGAAGAATTTAAGACCTGTCTGCCTATTTTACGTGACATTGCTATTGGTTTTTTTTTTTTTCATTTTTGTTTGCTGCAATTGTAATGGTTAAATGGTGAGTGTGAGGTAATAAGGACTTGCTATTTGTGAACGTGGCAAAAATGTATTGTTTTCTATTACAAATGCACCTTCAGAAATAACTGAGTGGTCTTTCATTTCTACTTGATGTGTTTTTAGGAGAATGCATTCACAGATTCAAAGACATTCTTCAAGATGTGATCATTGTAAGACCAAATGCCTCACAAATAAGTAGAGTGAAAGACTAAAAATCGCATATAGGATTACTACAATGGATAGAAAGAAAAAAAAGGAAAGCCTAGTTGCTCTGGAGAGATGAAAAAGAAAGCAGTCTAAAATCTAAAATCGCTTTATGCAGTGTGGAAGAGAAAGAATGTAATGGTAAAGAGTCTTAAACAAGCAGTGATGATAGAGACATGAGGAAGGACCCACAACCCATGCTGGGGAGTATCCAATTGCTTCCATTAGCAATAGTTCATATTCACATAACTAATAGGAGAGAGAAAAATCTTTTCTTTTATTCTCTCATTGTCCTTTCATTTTTCAATGTTTTAAGTGAGCATTGTGGAGGGGAAAGGAGAAGCAAAGATATAAAATGTAACCAAAATGTCAAAAAAAATCCCCCAAATTTTTATCGGGTGGTGGGCAGGTGGGAGGGGGGAAGAGGGAAGGGTGTATACTTACATAATGAGTGTGATGCACACCATCTGGGGGATGGACACGCTCTGACATAGCGGGGGCTGGGAGAGGGGTGGCGAGGCAATATATGTAACCTTAACAATATTTGTACCCCCATAATATGATGAAATAAAAAGAAATTTAAAAAATTGTTTGAATTAAGAGACTAAGTGGCTAGTATGAGTTTTCTTCAAAACCCTGTGGTACGAGTACTGAGGAATCTTTACAAAAAAATGCATGCCTGGTAAAGTTTTAGACTTAAGGAAGCCTATATTGGACCAGATAGAGTGTACACACAGCTGTGTTTGAATAAAGAAGACACTTGTGCATTATTTTAGAAGACACTTATGGGAGTCACATGTTATAATTGATAAAGTCAAAAGATTAACCATGAAAATGGAATAATACAGACAGCTTCTGAAAATGAGAGAAAAACCTACTAGTAACTTAAACAAACAAAATGGCCAACAGGAAATGAAATATTAGGTAGTTAAGTAGCTAACAGCCTTCATAGGTACTTGTTTATTACTAATCATAAACCTTTCTGGGGACTTAGTTACGAGACTAATGTTTGAATAAGCTGTCTGGATACCCATATATTGGAAATTTTATTTGGAAACTTGCTGGTGGGCCTATTTGATTTTGCTAAATCATTAAAGTTGAAACATAAAATAGAATACAGTGCCAGTATTGATTTTCACCAAGGGGAAATTGCTCTATAATTTGATGGGGATCAAGAGATAAAGGCAAAAAACTTGCATAGAAAAAACAGATGATATGGAACACTTTTGAGGCAACAGAAAACTAAATATAGAGGGGATAGAAGGAATACAATAATCCTTAAGGAAGGAAATTTCAATTGGAGGAAGTTTTCTATAATTCAAAATTTATTGCACTGAAACAAGATAAAAAGTATTGAAATCAAAGAATGTCAAAAATTCAAACTTTCTTCATAAAGATTTTAACAGTATTCATCAATATGTGGGGAATAATAAATATAATAAAGAAATGCATATTGGTTTTATACTTCCATTAAAGACAAATATTTCATTGCATTGAAGACCTGATATAGGACCTGGAAAAATGAGCTTTTATCTTGACAGTTACATTTTAAATCAATACTATCAACCGAAAGCGTTTTTATCAAATGCATATCTTCTAAAAGCTTTACTACTGTTTTATAATGTTTGCACTGATCTTGTTATCCAGGAGGTGTTTAATAGTTAGGCTTTGTTGCTTTTAAAGAATCCCAGCCTAGTGAGGTAGACAGGCATCTGACTGTCTTCCTCTACAGTACTAAGTGCTAAGTGCTATAACAGAGGCACACACAAAGTGCTAGGTGATAAAAGAGGTAGGAGCCATAATTCAGCTTTTATGTTTAAAAAAATGGGGAAAGAAAATGAAGCAACCAGGGTTACTATTAAGATTAGCAAATTATTTGACCTGATGTTACCATTAGAAAGGAATACAGTAACTTATTCATGGCATAAGTAAAGGCCAGAAAGTTTTACAACCCTGTTAAATGTTCATTACAACCACTGTTTCACCACACTGTGATTAAGCGCCTTTGTATACATAGTCTTTTGCTAGACACTACAAGGAGATATCCATTGCTAAAGTCTTTTGCTAGACACTACAAGGAGATATCCATTGTTCTGGGTCTTCCTTTTTGTGGCATGTATTTCAAATGATAAAAATCAATGCACTTTCATGGGTTTAGGTAATGTGAACATATTAATAAATAGATGAAAATGTACATATTGTTAATGTCCTTTCACTTTTATCTAAGGAGGATGAAGTGGGATGGTAGCAGTCAGTAGGAGTGGAGTGTTTTTCTCTATGAAACTGTTAGGCAAATGATCTAATTCATTCTCTCTATTTATAGGCATTTTCTAATCAGAATGTCCAAGATAAAACCAAGTGCCTGGAGGATAAATGAAAATAACAGTGCTTTCTTGATAAATGACAGTCTTATTTTTTTTACCTGCATGCATGGTCATAACAAAGACCTAAAAATCTACGGGATGTATGATGAGATTGAACATTTCTATAACCCAATTTAGAATAGTGTGTTTAGCTCTGGTTACCATATTTTTTTTTAAAAGATGTATTTGAAAAGGGGAATTAGATTGACCTTAGGACTACAAGGTATGAGCTGTGAAGACAAGATAGAATCATGAGTTTCTGTGACCTTTAAAGAGCAAGGGTTGAAGAAGATTTAATTGAAAATAATATAAACTCACTCCAGTATACATATAGATAGATAATGACAACTCCTCTTTATTACAATTCAGATTATTGTAAAACAGATGCATAAATTTCAACAGAAGAAAAACTTGCTGAAACAAACATCTGAGCTTCTCAGCTTTTCAAGTCCATGTTGCTATAGTGTGTAAATAGAATAATGCTGTATTGATTTCTTCTGTGAAGTAAAATGTTTGAAGGGTTTTCAGACAGTGCTTTTCTGAAACATAGAAAAGATATGTCCCTTAGCTGAATATCACTAAAAGATATTGCAATAACTATTTATAAATCAAAGGAAAAATATGTCTCAGGGGTGGCAACTAAGCTGCAGTAACCACTGATGTCTCCAAGGAATTTCAATTTAATCTACCTGTATTGTAGACAGGTAGTAAACAACTTGGGCATCAGAGCACTATAGGGTATATGAGCTATGATGGACTGGAGAGATTAACTTTATCCAGCCTTGGTTTTACAAATAAGGATACTGGGATCTTGGTAGGGGAAGTGATTTGCTCATGGTCACACAGCTAATTAGTTTCCTAGTTGGGACTAATCTCCTATGCCTTGTTGTGTGTCTTTGTGTTAACACTCTTCCTTCCAGAATTGGTTGTTGTTCATTTATAACTTGGTTTCATAGAGCTTGGAAAATAATTTTTCATGGAAATAAAGTCATAAGCTCATAGTTTTTCTTTGTTCCTTTATATAACTAGGTTTCCATGTTAAGCTTTAAAGTCATATTAATGCTGGCTTTAGACTTTCTGTTACATGTGTCCTTTTGATTTTCATTTCTACCATCCTGGAGTAACCTCTTAGTTGGCCTTCTCATCTCCAAACTCTCTATTAACAATTCATTCTGTGCATCATGTCAATTTCAGCTTCCTAAATCATTGTTCTTTTTCAGTCCTTGTTCTTCAAAACCTATCTTTCAATACTGAAATTAAATTTTACCTCCTCCATAATGACTTCACTGACCACTCCAGGTAAAAGTGATACCTCCATCTTTGAAATTCCTATAGCACTTAGTTTATACCACACATGGATCCAACATTCATTAATCAGATATATTTGAGTGTCTACCATATGCTAGGAAATTGTGTATTGCTTATCACTCAGACTTTCAATGTAACATTTGTGAGCATAATTTATCTCTCTTTTTAGATTATAATATTTAAATATCAGAGGCTATGGTTGAGGATCTTTCTGTTCTCCATAACTCATAGCACAGAGCCTTTTGTACATAGTAGATGATCAATAAGTATTTGTAGTATAAATACTGAACTAAGAAGCTGCGATGACAGGGTGAGGAAATAAATGTAGCCTTTGTAGGATCAGCATGCAAACTGTTAGAGTCAATTATAAGCATGTTTAATGAGCTTTCTTCAATTCTTTGCATAGTATAACAGTATTGTAACAAAGCTTATCAAGGAAAAATATATCAAGATGAAAGAGTAATTCAGTCAGATTCAGATAAATATTGTCAACAACAAGAAGTGGAAGAGCACCAAATCAGATAAAAATCTCTTCAGTCTCAGTTTCTACATATATAGATATGGGACAATGATTCAAACCTACTTTTGTCCAAAAATAGTTCCATTCCATTTGTTAATGAAGAGAAGATGATCTGCTCACTGTAAAACTATACAAGCAAGGTGGTATTATTATTTAAACATGAGATTTTGAACCCGTACACAAGCTGCATATATAGTGTTTCAAAAGGTAAACATTTGTAATTTTAAGTATCTACCTTTGATCTCTTAATTGTTAGAGAACACACTTTATTTTATTTTTAAATAGTAGAGTGGTCCTTGTCAGGGATTTAGTCAAGTGATGAGCATAAAGGCTTTAGCAGACTTTCAAATCAGTAATCCTTTCAATTCCTACTCCTTATCCTCATTAAGAGCATGTCAAGGGCCAAGATTATCTTCATCTGCAGCTAGTTTAAACCAGATAGGATTACCAGAATGATCAATTGGCAAATGGACTCACTTTCTTAGAAACAGGTTTGCTGAATTCTGCTTACAGAACTGCCAGCTTTTCACGTATAATTTAAACTTCATTAGATGAGCCAAATGTTAGAAAAACATAAGGCATAATTAAAATAAATTTTAGGACATCATTTATCTCTATGAATAAATTTATAATTAATCTATATATTTTAACCCATCAATAATTCAGTATATTTGATGTTATCAAATAAGTTTGTGCTCATAAAGTTTCCAGTCAACTTTGGATAATCAGAGAAAGTTTACTCAGATTCTGAAACACTATGGCTGTCCTTACATAAATCATGAATCATAATTGATAATGTAGATTAGCACTGCATAGTAGAAATAGATTCTTAAAATATGTTTTATGAAAATAAGCTTCAAGACTCTACAGTGATGATCTTGAGTAAGAGTAAAGTGTCCTTTCATAAGGCTAATATTTATTTCATTTGACAAATATTTATTAATGACTACCACATGCCAGCATCTGTGTTAGGTGTTGGAATGGAACAGTGAACATAAAACCCAACCTATTCTTTTATGGAGATTGCATTTTAATAGGGAAGATAGACCTAAAACAAGTATATCGATAAAATAGTTACACATTGTGGTAAGTGCTAGGAAGGAAACACCATTTTATTCAGCAATTAAGAGTTGGATGGAGGTTGACACTAAACTCTCCATGTGGGCAGCATGCTATTTAGGAAGTAGGCCAATTTACTATTGTCTTAGTGTGATATCAAACCATCAAATATAAAGCTAACTAAAACCTGATAAAGCAGCAATTGTGTTAAGTGTTTCAAGGGCTGTAATGTATACCTATCATAATTATTTTGTTTAGATTCTGGAGCATTTCCTTAGTGTATTCTGTGAGTCATTCTGAGCCCACAATAGCAAGATGTGATGATCAAGGGAAAGATCTGACTATAGTTAACAATGCCAAAAAAAATCCCTCACAAGAGGCTGGTTAGAACCCCCATACAATCAAAGGACAAGATTCAAATGGTCTCCCATGGTGTCTTTAGCCAAACCTACAAATATGAATAGTAAAACTGTAAAGACTGTAAAGAAAAGAAATTTCCAACAGAAACGTTGTGGACAAAGATGCCACAGAATTAAGTGATTTAAAATTTATGAAAGTTTTGAAGAATTTTAACATTTAAAGCTTTTGAAATGAATTCAGGTAGATTATCTAATAACCAGAGTTTATGCATGTGATGAATATTTACTGAATTTGATTATGTGGAGTATTATTGAAAATACTATTTAGGATGCACTCGTAGTACCACTAAAGATATTTAACTGGCTTTACCCTTGAATGGGCATATAGTCATATTGTACACATACTGAAATGATTATTGTTGCCGCATGAGAAGAACAAGTTATTCTAATTTTTTATGAACATTGCCTTGAAAAAGACATTTGATGCTGTGAACCATAATCCTATTTCTGAAATTCTTTGTTATTGTGGGACATATGAGAAATATCACTGAAACTGCTGAGGCTCCTCAGATTGGACCAACAAAGTATTGTTTGTATAAAGGATCATCTGTCAAAGACAACTGACATAGGGTCATTCTTTGAGTTATATTTGCAGCCTATGTTAACACAAGAGTTTATATATAGATAGATATATAACCCCAAGCTCCATCTCCTACAAACAAATTAAAAAAACACTATAGACTCATTTATCTTCACTATCATTCTATCCCATATTCAATTTTCCTTTTGTTCCTTTAGGCTCTGCCTTTAAATCTCACTGACTTTTAAAAGACTAAAGTTTACACACCAAAATTTATCAGAAGCAGCAGATATTTAATATAACCAAAGTTTTTATTATTCTGAAATAATTATGAAAAAAAATTTGAAAGAAGGAAAATGGTTAATTTTGCTTGTTTGGGCCTTGATTCAGACAATCGTGTCTTGGAGACTTAAGTGACAAATAGTTTGTTTGGATACTATTTTTCTCTCTCTAGGAGGAATTATTTATTTTTTATTTACAAATGTCCATATTGAGAGCATACAGTCATGCGTTCTAATGATGTATGCTTATTAACAAGACTAAACTCATAGTGTGAATATAATATTTTAGGGAGAGAGAAATGTATACATTGATAGAAGAGCGTATTAGATACAGCCCTAAGTTAGCAGATGGAAAAGCAATAATTTTATTTTATTTTATTTTTTATTTCAGAATGTTATGGGGATACAAACTTTTTGGTTACATATACTTTCTAGAAACATAAATAGGCCTGAAATGTACAGGCTATTATTTTTATACTTTTAAAATGAAATATTTTCAGTTTCTTTTTCTTTTAACATACTTGCTTGCCAAAGAACTTTTAGGATTCCCAAATAGATTAAATAGCTTTATACCAGCTGCTATGGAGCAAAGGCTTGTCTTATAAGATGAATAAAAGTTATCAACTAAGAGTGAGGAAAGCCCCCCAAAAGTTCAAACAATGGAAATGTACAGTTAACATGATTTGGTCATGTCTCTAAAGATAACTTGTAAGAGTTTTACCAGCACATATTTGCTAGCAATTTATCCCCAAATGATGATGTCTGATGGGGTTGGGGAGGTACTGATGACTTATCCTGTATTTATGTATTACATTTTTCCAAAATCAAGATTATGTTTCTTGTACTGGACCACACAAACAAATTACATGATTAAAAGACCTTATCTGTGTAAGGAACAGCTAAAGCCTAATTTAGTAGTCCCCAAAATATGACAGTATACATCAAATTAACAGCTGACTCCCATTTCAAAGGATAGGAAACATTTTTATTGATTTTTTAGAATTTTAAATATATGACTACTGCTCTTATTGAATGATATGTTTCTGTGAGTGTAATCAGAGTTTGTTTCTTATTCAATCTATTTTTTATCTAACACAGCTTGCTTTAGGTGCTTTTCTATATGCAATGGTGTTAACTTCAAGGGTCAAAGGCTTGCTTTTCCTCATTAAAGAAAGTGCATATGATTTTTAGGTAGATAAATGATCCAGAACTTTTAGGGCACACTTAATGAATAGCTTACACCCACATGGAAGTTTCCAGAAATTCCATGCTTTCTTTGGAAAAATTGACTAATGTTTGGGTAAATGATACGCACAAACTTTAAAATAGCAGCCATGAAACTGAAATTCCTACCGGAACTGTGGAGATAACATAAATTCATTAAAAGAGCCAGGTATAAGGTCATAAGAAATTGTGGGAACTGTGGGGAACAGCAGAGTGCATGTTCTGTGTATGGAATAACCATTGTTTCCCTACTTTTTCTAGTTGTGCTGAGCCAGTAAATATGTGGAACCGTATTGCCAGATACTTCTTTTTAGAGAACTTTGAAATTCAGATTTTATGTAAAATTTCCAGACATTCAAAGCTCTGTAAAGACAAACACAATATATTTGACTGGCCTGGTTTGCTAGTTTACAGCCTTTGCTTTCAAAGCCATGTAGTGTAGAAAGAGCACTGGTCTAGTGATCAAGGGATCCACAAATCTTGTCTCTTCTACTATCTAAATGTGTACTTAATGTCTATCAACTTTATTATGTCCCCATGATGATAAAACAGATATTACAGTCTATGAAAGGGAGAGTTCAAAAAGTGGTTTCTTAATATACAGTAGAAAAAGCAGGGTGACAAATTTGTAGTAGCTATGATTTAGAAGTCAGGACTTCTGCCACCATTTTGCTCTGTGAACTTGGCCAAATAACTGAACATCTCTCTCAAGGACTAATGTCCTTGTGTGTTAAATGCTGTTGGTGATGGGTAGTTAACCAAACCAGTTCAGGTACCCCTAGTGTATGACATAGGAAAAACAAGAGCTGCACTAACTGGAAGCATGGATGTAGGGGAATCACTTCCCTTTGTCTTGCCTTCTACTATGCATATGTGAAATCCATTATAGTAGATAATGTCAAAGGTTGACTCTATCTTTAAAATGCTGTTTTAAGTACTTTCCTCTGTTTGCAGAATTAGTGAAAGGAGCACTCTCTTTAGCTTCCTTCACATCAGAGATTGGACTTAATATTTGATAGTGAATTTTCAATCTGTCCTAAAAAAGTATTAAAATACTTAAATTCAATACATTTGAGTTTTTAGCTGGACTACTTAACTTTGTGGTATTTTATTGCCACTTGTAATGTGTTTTTTATGCTATTTCTCTGTTTTATTAAATGAGATTCTGTGGTCTAAGTTTATATTTCAAAACTGAGAATTCCATGTCTCTGCTGCCTTTACTAAATTGACTCCAGTGAAAGATGGACACACTGGGTAGCAATCACTGCCATGCCATTAACTTTGTTGAACTTTGCATTCACACACCACAAGTTGGAAGAAGCAAAATGTCAAAATTTATTTATCAGTGGTACAGGGTAAAAGTAATCTTGACTAATTTAAAATACAGCCTGCTTTCAATTATTACCTTCTCGAGTCTCAGCCAGAGCAAAATCACCTTCTAATTATAACTCATGCATAGGAAGAGTGTCTCTCTCTACAGTAAGGTTAATCAATGTCCTTATGAAGTGCCACCATGATAATGATTGGAGCTGGTGCATTGTGTAGAGAATCTTTACTACTTACTATCATATGTTGTAGGACCTGAGTTGGTAATGGTTCTATGGGTGATAGTGGTATATTGAGTATAGTATCTGACTATATGGAGTATAGTTCTTGACTGCATGCAATCCCTTTTTGTCAGGGGCTTTGTTAGAATGTGATCATATGTATATTTTAGCCAGAAAAGTCTTAGTAAACTTCAGGCCCTTTGTTCATAACTTTTATTTCATAGCCAAATTCAGAAATGGAAAGGAGAAGCAAAAAGGAAACTTTAGAAGACAAAGAGGAATTAGAGTGGATATAAAAGACTTTAGGCCAATACCAGGGAAACCCAGATGATTTCCTTCACATTATAAGCTATTCTATACTGAGCTTAAGATATTAGTAGCATCATCTTCTTGTTGAATAAAATTTTCCAAAACATTATTTGGCTGAGTATAAAGAAAACAAAAATGAATTAGTTGACATCACAAAAGGAACAAATTCAGAAGTATAGAAGTCACATTTTCCTTAGAAGTTAAAAAATAAAGTATACATATTTGACTTATAGGTCTTAAAGCCCTAGAGTTATAGCTAGTGTTAATCTGTACTGTAAAATAAATTCCTTACATTGGACAAGATAAATAAAAAGTTTTCAAATATCAAGGTAAACTAATTTTCTAAGAAAGTTTTATATCCATAATAAAATGACAGTTAATTCATGGGAATTTATATATTTATTGAATAATTCAAACAAGAATGTTTTACTCAATAATTTCACAGTCTAAATTTAAATCTACAAAGCCCATGCCATAGGAGACATAAATGATTTTTATTTTGGGGAGCTTAGTATAATTATATACATATAGTGATAGTCAAAAAAGTTCTGTTGAGTTTAAAAAGTTTTATAAATAAAAAAGGGGGAAGATATTTGATAAAAAGGAAAAGAAAAGTCCTCAAATCCAGTGATACATAGCCTATTGGATTAAGGAAGTATGCATTATTGTTGACTTGGTTCATATGATTATATTCTATTTAAGAAAAGTATCATCTTAAAGGAGGTTGGGTGAGTGAACTTTAAAGAAAAATCAAATAGTTCTGATAGTGAAGTGACAGAATATAAGAGTAGGTGAAAAAAGTCTCACCTTCACCCTAATGTCTTCTTCATAGCAACACCAAATACATGTTTGCATTTATTTATTTAGACATCTTTCTATAGACTTTGAGAAGAGAAGTAGTTTCTTTTCAAGAAAAGAAAACAAACAAAAGAAAAGAAACAAAACAAAAAGCCCATTTGAAGAAGAGATTATAAAGGGCTGATGAACCAACCACATATATTTATAGTGGTCATTATAGGTGGTTCCTGTTTCTGTATTACTAAGAAGCACACTAAGGCTCAAAAAAGCCAGATTATAGTCCTTGTAGTTTTTTTTAGCATGTCATTATAGGTTTTATTCTATATTAAAGGGTTAGGGAACACCGGGGAATTACTACTGCTGGAAAGAATTGTTGTTTTGTTAACTAAGCTAATTATGTGGGTTTTTAAATTCTCTTTTGTATGTGTTTAATTTCTTTTGTGTGTATGTGTGTATTACTGTGTGTGTGTGTGTGTGTGTGTGTGTGTGTGTGTGTGTGTGCATGTGTAACCCTTGTAGGGAAGATGTAAGATAATTCAGCATTGCTCTAGAAATAAGTTTATAGTGAGCTGTGTGATTAATGGCTCCATGTTTAGGAAATAAGCACAACATTGATATTGGCTTACTTTCATTATCCTGTTGGAAAAATACAAAATGAAAAAAAATTAGAAGGGACTTCCACCGCTCAAAATATTGGAATACCCAATGGGATGGGAAGGAAGGCTCTTGAGAGCAAAGGAAGACTTAATATTGCTGATTTTGGTGGGGGGGGGGATTGTTATGACCCGAGGCCATTTTCTTTAAGAGAAATCTATAACCTCATTTCCTTGCCTTCATATATAGAAAAGCCCTAAACCACATGACATTTCACATTATTCTTTACTCAATGGGAATTAGACTAGATATGTAATAACATTATTCATATATTTAAAACACTAATAGCAATTCAGGCTTCCTACCTTTGTGCTCTTCCTTGCTGGTGTGTCATTGTGTGTAACCTATCTAAGATTTCTGCAGAATTTAAGAAGATTTTTTGTGAAATATAATAAAGCCTTGATTAATTGGAAGCTAACTAACCAGAACTCTCAATTAACCAGTTTTATTTATTTATTTTTTGCTACACTCTCCTTTTAGAAGGAAGAGGCAAATGACAAGAAAACAAGCTGTTAACAGGTATTTATGTATTTATTTTTTAAAAATCAACTTCCTGGGAATGTCCTGGAGCCTGTATAGATTCAGCCAAATTTCTATAATCTTGTTCCTTGTACTATACTTACTAAGGTAGGAAAGTAGAGCCATTTAAAATTTTCATCAGCCAATGTTGAATCTTGCTTGATCCTTAGTAATAATAAGAAAAATCAAATCCAAATAGCTAATTAGAACCTGTCCATACTTTTGGAGATTCCAATTAATTGAGGTCTCCACAGTTTCACTATTGCCAGTTAGTGATAATTTATATCTACTAACCAGAAGTGGATCCCAGGACCATACAATGTGGAGATGGTTTCCAGATACAGGGAGTAACTCCCTCCCTGGGAACTAAAGCAGGAGTTAAAGAAAAGCTGCAAAGCAGATGGGGGTTGACTGAGGGTCACTGACATAAAAAGCATGACACCTGTGGAAAATAATGGGACGGTAATTCAGATGCCCACCATATTCTTTGCTCTGGAATACTTAGGAAGGTACATTCACTTTTGCAGGGCAGCATAGGATATTAAGTGTGCTACAGCAGTAATGGAAAAGAACCTGGCCTTCTAATCTAATGAGTCATTCCAAGTATTAGGCACAAGTTTATGTTGTAGGCATGCTACTAGTTCTAAAATATTTGAAATTCTTTTTCCTCTAAGAATATATTTTTAAAAAATATTTGGAAGTCTAAGAAGATTTACACTTGAAACCAACTAAAGTATCTATTAAAATTGCAGTTAAATGGCAATCAGAGATAGGATATCATTTCAGGCCTAGACCGTTTAGATTGTAATGGGAAAAGAATGGGAAGTGACAAAGGAGGAAGAGGGTAACACATAATTCTAAAGTGCATTTTGATAGTGCTTGGCAATAGTCTCCCCTCTTCTCTTCCACATACCCTTCTCAGGTTACATCACGTTTTGGTGATTTTTTTTCCCCTTCCTTTAGGGCTGCCTGGGATGCAAATTTTATCCATATTTTTCTATAAGAAAAATGTCATTGAACTGTGGGGGTATGGCGACCACACCATGCAATTTATACTGGGTTTTCAGCATAGAACATGAAACAGTGGTGTTTCTAATATCTGAGACGTTTTCTATACTAAAAGTTAATTTTAAATATCATGCACACTAAATAATACCCAAGTGACCTGAAGCAGTGGATGTGCCTCCTTAAGTGCTAAACTTTCTATTAGATTGCGACATCAATGCTGGAGAGACTAGAACACACTAGATTTTATTAATGAATGATTTTTAACAGAAAACCTTTAAATGGGTTGAATTTTTAGCTTAGGTTTGAATATTGAAAGTGTTTCTAATTTTATATGAATTCTATTGAATTCAAGCATTGAGACTGGCTTTCATTTTATATTTATTTTCCTAAAAAAATGACATGTAAAATAATGTTAACTTCTCTTTTCATTAAATATAACAGTAGTTTATATTGATTTATTTCTGGATTATCAAAACACACATATGTACATATATATGTAATAGGATTTTATATTTACTTCAATCTGAAAAAAACATGAAGTGTTTTTGAAAGTATGTGTATTATTAAGTCACTCTCATAAACTATAGGGAAACCAGGAGAGTCGCAAACTCTAATGCCTACTGAGGCAAGGCTGGTAACATAAATGAAAAACCAGAAGCAATAGGGAGTAGTAGGGACTATTGGGAACTAGAGAGTATATATATTTTTTCCCAAGGTGGTGGTTATTACTCAGCTCTGCTGATCGCTACCATGTGGAAATGCTGGTTCAGTGTTGTTAATATCTAAACATTTTAAAATAAGCTGGCAATACAGATATTTATATGAAATTCTCCAATTATTAAATGTTGGTAACTAACTCAATAAAAAGTAACAAAGAAAAAAATAGCAACACTGTGCTGGCCGAACAAAATCTATCTGATATCTGAATCTAGCCCATGGGCTGTCAGTTTGCGACCTCTGCTCTCAACTGTAAACCCTCAAGGTACTGCAATTACAAAAAAAGTCAGTTTGTTATAAATGCACCTGAAGCTCTTGATGATGGAAAATTCATGTAAAGTAAATAACTAATAAGTGGAGTTATTATAAATAATTCTTCTGGTATTCAAAACAATGGTTATGCATTTCATAATTTTTTTACTACATAGAAATAAGCAATATAGTTTTCCCTTAAAGTTATTTGAAAATTAAAATAAAATTATGATTTTTTGCTTTAATGTTATTAATGAAATGCAGTGTGAAACAGATTATTAGTGCCATGTCCAAAAGAAAATATTTAAGTATAGTTCCCGTCACATAACATAATTAAGGTTTCTATTTAAAGCCCAATTTGTTTTGTTTTAATAGGGAGAAAGCCATGTGTATAGCATGTGTTGTTTTATTTTAAATTGGCTTGCCTTTAAACAAATTCCCAATTCTATCTAGAGAAATTCCTTTATTTTTACAAATGGTTAAAATAAGAAATCAAAGAAATATAAGTAGTTAACACAACAAAACTTCATTTGAACTTTTGATAGGCATTGGCAAAGATAAAACAAAAGTTGGATATCTGAGATTTTATTAAGAGGTAACTGTTTGACTGATCTGAGACTTTGCTTGTTTGTCTGTCCTGCCCTAGAGTTTAGCACATAATCCCACTGTGCTACAGTGCTTTTGACATCTGTATGCCCCTTTCATCACTGGCAATCCAAAAGCATATTTGTCTAAAAAGGAAACAATTAAATTCCAATCTCTCTAGAAAAAAGAAAGAAAAAGAAAACACCCCACTGCTAAACCTGCTTTAATGACCCCTATGATCCACACCATGAATCTTTAGTCAGGATGGTAAATTAACATTGTCATTTCTGATAAGAAATTCGAGAATTTTATAAAGAAAAGTATAAAAAGGAAGAGAAGATAATAAATACACAATCTTTAATCCTAAATGAACTAGAGAAAAACTTATTTCTGGATGAATTGTTATAGTTGCAGATGTAGCACAAATATGAAAGATTGAGAGATTTTGGACAACTGGTCAACACATATGGCAATGTGCACAACAGCTGATGTTCACTTAAGTAAAATTAGGGTAGACAGTGCTGTCCTTTCCAGATCATCAGATAGTTTTGACCACAAGTAATCTGTTGTGTGATAGGGATAAAATATGTTTAAATATACAAATTAATCAAGCATATTAATTAAAAACTTAAACTGGGGATTTTTAGTTAATTGGTTACTTTTTGAAGGTAGAAAATATAAGAAGTGAGTGACCATTTGATGCATTTGACCAGTGTAGGAATACAAATAAAAAATTCAGGATAAAATTTCAATGAAAAATGAGTCCTTTTCTTTTCTTTTCTTTTCTTTTCTTTTTTTTTTTCCAATTTTTGTTCTTGACTTTATTGGGAATGCATCAATCATTTTTTTTAATTTCAGGATATTATGAGGGTACAAACATTTTGGTTACATTTTGTGTCTTTGCCTCACCCAAGCGAGGATTAAAGGCATACCCTTCCCCTCTACAATGCTCACCACATCCATTAGTTGTGAGTTTACCCCTCCTCAACCCCCTAATTCCTGGAGAATATTACTACCATGTGAGCACCATAGTGTTGATCAGTCAGTGCCAAGTTGATGGCGAGTACATATGGAGCCTATTCTTCTGATCTTGTGATACCTCACTTGGGATAATGGGCTAAAACTCTATCCAGGAAAATATAAGAGGTGCTAGGTCCCTGTTGTTTCTTATAACTGAGTAATATTCCATTGTATACATATACCAAATTTTAATAATCCAGTCATGAATCAACGGGCACTTGCGCTGTTTCCACATTCTTGCAGCAGTGAATGGTGCTGCCATAAACATTCGGGTGCAGATGTCTTTATTATAGAATGTCTTTTGCTCTTTGTGGTAGATGCCTAATAGTGCTATTGCTGGATCAAATGGTATTTCTATTTTTAGCTCTTTGAGGTATCTTCAAATTATTTTCCACAGTATTTGCACTAATTTGCTGTCCCATCAGCAGTGTAAGAGTGTTCCTGTCTCTCCAGATCCTCGCCAACATTTGTTGTTTTGGGATTTGTTGATAGAGGCCATTCTCACTGGGGTTAGGAGATATCTCATAGTGGTTTTGATTTTCATTTCTCTAATGATTAGAGATGTTCAGCATAAGTCCTTTTCTTTTGCCGGTGTTAGTGGCCTCCAGGTGGAGGTTTTTCCAAGTTCTTAGGAAAGAACTTGTTCATCATGAAAAGAATTTCAGGACACACCACATAAGGCAAACAAGTGACAGCTTTTTATTGAAAACAAAAGTATGCTCTCAGAGAGGACAGTGGGAAGTCTCAAAAGAGAGTAGCTGTACTGGGAAAAAGTGATTTTAGATCTTTTGTAGTTTTACTAATCGAGGGGAGGAATATTCAAGGCAAAGGGGTTGGCTTTTACTAAGAATTGGGTAGTAATTTCTAGAATTGGGTTATCTCCCATTTTATTTATTTATTTTTTTATTTCAGCATATTATGGGGGTACAAATGTTAAAGTTATGTGTATTGCCCATGCTCCCTCTCACCCACCCAACACCCGATAAATGTTATTCCTATATATCCACTTAAGTGTTGATCCATTAATACCAATTTGCTGGTGAGTACATGTGGTGCTTGTTTTTCCATTCTTGGGATACTTCACTTAGAATGGGTTCCAGCTCTAACCAGCAAAATACAAGATGTGCTATATCACCATTGTTTCTTAAAGCTAAATAGTACTCCATGGTATACATATACCACATTTTATTAATCCACTAATGTATTGATGGGCACCTGGGTTGTGTCCACACTTTTGAGATTGTGAACTGTGCTGCTATAAACATTCGAGTGCAGGTGTCCCATTTGTAGAGGGTCATTTGATCTTTTGGGTAGATGCCTAGTAGTGGAATTGCTGGATCAAATGATAGATCTACTTGTATCGCTTTAAGGTATCTCCATATTGTTTTCCACAGAGGCTGAACCAGTTTGCAGTCCCACCAACAGTGTAGGAGTGTTCCTATCTCTCCGTATCCACGCCAACATTTATTGTTTGGGGACTTTTTGATAAAGGCCATTCTTACTGGAGATAAGTGATATTGTAGTTTTGATTTGCATTTCCCTGATGATTAGAGATGTTGAACATTTTTCATATGTTTGTTAGCTTTTATTCTGTCTTCTTTTGAAAAATTTCTGTTCATGTCCTTTGCCCACTTTTTGATAGGGTTGTTTGATTTTTTTCTTGCTGATTTTCCTGAGTTCTAAGTAGATTCTAGTTATCAGCCCTTTATCGGATGTGTAGCTTGCGAAAATTTTCTCCCATTCTGTGGGTTGTCTGCTCTCTTGACAGTTTCTTTGGCTGTGCAGAAGCTTTTTAATTTGATCAGGTCCCATTTATTTATTTTTGTTGCTGCTGCGATTGCCTTTAGGGTCTTCCATTTTCATACTTTATTTGGCTGTCTTGGAACTGTCATGGTGATTTCAAGGGTGGAGAAAATTTTGAAATTGTAATGTGAATGATATTGTAATTAACCAAAATTCATGTAAGGTGACAGAGTTAGTTGACAAGCCAGCTGAAGCCAGTTCTTGCCTATGATTATCAGCTGCTTTTGTTTAAAGTTGTTTACTTTATCACCTGCACCCAATTTTCAAGCCCCTGCATCTGTTCTCAGCCCTGTCTCCTATTCTCCTCTAACACCAGGACATCATAATAAGTAACATTTATCAAGCATGATTTCAGGTGATTTTTCATGTATTAGTTCATTTAATCATCATAACAACTATATAAGGTAGTGCATTATTACCATACTTCTTTTGCAGATGATGATACTGAGGCACAGAGAAGGTTAAGTGACTTACCCAAGGTCATATAGCCTACAAATACCAGAGCCAGCATTTGAATCAAAGCAGTCTGATTTCAAAGCTCGCATGCTTTAAACCAATATATTTTATGGCCCACCGACTGGAATCAGACTACTAAAACATCTTATTTCATATATATATATCTTACTGAAAAAAGACATTTCTGTTCTAAAATCGATTTTGGTAGCATTTTGATATTTGATAGTACAATAAATCATCAAGATAATTACAAAATGGTTCAAATAGAACAGGGAAAAAACAGAGCAGGAAATAATGAGAGACATCTGTGGACCAATATCCAGGTCTACATTTTGCTATATTTGATTCAGAGATCAATGAAAAGATTTTCTATCTGTAAAACATTAATGTTATGACTAACAATAATCTCCTTTCTACTCCACCCATTAATGGTAACTACTATCTTAAAATCAGTGTGTATGATTGCTATGTGATTTTAAATTGTGTGTGTATTTATGCATGAACAACATGCAGTATTAATTTTTGTGGTTTTGAAATGTACCTAAAATGATATGATACTGTACTATCCTTCTGTAATTGTTTTTACATTATATTTTTCAGACTTATTCATGTTGATGCATGCACATATAATTAATTTATGTATTTATTATTTACTATTTATTTATTTTGAGGCATCATCTTGCTCTGTTGCCCAGACTGGAGAACAGTGGCCTCATCATAGCCCAAAGCAACCTCAAACTTCTAGGCTCAAGTGATCTTCTTGCCTTAGCCTCTTGAGTAGCTGGGACTATAGGCATGTGTCACCATGTCTCCATGATTTTTCTATTTTTTGTATAGATGGGGTCTCACTCTATTGCCCAGGCTGGTCTCCAATATCTGGTGATCCTTCCACCTTGGCCTCCCAAAATGCTAGGATTACAGGTGTGAGCCACCATGCCCAGTCTAGTTCATTTATTTTTAATTGTCTACTATACTATTTCTTTGTATGCGTACACCAGTTTGATTATTCTTTGCTATGTCAGTGGATATTTAGGTTGTTTCCAATTTCTCGTTATTATAAATAGTGCTGCAATAGGCATCATGTCTTGTGTCCCAGTGGGAGTATTTTTCCAGGGTATAAACCTAGATGTACAATTGTTGGGTTGTGGGCTATGTACATTTTAAGTTTTAATTTGTCTCCAAAGGTCTCTTATTTACCCCCCCACCAGCATTATATAAGAGTCCTCATTTCCTCACATTATTGCCAGTGTAGCAGAAATTTTTATTTTAACAACAATCCCTTTAAAGAAAAAAAATTCTGTGGCCGGGCGTGGTGGCTCACGCCTGTAATCCTAGCACTTTGGGAGGCCGAGGCGGGCGGATTGCTCAAGGTCAGGAGTTCGAAACCAGCCTGAGCGAGACCCCGTCTCTACCAAAAATAGAAATAAATTAATTGACCAACTAAAAATATATATACAAAAAATTAGCCGGACATGGTGGCACATGCCTGTAGTCCCAGCTACTCGGGAGGCTGAGGCAGTAGGATTGCTTGAGCCCCGGAGATTGAGGTTGCTGTGAGCTAGGCTGATGCCACGGCACTCACTCTAGCCTGGGCAACAAAGTGAGACTCTGTCTCAAAAAAAAAAAAAAAAGAAAAAAAATTCTTTTTATGGATTCTCATGATTATACCCGTACAGATGATTCTGATCACTTAGCACACGTAACAGTGTTTACTATTTATGTAATTCTTCATTTTAAAACATATGTAGTTCAGATAAGCATAAAATGCCATTTTTATATTCATAAAGTATTTTATAGGTTACAAAGTGCTTTCTCATAAACCCTGATTTGATGAGATATTATGATATAATGGGAAGAGCTCTGGGGGAAAAAAAGAGTCAGAAAATCATGGACTTAAATCAACCCTACAAATAACTCTGGGGCTTTGGACCTTAGTTGCTCTGTCTTTTAAATTAGAATATTGGACTAAACAATCTCTTAGAGAAATACTATAACCTTTGATTGATGATACATATCTTCCCTTTTCCTTGAAGCTACAATTTACTGATTATGCATAAAACATAAAGACAAAATCAAATTTCATCAATTTGTGAAAACTGTCCTAACACTCTCTGGCTCAGGTAGTATCATAAGTTTATCTTATTTATGTTTATGTTTCTCCTAATTCAAGAACAGGTAGTGGTACATGGTGGGGGAGAAGATGGGAGCAGAATCTCAGCATTAAGTATTATTTTACAAGTGCTGAAATATAATGAAAAGTCAACCACTATTTGTTATGACTTTGTGTTTGCTTGCAAGCTCTTTTTATGCACATTTTTGATGCAGAGAAGAGAATATTTCAATGTTTTCTTCAGAGAAGAGAATATTCAGTATTTTCACCGTACTTAATGTTTGATTCCAGCAGTGCTTCTATGGTGCTGCACATAACTGTTTAAAGTAGAGAGAGAACTCAGGTTGACTATCCTGTATATTCCCTATTTCTTAAGTAATTGGATTTTGTGTTTGGAGAGACTTTTTATTAGAAAGATCTGGATATTTACCCTGTTTGAACAGAACATTTATTATGAGTGAAGCTTCTACTTATAAACGGTGGCAATTCTGACAAACAAAATCTAAATCAGTTAATCTCTTGTGATGAAGACACTTTCAGGGGCCTTTAATAGTCCTGGAAAAATGTTCTGACTATGGCATTCCTAGGAAGTGAATCAACCTCCTACAGTGTTTCAACACCCTTGAAGTTCTGACTCCTGGGGGGGGTGGGTGGGGGGGAGGGCAATATACGTAACCTAAATCTTTGTACCCCCATAATATGCTGAAATAAAATAATTGTGGTTCACACACTTTGTTCAGATGATCTCCAGATTAATACAATTCATGTATGTATTGGCCAAATGTAACAGTAAGCCTAGAGAATCTCACATAAGTCGCTTTTAAGTGTTTTTACCTACTTTGGCCTGTTTGTGAACTGACTGTTGATCCCATATTTAAGATCTTTCATGGCTAGTTTTTCTAATTGGCACATATTTCCAGTTTGAGCATACTCTAGAAACCACTATTTTGTTTATTATGTCACTTCCACTAGTTCAGTGAAGAAAAACTTCTGCCAAAATAATCTAGATTATCTTTGCCCAGATCCTACCTTTCCGATGTTGAGATTTAATCAGGTTATCTTGCTTTTTCAATAAGCACTACATGAATCACTTAAAACACAAGGTATCACAAAACCCTTTTTGCTAGTTTCAAAGGTGTAGGTCAGAGCATTTTTAAGACAGCACTTCTTGGACATAATTCACTAGAGGACTGACAAAACTATTGGGAAATCAGTACTCTCTTTTTTTAAAAAAAGTAAATATCATGGCTGCTCAGTATTTATAAAAAAAATCAACAGGAAGGAGAAAATACAATCATTGTTGTATGGCCTTTATCACTTACGTTTCTAAAAAAATACTCTATGTATTTGAGACATTGATGGATCTTTATTTGAAAAATCAATTGCAATTGTTCTATGTACTACTCCTTGTTGAGTATCCTCACTTTTGTTAGTCTGAATGAAGTCCTGGCAAACATTTGTTATCTCTTCTCCACAAAACATCAAAATCATAGATACTTTTGTCTTTACCACCAAACTTCAAGAATACCCATGTGCTTTGCCACAGATGGCCTCTAGATAATAACACTATAATATTACTATAAAAATATTTCCTTTTGTTATTATTGAAAACTGAGTTTGAACCTTGATCAAGTCATTTGCATGATATTTCCTTGGGATTACCTACATTCTTGTCCACTCTGACCTTGTAATTTTACTCACAGTTGGAAATGTAATGCAGAGTGACTAAGATAATGTTGTTTACACAGACTTTAAGTGGAGTGACATTATAGTCAAGCAAGTGTCACATCACCCAAAGTGAAAGAAGACTTAATTACCATAATCCTGTGAATACTAAAATTTCTTAGCCATGTGTAGCATAATAAGTAATGTTCTGCATGTTACATTTAATAATGTGAAGGTACAATACATTAGGTCTCAGGCTTTGTGTTTCTTTAAAAATGAAAGCAAAGTGTAATTACAGAAAGAAAATGGACTTTTGAAGTAGGATACTTATCTGAATGTTCAGGTGACGTCTGTCATTTCTTTTAAATTCTGAGGAGTTGCCTAGTGATGTGAAAATGAAGGGACTGCTAAAATATCCATAAATCTAGACACCAGTGAGTAGGGTGACAGATCATGAATTTCTCTGGAGGGCACAGGGTAGATTTTACTAAATGACTGAGATAGGATAAAGAGGGAAGGCTGGTAACCACCTATTATTGTGCAATGGGGAACAGATCGTTAATTTACAAAGAGAGTGGTGACATTTTCTAAAATGGTATAGCCCTATTCTTAAAAGTTTTTCAGTGTAACTAATTAGTTGCTAAAACGGAGTTGATTCTAAGACCCAGTATGAATGCATTTGAAAAGGCAACACATTGTCCCTAAATTGGTAGGGTTTGTAATACATCTTGATGAATGCTATAAAATAATGTTAAGAAATGGGACTATTATGCCAAAATGGCTGTTCTTTGGTTTGTAGTTATTGAAGCAATTATGTTCCATGGCAATGTGCACTAAAGTTCTGCAGATACATGTGGAGTGCCCTAAAAACATGTCCTCCTTTCTGTTTTTGATAACATTGAGGCTTTAATACAAAGAAAGCACTTGCTCAAAGGGTTCGTCTCCTCCCAGTGTATTAGGACTCCAAAGATCTGCTGTTACTTTAGATTATCATTTGGAGTTTTTGTTTTTAAATTAATTTCAATATTCAAAACAGGGCAAGTATAACATGAATCAGCAATAAAATGTAAATAAATCGTTTTGAAATAAACCCATTAGAAAGCTGAGATGTAAAAAAAATGTGTAGCTCAAGCAATATATTTATCTAAATGATATATTATTCATAATTCATAACACAAAGTGCTGGATCATTTGATGTATGCAATGTTCCAGATTTTCAAAAAATGTGTATAAGCTATTAAAAATATGAAATTTTGAAGCTTGTCAATAATAGCAGTCATGCTTTGCAATTAGGAGAGTTTAAAAGCATTTTGAATGGATTTATCATTACAAAATAGACTTCTTATAGAAAATATGTTATTTAAACATATAAATAAAAATATTCTTTGATTTTCATTTTGACATTTTCATTTCATTTGGACATTTTCCTTTTAACTGGCTAGTTCTAGCCAAACAGTATATTACTGTAATATATTTGGTCAAAAGATCAGTATTGTTATGTTCTTTAAAATGGAATTAGTCTCAATTTTAAAAATGGTGATGTTATCTTTTTTATGCTGCAAGTTTTACCAATACACATTCAATGACATTGATGTATCTAACGTAAATATAAAGAAGATAGTGATTTTTATTTTTTTATCATGAATTAAATTTGGCAATACAAGGCCCATTGTATTCAGAACATTGTGTGAAGGAATTTGGGACATTCAATTGACACATTTTATTTAAAAATGTTCTCTATATAGAGTCTTCCCTTCGTATCTGCAGGTCCTATATCTACAGATTGAAAATATTTGAAAACAAACAATAAAAACAATGCAACAATAGAATATATGAAAATAAGTTCAGTACAATAATGATTTACATAGTATATACATTGTATTAGGTATTATAAGTAATCTAAAGATGAATTAAAGTATATGGGAGGACATGCAAAGGTTATATGTAAATACTATGCCCTTTTATATTAATATAAGAGTCTTGAGCATCTATGGATTGTGGTATCTTCAGGGGTCCTGGAACCAATTCCCCTCAGATACTGAAAAATTACTGTTTTTACTTTTTAGTAGCATTAAAGACAAATTATGCTTTACTTACTTTATGTTTCTCCAGCTCTTCCTCTTCAAAAATAAGTCTCTGAATTTTCAAACTAAATTAGACACCAGTTAATATAGGGTTAAAATCATTTTTTTAAAAAAAGTTAAGCTTGGCACAAAAGTACCTAGAAGCAGTGTTTTTTTTAAATAAATTTTTAATTTTAGATTAGTTTTAAATTTACAGAAGTATTGTAAAGATTATACAGAGAGTTCCCATATACCTTGTACCCAGTTTCTTCTATTGTTAACATCTTACAATTAGTGGATCAATTTGTCACAAGTAATAAACCAATATTCATACAGTCTTATTAATTAAAGTTTATAACTTTATTCAGACCTCCTCATTTTCCCCGAATGCCCTTTTCCCGTTCTAGAATGTAGGATACCGCATTACATTTAGTCCTCAAGTCTCCTCTTGACTATAACATTTCTTTTCTTGATTTTGATGACCTTGACAGTTTTGAGAAGTACTGGTCAGGTATTTGTAGAATGTCCCTCAACTAGGGTTTTCCTAGCATTTTTTGTTTTTTTTTCTATGATTAAATTGGGGTTGTATGTTTTTGAGAGGAAGACCACAGAGGTAAAATGCCTTTTCATTACATCATATCAAGGGTACATACTATCATTATGACTTATTACTGTTGAGATTGACCTTGATCACTTGCCTCAGATAGCATTTGTCAGTTTTTCCATTGTAAATGTACTTTGTTTTTCTTTCTTTCTATGTTATACTCTTTGTAAGTCTTTGGAAGAGAGTCACTATGTGCAAAATTATTTGGAAGTCTTCTGCACAAGAGATTTAACTTTTCTCCCCTATTTATTTATTTAATCACTTATTTATATGAATATAGACTCATAAATGCTTATTTTATACTTTAGGTTATAATCCAATAGTACTATAATATTTATTTTATTGCTTAAATTTTTCCAGATTTGGCCATTGGAAGCTCTTCAGTTGGCTCCTGACATTTGTAGATTTTTTTTTTTTTGTCTGCACTTCCTTACTTTCTTGCACTAGAAGATGTTCCAGGCTCATCTTGTATATTCCCTGTCCCAGTCCTAGAATCAACCATTTCTCTTAGGAGTGTTTAGGGGAATTTTTGACCTTCTTGATCCTGAACAAGTTCTGGAGGTGGCTAAGAAAAAGGGTCAGATAAATTCTCTCAGTTGCATTTTCTTATTGGTGCCCTAAATTTTCCATCTTCCTGATAATGCACATAAATCTTATTCTCTCGCCATACATATCTGTCCCTAACTCTGATAATATCTAGGAAGAAAAGAACAAAAAGCCTCAATTTTCTGCAGCCACATATATTGTCATTCATAGATTTAGAAATATATTATGTAACTGTCAAACATACATGTCCTATCTGCAACCTGCCCCGCTACCCTGCATTCCAACACCCTAATCATCAGTTCCTGAGTCACTGTGGCCTCATTTTATTTTCCTCAGAGAGGGTTCTGGGGTCAAATAAATTTGGGAAAGATGAGGTTAAATAAAGATGAACAAATGTGTTTATTGCAGGTCCTTTCAGAGCCTATAATTTGTTAATTTCCTCTATGAATGCACAAGAGAAGATATTATATAGAAAGTTTACCAGTCTGTTTTGATTAAAGGGGCCTTTTGGTTCCGGAAACTAGTATTCCATGAAATATATTTTTTGCTGTTATAGCAGTAGGAGGCATAAATTTGTAGTCAGTCCCTAACTGGACCATTAACTAGCTTCATGATCACAAGCAAATCACTTAATATCTAGAAGTCTCTAATTTTTTATCCATAAAATGGACATAAGGGTCTCTCTCAGGGTTTTTGTGAAGAGTAAAATGAGCAAAACCAAATTCCATAAGAATGCTTTCAAAATGCTCAATATAGTGCAAATTTAATAAGCACGGTAAAAGTGGAGACCATGGTTTTGTTTTGCTAACCATTGTATCTCCAGTATCTAGCATATTTTCCTGACATTAGTCTTCAATATTCAATAAACATTTATTGAGAAATTATATTACTATTACTTACATCATTTCTATTTCTCTCCAAGTGTTGTACAGTAGCTCGTGACATTTTAGAAGTTGTTTTTTTTGAGATTAGAAGTGCATGTAACAAAATGCAGGCAGAAACATACAGTTGAATTGGCTATATATATATATATATATATATATATATGCAAAAAAAAAAAAAAGACCTAAAACTTTTGATAACATCCTTTGTTTTGCTGAGCATGTGCTCCCAGCCAATGGCTGGCTGTGTTCTGATTAGTTTTCATTGCTTCAAGCTGACCAGATTTTCCTTTGAAATATGGACACTGGAGCTTTCATCTCGACACTGTGGTGATATAAAATTCCTGCTGCAGAGTCACTGAGTGGGTGCTAGAAGAGGAGCACCTGTGAGCGCAGACTGTCAGAAGGCCCTTAGAACCTTAGAGTGTTGAGGCTACTACAGTGGCTGGGTTGAGAAACATTTGGATGTGCTTTGTGACTCCTGCTTGTGCAACCACAGGAGACCCACTAAAGGATTTTTACTTTCTTTGGTTGTATAATTTTTGTTGATTAATAGAAGTTATGGTTAGAATCCCTTTTATAAAACTGAAGACAGGGTGCAGCTTTGATGGAGTGGCAGGGCATGCCATGGTAAGTATGGTAATATATTCCACGCCATGGAATATATTTTAGTGAGAATTAATAGTGTGCAGATTATATAGGGACCTCACATCTTCCATTTTGCCTAATTCTCCAATAAACAATGTATTCTGTACATATTCCCAGAGGTAAACATTTTAGGTTCCAGATTCTCTTTTTAGAGAATCAACTGGAGTATGTTTCATATTAGGTTATTAAGTATAAAATGTCCGATTTTCTTAAGTACTAAGTTTGAGAGTTGATATCGCTGACATTTCACTTTGACATTTCTTTTTTTTTTTTTTGGCACATATATGTCCTTTTTTATTTTTTAAACTTTAATAATTATCTTTTTTTTTTTTTTTTGAGACAGAGTCTCACTTTGTTGCCCAGGCTAGAGTGAGTGCCGTGGCATCAGCCTGGCTCACAGCAACCTCAATCTCCTGGGCTCAGCGATCCTACTGCCTCAGCCTCCCGAGTAGCTGGGACTACAGGCATGCGCCACCATGCCCCGCTAATTTTTTGTATATATATTTTTAGTTGGTCAATTAATTTCTTTCTATTTTTGGTAGAGACGGGGTCTCGCTCAGGCTGGTTTCGAACTCCTGACCTTGAGCGATCCGCCCGCCTCGGCCTCCCAAAGTGCTAGGATTACAGGCGTGAGCCACCGCGCCCGGCCTAATAATTATCTTTTTTTGCTTCTCATAAATAGATATACATAAGAAGGAATTTACATCCAAAACAGAGAAATAAGAGTCAAAGATAGGTCATTGATACCCAATATCAAGGGAAGAACATGACTTTTTTTTTTTTTGGTTGCATTTTATAACTTTGTTTCTGCCTAGCAAGGGTTAGAGGTATGCCCCTCCTCTCCACAATGTTCACCACATCCCTCAGATGTGGGCCAACCCCCCAACGCCCGAATCCCTGGTGAACACTACCACCCTGTGAGCACCATAGTGTTAATCAGTCAGTACCAATTGGATGACGAGTACATGTGGAGCCCATTCTTCCGATCTTGTGTCACCTCACTTCGGATAATGGGGTCAAGCTCAATCCAGGCTAATATAAGCGGTGCTAGCTCACTGTTGTTTCTTAAAATTGAGTAATATTCCATTGTAAACATATACCAAATTTTAATAATCCACTCATGAATTGATGGACACTTGGGTTGTTTCCACATCCTTGCAATAGTGAATTGTGCAGCCATAAACATTCGGGCGCAGATGTCTTTATTATAGAATGTCTTATGCTCTTTTGGGTAGATGCCTAATAATGCTATTGCTGGGTCAAATGGTATTTCTATTTTTAGCTCTTTGAGGTATCTCCAAATTCTTTTCCACAAAGTTTGTACTAATTTGCAGTCCCATCAGCAGTATAAGAGTGTTCCTGTCTCTCCATATCCTCGCCAGCATTTGTTGTTTTGGGATTTTTTTGATTCAGGCCAATCTCACTGGGTTAGGTGATATCTCATTGTGGTTTTGATTTGCATTTCTCTAATGATTAGAGATGTTAAACATTTTTTTATATGTTTGCTGGCCATTATTCTGTCTTCTTTGGAAAAGTTTCTGTTCATTGCACTTTCTCATTTCTTGTTTTATCTTTATTGTTGAAGGCAAATCCTCAGTCTTTCAAACACACATTTTGGCTTATGATTATTTTTCAAATTTTTTAGAGCCATTTTTGTGAAACTATGAATAAGTAAACAATTCATGTTATTTTTGGATATGAGTTGTGAAACAAATGCAGTGCAGACAGGTCAAAATATCAATGAAGTGTTTGGGAAAAATGTGGCTAATGAATGCACAGTATGTCGATGGTTTGAGAAGTTTCGTTCTGGTGATATTCATCTTAAAAAATGAGCTGTGTGGGCGACCTAACACCAAAGTGGATAATGATAAGCTGAAAGCTGTAGTGGAAGTGAATCCACCTCAACCTATACGTGAATTAGCAGCAAGGTTTGACGTTACTATTTCAACAATATTGGACCATTTGAAACAAATCCACAATGTAAATAAGCTGGATAGATGGGTTCCACGTGAGTTAAATGAGCGTCAGCAGAGAAATCGTCTCAAAGCTTGCCTTTCTTTGCTGTCACAACATAAAGGTGAACCATTTCTACACTGTATTGTGAAGTGTGACGAAACATGGGTTATTTTTGATAATCGCAAGCATTTTGGCACAGTGGTTGGATAAATATGAAGTGCCAAAATACAATCCAAAACTTAATATTCATCAACAAAAGCTAATGGTGTCTGTTTGGTGGTCCAGCGCTAGTATTATCCACTACAGCTTCATGAAACCTGGTCAATTGATTACAGCGGATGTCTACTGCAACCACGTGGGCGAAATGATGAGGATGCTTGCCATTAAGCAGCTGAGATTGGTCGAGAGACAGGCCAGTCCTCCTGCAAGACAATGCTTGACCACGTGTTGCACAAACAACACTGCTTAAACTATAGAAGCTGGACTTGAAAATGCTCTATCATCCACCATATTCACCAGGCCTTTCACCAACTGACTACCACTTCTTCCAGGCTGTGAACCACTTCTTGCAAGGAAAAAATATTCAATTGTCAAAAAGTTGTGAAAAATGCCTTTTGTGATTTAATCACCATTTGCTCTCTAGGTTTCTTTACTACTGGCATAAACAAGCTACCATTAAGATAACAAAACTGTGTCAATAGTTTAAGCACATACTTTGATTAATTGCATTGCTTCTTGTTTGAGATATAATAAACTATACTTTTGATTCGAAATTGGACATTTCATATTTAATATTTGAATTCGAGAACTTGTCACCCTCCATAAAATGCTAGGTTAATATTTGAAGTCTAGAAAAAACTCATTCAGCTTTGGAAATTGCAAAATTATTTCAATCAGATTGTAGGCTTTGGGATTATTTAGTGAGACATCAGGCAAGATCAGTTTAGGGGTCCTTCCATTTTTAATATTTAAATCATAATAATACATATACTAGGATATTTTTGTACATCATGTAATTTGTGGATGCTAGGAAACAGAAATATTTTAGTTTTAAAAATACTATTTGGGCTAATGATGTCCTAACATTTCCACAGGTGTTGGTCAGAGTTAGAAATTCTCTAATGATAGTTTGTTTTGTAGTATTGCTCTTATTCACATTATGAAATAGTTAGCAATTTCTCTCCCTCTTCTTTTCTCTTGCTCAAAAAATGAAGTACAGAATTTAAGACTTGTATAAAATATTTGTGCTTTGGGGAAGGGAGGGCTTATTATTGGATTATACAGTGCAATGACTGCATTACCTGATGGGTTCATTATTCTTTTTCCACCCTGAAACTACTGCTTTCTTTCAAAAGCTAGATTGTCCAGAGTATCAACTGATATTTTCATTAAATTATTCACTGCAGGTTTTGACCAAATGTATTTTTTATTTAATTGAAATGAATATATAATGGTACAGGACACTCTTTCATGTATGTTCTTGAAAATTTTGCAACTTTCCTAGGTAAAATATAACCATCTTCCTTTAAATGAGCAGGTATAAGAAGGAATTTTAAGCAAATATTTCAATCTAATCCAGGAACTACATTTAGGAGTCTTGACTTGTACTTTGCAAATCTATTGAGTTTACTAAATCTGTAGCAGCACAGCTAAATTCCAGCAACTGCAAAAATAATTATTGAATTTAAATTGAAATGTTGTAAACATATGAAGTTATTATTCATTCTGTACCACATTACAAATGTGGGAGGATATATTGAATGATAAATTAGGCATGAATTGCTTTAATCTGTAAACTGAACATGTTAGCAAATGGCTTGCGTTTGTAATTAGTATTTATGGCCACAGGAGAGTGCCTCTTTTAAAACAGTGACAGAAAATTGATCCGTTTACGTTGTCATAGCAACCAAAAAGTTCCATTGCTTCTGTTGGGTTTGGCACATTATGCTATATACTAATGTTTAGAAATATACTTATGAACTGTAAAGATAAACTACCCAATAATGTAAAAGAGGTTGGGATGCTGAAATGCTAAACTGACAAAGTCTAAATGAATGCTTGAATACTCAATAACAATTAAATGTTCTATGGTTGTCATGACATTTCTTTTACAAAGTAAATGATGTCTGGAAAAAAAATCTTAAAACTAGACAAAATTGCAAATCCCTTTATGACAGTATGTGGCTGTCACATTCATAATAATAGACAATAATTGATTTATGAGATAATACTATGGAAACAAAGTCTCTCTTCATTGGTACCCCTTGGTGATTTTTATATTGGGGCTTGCTGTTGCCTGTGAAAAGTTTCCAGCATGACTTATAAGAAGGTCTACTCATATCTTAATCCATTAGATTTCATTTAATACAGGGTGGAAGTGTTTTTGAGATTTTCAGAAACATCTGACAAAGTGAAAGCTAGCAATGTCTTTGGTAAAAAAACAAAAACAAACAAACAAAAAACTCTGCTAAACTAGTAAGCACGTTCAGTAGCTGAAAATGGACAGATTTATTTCTGTCACTTAACCTTTCAAAGAAAATCTGTAATACTTCTCTTAAGTTTGTGTACAAACTGTTAGGTTGTTTAAAGTTATGGTATATAATATAGGAGGTCGGAAAAGAGGAGGGAAATACAATACCCCTTGACTTGCTTTGAACTCCTAAGAAAGATGATTTTTTAAATTTGATTTTAATGTTGAGGTCTTTATAAAAGTGGAATAAATATGTAATTGGATATTCTAGATTGGCTTTAGTGTATTTGGTAGGCTGAGGAGTAATATGTTACCATTTCTTAGAGGTGATCATCTATCAGTTTTTCTATTATAGATTATTTAAAATATTGGAAATATAGTGAACCTCCTTCCTTGGTTTTATAGTCAGTTTATCAGAAAGTGAAATTCTTTAAATGCAGACCTTTAGAAAGGTTCCTAGATTATTCAGCCACTTATTTGAAACAAAAGGCTAGACAAGATGATCATTTTGAGGTCCTTACCAACGGAATTGGACTATAATTATAAGAAATTTTAGAAACATTAACAACTGCAGTTATTGAATGTAAAATACTGAAACTACCAAATATAAATGCCATGAATGTAACATAAGCATATATATCAAAGTTAATCTAGTTTTTGTACATGAGCTTTTAAAAATATACATATAATATGGCCTTTTCCAAACACATATCTAATTTAAGCTTTAATGAGGATAAAAATACATAGTACTCATTTTCTTCAGAAGATCAGATGAATACATAATGAGTGAGACATGCACCGTCTGGGGGATGGTCATGTTTGAGACTCAGACTTATGGGGGGAGGGGAACAACGGCATTATTTGAAACCTTAAAATTTGTACCCCTATAATATGCTGAAATTAAAATAAATAAATAAATTAATTAAAAGGAAAAAAAAGGAAGATCAGATGAGATCCTTAGAATCTCTGGTCATATGTTTTATTTATACCTTTTTTCTATAAAGCAGTGGAAGGAATATAAAATCCTTACTTTAGGAGCCCTGAATATGCTGAGTCAGTGATTTTGTTCCCAATAACCAGTTAAAAAAATGGAGTCTACCATTTTTTGATGGTAAGAATGTAAGATGGTAAATCAATGTAAGAATGATTTACCTTAGTTTATATATGGAAATAAGTTAATTTTAATTCTAAATCTTCTTTTAGATGGTGGATAAATCATACAATAGAACATGATTCTTTTTTTTTCTGCACTAGACACTTATATTTTATTTTTTTTATTTTCTCCATTGAGGAAAACATGTCTCCAACATTTTGCTATAACAGATGTTTCAGTTATTAATTTTCTATTTTTTCTATCCTCTTCTATAATAGATTTCTATTAGCAGAATTGCTTAGTTGAAGGATACAAACATTATACATTTTGATAGGTAATGCTTGATTCTGAATTTAATTAAAATGATACCTGTTCTTGGCCAAGATTTTATACCATGATCTGGAAAATATACCAGATGTAAGATACATTCTGTTTTCTAGGAGTTTATAATTTAGTTGACAAAGATATCAACTACAAGCATGAATCAACCAGAAAATAAACTCAAAGTACTAAATTAAGAAAATGTGATATTGTATTATATATGGACCACAGGCATAAGAACTGAAGTTATTTCTTGTAAGTGGAAAAGCCTGAAATCATTTTGTAGAGAATAAATCAGTCAATAAGAATATTTGAATCCAGAACTTAATTGAATTTGGGAAATTTGAATTGTCAGCAAAGTGTTACTCTAGGTTTTGACAACCCATGTGAACAAAGGCAGATAGGTATAAATAATTATGGCATATGATAGGAATATTGAAGAACTCTGTCCCACTTACTGAAGTGGTAGCACTGGGGAATAAAAGAACAACACCTATATATTGCATACTCACCTGATTTGTTTTTCTGCCTCCATTCTTGACTAATCTTGAGAATTAGTTCCTCTTCCACACTGCTACATACCACTACCCCTCTTGCTCTTAGAATAAAATTCAAATATTTCAATGTCGCTTTCAAAGACCTGTACCAGTAGTTCTCAACCAGAGGTGACTTTGCTACCACAGGACATTTGGCAATGTTTGGAGACATTTTTGGTTATCACATTAGGTGGTTGTGGTGATACTGGCATCCAGCAAGTAGCAGACAGGAAAGCTGCTAAACATCTTATAATGCACAGGGCAGTTCCCCTAGAACAAAGAACTCTCCAGCCTAATATGTCAATAGTGCTGAGGCTGAGAAATGATAAATGCTACCCTGTATGATCTAAGTCTTGCCCACCTGTTAATCTCATCTTAAGCTATTTTCTCCCTTACTCACTGTCAATGCAATCACTTTGATGCTCTTGAACATTCTATTTTCTTTCATAAATGCTGTCTCTGTACCTGGAACACACTATATTCCCCTTCTCCCCATGCCTCTGCCCTATCATTCTTTTGAATATGGGAACCGAACCATGTTTTATCGATCTGTGTATCCCCATGGCTCAGCATGTTGTTTGATACACAATAAATGCCTGTTAAAGAAATATATAGATTGGTGGAGGGTTTGGACTAACTACACAAAGGTGGTTAAAGGTTTGGATGATTATGTATAATGGCTGTGGTAATGAAGAGGAAGAATTAAATTTAAGAGAGACTGCAAAAGGAGAATTCCCAAGGCTTGGTCACTGATTTGATGTGGTTTGTGACAGAAGAAAAAGTCCAAGATAATTTCTACATACCATCTAGACTGAGGGGATGGGAACAGAAATTTGGAAGATGTGAAGGAAGCTTTATTTTGAGGTGTCAGATAATAACAATCTATTTTTAATTGACCTGGTGATACTTATAAGCAGCTAGAAATCGATTCCAGGTTGGGTGTTAACTTGCTATCTCTGTGACTGCAGGCAAGTCATTGAAATCAGTCTCTTATCTGTAAAATGGAAACAGAATGAGTACCTGATTGAGTGGTTGTAAGGATTAAATGAGCTAGTACATGTAAAGCACTTACCTAGTGTTCAACATATAGTTAATACTTAATAAATGGCAACTATTATTATTATTATTTTCATAGCTATGGACGTCCTTTCCCTCCTTTGTCTCTGCCATTTGAAATTATACCTTTAAGTACATCTACCATTTTTCCATGAAGCCTTTTAAAATGATTCAAACAATGATCACCTCCCTCCTCTGAACTCCTATAGCATTTTAGTTAACTATCTTTTTCTTTCACTTTCACCCAGTCCTACAATTGCATGTGTATTTAACATTATGATTCCTACTATATTGTAAGTTCTTTGTGGGTAGGATTATAATGTACTCACCTTTTCCTGACATATAGTAAGTGCTAAGTAAATATTAGGTTATGATAATTAGTTGTCATCATCATTGGGAAATCAACAAAAGTATTATAATTGACTCTTAGAATTAATGTGCTCTCCCATCTATATTGAGCATTAATGTTCCTAATATTTTCAAAGAACATCAATTATGATTTATGAAATAGAGCAAAGCATTATGTTAAATTGAGTAAGCACTAAGTAACTTGAATAATTTAAAATGTATTTAAGTGATGCTAGACAAATTTCATTATTATAGGAAAGCCTTCCTGATGAAAGAGTATTTCTTTTGAAAACTTAGGTATTTTCAAGCTGCTAACTAATAGTGAAAGGTCTTTTGTTTATAAACTATGAAAGAATATTTTTCCTTTTAATGACAAATCTTTGAATAAACAGAGGTATTAAAAGATCTCATAAAAGATTATAGGGGGTTTTAAAAAATGAAATAAGCAACATCCACGAATTTATAAGAATGCACATCCCTTCTGGCTTCTTTTGAGATATAGGATATAAAACATATAGGTAAGGTGTTGAGAACAAGGTTCAGAAAATATAGCCCAGGGATGTCTGAAGAGTTTTGGAGTTACATTATATAACTTAAGAACTTCAGTATGAGGCCTTCTTTCATGTTTTTGCACAGAATTTACTTTGATTCAGTGATTAAATATAGTGCTCTGTGCTTAGGGAAGTGTTTTGTATTTGTACTTATTTTATTTGGACATGATCTCTAGTTGAGCCAACCTTATTTTACTATCAATATGAGTGCAACTGCCATTGAATTCAGTTGGGACTCTAAGTGGACATATTAGGGATACATTTTGCCTTTGGCCTAGATGTGTAAGAAGGGAAATATAATAAAATAATCTTAACTGAAGGGTTACTTGAGCATACTCTCTGATTTATAATGATGATCTCTAACATATAAATTCAAAGTACTAGGTGAAGTCCAATTTGGAATAATTTCTAAGATTAATATATTATAGTATATTCTTCTAAGAAATTTCACTCTAATCTTATAAACACAAAAATCTTTCGAGTATTCAGTAGCTTTAGGTAAGATGTAAATAATCAAGTTATTTTAGGCATTTGGGATAATTTCTTTGATGTGATTAGCTATTAGGCATATATACATTTTTTAAATGAAATTGACAGTTGCCTCAAAGAAAAGAAAGGATGGAGTTACCTGGCTGTTGCATAAATAGGCAAAGATGGCATGAGAAAATATCAATATTTATTGTACCATTCATGAGCATGCATTAACAAATAGTGACGTGTAGCTGGCTAAAAGGTAACCAACAGAGATAATTAAACTAGTGAGGCAGTATTATTCTATAAATATCTATCAATATTTGATTGATTACTTCAGAATAGATAAGAGGCAAGGGCTAAAAATCAATGTAATTTCATAAACATATAAAATATTATAAACCTCCTAGCTAGACAACATAGTGAGACCCCATCTCTACCAAAAAATAATAAAAGTTAGCTGGGCATAGTGGCACATGCCTGTACTCCTAGCTACTCAGGTGGCTGAGGTGGGAGGATTGTTTGAGCCCAGGAGTTTGAAGTTACAGTGAACTGTGATTGTACCACTGCACTTCAGCCTGGTCGCTGGAGTGTGACTCTATCTCTAAATAAATAAATAGATAAATAAATAAAAATATTATAGACCAGAAAACCTATTATTAAAATTTTTATTTAAGCACTCAAGTGATATTTAAACATACTTAAATTCAACTTCATGGGATATAATAGGAAAAGTATCTCTTATTATAATTACCTTTATTCTCTGCCTTCTCCATCTTTTAAGGCCTAGGTTCTAATTCACTTCCTCTATGAACAATTTCTTCAACTTTCCTCCCAAAAGTATTCCCTCTTCTCTTAACTTTTCTTGCACTCTTTGTTGTACATCACTCAAATGTATTCTTTCCTTCAGTTTATTACAAAAAATTCACTGAGCTCTTGTATATCTAAGGTATTGGGCATACAGTAATGAACAAAACAGACAGAAAAAATATCCCTGCACATGGATCTTACAATCTGTAATAGTAGGTGGAGACAGACAATAGACAAGATAAACTAATAAAATATATAGTATATCATATAGTAATAAGTGCTAAAAAGAAAAATAAAGGTGGTAAGGGCAATATGAAATTTGAGGAAGAGAGTGGGTTGAAATTTTGGATAAGGTGGCTAGGCAACCACTTACTGAGGTTACTTTTGAGGAAAGGTCTGAAGGAACTGAGGGTAGCAGTCATGTGGATATCTAGGTAAGAAAACTGGACAAAGGGAATAGTAAGCACAGAAGTCTTGAGGCAGGAGCCTTGACTGTCAAGGAAAAGCAAGAAAGGCAATGTGACTAGGACAGACCGAATAAGGAAACCAGTAATTGGAGGTTAGATGAAAAAGGTGAGAAGAGATCAGAACATATAGAGTCTTGCTTTTACTTTTAAGAAAATGAGAAACCACCGAGAGGGTTTTAGAATGAGAAATGATATGATGTTATTTAAATTTTAACAGAATTATTCTGAGGAAAGATGTCATCTACTAGGATACTTAAACTGAGGATTAATTATAGAGTCACAGGATGATCTGGTTGGCTACAATCTTCAAGGAATGAGAAAGAGTGACCTATAATTCAGTAGATGATTCTAAAAAGAAAAGGTCATGGGTGATATATTTTGATTATCATGGAGTTTAAAGCTGAGTATATTATGAAGAAGAGAGTGAAAATGATTGGGAAGCAACAATGAGGATCAAGGAAGGCACCTATTCTCCCTCTATACCAGCACCATGAAGGATGTGGAAGAGTAAAGAGCCAACACAAGGCTCATATATTGTTCACCATGTTATAATGCCTTTGACTATGATCCATGTGATCTTATTTACTCAACTAGAGTGTGAAGTCCTTTAAGTAGGATTGAATGAGTGTGTACAAAGTCACAGTTGTCTAGGTAATGCATGTACTTACCTCATTGTGTGTGTAAGCTACTAGGGGCAAGGGCAAATTCAATGTGCATGAAGTTCTTTACATAGGAAAACAAATTTCACAAATAGTCACCTTTTAAATGATGAATCATAACATCCCTGGTTTATTCTTCAGAGAAGGAAGGTTTTTTTTTTAAAGTAACAGTAGTATCGATTTCAAAAATTGAGAAAATATAATTCCACTACAATAGAATGAAATCGTACAAGCATATAGAGAACCCTGACAAAGCCATTTTCTTCATCTAATGCACTAAATGAAGTAATGGAAATACTAAAAAATAGTATAATCAATACTCACTATTGTAACAACCTATGAAGACAGGATAAGTCATGGTTGGTGAAAAAGAATGCCTTTACTATGAATTAAAGTAATTGAAAATAAATGTAAAAATGGTTTCTCTTACTGAGAACAATGTGAATCTGAAGCAAGTTTAAGCAATAAAGCACTTGTTATATGTAAGATTTATTATTTCTTCTATGATAAGAAAATACTTCATCCAAAGAACACATTGAATTTTTATGGCTAGGGAAAATAATAGAATTATAGGAAGAAAAGATACTCATAAGACTTTCATTACTAAAAATAACAATAATATATGATATTGACAGTATTGTAAATTTAATTAAGAAGTCTGTAAGAGGTGTTGCTAATGAAACTGTCATGGTTTCAATTTAGATTGACATGACTTAAAACACAGTCATAACTGGATGTTAGTTCAGAAACACTAAGATATATCCAGAATATGTGGGAGAATGACAAATCCCTATAGAAAGCTTTGAACTAAGTGATGGGAAAGATATGTTCCAGATTTTCATGTTCTAACATCAGGAGAGATCTATATACCTATTTTCAAAGTTCTACTGAAAGTAGTATGTATTATCTTCTGGTCCACGGTCTAAAGGATAGTTTTATGGCAGCACAATTCACTATTGCAAGTGCCCATCAATTCATGAGTGGAAACAACCCAAGTGCCCATCAATTCATGAGTGGATTATTAAAATTTGGTATATGTTTATAATGGAATATTACTCAATTCTAAGAAACAACAGTGAGCTAGCACTGCTTATATTATCACGGATTGAGTTTAAGCCCATTATCCAAAGTGAGGTTACACAACATCAGAATAATGGGCTCCACATATACTTGCCATCAAATTGGTACTGACTGATTAACACTATGGTGCTCAAAGGGTGGTGGTGTTCACCAGGGATTCGGGGATTGGGGGGGTAGTCCCACATCTGAGGGATGTGATGAATATTGTGGAGGGAAAGGGCATACCTCTAACCCTTTCTAGGGAGAGGCAAAGATATAAAATGTAACCAAAATGTTAAAAAAACATATTTATCTGGTGTGGGGCAGGTGGAAGGGGGGAGGAAGGGATGGGTATATACATACATAATAAGTGTGATGTGCACTGTCTGGGGGATGGACATGCTTGAAGCTGACTCAAAGGGTGAGGGGAGGCAAGGGCAATGTATGTAACCTTAACGTGTGTACCTACATAATATGCCGAAATAAAAAAAGTAAAAAAGAATAGTTTTAGATCTAAATTAAAAGTATATATTACAAATTAATTACTCCATTTTGTATTAATCCAAAGAAGTTTAAAGACTTAAAGGGAAAATGGAGAGGGAAAATGCATGTGAATCAACTAATGAAAAATGGGCTTTAGAATTAGTTTAGACTAGATTTATTTATTTTTGCTTTTCTGGCCACTTGAAGTAAAGCTACTTAAACACAGATACTTGAACTGACTGAGAAGTTTCCATTAATATAATAATGAAATAATCAAATAAAATATTAGCACATTCATTAAGAATATTGAGAACCTATATAACAAGGAATAAAGCTTGGAAGCTTGGATATCTAGTTAGGAAAGCAATTCAATGAATATGATAGACCTGGATTTATATCCCCAGCTCTATCACTTTCTTTGTGACATTTTGCCAGTTGTATAGTCTTCTTGAGACTCCCTTTTCTTATTTATAGAAAGGGATAATAATATTCCCTACATTGTTGCTTTGTTGAGAGAAGTTATAATGCATGTAAAGTAAGTATCCCTCAGTACTTAGCCCACAAAGAGTGGCTTTTCTTATTATTATTCTGAAAAATATTTAAATGATAAGCAATTGTCTAATTAAATGCCAGACAACGAGTATAGACAGAAGTTTTGAGGAGGGACGAATTACTGTGGCTTGGAGTACTGTGTGACTCCATAAGGGAATGGCATTGAATTTTTGTTAAATGTTGAGTTGTATTCAATTGCTAATGGATGGGCAAGAACTACTAAATGGAGGTACACCATAACCAAATGTACAGAGATAGAAATGGTGACAAGTTTCAATAAGTCAGTGAAGCAATTTTTTCTAGAGCTTTGAGGCCCAAAGCTTTATTTATTTATTTATTTTGGTTTAATCATTGTCTTTAGAGTATGTTTTCTATTTAATTAATTTATGCTTTTATATTTATCTTGCATTTTACCTTTTTTGTTCAACTGTATATCAGACTAAATTTATTTTTATTATACTTTTTTATTTCAGGATATTATGGAGGTACAAACATTTTGGTTACAAGTAATGACTGCCTCACCCAAGCTAGGGCTAGAGGTGTGCCCTTCCCCCATACAGTGTACACCGCATCCTTTAGTTATGAGTTTACCCATCCTCACCCTCCAACCTGACTGGCACCCAATGAATATTACTACCATGTGAGCACCTTAGTGTTGATCAGTTAGAACCAATTTGATGGCGAGTACATGTGGTGCTGATTTTTCCATTCCTGTGATACCTCACTTCGAAGGATGGGCTTAAGCTCTATCCAAGATAATATAAGAGGTGCTAGATCACCATCATTTTTTGTAATTAAGCAGTATTCCATAGTATACATATACCACATTTTATTAATCCACTCATGGATTGAAGGGCACTTGGGTCATTTCCACATCCTTGCAATTGTGAATATTGCTGCTATAAATATTCGAGTGCAGATGTCTTTATTATAAAATGTCTTTGTTCCTTTGAGTAGATGCCTAGTAGCAAGATTGCTGGATCAAATGGTATTTCTATTTTTAGCTCTTTGAGTTATCTCCAAATTATTTTCCACAGGGTTTATACTAATTTGCAGTCCCATCAGCAGTGTAAGTGTTCCTATCTCTCCACATCTATGCCAGTATTTCTTGTTTGGGGACTTTTTAAAAAAAATCTTTATTTATTTATTTATGTATTTATTTTATCCCAAATTATGTGGGTACAAATATTGTTAGGGTTACATATCTTGCCCCAGCCCCCCTCCCCACCCCGCTCTGCCAGAGCTTCAAGCGTGTCCAGTCTTCAAGTGGTGCGCCCTGCACCTCCCATGAAAGTGCGTACCCTTCCCCTTCTCCCCCCTTCCACCTGTTCACCTCCCATTAACAAATTGTTTTTTAGACATTTTTGTTACAGTGTGTTTCTTTGCCTGTCCTTAAAAAGGACTTTTTGATAAAGGCCATTCTCACTGGAGTTAGGTGATACCTATGTGGTTTTGATTTGCATTTCCCTAATGATAAGACATGTTGAGAATTGTTTTATATGTTTGCTGTCCACTAGTCTATCTTCTTTTGAAAAGTTTCTGTTCATGACCTTTGCCCATTCATTGATGGGATTGTTTAATTTTTTCTTGTTGATTTTCTTAAGTTCTATATAGATTCTTGTTATCAGCCCTTTATCAGATGTGTAGAAAGCAAATATTTTCTCCCATTCTGTATGTTGTCTATTCACTCTAATGATAGTTTCCTTGGCTGTGCTGAGACTGTTTAATTTGATCAGGTCCCATTCATTTGTTTTTGTTGCTTCTGTGATTGCTTTGGGGGACTTTTTCATAAATCCTTTGCCTAGGCCAATGTCTAAAAGAGTATTCTCAATATTTTCTTTCAGAATTCTTAAGGTTTCACACCTTAGGTTTAAGTCTGTTATCCATCATGAGTTGATTTTTGTGAGAAGTGACAGTTGAGGAGCCAATTTCAATCTTTTGTATGTGATTATCCAGTTTTCCCAGCACCATTTATTGAATAGTGATTCTTTTCTCCATTGTATATTTTTGTCTGTTTTGTCAAAGATTAGTTGACAATATATGGATGGTTTCATATCTGGGTTCTCAGTATTCTTCCAAAGATCTATATCTCTGTTCTTGTGCCAGTGGCATGCTCTTTCTGTTACTATAGCCTGGTAGTAAGGCTTGAAGTCTTGTAGACTGATACCTTCCAGTTTGTTCTTTTTGCTTAAGATTGCTTTGGCTATACGAGGTCTGTTCTGTTTACAAAGTGTAGAATTGTTTTTCCCTAGATCTGTAAAGAATGATAATGATGGCATTAATTCTGTAAATCACTTTAGGTGGAACATGTAGAAGATGTAACCAGATGGAAAAATCTACCATGCTCATGGATTGGTAGAATCAATATTGTTAAAATGTCCATACTACCTAAAGAGGCCCAAAGCTTTAAAAGCATCAATATTACATTTGAAAAGGATAGGCAGAGCCCTTAATCTCAAGGATAGACAGCAATTTTGCAGCAGATTGAAACAGTTTTCAGAAGAATCTGGGATAAATCATTGACGAATAGAAAATAATTTTTCTTCTTTGACTTGCATTTTTTTTCTATTGAGCTTTATGATACCCCCAACCTTTTTGTTTCTTAGGGCATCTATGTGAAGAGGGAAAGGTTAGATATTATTTTTCTCCTTTTTTTAGAAGAGGAAATAGATTTGCAGATTCTGTAATTAGTAAAAAGCAAATTTGGCACTTAAACACATGCCATCTGACTGAAAGTGCAGTGCTAATGTTTTATTTGATTATTATATTATTATGTTAACCAAAAATTTTTAGGCTAAATCATGTTAGTTCAATTTTCTGTGTAACTTCAAGTAACTTTTCACTATACTGCATGTCTCAGTGCTGTACAAAGTCACAATGTCCCAAGTTCAAAACAAAATGATACTGTTGGGACTAGTGTGAACAAAAGTTCCCTGAAAAGGAATCTGGAAGAAAGAGACTTTATTCCAGTGAACAGTTTGCAAACCAGGGAGATACAGACTTAGGTATAAAATGAAGGTGTGTTTCAGAGAACAAAGGAAGGCTTGGGTTTTATAGCAAAAAGTTTCTGCCGAGGTTCCCAATCATGCTTGTTTATGCAAATAAAGGATTGAAATTTACTTAGTTCCGATTGGTTGATGTAGCTGATTCTTGAGTGGATGAATCAGCTGAGCCCTAATTGTCTGGGGCAGGTGAGCTATGATTGATTGTTATTTAAGCCCAAAGACAAATGGTGCAGGTTTTCAGGCAACTCAGAGTATCTGTCTGACCCTGAGTCAGCAACTGGATGCTTTGCTGTATTTTAAATTTAGGCCCAGTTAGCTACTTGGGATCCATCTTGAAAGACTAGCCCTTTCAGGTTCACATTGTTCACACTATATACTATTAAACAGTGAGAGATTCTCAATAGCACCCATTAGAAATTGTAGAGTCTTGCCTATAACATTCTAATACACTATGACCAGTTTTGGCAATGTGTGCTGACAAATATTTAATAAGCATCTATTATATACCAGAGATTGTGTTATATATCAGGGATAAAAAGATGAATGTGTCTTTATCCCTACTCTCAAGTAGCTCAGTGTGTTATGAATGTTGATTTCAGATTGCTAGCTGTAAAGGAGTGGAAAGTTGTAGGAGACATTTTTTAAAGTATGATAGATATTATGCTAGTGGTATGATTCAAGCACTGTGGGAACATGCAAAGTAATTCCTCTTCCCACCTTATTGTTAGGAAAAAACCTCCGACGTATATTGAGTAAATAACATTAAATAACGCTGTCAATTCTCATAAAAATATTAGTCTTAAGTGAATGTTGTCTTTTGCATCAAAAGTAGCATCTTAGATCATTTTACTAGGACCAGGATAGGTGCTTCAACTGAAAATTAGTTATGCTAACCTCACAAATAAACTAGCTATATTTGTGTGAGGCTCTGGAGACTTAAGAAGTGGGAGTCAAATTGAATTGGAGTAGAAAAAAGAAAACATCTAGGAGAAGCTCTTCATCTGGGATGTGTACGTTTTAGTGACTTCTATTAGGACCTGGACACAAGACAGCCCTTGAACCACTATTAGTGACATGCACCATATATCTTTTATTTCCCGAACTATGCGCTAAACTTTTGGAGGACAGGTGGCAATAAATTTGTTTTGTTACTCTAGATCTAATATTCTGCACATTAGCAGATGCTCAATGAGTACTGTAAAATAAATAAATGAATTAATGAATAAATATGAATAGAATAAAAGAAATGGTCAAACTACTGCAGAAAGCAAAGTTTAAAAAAGTACATTAAATCTTTGGCCCAGGTCCTTCCACAGCCTACTTTCTTTTATCTTTCCAGGATACTCAGAGGGTAGTTTAAGTTTTGAGATTAGTAAAGGGAGAGGAGTATTTGGACAATTATCTGTTGAATAGAAATAATTAACCATTACTCTTCTTTGCTGATGATTAATTAAGTTATTCATACAAGGCTGAATAATTTTTAGTTATTTTTATAGACCATTACACATTCCATCATCCTTCTCAGGTTATATAAACATAGCATGTGAGGCAACTATTTAAAATACGATTCGTAATAAAGCAACTATTGATAACCAAAGCATTTGGAGTAGTAACTGGACATAGTGGCACTTCATATTTATATACAAAAGGTTATATAGCAAATGTAGAAATGAGAGTAAAACTGATATTTTTCATATACTTGACCTAAAGCTTGTTTCAAATTGATAAATGCCATCTGTCCAAACAAACAAACAAAAACTAAACAAAAGCAACTGAAAACTTGCTCTGAAGTAAACAGGTGAACAGTGTGTAAGATAAAGCAGTTCCCCAAAGGCATTCTTAGCACATGGTCATTATTTAACCCCTGACTGAAAATAAACAATGCTGATGGGGTTTGTTGGAGAGCTATGATATATGAACAGTGTCAGTGCTGTAGGCTGATAACCTATAGCTGGACAACCTTATCTATAAATGTTGACAGACACATCTCTTTGTTATTGTCACTTTATTAACTTGCACCTTTGATAGCAAAAGATAATCTTTCCACTGTTTAAAACAGCAATACTTTACTAAGTGAAATATTTGAGAAACTGTCAATGAAATTTAGTTTTATACCAAATAATCCTTTATACTTGGATTCATATTAAGTAACTTTTTAAATATGGGATGAAGTTGTTTGCATATCAACAGCAGATAATAAACTGTTTGGTCATATTAAATTATTTATGACAAATAATCATGACAGCTTCTTTTTTAAAAATAATGCTTTGCTAGAAAATGTTGCTCTGGTTGCCTAAGTTAAACATTGTTGCCTAATAAGTTAATATTTTGGTTTTTTGAATTTTAATTGGAATATAACAGCTGTTCCTACTTGTAACCGACTACTTGCTTTCTTAATAGTCTTCTTTCTACTCTGTGGATACAGTAGGAATTTCACAAGCCTGCCCCAAAACATGGGAAAGTAAATCAGTTTCATCCTATTGTGTATAGGAATTAGAAAAATAATCTTCTGGTGACATCTTTTCAGACAATTTGTTGTTTTTACTTGATGAATTTTTTGCCATTATCCTGATATTAGATATTCCTGATGTCAATTTGAAATTTGTTGCCTTAAATCCCAAACCAAATGTGTTTGGAGCTAGGATGCCAATCCTGATTGTTCTTATTTCTTTCATCTTTTAGTTTCCTGAGGGATGCCCTCATTTACTCTATTTCCCCCGAGAAACATTTTTGCTATCCTGACCTCCACAGTGTCCTTGTTGTGTCTTGTTTCTGAGAATAATTAACTGTCCAGCCCATCTTTCTGTCACACTTGCAGAGTCTGTCCATCCATATTAATCATACAGTTTATTGTCAAAGTTGTGCTTAGGACATAAGAATGGTCTCATGAACTATATGATTTTGGCAGCCATATCAAGTGTTAGATATAAGAAGATGATGTCCTCCTTCTTATTCAGGGTTATTGCCAATGTGCCCTGAGCACCTGTGTTTTATTAAGTAGACCAGCACTGATAGAAAAACTGAGACTTAAAGCAGATTGGATCTCTGAGATTCCCACAGCTGGAATCTTTTCTTTCTTTTTAATGCAGGGCCAATTTTTAGGGAAATTGTTAGAAGCACTTGGTAAGGTTATGTAGTTTCCTCAGTGTTCTCTGTGGTGTGTATCAGTCACTGGAGAACAGAGCTTGTTTGGAAGCAAACCAGTCACATTTGTCTTTATTTTGCTTAATTCCAAATCATCTTTCCCTTTTGCTAAGAAAAATGGAATTATGGTTTCCTTTTATATTCCTATTTTATTTCTACAACATCTTAATTTTAGACAACAGGCTATCACAACAATTTGGTTTTTATTTTAATTCAGGAGATCATCTTGCATTGATATTTGCGATGGTGTAGCTTTTCCTTGAGGTCCTTCTGCATTTGCTGTTTTTCCCCTTCTCTCCATTCTTGGTACTGGCAGTCAATTTTCTGCATCATGGGAAAATGCTTTAAGAAAGATTTCCCCCAAATTTACTTAAAAAACAAGGCAAGGGCAATATACGTAACGTTAACATTTGTACTCCCATAATATGCTGAAGTAAAAAAAAAAAGAAAAAAACAAAACAAATATCACCAGAGTGATTTGTACTCATCTCAAAACTGCATCTAGAGAAAATGTGTGGCTCTCACTATACTTAGCCCCTAGTCCAGAATTCCCAGCAAGAGGGAAATTATAATATTTTCTTTAATAAGAATTGCAATTTTAGAGAATGTCTGGGAGAGTTATCCACCAAACATTGAAAACTACTAAAATGTAAAATGTCATGAAAAAATCTCTCTCTCTCTCTCTCTCTCTCTCTCTCTCTCTCTATATATATATATATATATATATACACACACACACACACACACACACATACACATACACATACATACATATATTACTGCTTCTATAAAGCACCAGATTTCAGAAGGGAATGAAGAAAATGAACTCATTAATTTTATTTCCCTTTTCTTCTCAAGACCCTCAATACCTTTTCGATTATATCTCTGACTTGCAGTCAAAGAAAAACTGTTGATCCTTATTAAGAAGCACGTGGGGGACCAAAATGAGAACCATAACTGGGAAATAGAGATAAATCAAGCAAAATGTGGGAAATTGAAAGACATAGGTGTAGGAATTTAACAAAATTGTGTATATTGGAAACTCTTCTTTTGTATTTGAAATCAAAGTCAATAGACAGATGAAGATAAATGTGACTTTGTATTTATTTGAAGAAATGAGTGGTCAGTGTAAATTCCAGAGAGATTGACTGGGTTGGGTGGGAGGAGTACAGCTCAGGCAATTGACTTTCATAGTGAATGGATTCAAGTCATTTAGTCTCTAATTTTACTACCTTCAATATCTTAAATGGGATTTATAGCATAGATATCTATATTCTATGTGTTTCTTGTTGCAGTTTATATATGGTATTTAAAAAAATGACTGGTCACACTGGAAACTCAGACTTGTGGGGGAAAAGGGGAAAGGGCATTATTTGAAACCTTAAAATTTGTACCCCCATAATATGCTGAAATAAAAAAAAAGGTAAAAAAATGACTTTCCAAGGTATGTGTTTGTGTGTGGAGGTTGGGGATGCACAAACATTTATTATAAATGAGCTTGTTACTTAACAGAGACTTGAGTGCCTTCAAATAGAATTTATGTTTATAATAGTAGAAAAAGATGCAGAAATATCTATTCATCAGCAAGGTGAGAATGAAGAGATCTAGATTTCCTTAATTGTTTTAAAGGCTTTTGCAGTGTGGAATGGGAATTTCATGAGAGTGTAGCTGTTAGGGGGGGTTCAGAAAATTATGTGGAATGGTAACATCACTAAGTGCTAATAGTTGCTTTGGTAGGTGATCTTCTGATTCTTGAATTGAGGCAAGGCAGCCATAAGACCATACAGGTGATGCCCAGCTTCTGGAGGTAGCCTAGTCTAACAGAAAGGGCATATTTGGCATTGGAGAAATCCTAGTTTAAATCCATGCACTATTACTTCTAGCTATTGTGACCTGGGGCAAATATCTCGAATTCTTTGAGATCAGCATTCTCAGCTGCAAAATTAAAATAATATGCATCCTCAAGGGTCATTATAGAGATTAGGTGAGACCTGACACCTATCACTGCTCAGTAAATGGCAGTCTCACCTGCAGTGAACATCCCTAGTCACCCAGTTTTGCTATTGGCTTCAGGTCCCTATAGAGTAAGAAAAACCGTTCAGGAATAAAGCGAAACAGCTAGTCTATCACATTTACTTCAATGATGGGAAGGCCTGCGAGTTAAGGCACAGTGCCAGTGCCATATGCCAGTTAAATAAGCAACTGCACTTTCTATGTTCTATATTTTATTATGAACCCAGGACCCCGAATAAGATATTTTTCTTTTGACCAGAAATAAACACCACTGATTACTTTATTGTCTTGTTATGCATAAATGAGGCAGACTGTTAATAAATTTTTGTGACAGACACAGACATGCACACTTTCTTTTCTTTACAGAATTATAAATTAGCATCTTTAGAGAGGGGTTTTAAAAAATATTCCATAGAGTTTATGCCTTGTCTAATAAAATCACAAGTGCTGTACATGTATTTGTGCCCAAGCATTTTTCTTTTTGTAATAGAACACATTTACATGAACAAAAAACAGAACCTGTCACATTTTCTCAGCACCTTATTTTTATGCTATAATTGAGTTACAGAAAATTTACCCTCTGTCTAACCTTTAATCATATTCACATGTACCTAAAGTGTATTGCTTAATGTCAGAAGTTATAATAATAGTCCTCATTTACATTTATGTAAAATTGAAAGAACACAAATTATAAACGTTTAAAGTTATTTGCTACATTAAGACGTGAATTAATAAAGGTTTTGGACCTATGAATTCTCTTAGATTTTAATAATTTTGATCATTTTTAATTTTTTTTACTCATAGAACATTTTGAATAGTTTTAAAGAAACTTGTTATATTGAATGCTGCCCTTAAATGGTTTTTAAATGGATTTTTATATAATGTATCAAACACAAAGAAAAATGTAAATAACTATATATTACATAGGAATTTTTAGGAACTGATGCTGGAAGGCTAATTTTCATCCACTTATACAAGCATAAAATATATGTTCCTATTCTAGACTTTTCCTTTTCTCCCCATTTGTCATGCACAAAAGCACACAATGCTTTTTAATATACACTTGCCCCCAGATTTTCAGAATAAGTAAATTGTAAACTGTAAGTGTAAACTTTATGGCACCTCCTTACATAGCATGAAGATTAAGAAAATATTTCATGGTTATGAGCAGATGCTTTCATTCATGTATTCAGGAAGTATTTAATATTTTTGAGCACTTACAACAATAGTTCACAGCTGTATAGTGCTTCATAATTTAGTGAGTGGTTTAACTCATGTAATCCTATTGGATTTAAAAAAGCAGCCCCAGGAGTTAGGTGGTACAAAATAAAGAGTCCATTAAGAGTTACAGATCAAGTATGCCAGTATTATTAATGGGTAGGGGAGGATTTAACACATAGTACTTGAGTGGTACCTTGAAGGGTGATTGATTTGAATAGGTATAGATTGGGATTTAAGCTATTCCAGGTGGAGGGAATGGCAGAAACAAGAGTGAAGTGATAAGAAAGCATAGGGTGTGTCTGAGAAATGCAGAATAATTCTGTTTGGCTAGAAAGATAGAAAAAGAGAAATGAGTTGAAGGCTTTTGAATGAGGATTGATAGAAGAATTTTCTTTGCCTTTCTCATCTCTTTAAAGATAAATTCAAATTTCCAACATAGAAAGTCTTTATTTTGAAATGAGATTTAGCTGCTGGAATTTTTTTCATTGAATACTGATTCCTGTAACTAATTTCTCAATTAATTTAAAAACATTTTTAGTATGAATATATTGGTATCATCTTCCTGTGTTAACTCTACTTCTATTATTAAATAATTCTATTTTTGGAATGGCACTAAACTTTTAGCTGGAAGGAGAAACTTCTTAGACATATGGAAGAAGTACTTTATACTCTGTTTATTCTAGCTGGTTGTACTGAAAACAAGACTTGTTTAGTCAGGTAGGATAACATTTGTTAATATCTAAATTCTTACCATTGACATTGCATCTATATAAATTGCTTTGTAGTTTAATTGAAAACACAAAATGAGGGAAAATCCCTAGGAAAAATTGAGGCAATGGACCAGAATAAAGCTGAAAATTTTAAACTTATGCCAATAGTGTTCATGTAGGAACTACAGTGAAAATTTGAAGGAGGGAAAAATATCTCACTGTGTAAATATAGTTCATTGTTTGTTGGTATTTAAGGATATGACATCCCTACAATTAGGAGATTTTTTAAAAATTAGTGCAGAACAGAAAGGAACTGACATACATGTATATATATATATATATAGTATGCATGGCAAAATGAGTCAAATAAATATTCTACAGGGAAAACTTGCAGATCTAAGTTTCTATTTGATGTCTTTTTCCTGAATCAACTGATGGAATAGTTTCAAAGACTATTTATATATCCTTGGTTTGTTTTATAATCTGATTCTATTATTTACCTTCTTTGTCTATAGTTTTCCTTCCTCTTCTGGAGGAAGTTGACAGTTGATAATAGCATTGCCATATTTGGAAACTTTTGTGATACTTATGAGGGAAGTCTACTCTGAATTGACTGTCTGTCATTTATGAAAATTGCCCTTTGGATCCTAATTTTGATGATTTAAAAAAATATTACCATTTTGTTTGTTTTAGTTCAGTCTATATTATCTGATATAACTGATATAACTCATGTAATCCTATTGGATTTAAAAAAGCAGCCCCAGGAGTTAGATGGTACAAAATAAAGAGTCCGTTAAGAGTTACAGATCAAGTATGCCAGTATTATTAATGGCTAGGGGAAGGTGCCAGGTCTCCCTTGTTTTCAATGGTGTGTCTTTGCAGAAAGCTGGCAGGTGTTCGGAGACAGTCTGTAATCATTGGCCCACACAGGGATCAAAACCTTTGCTTTGACCTAGCCCAGCATTCTAACCAACTAGTCTATATTAATGTAAGTCAATCACTAAATTGCAAATAACTTTTAAAAATCATCAGCCAGCCCTTATCACACTTGAGTATGTTACTTATTATACTGCCCTATGGGCCTCAAATAGTTTCAGCAATTTTCAGAAATAGCCTCATACTCTTAGGAATAGTGTATAATAGAAAAGTAATCATAATGATCAGGTACACCATCTTTATCATATCAAATATTATACAGTAAGCATGTATTTGCCCATCATTCCATGCTAAGTAGGAGTTGCACATATCTGAATACAGTGATGTCTTCCTGAAGTATTTTAAAATTAAGACAAGTTTTATGTACATTAACACCTAAAGGATACATGGCAGGATAAAAATATTGAAGAAATGTACAAATAAGTAAAATATTCACATTATGTATAAGGGAGGGATAAATGTATTTTAGGTCTGAGGAGAATGAATATTTTATTTGGGGAAGTGGAAAGAGGCATGATTAATTTCGAGAGTTTTATATGTTGATTGTATCTGGATAAAGGAAAATGTTCTCTCCTCCTTGAACCCTTCTAGAAAGTTTCAAGAAAGGGATGGGGATTCAAGAGTTATTAGTAGTGGTAGCATTGAGATATATTGGCAATCTTTGGCATCCTAGGAAGAGTTTTTCTTGTGCAGTGTGGGTAAAGCACTTGAAGAGGATGAAAGGAATTTGTCATACTCTTGAGTTAAGTTATATTTAAGTGTATAGGGCTAAAGGATCAGCTTTACTTAGTCTTAGTTCTGGTGAAGAACTATGAAGCACAAATTATTAAGTGAAGTGATGAGCTAGGGTTAGGTAGGATATGGGGTATGGTATGACCCAGGTGGAATAGAAGGACACCTTCCCTGCTAGCATCACATAACTGTTTCATAGTGCTGAGTAGTAGAAGAACATATTGGAAATTTTAAGAGCTGGGATGAGCAGGTGATAGACTAGGATGAAAAATAAATTTGCAGGGGGTGGAGCAAGATGGCGGACGAATAACACTGCCAGAGTGTCTCTGCAGAAAGACAGATTCCAGCAGAAATTAGAGGAAAGAAGCAAGAAGACGAGCATACAGCAGACGAGGGCCGGAAGGAGGGGTACCTGAGACCCCGGGAGACTCCACAGGAGGAGGCTGCGGAGGAGAACTGGAGGCTCAGACCACCGGTGCAGCCCGGAGACTAGCAGCAACGTTAGGTGGATTTGCTGTTTCCCCTCCCCTGCATTTGGGACTGCTGGTGGGCTCCCCAGCGGGTGGAGAGACCTGCAGACATCAGCCCAGAGATGGCCGCCGACAGCCAGCGGTGAGCCTGTAGCAAACGTAGCACCAGGTTCCCAACTTCCTCCAGGCACCTCCGTGTGCACAGACCCGAGCCGCGCGGCAGGCGCCATATTGCCACCTCCTCCCCTCTGCCGACCCAACCCGCGGCTGCCAAGAGAGACAATATAGCCACCAGCCGGAGGCACCTCCAGGGAAGGGGACCTTCACTTTTGGGACCCTACAGCTGACTCAGGGGAACTCAGACTGTGAGCTCCCTACCCGCCTACCCTCCCAGGTGCTGCTGGCACGGTGTTCCCAGGAGAACGGTGCCGACTCAGAGGGTGAGAGACATAGACCCAGCTTGGGCTCCCTGTGGGTGAATTGGGACCGGAAATCCTCTCCCTGGTGGGGATACAGTTTGAACTCTGGGACCCAGAGGTCGGACCTGCAGACCAGATCCCCTGCACCGAGGGCTAGCATTGCCCGGGGCACAGAAGGGTTATACGTGAACAGCCTACTGAGGGCTGTGTGCCTCCAGGGGCGGATCGGCATCCTAAAGGGCAACCCTCCTCCCAGGAGGAGGCCGTGTGCCCAACCCAGGTGGTGTTCCTGTGCAAGGATCTTCCCCGCCTGCATCACAGTCCGGGGAGGCCTGGTGGCTTGTGGTCTGGCCTGCTGGCAGAGGCCCAGGAGTAGCTGCAGAGTTGGGGAGGGTGGAAAGAAGCTAGGCCCGCTCCAGACTGCAGGTCTCAGGCAGAACAACCCCCACACACAGACTTTCTGGCTGAGCGGGACCATTCCAGCCCCGCCCTGACAGCTTTTCCTGGAAGCAGAGAACAGAACTTTGACCCCTGCTAACTGCCTGAGGGCAGGCTTACCCAACCCAGCTCCGCCCAGAACAAGAGCTGATAACAGGACACAAAATCAACACCATAGCCTGTTCCTCCAAGCAAACGCCACCTACTGACAGGGACGGCAACTTGCACAGCCTTTCCATGGCACCCACTGACTCAATATACAGGGAGTGGTCCAATCTCACCCACAGACACCACCTAATGCCTCAGAAACTAAACAAGATGTGTGAATACCCAAACAATAACTTCAGGAAAGAAACAACAACTGATCGACATGGGAAGAAGTCAGCGAAAGAACTCAGGAAATATGAAGAACCAAACGGAAAACACACCCCCAAGAGGAGCACCATCCCCCTAGAAACGGACACCAACCAAAATCAGGCAACCAATATGACAGAAGAGGAATTTCCTATGTGGATCATAAGAACACTCACCCAGCTGCAACAACAACTCAATAACCAACACAAAGAAAACACAAAAAGCCTCCAGGATATGGAAAAAGAAATAGACACAATGAAGAAAAGTTTAACCGAACTCCTGGAAATGAAGAATCAATTCAAGGAACTACAAAATACAGTGGAAAGTCTCAAGAACAGGGTAGATGAAACAGAAGAAAGAATCTCAGAGCTTGAAGATAACACCCTCCAATTAAATAAATCAGTCACAGAAATAGAGCAGAGAAACAAGAGAAAAGAGCAAAGACTACAAGAGCTGTAAGATTATGTGAAGAAACCTAATCTGAGGGTCATAGGCTTACCAGAAGGGGAAGAAGACAACACTCAAGGGTTGGACAAGCTGTTTGAAGATATAATAGAGGAAAATTTCCCAGGCCTTGCTCAAAATCTTGATATACAAGTTCAAGAAGCTCAGAGGACCCCTTGGGGATTCAATGCCAACAGGAAGACATCACGACATGCAGTCATCAGACTGACCAAAGTATCAACTAAAGAGGCCCTTCTAAGAGCTGTAAGACAAAAGAAGCAAGTAACATACAAGGGAAAGCCAATTCGAATAACATCAGACTTCTCTAATGAGACTTTACAAGCAAGGAGAGACTGGGGCCCCATTCTCACTCTTTTGAAACAAAACAATGCCCAGCCTAGAATCTTATTCCCTGCAAAACTAAGCTTCATATATGAAGGAGAAATAAAAACATTATCAGACAAACAAAGGCTCAGAGAATTCACCAAGACAAGATCAGCCATACAAGAAGTACTTAAAACAGAGTTGCACACAGAACATCATAATAATAACCCACGAATATAAAAACAATCAAAACCCAAAGATATTAAAGGCCAGATATTACAATGGCTCAAGACAGAAATCATAGCAACAACATCCAACCCAATAGAATTATCAGTAATCTACCTTACCTATCAGTTCTCTCAATAAATGTGAATGGCTTAAACTCTCCACTCAAGAGACATAGGCTGGCTGAATGGATAAGAAAATACAGGCCAAGTATATGCTGTCTTCAGGAAACACATCTAACCTGCAAGGATGCATATAGACTAAAAATAAAAGGGTGGAGATCAATATTCCAAGCAAATAGAAGCCAAAAGAAGGCTGGTGTGGCAGTTCTAATTTCAGATGATTTAGTTTTTAAAGCAACAAAAGTAGTGAAAGACAAAGAGTGTCATTATATAATGTTGAAGGGCACAGTCCAACAAGAAGAGATAACAATTTTAAATATATATGCACCCAACTTAGGTGCACCCAGATTCATAAAGCAAACCTTACTGGAGCTAAGCAAATGGATTAATAGCAACTCCATAATCGCCAGAGATTTCAAGACCCCACTGACGGCACGAGACAGATCCTCCAAACAGAAAATTAATAAAGAAATAATGGACTTAAACAAAACTCTAGAACAATTGGGTCTTACTGACATTAACAGAACATTCTACCCCAAATCCACTGAATATACGTTCTTCTCATCAGCTCACGGGACATTCTCTAAGATTGATCATATCCTAGGACACAAAGAAAATATCAAGAAATTTAAAAAAATAGAAATAATACCATGTACCTTCTCAGATCACAGTGTACTAAACTAGAAATCAACCCTAATAGAAACTCAAATTCTACACAAAAACGTGGAAATTAAACAACCTCCTACTAAATGATTACTTCATAAATGAAGAAATCAAGACGGAAATAAAAAAATTCTATGAAGAAAACGACAATGGAGAGACAAGTTATCAACTCCTCTGGGACACAGCTAAAGCAGTTCTGAGAGGAAAGATTATCTCCATAAATGCCTATAACCAAAACACAAGAAGATCACAAATAGACAATCTAATGAAATGACTCAATGAGCTGGAAAAAGAAGAACAGACCAACCCCAAACCCAGCATAAGAAGTGAAATCAAGAAGATCAAATCAGAACTAAATGAAATTGAAAACAGGGAAGCTATTCAGGAGATTAATAAAACAAAAAGTTGGTTCTTTGAAAAAATAAACAAAATTGACACACCATTTGCTAAGCTAACGAAAAGCAGAAAAGAGAAATCTCTAATAAGCTCCATCAGGAATAAAAATGGAGATATCACAACTGATCCCAAAGAGATATAAGTTACAATTTATGAAGACCACAAAAATCTTTATGCACACAAATGGGAAAATGTGGAGGAAATGGACAAATTTCAAGAAACACACAGCCTCCCGAGGCTCAACCAGGAAGAAATAGATTCCCTGAACAGACCAATCTTAACAGCTGAAATAGAAACAGCAATTAAAAATCTCCCTAAAAAGAAAAGTCATGGTCCAGATGGCTTCACACCTGAATTTTACCACACTTACAAAGAATAACTACTTCCTATCTTGCAGAAACTATTCCACAACATCGAGAAGAACGGAAACCTCCCTGACACCTTTTATGAAGCGAATATTACTCTGATACCAAAACCAGGAAAGGATGCAACAGAAAAAGAAAACTACAGACCAATATCCCTAATGAATATAGATGCAAAAATTTTCCACAAAATCTTAGCTAACCGAATCCAGACACTTATCAAAAAAATAATCCACCACGACCAAGTGGGCTTCATCCTAGTGATGCAGGGAGGGTTCAACATATGTAAATCTATAAATGCAATTCACCACATAAACAGAAGCATAAACAAAGACCACATGATTCTTTCAATAGATGCAGAAAAAGCTTTTGACAAAATTCAACACCCTTTCATGATACGAACACTTAAGAAAATAGGCATAGAAGGGACATACCTAAAAATGATACAAGCCATATATGACAGACCCATAGCCAACATCATACTGAATGGGGAAAGATTGAAATCATTCCCACTTAGACCTGGAACCAGACAAGGCTGCCCACTATCTCCACTTCTGTTCAACATAGTGCTGGAAGTCTTGGCTACAGCAATCAGACAGGAAAATGGAATCAAAGGTATCCAAATAGGGGCAGAAGAGATCAAACTTTCACTGTTTGCTGATGATATGATATTGTATCTAGAAAACCCCAAGGATTCAACCAAGAAACTCCTGGAACTGATCAATGAATTTAGTAATGTCTCAGGATACAAAATCAATACTCAGAAATCAGAGGCATTCATATACACCAACAGCAATCAAATTGAGAACCAAATCAAAGACTCAATTCCCTTCACAATAGCAACAAAGAAATTAAAGTACCTAGGAATATACTTAACCAAGGACGTAAAAGACCTCTACAGGGAGAACTATGAAACACTGAGGAAGGAAATAGCAGAGGATGTAAACAGACGGAAATCCATACCATGCTCGTGGATCGGCAGACTCAGTATCATCAAAATGTCTATACTACCCAAACTGATCTACAGATTCAATGCAATACCTATTAAAATCCCATCAGCATTCTTCACAGATATAGAAATAATAATTTTATGCTTTGTATGGAACCAAAGAAGACCCCGACTATGAAGAGCAATTCTAGGCAACAAAAACAAAATGGGAGGCATTAATATGCCAGATATCAAACTATACTACAAAGCTATAGTAATTAAATCAATATGGTATTGGCACAAAAATAGGAATATTGACCAGTGGAACAGATGTGAGAATCCTGATATAAAACCATCCTCATATAGCCATCTAATCTTTGACAAAGCAGACAAAAACATATGCTGGGGAAAAGAATCCCTTTTCAATAAATGGTGCTGGACAAACTGGATAGCCACCTGTAGAAGGCTAAAACAGGACCCACACCTTTCACCTCTCACAAAAACCAACTCACGCTGGATAACAGACTTAAACCTAAGGTATGAAACTATTAGAACTCTAGAGGAAAAAGTTGGAAACACTCTCCTATACATCGGCCTGGGCAAAGAGTTTATGAAGAAGTCCCCAATGGCAATCACAGCAGCAACAAAAATAAGTAAATGGGCCATGATCAAACTACAAAGCTTCTACACAGCCTAAGAAATAATCATGAAAGTAAACAGACAACCTACAGAATGGGAGAAAATTTTTGCATCCTATGCATCCAATAAGGGACTGATAACTAGAATATACTTAGAACTCACAAAAATCAGGAAGAAAAAATCAAATAACCCCATTAAAAAGTGGACAAAGGACTTGAACAGAAACTTTTCTAAAGAAGACAGAAGAATGGCCAACAAACATATGAAAAAATGCTCAACATCTCTAATCATCAGGGAAATGCAAATCAAAACCACAATGAGATATCACTTAACCCCAGTGAGAATGGCCTTTATCAAAAAATCTCTAAACAATCAATGCTGGCGTGGTTGCGGAGAGAGAGGAACACTCCTACACTGCTGGTGGGACTGCAAACTAGTTCAACCTCTGTGGAAAGCAATATGGAGATACCTTAAAGCAATACAAGTGAATCTACCATTTGATCCAGCAATCCAATTGCTGGGCATCTACCCAAATGATCCAATGACACTCTACAAAAAAGACACCTGCACTCGAATGTTTATAGCAGCACAATTCATAATTGGAAGGCTGTGGAAACAGCCCAAGTGCCCATCAATCCCAGAATGGATTAGTAAAATGTGGTATATGTATACCATGGAGTACTATTCAGCTCTAAGAAACAATGGTGATATAGCACATCTTATATTTTCTTGGTTAGAGCTGGAACCCATACTACTAAGTGAAGTATCCCAAGAATGGAAAAACAAGCACCAGATATATTCTCCAGTAAACTGGTATTAACTGAGTAGCACCTAAGTGGACACATAGGTACTACATTAATAGGGTATTGGGCAGGTGGAAGTGGGGAGGGGGGCGGGTATATACATACATAATGAGTGAGATGTGCACCATCTGGGGGATGGTCATGATGGAGACTCAGACTTTTGGGGGGAGGGGGGGAAATGGGCATTTATTGAAACCTTAAAATCTGTACCCCCATAATATGCCGAAATAAAATAAATAAATATATAAATAAATAAATTTGCAGAAAAGAATGCTTGCATTACTGAACCTGCATGCATAGGAAACTGATATACTGGAACAATTATGTAAAAATGTTCTAATTTTAACGTGACAAATATTTTAGCCATGGAATTGAATGATGAGCATGGAGCTATTCTTTCCTCTTCCCTATATGGACTTTATGTATGCATAAAGTTAGGCAGGCAAAAGTATATTTATCATAGTTTGAAATTGATGGCACCACTACAATTTCCATCTGTTTATGGGGGTGACATTATGTGTGTGTGCAACATGCATGCACATCTACAGAACTTTCCCCTACTCCATTGTGCCGCCTCTCTCTTTTGGTTGCTATAGCTATTTCCTTCTACTCTGACTTTCTTCCTCTCTCTACTTAAGAACATACAAGTTCTCGACTTGTATTGCTTTAAGGTATCTCCATATTGCTTTCCACAGAGGCTGAACTAGTTTCCAGTCCCACCAGCAATGTAGGACTGTTCCTATCTCTCCACATCCTCGCCAACATTAATTGTTTTGGGACTTGTTAATAAGTGCCATTCTCACTGGAGATAAGTGATATCTTATTGTGGTTTTGATTTGCATTTCCCTGATGATTAGAGATGTTGAACATTTTTTCATATGTTTGTTGGCCATTATTCTATCTTCTTTTGGAAAGTTTCTGTTCATGTCCTTTGCCCACTTTTTGATACGGTTGTTTGATTTTTCCTTGCTGATTCTCCTGAGTTCTAAATAGATTCTAGTTATCAGCACTTTATCGGATGTGTAGTTTGCAAACATTTTTTCTCCCATTCTGTGGGTTGTCTGTTTGCTCTCTCGATAATTTCTTTGGCTATGCAGAAGCTTTTTAATCTGATTAGGTCTCATTTATTTATTTTTGTTGATGCTGTGATTGCCTTTGGGGTCTTCTTCATAAATTATTTGCCTAGGCCAATGTCTAGAAGAGTATTTCCAATGTTTTCCTCTAGAATTCTAATAGTTTCACACCTAATGTTCAAGTCTGTTACCCAGCGTGAGTTGATTTTTGTAAGAGGTGAAAGGTGTGGATCCTGTTTCAGTCTTTTTCATGTGGCTATCCAATTTTCCCAGCACGATTTATTGAATAAGGATTCTTTTCCTGATCCAGCAATCCCATTACTGGGCATCTACCCAAAAGAACAAAAGTCACTCGATGAAAAAGATACCTGCACTCGAATGTTTATAGCAGCACAATTCACAATTGTAAAGATGTGGAAACAACCCATGTGCCCATCAATACATGAGTGGATTAATAAGATGTGGTATATGTATACCATGGAGTACTATTCAGCTATAAGAAACAATGGTGATATAGCACATCTTGTATGTTCCTGGATAGAGCTGGCATCCATTCTACTAAGTGAAGTATCCCAAGAATGGAAAAATAAGCACCACATGTACTAACCAGCAAATTGGTATTAACTGATCAACACCTAAGTGGACACATAGGAATAATATTTATCGGTGTCAGGCAGGTGGGGAGGAGCGGATGGGTATATACATACATAGTGAGTGTGATGTCCACCAACTGGGAGCTAGACACGCTTGAAGCTCTGACTCGAGGGGGTAGGGGAGAAAGGGCAATATATGTAACCTTAACATTTGTACTCCCACAATATGCTGGGGAAAAAAGAACAGAGTGGCATGAGCCACTGTGCCCCGCCAGTAATATTTCTCTGTTACAAGGAAGGGGCAAGGTGTGAATGGGCTTGAAAGTGAACACAGTTAATCTTAGCAGAGCTTTTTTCAAAGGTACATCTGTTCTGGGTGCCTGCCCACCCCATTTCTGTGCGTTTCTCCTACATTGTTATGTTTCTTCTGTGATTTTGAGTACAAATTTAATAAAGTTATTGATTCTATTGCAAAAAAAAAAAAAAGAACATACAAGTTATGAGGGTTAAATTGTTTATGTCATCAAGGTGTTATTCTACAAACTTTTTTTTAATCATTAAAAAGAATTTTTTAAAAGCTATGATTACCAAAGAAAGCTTTTGTAGAAGATTCATTAGGTAACTTTGTGAAATAATATATTCCTAATCCTGAATGATTTTGCTAAACGTATACAGCAATATATTTTTTCCCATTTCTAGGTGCTTATGTGCAGAATAAGAAGAAATTGTACCTTTATTTCTCTGTCTGGCTAGAGCTTTTCTTTGAAAACTGAGAGAGCATAATTTCTAGTCATCATGGTTCTGGTATTTCAATTCATTATGCTTACCAGAATTGCATTTTCAATTTTATCCTCATTCCTCAGTCTAACCTCAAAGAGACAAAGTACAGGATCTTCCCCAAGGTCTTCTACATTTTGAATATTTCTATTTGCCTTTATTCACCAAATAGGGTAAAAAACAAATGAAATATAAACAGAAATATTCAAATAAGAAACTAGCAAAACATTTAACAAGAGCAAATTAAATCCAATTTAGACCTCCTAGAAAAGCAGATGTATTTTCTTTTTATATGGATTTCATTTAGAGAGTGCCTATCAGCCAAAATGCAGAAGCAGCGTTAAAATATTTAGAATACATCCTTTTTTGTCAGTTTTCTTTTGTTATTTCTCTTGCCTGATGACTCCACTTATATCATTCAAAAGAAGTCAATCCAGATGATAGGAACTCTTTGTTACACTTAATAACTTACAAGAGCAATTTACTCTTACCTTAACGAGGCTGCCCTTTATCTTTAAAAACAGGCTGTGCTGTAGATTGAAGTCTAGGATTGGGTGTATATTGGACATGGATCATACCTCTTAATTGGTTCACAAAGTATTGTCTTATGTTTGAGGGAGTGATGCAGGTTTTATATTTTTTTCAAGAAATAATGTTGCAAGTTGTGCAAAACATTTTATAAATTCAGGATTTGAGGATAGGATGAATAGAAATTTGTTGAGGATTAGTTCCCCCACTCTAAGGAAAGAGTTTTACTACTTTTTCTTAGTGATTTCTTTCTATGAAATAAATTTGATTTGATTGTGTGATGGATTATCTGTGGGGGAAAAGTTCATTATGTTAGGAATGGCAGTTGTTCTCCAGTCTCAGAACAACTTATTTCCACAAGTTCAGGGACTGTGGCTGCTTCATTACTTGGAAATGCTGCAAACTTTAGGTGTTTCTTTGCTGAAACTAGAGCTGATTGTACATCCCTAAGAATAATTTGTTTATAGAAAGAAGAGTTATTTTTAACCATGATTGCCATGGAATAATGATTAATCTTTCAAATATAAATGAAAACTCTAAAATATATAATCTGTAAGAAGTACCTTCCATTGCATATTTACCGATGTGGTTCAGTAAATGGAAATGAAAGCAACTAAGTAAGGCTAAAGAAATGGGAATCAAATGACCTAGCTGGCAATATAAGATAAATTTTTATGTATACATCTGGACTTTAGTCTCCTTGTTCTACTTCTAGAAACGTTGATGGCTAGAGGATTATTTTAGAAAACAAAAGATTCAGGTAGTGTAAATATTTCTTTAATTTCAGAAACTGACCTTAAACACCTTTTATATTGAGTAATGAAAGGATTTGGGAGGATTCTTCAAATCCCAATTCACTTAAACAGAAGTGTACGCATTATTTAAAAGTTAAACAATTCCTTATTTTATTGAAAAATTGCAATGAATTTTATAGATTGTTAAATTTAGAAGATGCTAAAAACTTAGGAAAATATGTAAAATCAAACAGTTAAATCCTATACTATTCAATTTACAAATTAATAAGACTAGCTTAAATATAATGTAAATATACTATATTATATCTCTAATAATGGTAGAAAATTTAAGATTATATAATAGCCTTTGAAATTGATATCATGCATATACACTTCAAGAAATGTCAGTGAAAAAATTCAAATAAAGGAGCATAAATACAGATTATTACATTTATTATAATTTACACATACATATTTTCCCATAAGTTATTGAATTCAGGCTTTGTTTGATTTTTAGTTTTACAAAAGCCATCACCACTAATGCCTATTTGATTGTTGGCTTACTTAAGATAGATGACTAATTATTATTGATGATGTTTTGAGTTTAAGGGCTGGTCTAATTCTGCAAATAGAATTCCTGCAGCCAACTGAAAATGTCTATCATTACAACTGGAAAACATCCAAATGAGTGGCCTAGACGTGAAAGGCTATCTTAGCATTTTCCTCTTTAATTTTATAAAATATTTTTTTAGCATCAAACTTTTTTCCTATAGAATTTCCATACCAGACAAGAATATACAGTATGTCCATATTGCTTTCCACAGAGGTTGAACTCCACAGAGGTTTTGATTTGATTTGCAAAACCTCCACAGAGGTTTTGATTTGCATTTTAAATTGGTATTAACTGATCAGCACCTAAGTGGGCACATAGGAATTACATTTATCGGGTATTGGGCAGGTGGGAGGCAGGAGGAAGGGACGGATATATACATACATAATGAGTGATATGTGAACTGTCTGGGGGATGGTCATACTCGAAGCTCTGACTTGAGGGAGGAGGGGGCAAGGGTGTTATATGCAACCTTAAAATTTCTACCCCCATAATATGCTGAAATAATAAAAATTAAAAATAATATACAGTATGTTCTTTTAATTTCCATTCCTAACTTTCTGATTAACTGGGTTTTTGAACAAAGGTTTCAAACTCATTTCTTGATGGGGTTGTTTGATTTTTTCTTGTTAATTCTTTTGAGTTATAGATAGATTCTTCTTATCAGACCTTTATTGGAAGTGTAGACAGCAAATATTTTCTCCCATTCTGTAGGTTGTCTATTTGCTCTATTGATAGTTTCTTTGGCTGTGCAGAAGCTTTTTAATTTGATTAGATCCCATTTGTTTATTTTTGTTGCCATAGTGATTACTTTGGGGGTCTTCTTCAAGACGGAATAATGGCCTGAAAACATGTAAAAAATGCTCAATATCTCAAATCATTAGAGAAATGCAAATCAAAATCACAGTGAGATGTCACCTAACCCCAGCGAGATTGGCCTGAATCAAGAAATCCCAAAACAACAAATGCTGGCGAGGATGTGGAGAGACAGGAACACTCTTACACTGCTGGTGGGACTGCAAATTAGTGCAACCTTTGTGGAAAAGAATTTGGAGATACCTCAAAGAGCTAAAAATAGAAATACCATTTGACCCGGCAGTAGCATTATTAGGCATCTACCCAAAAGAGCATAAGACATTCTATTATAAAAACATCTGCCTCGAATGTTTATGGCAGAACAATTCACTATTGAAAGGTCATGGAAACAACCCATGGGTGGATATTAAGATTTGGTATATGTTTACAATGGAATATTACTCAATTCTAAGAAATGACAGCTAACTAGCACCACTTATATTATCCTGGATTACGCTTAAGCCCATTATCCAAAGTTAGGTGACACAAGATCAGAAAAAATGTGCTCCACATGTACTCACCATCCAATTGGTACTGATTGATTGACACTATGGTGCTCACATGGTGGTGGTGTTCACCAGGGATTCGGGGGTTGGGGGGATAGACCCACATCTGAGGGATAGGGTGAGCATTGTGGAGGGGAAGGGCATACCTCTAACTCTTGCTAGGGAGAGGCAAAGATATAAAATATAACCAAAATGTTTGTACTTTCATATTGTCTTGAAATAAAATTAAAAAAGGTTTCAAACTCCTTAATAACCTGGATTTGTCTGCACATGAAGGTCATAGCCATAAGGGAATTTCTTATACCCAGCTGAAATTGCCTATTATTGTACTGTTCACATTTGGTTGGGTATTTATTTTTCCTGATTCACCTTCTCTAACAATGAAGCATGGAAGGCTAATTAAGGACCACAGAAAATGATCTTCTCTCTCTGTTCCACAAAATACACCATATACCCTTGTAACTCAAATCTATCCCCTTGTTCCAACAAATATTGATAAGAGGCATGCAAGGAGTAATTTTATGTCATGCTAAAGTCTTATAAAATTGGTGAAAATATGACTTCTTTTTTGTTACTTAAAAGCCTTATTTTATGGTCCTATTCAAAGTTGCATCTACTATGTGTGTCTCCTTCTGTATAAGCATTAACTCTGTTTTTGTGAGTGACTAAACCCTCTATGGTCTGCTGACTTGAAGTTGTCTATATTTTATCTATTGATTTTATTGAGAAAATTTCCTCTGCTCTTTAGGCTTCAGAGTGGAAATCTAGGCATAGTAATCACGTATAGTGATTTTTTATGAGTTCATTGTTTCTCCAAGGGAGGCCAGAAGTTGCAGAAAGCAAAATTACATATCTCTCTTGATGGTTTTTATGAGTTAAAAGTGTGTAGCCAGCTTTATGTAAATTTTGTGTGCCTGGGAAAATTGGGCTCTTTATTATTTAGCCAAATTGGTTTTATTGAATTATTTAAGGATGAAGTAATGCTTGGAATAATTTTTTAAAGCAAATTGAAGAAAAGAGGCAAAAAAAGCAAAATGAAACAAATGGTATCTGATTTAGAAGGTTGTGTTCAAATGGATTTAATTACCACAAAATTTGTCATAATACATACTCATCAATTATAGGGAAGAATAATGTGAGCTTTTAAGGACTTGTTTCCAGCTGAGAACATGAAAGATCAGACATAGAATGTGAATGTGATGATTGGCATAAGAAGCATAGTGATAGAAATAGAACTATTTAAATGCATGAGTCTGAATACCATATACAGAGTGACTCAGATTCTCAGTTATAATATGTTACATCACCATCACAACAATAATAAAAACAATGTTACAACTGTGTAATGAGAATAATACCAGTGTCCACTTGTACAATCTCTTAAAATTTAAGGTTTCAAATGATTAGATTATTTGCTCAAGACTAAGTGTCTTATATTTGTACCACATGTAGACAGTGATGGTTTAAACTTTTCACAAGTCATCCATTTGATTTCATTCTCTTCTTTAAAGGTAGCACTGATTATTTGTGGTAAATCTTCTGAGATGACATTGGAGCAAAAGGGTTAGGATTAATGAAGAATTTTCCATATTTCGTTTGAATTTTTATAGTCTCAGTGAAAATAAAAGTGTTTGTTCTTTCTGTATTGACAAATTTGTAATAAATAGGAAGTCTTAAAGTCAAGAGAAAACTCCTTTTAACAAAAAAGAAATCTGCTAATTTTATTTGGATTGACAAGCATGTCCAGGATACACTGTTTGCTGCAACAGAAGCATGTCTCATCAGAGAAATGAACAAAGTCCCCAAAGTTGGCTGAAATGTAAAATAATTTAGAATATCTGAATCTTGGAACAGTTTGAATGACAGAAAATGAACTCCTTTTTCTTTTTTTTTGTTTTTGTTTTTTTTTGCTTTCCATTTGATTTGTTTGTAAGTACAAAAAGGAATCCAGTGAGTATTTACATTTTCCCATAACATCTTGCATTGCTAGTGTTTTAAACAAATTGTGGAGTAGAATATTAAATAAATACCACCAAGTGAGCTCAGGGTTCTCAGTTTCCCCTGATATTGAGTGACAATAATACTCTCTGACAAAAGAGGGCTACTGCCATTAGTAAATCCTGTTATAATGTTCTCACTACAGTCTGTAATATACATTGATAAAGATATGAAGGATCAGAAATACCAGACTGAGAAGAAATGCCATTCATCTGAAGGTTGGAAAAATGCTCAGGTGTTCCAAATGTACAAAGCAGCTATCTTGATTAGCAGACATTTTAGTGGTTGGGCCTGACTTACATGTAACACTATACATTGGAGACTCAAAACCTCATTTATAGATTAGAATTTGGTATAAGGCAGGTCTGTCTTGACTTCAGCTTGTGGATTTATTACTGTAAATATCTAAAGAAACTCATCTGTGAAATTCCTTACATCTGGAGTTTTATTTATAGGTTTATAGAATTCTACATGGCCAGATGAAAATTGTACATTGAATAAAAGTTGTGCTTATGGATTTGAATCACATTATAAAAATAAATATTAAGACTACAGGACATGCTGGGTGTGAACGTGCACATCTGTAATTCTAGCACTTTGGGAGGCTGAAACAGGAGGATTGTTGGGGCCAGGAGTTTAAGACTAGCCTGTGCAATATAGTGAGACCCTACTTCTAAATTTATTTTTTTTTAATTAGCTGAGCATGGTGGTGTGTGCCTGCAGTCCTAACTACTAAGGAGGCTGAAGCAAGAGGAATGCTTTAGTCTAGAAGTTCAAGGTTACAGTGAGCTATGATTGGGCCACTGCACTTCAACCTGTATGTCAGAGCAAGACCTTGTCTGTAAAATATAAAATAAAATAAAATGCATAAGAAAGACACTTAACAATATTTATTTCTAATTTTATGCCTGATTTTTAAAATGTGCCTTATAAAACTTAAGCTAATTTCTTCATGTTGATTGGTTGCTATATAATAGTTTCTCAATCTATCATAGAATAAAATATTTCATTTATCTTGATGACTTATTTATTTATCACAGTATATTTATTTCTGTGATATAAGTAAAAGTATAGAAATATTTTATTATTTTTTTCTTCAGCATATTATGGGGGTACAGATTTTAAGGTTTCAATAAATGCCCTTTCTCCCCCTCCCCCCACAAGTCTGAGTTTCCAGCATGACCATCCCCCAGATGGTGCACATCTCACTCACTATGTGTATATATACCTGCCCCCCTCCTGCCCCTGCCCAATACCCTATTACTGTAGTACCTATGTGTCCACTTAGGTGCTACTCAGTTAATACCAGTTTGCTGGTGAATATACGTGGTGCTTGTTTTTCCATTCTTGGTATACTTCACTTAGTAGTATGGGTTCCAGCTCTAACCAGGAAAATATAAGATGTGCTATATCACCATTGTTTCTTAGAGCTGAATAGTACTCCATGGTATATTTTATTATTTTAACTCATTTTTCAATTTTACAAGATTAAAGTACAGTTGCAGAAACTCCTAAACCATTCACATTATGTATGACCAGGTCCCATTTTGTCTCTTTTAGGTGTATATCCAGAAAACACCTTTCTCCCAGCACTGATTTTTCTTTTTTTTAATTCTCTTCAAACAGACTTTGATGAGAAAATATGATTTGTCAATGAGGGCTAAATGAAAGGAGTGCAATATGGGTAAACGAATCATTTATCTGATGATTTTTATAAAGCTATGAAAAACATCTAACATCTTGACTCCAGCCTCTGATATGGCAATTATTTTCCACATCTTCAAAGGCTTTAAATATCAAGGCTTTTCAAATTTTGGTTGAATATAAGGTTTTTTTTCAGAAATGGTTAGCGGCTTATAATGAAAACCTACGTGTTTCCAAGCTCATATTTATTTCATTATTTTTTTTTACAAACAGAAACTTAAATAATATAATAAAATATTAAAACTTAAATTTGAGTTGAGTCAAAGCAAATGTGACTAATAAATATTATGATCTATTCTGTATTACTAAGTTCTCAAAGTCATTTGCAGCGTGACGTCAGAAAAATTTCCCAGTGACTTTCTTGGGTATGTCATCCCTGCATAGAGATTATTAATTTTAAAGTGAAAATACAGTTGTGAATTTAGGTAGAAGTTTGAATTCATGTTATTTCTAAGGGCATGCGACCCTACAGCATTGTACATAAATGAGTCTGCATTTCGTAGAATGCTAGTTAGTATGGTTTACTTACAGAAAACTGGCTGAAAATGGCAGGATGAGAATGTATATTCATTCTTTATTTTTATTTTTATTTCAGGGTATTATGAGGGCACAAACATTTTGGTTACATTTTATGTCCTTGCCTCACCCAAACCAGGGTTAGCGGCATGCCATTCCTGCCTACAATGCTCACCGCATCCCTCAGTTGTGAGTCTACCCCACCAACCCCCTAATCCCTGGAGAATATTACTACCATGTGAACACCATAGTGTGAATCAGTTAATACCAATTTGGTGGTGAGTACAAGTGGACCCTATTCTTCAGATCTTGTGTTACCTCACTTCAGATAATGGGCTCAAGCTCAATCCAGGAAAATATAAAAGGTGCTAGATCACTGTCATTTCTTTTAATTGAGTAATATTCCATTGTGAATATACTAAATTTTAATAATCCACTCATGAATTGATGGGCACCTGGGCTGTTTCCACATCTTTGCAATAGTGAATTGTGCTGCTGTAAACATTCGGGTGCAGATGTCTTTTTTATAGAATGTCTTTGGCTCTTTGTGGTAGATGCCTAATAGTGCTATTGCTCGATCAAATGGTTTTTCATTTTTAGCTCTTTTTCTTTCTTTTTCTTTTTTCCCCAGCATATTATGGGAGTACGAACATTAAGGTTACATATATTTCCCTTGTCTCCCCTCTCCCCTCGAATCAGAGCTTCCTTCAAGCGTGTCCATCCCCCAGACATTGTGCATCACACTCACTATGTATGTATATACAAATACCTTTCTCCCCCCTCCCACCTGACCCACATGCGACAAATGTTTGTTTTTCTTTATTTCTTAACATTTTGGTTACATTTTATACCTTTGCCTCTCCCTAGCAAGGATTAGAGGTGTGCACTTCCCCTTCACAGTGTTCACCACATCCGTCAGATGTAGGACTACCCCCAAACCCCAGAATCCCTGGTGAACACTACCACCCTTTGAGCACCATAGTGTTATTCAGTCAGTACCAATATGATGGTGAGTATATGTGGAGCCCATTATTCTGATGTTGTATAACCTCACTACGGATAATGGGCTTAAGCTCAATCTAGGATAATATAAGCAGTGCTAGCTTGCTGCCATTTCTTAGAATTGAGTAATATTCCATTGTAAACATATACTAAATTTTAATAATCCATTCATGAATTGATGGACACTTGGGTTGTTTCCATGTCCTTGCAATAGTGAATTGTGCTGCCATAAATATTCGGGTGCAGAAGTCTCTATAATAGAATGTCTTATGCTCTTTCGGGTAGATGCCTAATAATGCTATTGCTAGGTCCAATGGTATCTCTATTTTTAGCTCTTTGAGATATCTCCAAATTCTTTTCCACAATGGTTGCGCTAATTTGCAGTCCCACCAACAGTGTAAGAGTGTTCTTGTCTCTCCACATCCTCACCAGCATTTATTGTTTTGGGATTTCTTAATACAGGCTAATGTCAGTGGGGTTAGATGATACCTCATTGTGGTTTTGATTTGCATTTCTCTAATGATTAGTGATGTTGAGCATTTTTTAATATGTTTGCTGACCATTATTTTGTCTTATTTAGAAAAGTTTCTGTTCATTTCCATTGTCCATTTGTTGATAGGATTGTTTGATTTTTTTGTTAATTCTTTTGAGCTCTATATAGATTCTTGTTATCAGACCTTTAACAGAAGTATAGAGAGCAAATATTTTCTCCCATTCTGTAGGTTGTCTATTTGCTCTAATGATAGTTTCCTTGGCTGTGCAGAAACTTTTTAATTTGGTCAGATACCATTTGTTTATTTTAGTTGCTGTGGCGATTGCTTTGGGGTCTTCTTCAAGAATTCTTTGCCTAGTCCAATGTCTGAGAGGGTTTTCCTAACATATTCTTCTAGGATTCTTTTTTTTTTTTTCTTTTGGTTTATTATGGAGTTACAGATTCTAAGGTTTCAATAAATGCCCATTTCCCCGTCCCACCACAAGTCTGAGTCTCCAGCATGACCATCCCCCAGATGGTGCACATCTACTCATTATATATGTATATACCCGCCCCCGTCCCCCCTCCCACCTGCGCAATACCCTATTACTGTAGTACCTATGTGACCACTTAGGTGTTGTTCAGTTAATACCAATTTGCTGGTGAGTATATGTGGTGTTTGTTTTTCCATTCTTGGGAAACTTCACTTAATAGTATGGGTTCCAGCACTAACCAGGAAAATATAAGATGTGCTATGTCACCATTGTTTCTTAGAGCTGAATAGTACTCCATGGTATACATATACCACATTTTATTAATCCATTCTTGGATTGATGGGCACTTGGGCTGTGTCCACAGCCTTCCAATTATGAATTGTGCTGCTATAAACATTCTAGTGCAGGTGTCTTTTTTGTACAGTGTCATTGGATCTTTTGGGTAGATGCCCAGCAATTGGATTGCTGGATCAAATGGTAGATTCACTTGTATCGCTTTAAGGTATCTATCTCCATATTGCTTTCCACAGAGGTTGAACTACTTTGCAGTCCCACCAGCAGTGTAGAAGTGTTCCTCTCTCTCCGCAACCATGCCAGCATTTATTGTTTGGAGACTGTTTGATAAAGGCCATTCTCACTGGGGTTAAGTGATATCTCATTGTGGTTTTGATTTGCATTTTCCTGATGATTAGAGATGTTGAGCATTTTTTCATATGTTTCATGGCCATTCTTCTGTCTTCTTTAGAAAAGTTTCTGTTCAAGTCCTTTGCACACTTTTTAATAGGGTTATTTGATTTTTTCTTCCTGATTTTCATGAGTTCTAAGTATATTCTAGTTATCAGTCCCTTATTGGATGCATAGGATGCAAAAATTTTCTCCCATTCTGTAGGTTGTCTGTTTACTTTCATGACTATTTCTTTGGCTGTGCAGAAGCTTTGTAGTTTGATAATGTCCCATTTATTTATTTTTGTTGCTGCTGTGATTGCCTTTGGGGACTTCTTCATAAACTAATTGCCTAGGCCGATGTCTAGGAGAGTGTTTCCAACTTTTTCATTTAGAATTCTAATAGTTTCATACCTTAGGTTTAAGTCTGTTATCCAGCGCGAGTTGATTTTTGTGAGAGGTGAAAGGTGTGGGTCCTGTTTTCACCTTCTACAGGTGGGTATCCAGTTTTCCCAGCACCATTTATTGAAAAGGGATTCTTTTCCCCAGCATATGTTTTTGTCTGCTTTGTCAAAGATTAGATGGCTATATGAGGATGGTTTTATATCAGGATTCTCACATCTGTTCCACTGGTCAATATTCCTATTTTTGTGCCAATACCATATTGATTTAATTACTATAGCTTTGTAGTATAGTTTGATATCTGGCATATTAATGCCTCCCATTTTGTTTTTGTTGCCTAGAATTGCTTTTGATATTCAGGGTCTTCTTTGGTTCCATATGAAGCGTAAAATTATTTTTTCTATATCTGTGAAGAATGCTGATGGGATTTTAATAGGTATTGCATTGAATCTGTAGATCAGTTTGGGTAGTATAGACATTTTGATGATATTGAGTCTGCCGATCCACGAGCATGGTATGGATTTCCATCTGTTTAAATCCTTTGCTATTTCCTTCCTCAGTGTTTCATAGTTCTCCCTGTAGAGGTCTTTTACATCCTTGGTTAAGTATATTCCTAGGTACTTGAATTTCTTTGTTGCTAATGTGAAGGGAATTGAGTCTTTGATTTGGTTCTCAATTTGATTGTTGTTGGAGTATATGAATGCCTCTGATTTCTGTGTATTGATTTTGTATCCTGAAACTTTACTAAATTCATTGATCAGTTCCAGGGGTTTCTTGGTTGAATCTTTGGGGTTTTCTAGATATAATATCATATCATCAGCAAACAGTGAAAGTTTGATCTCTTCTGCCCCTATTTGGATACCTTTGATTCCATTTTCCTGTCTGATTGCTGTAGCCAAGACTTCCAGCACTATGTTGAACAGAAGTGGAGATAGTGGGCAGCCTTGTCTAGTTCCAGTTCTAAGTGGGAATGATTTCAATTTTTCCCCATTCAGTATGATGTTGGCTATGGGTCTGTCATATATGGCTTGTATCATTTTTAGGTATGTCCCTTCTATGCCTATATTCTTAAGTGTTCGTATCATGAAAGGGTGTTGAATTTTGTCAAAAGCTTTTTCTGCATCTATTGAAAGAATCATGTGGTCTTTGTTTATGCTTCTGTTTATGTGGTGAATTGCATTTATAGATTTACATATGTTGAACCCTCCCTGTATCCCTGGGATGAAGCCCACTTTGTAGTGATGGATTATTTTTTAGATAAGCAACTGAATTCGGTTAGCTAAGATTTTGTTGAAAATTTTTGCATCTATATTCATTAGGGATATTGGTCTGTAGTTTTTTTTTTATTGCATCCTTTCCTGGTTTTGGTATCAGAGTAATATTCGCTTTATAAAAGGTGTCCAGGAGGTTTCCGTTCTTCTCGATGTTGTGGAATAGTTTCTGCAAGGTAGGTACTAGTTCTTCTTTGTAAGTGTGGTAAAATTCGGGTGTGAAACCATCTGGACCAAGACTTTTCTTTTTAGGGAGATTTTTAATTGCTGTTTGTATTTCAGCTCTTGAGATTGGTCTGTTCAGGAAATCTATTTCTTCCTTGTTGAGCCTAGGGAGGCTGTGTGTTTCTTGAAATTTGTCCATTTCCTCCACATTTTCCAGTTTGTGTGCATAAAGGTTTTTGTAGTATTCATAAATTATATCTTGTATCTCTTTGGGATCAGTTGTGATGTCTCCTTTTTTGTTCCTGATGGAGCTTATTAGAGATTTCCCTTTTCTGCTTTTTGTTAGCTGAGACAGTGGTGTGTCACTTTTGTTTATTTTTTCAAAGAACCAACTTTTTGTTTTATTAATCTCCTGAATAGCTTCCCTGCTTTCAATTTTGTTTTGTTCTGATATGATCTTGTTGATTTCACTTCTTCTTCTGGGTTTGGGGTTGTCTGTTCTTTTTCCAGCTCTTTGAGTTGTTTTGTTAGTTTGTCTATTTGTGATCTTTTTGTCTTTTGGTTATAGGCATTTATGGAGATAAGCCTTCCTCTCAGAACTGCTTTAGCTGTGTCCCAGAGGAGTTGATAACTTGTCTCTCCATTGTCGTTTTCTTCATAGAATTTTTTTATTTCCGTCTTGATTTCTTCATTTATGAAGTAATCATTTAGTAGGAGGTTGTTTAATTTCCACATTTTTGTGTAGAAATGTGAGTGTCTGTTAGGGTTGATTTCTAGTTTTATTCCATTGTGATCTGAGAAGGTACATGGTATGATTTCTATTTTTTTAAATTTCTTGAGATTTACTTTGTGTCCTATGATATGGTCAATCTTAGAGAATGTCCCGTGAGCTGATGAGAAGAATGTATATTCAGTGAATTTTGGGTAGAATGTCCTCTAGATGTCAGACAGACTCAATTGTTCCAGGGTTTTGTTTAAATCCATTATTTCTTTATTAATTTTTTGTTTTGAGGATCTGTCTTGTGCGTCAGTGGGGTGTTGAAATCTCTGGTGATTATGGAGTTGCTATTACCATTTGCTTAGATCTAGTAAGGTTTGCTTTATGAATCTGGGTGCACCTAAGTTCAGTGCATATATATTTAAAATTGTTATCTCTTCTTGTTGAAGTGTGCCCTTCACCATTATATAATGACCCTCTTTGTCTTTCACTACTTTTGTTGCTTTAAAAACTAAATCATGTGAAATTAGAACTGCGACGCTAGCCTTCTTTTGGCTTCCAGTTGCCTGGAATACTGATCTCCACCCTGTTACTTTTAGTCTATATGTATCTTTGTAGGTTAGATGTGTTTCCTGAAGACAGCATATACTTGGCCTGTATTTTCTTATCCATTCAGCCAGCCTATGTCTCTTGAGTGGAGAGTTTAAGCCATTCACATTTATTGAGAGAACTGATAGGTAAGGTAGATTACTGTTCATTCTGTTGTGTTGGATGTTGTTGCTTTGATTTCTCTCTTGAGCCATTGTATTATGTAGCCTTTAATCTTTGGGTTTTGGTTGTTTTTATATTCGTGAGTTTTTATTATGGTGTTCCATGCGTAACATTGTTTTGGGTACTACTTGTAGGGCTGGTCTTGTTTTGGTGAATTCTCTGAGACTTTGCTTGTCTGAGAATGTCATTATTTCTCCTTCATATACGAAGCTTAGTTTTGCAGGGAATAAGATTCTAGGCTGGGCATTGTTTTGTTTCAGAAGAGTGAGAATGGGGCCCCAGTCTCTCCTTGCTTGTAAAGTCTCATTAGAGAAGTCTGGTGTTATTCGAATTGGCTTTCCCTAGTATGTTACTTGCTTCTTTCATCTTACATCTCTTAGAAGGGCATCTTTAGTTGATATTTTGGTCAGTCTGATGACTGCATGTCGTGATGTCTTCCTGTTTGCATTGAATTTCCCGGGGATCCTCTGTGCTTCTTGAACTTGTATATCGAGATTTTGAGCAAGGCCTGGGAAATTTTCCTCTATTATATCTTCAAACAGCTTGTCCAACCCTTGAGTGTTGTCTTCTTCCCCTTCTGATAACCGCATGACCCTCACATTAGGTTTCTTCACATTATCTCACATCTCCTGTAGGCTTTGCTCTTTTCTCTTGTTTCTCTGCTCTATCTCTGTGATGGTTTTATTTAGTTGGAGGGTGTTATCTTCAATCTCTGAGATTCTTTCTTCTGTTTGATCTACCCTGTTCTTGAGACTTGCCACTGTATTTTGTAGTTCCCTGAATTGATTCTTCATTTCCAGGAGTTCAGTTAAACTTTTTTTCACTGTGTCTATTTTTTAGTGAACTTTTGTTTCAGGTCCTAGAGGCTTTTTGTGGTTTCCTTGTGTTGGTTATTGAGTTGTTCTTGCAGGTCGGTGAGTTTTCCTATGATCCACCTACGAATTTCCTTCTCTGACATTTTGTTTTCCTGATTTTGGTTGGTGTCCGTTTCTAGGGGGCTGGTACTCCTCTTTGGGGTTGTGTTTTCGTTTGGGTCTTCATATTTCTGGAGTTCCTTCGCTGATTTTTTCCCATGTTGATCAGTTGTTGTTTCTTTCCTTTAGGTTTTTGTTTGGGTATTCACACGCCTTGTTTAGTTTCTGAGCCGTTAGGTGGTGTCTGTGGGTGAAATTGGCCACTCCCTGTATAATGAGTCAGTAGGTGCCATGAAAAGGGTGTGCAGGATGTCCTCCCTGTCAGTAGATGGCGCTTGCTTGGAGGAACAGGCTACACTGTTGTTTTTGTGTTCTGTTATTAGCTCTTGTTCCTGTAGAGAGGCACTCTAGTGCCTCAGGTGGTTGATGGGGCCCTTGGACTTCCGGGTGTGTTTTTTTCTCCCTGTCAGTGAGGGCTTATCTAGGATAGAGTCTGGGCTGAGCTGGGTTGGGTAAGCCTGCCCTCAGGCACCACCAGTGTGGTTAGCAGGGGTCAAAGTTCTGTTCTCTGCTTCCAGGAAAAGCTGTCAGGGAGGGGCTGGAATGGCACCGCTCAGTCAGAGAGTCTGAGTGTAGGGGTGGGGCTGTCTGAGACCCACAGTCTGGAGCGGGCCTCGCTTCTTTCCACCCTCCCCAACTCCACAGCTACTCCAGGGCCTCTGCCAGTAGGCCAGACCACACGCCACCAGATCTCCCCAGACTCTGATTCCGGCAGGGTGGTTCCCTGTGCAGGAACGCCACCTGGGCTGGGTTCACGGCCTCCTTTGGGAGGAGGCTTGCCCTCTAGGATGCTGATCTGCCCCCAAAGGTACACACACCTCAGTAGGCTGTTCACATATATCCCTTCTGTGCCCCAGGCAATGCTAGACCTCGGTGCACGGGATCTTGTCTGCAGAACTGACCTCTGGGCCCCAGAGTTCAAACTATATTCCCACCAGGGAGAGGAGTGCCAGTTCCAGTTCGCTCACAGGGAGCCCAACCTGGGTCTATGTCTCTCAGCCTCAGGGTCTGCCCAGTTCTCCTGGGATCACCATGTCAGCAGCACCTGGGAGGGCTGGTGGGTAGGGAGCTCACAGTCTGAGTTCCCCTTAGTCAGCTGTAGGGCCCCAAAAGTCAAGGTCCCGTTTCCTGGAGGTGTCTCTGGCTGGTGGCTATATTTTCTCTCTGGCAGCCGTGGATAGGGTTGGTGGAGCGGAGAAGGAGGCAATATGTAACCTGCCTTGTGGCTCAGGTCTGTGCACACAGAGATGCTCCAAGGGATTTGGGATCCTGGTGTTGCATCCGCTACTTGCTTACCACTCACTGGCTGCCGCTGTCTCTGGGCTGGTGTCTGCAGGTCTCTTCACCCACTGGGGAGCCCACCAGCAGTCCGAGATGCAGGGGAGGGGAAACTTGGTCAATTCTCCTACCCTTTCCCCTGGTCTCCGTGCTTCTGTGGTGTTCTCAGCTTCCACTTATCCTCTGCAACCTCCTCCTTTGGAGTCTCCCGTGGTCTCAGGTACCCCTCCTCCTGACCCTCGTCCACTGTATGCTCGTCTTCTTGCTTCTTTCTTCTAATTTCTGCTAGAATCTGTCTTTTCTGCAGAGACACTCTGTCTGGCGGTGTTTCTTGTCCACCATCTTGGTTCTGCCCCTGTCTCTTGTTTCTCTGTTCCCTTTCTTCCTCTGATTTGTTTAGCACATAATCTTCAAGCTCTGAGATTATTTCCTCTGCATTGTCCATCCTATTCTTGATACTTTCCACTGTATTATGGAGTTCCTTGATAGTTTCCTTACTTGCCAGAATTTCTGCTTTGTTTTCCGAATAATTTCAATTTCTTTTTCTTTTTCTTTTCTTTTTTTTTTTTTTTTGAGACAGAGTCACTTTTTTGCCAAGGCTAGGGTGAGTGCCATGCTGTCAGCCTAGCTTACAGCAACCTCAACCTCCTTGGCTCAAGCGATCCTCCTGCCTCAGCCTCCCAAGTAACTGGGACTATAGGCACGCGCCACCATGCCCAGCTAATTTTTTGTATATATATTTTTAGTTCGTCAATTAATTTCTTTCGATCTTTTAGTAGAGATGGGATCTTGCTCAGGCTGGTTTCAAACTCCGGACCTCGAGTGATCTGCCCTCCTTGGCCTCCCAGAGTGCTAGGATTATAGGCGTGAGTTACCACGCCCGGCCAATAATTTCAATTTCTTTGGAAAATTTTTCATTCATTTCCTGTATTGTTCTTGTGGTTTCTCTATGTTGGGATTGTATTTTCTCTTCAGTTCCATTGAGTTTTCTAACAATCCATATTCAGAATTCTTCCTCTGTCAGTTTAATCATATCATGTAAGTTGGTACCAGTTGATGGAGAATGGATATTTTCTTTTGGAGATGACTTTTCTCTCTGCCCTTCATGTTTCCTGTGAACTTTCACCAGTTCTTTCACATCTTGGTATTTTATTGAGGACTGGTGGTGTAGGGACTAGATTATGAGCTAAATTCTGGGATTCCAGAGGAATTATCCTTGGCAGATCTGGTGACATATGCACTGGACCTTTAATGTCTTAGAGGAGTTTGAGCCTGTTTGGTTATCTTTGACCTGTTGTCTTCACTGTCTTTTAATAGAGATTAGTGAGATTGGATCCCTTCCTAAGACTCCCTGGAGTTGTATCACTCTTGTGTGCATGACTCCCATATCAACTACTAGTATGAGGTGGGAGGCACTGTGATGAGTTATGAGATTACTCTCTCTTTTTGTTGCTTGTGGTTTGTGTGTGTGGGGTCAGTCATCAATCTATTTCACTACCTGTGTAATGAGCTCTAAACCTCTAAATGTGGTAAACAGGAATCTTAGCCTTTGGAGAGTGTCGTGCCTATCCCAGGGGATCCATGAGCCCTGTTACCTATTTAGCTGGGGTAGATAAGCAACAGGTATCGGCAAGCCTAAAAGAGTATACTTCAGAGTTTGCTTGATTTGTGGCTGGGGGAGCTGCTACAAAGTTATACAGAGATCTTTCACTGCTTATGTGGGGCAGCTTCTGGGGAAGGTATCTTTTGGTGCAATTATTAGGGATTCTGATTATAATTGTCCTTCCCAGAACACAATCCTGTGATTTGCCAACTGCCTGGATATGAAGGGCAAGCCCTTTTATTCTACTTTTATCAAATGATCCAAATAAACTCGCTGTAGTAGGACATCAATTCTTATTACTGTGCATCTCCAAGGATGGGGTTTATCTGGTTGGTATCAATTAAAAGCCTCAGGGCTGTTGAAGAAACCCTGCCCAGGGCCATTGAGGGACACAGAGCAGAGAGCGACCTGCCTGGCTGCTCTGCTCCTGCATAAGAGAGGTCATGCACTTCCCTATGAAATACCAGTGGCCTGGTCACAGACAAGGACTCTCCATAACCCAGGCAGGACTTAGCCCTAAAAGCGGACTCCCTCACCACTCCACGCTTCTAGGACTGCGGGCTGATCCTTTGGCTGGAGGCCCTGTCTATCAAGTCACATCCAGGAGATGGGCATGTGTCTCAGCTTGGATAGCAGTCTAGAAAAGCTGTTACTAAACCCTTTCAGGGGAGGGATCTGGCCCTTTGATGAAAAATGGGCCAGCAGTGGATAATAAGCAAGAGAAGATAGCAGTCCATCCTCTGGTTTCATCTTGAAAAATGGCTTGTTTCACAACTCTGCCCAGGGGTGGAGTCTGTGGTTTTGGAGATAAGCATCCAGCTCAAAACCCAGGAAAGTGAGGGTAGTACTGTTGTCTCAGGTCACAGTTGGAAAATTGCTCTTCTTCCCAACTCCACCCTTCTAGTGTGGGTTCTGTTCATTAGGTGCAAAACATATGTAGCTGGGTGGGATGGGGGGCTACCCAACCTGACCAGGGGACACTACCTGGAGAGCAATCTCTCACCCTCTTCCATATCCTCACTAGTGGGTCTTGAGTCACTAGGGTCCACCAGGAGGCACCACCGAGGAGCGAGCTCCCTCCCTCTTCTGCCCCCTCACAGAGACCACTGGGAGGCACCATCAAGGAGCGAGAAATCTCCCTTTTCCTCCCCCTCACAGGTGAAGCTTGGGCTCCCCAAGAACTAACACTCTCCCTTTTCTGCCCTGTCACCAGCCGCAGAGCTTGAGCAGCCAGAGTCCACTCAGAGGCTGGGCCAAGGGGTGAAAACTTTCCCTTTTCCAACTATCACCGGCAGACCTTGGGCCACCGAAGTCCCCTGGGAGGGACTGCTGAGAAGCGAGCTCCCTCCCTCTTTCGCCTCCTCACCGGTGGAGCTTGAGTGGCTGGAGTCCACTGAGAGGCTTGGCCAAGGGGTGAAAACTTTCACTTTTCTGCCTGTCACTGGCAAAGCTTGGGCCACTGAAGTCCCTGGGAGGGTTTGCTGAGGAGCGAGCTCCCTCCGTCTTCCATCCCCTGACCAGCGGAGCTTGGGCTGCCCGAGTCCACCAGACAACTCAGCTGAATGAAGGGATCTGTCTCACTTTTCTGCCCCTTCAAAAGCAAAGAATAAGCTGCTAGTGTGTACAGACCTCCCAGCCAAGGAGTCCCTGCACCGTGAGCCGAAGAGTTCAAATTGCTTTCCCCTCCTGTCTTCTCTTTGAACCACCTGACCACACATGTTACCTCTTTAGTGCCTGACTTCAGGCGCTTCACTGCTTGTGTGGGTGTGGGGGTCAGTGAAGGAGAAGGCGTCCCCCTGTGGGACAGATCACACAGTCCCAGCCTGCTGGCAGTCGGCTTGCACTCCAATCCCCACTGTACAACTTGGACTCTTGGAACTTTGCAGTAAATCCACTGAGTCACTTTCCTCCTTTTCCCAACACTGCTTGACCCTAGAAGAATCCCTGCAATTCCGCGAAGCTGATCCTGTGGGAGTACTAGTGTGACCCACTAGTGTGATTTAGACTGTTTTCTTCACCTCCTACTCTGAGAGCAGAGAGCCAGGAGGTCATCCCTAATCTCTATTTTTAGCTCTTTGAGGTATCTCCAGATTCTTTTCCACAGAGGTTGCACTAATTTGCAGTCCCAGCAGTATAAGCATGTTCCTGTCTCTCCACATCCTTGCCAGCATTTGTTGTTTTGGGATTTTTTGATAGAGGCCAGTCTCACTGGGGTTAGGTTGATATCTCATAGTGCTTTTGATTTCATTTCTCTAGTGATTAGAGATGTTGAGAATTTTTAAAATATGTTTGTTGGCCATTATTCTGTCTTCTTTTGCAAAGTTTCTGTTCATTTCCTTTGCCCATTTATTAATGGATTGTTTGATTTTTTCTTGTGTATTTTTTAAAGATTTAGATAGATTGTTGTTATCAGTCCTTTCTCAGATATATAGAGACAAATATTTTCTCTGATTCTACAGGCTGTCTATTCACTCTAATGATAGTTTCCTTGGCTGTGAAAAAGCTTTTTAATTTGATCAGATCCCATTTATTCATTTTTGTTGCTGTGGTGATTGCTTTTGGGGTCTTCTTCAAAAATTCTTTGCCTAGGTTGATGTCTGAAAGGGTCTTCCCAATATCTTCTTGTAGAATTCTTAAGGTTTCATGCCTTAGGTTTAAGTCTGTTATCCATCTTGAATGGATTTTTGTGAGAGGTGAGAGGTGGGTATCCAGTTTCAGTCTTCTCCATGTAGCTAACCAGTTTTCCTAGCACCATTTATTGCAAAGAGATTCTTTTCCCCAGGGCATATTTTTGTCTACTTTGTCAAAGATTAGATTGCCATATGTGCATGGTTTCATCTCTGGATTCTCAGTCCTGTTCCAAAGGTCTATGTCTCTGTTCTTGTGCCAGTACAACACTGTTTTAGTTGCTATAGCCTTGTGGTACAGCTTGTAGTCTGGTAGACTGATATCATCCAGTTTGTTCTTTTAACTTAAGATTGCTTTGGATATATGAGGTCTTCTCTGGTTCCATACAAAGCATAGAATTACTTTTTCTAGATATGTAAAGAATTATGATGGTACTTTGAATGGGATTGCATTAATTCTGTAGATCACTTTAGGTAGTATGGACATTTTAATGATATTGATTCTACCAATCCATGAGCAAGGTAGATTTTCCATCTGTTTCCATCTTCTACAGTTTCTTTTGTTAGTGTTCATAGTTCTCCCTGTATATGTCCCTCAGATCTTTCATTAAATATATTCCTAGATGTTTAATTTTCTTTGAGGATATTGTAAAATATACTGCATTTTATATTTGAATTTTGGCTTGACTGTTATTGGAGATTATAAAGGCCTCTGATTTCTGTGTTAGACTTTGTATCCTGATGCTTTACTGAATTAATTTATCAATTCTGGAAGTCTCATGGATGATTTCTTGAGGTTTTCTAGCTATATCATATCATCAGCAAAGAGCTAGAGTTTGATCTCATCTGCCCCCATTTGGACACCCTTAATACCCCTCTCTTTTCTAATTACTCTACCAAGGACTCCCAGCACTATGTTGAATAGAAGGGGAGACTTGTCTGGTTCTGGTTCTAATGGGAATAGTTTCAAATTTTCCCCATTCAGTATGATATTCGCCATGGGTTTGTTATAAATAGACTTGATAATTTTAAGGTATGACCCATCTATGCCTAATTTGTTAAGAGTTTTTTTATCATAAAGGTGTATTTGACTTTGTCAAATGCTTTTTCTGCATCTATTGAGAGAATCAGATGGTCTTTTTTCTTACTTTTATTTATGAGGCAAATAGCATTTATAGATCTGCGTATGTTGAACCAGCCTTGCTTCCCTGGAATAAAGGTCACCTGGTCATGTTGAATTAGTATTATTTTATTTTGATGTGATGCTGAATTCGATTTGCTAAAATTTTGTTGAGGATTTTTGCACCTACATTCATGAGGGAAATTGGTCTGTAGTTTTCTTTTTTTGTTTTGTCCTTTCCTGGCTTTGATATCAATGTGATATTGGCTTTGTAGAATGAGTTAGAAAGGATGCCATCCTTCTCAATGTTGTGGAATAATTTCTGTAGTATAGGTATGAGTTATTTCTATGCTTGGTAAAACTCTGAAGTGTAATCATGTGGTCTGGGACATTTCAATTTTCATAGGTTTTTAATTACTGCTCTAATTTCTGAGCTTGAGATTGGTCTATTCAGAAATTTTATTACCTCCTGGGTGAACTTGGGGAGGTTGCATGTTTCCAGGAATTTGTACATTTCTCCTCATTATGTAGTTTTTAGGCATATAGGTTTTTATAGTAATCAAAAATAATGTTATGCATTTCTGTGGTGTCTGTTGTCACCTCTCCTTTTTCTTTTCTAATTGAGTGTATTAGAATCCTTTCCCTTTGAATTATTGTCAATCTAGCAAGAGTGTTGTCAACTTTATTTATCTTTTATTAAAATTAGTTTTTGATTTTGTTGATCTTCCATATGATTCTTTTTTATGAAATTTCATTTAGTTCTGCTTTGATCTTAGTTATTTCTTTTATTCTACCTGGATTTAAATTGGTTTGCTCTTCCTTTTTCAATTCCCTGTGTCTATTTATAAGGTTGTTGATTTCTAAGCTTTCTGTTTTTGGATGTGAGCATTTATTGTATTAGTTTTAATCTCAGGTATGGTTTTGCTGTATCCCACATGTTTTGATAACTTGTGTCTCTGTTCTCATTTAGATTAAAAAAACTCTTGATTGATCAAATAGTTATTCAATAATAGATTGTTTAATTTCCTTGACTTTGTGCAGTGGTGAGTATTTCTGTTGTAATTGAACTCTAATTTTATACCATTGTGATCAGAGAAAATACATGGTAAAATTTCTATTTTTTGGAATTTGTTGAGGTCTGATTTGTGGCCTAGTATGTGATTAGTTTTGGACAATGTTCAATGGGCTGATGAAAAGAATGTATATTCTTCTTTATTTTGGTGGAATGTTCTGTGTTGATCTGTCAGACCCTTTTGTTCTAGAGCCCTGTTTAAGTCCATTATTTCTTTGCTTATTTTCTGTTTGTAGGATCTGTCCAGTTTATTCAGTTAGGTGTTGAGCCCCCTGCTAGTATGGCATTATTGTTTATCACGCAATTTAGATCAGACTATGTTTGCTTTATTTAATTGGGTGCTCCTGCATTGGGTGCATAAATATTAAGAATTATTATTTCTTCTTTTAGTATCTTCCCTTTCACCATTATATAGTGGCCATCTTTGTCCTTTTTTACTTTTGCTATTTTAAAACTTATGTTATCTGAAAATAGTATAGCTACCCCTGCTTTCCTTTGACTTCAATTTGCCTGTATGATAGTTTTCCATTACTTGACCTTCAGCCTGAAGGCATCTTTGTGGGATAGATGTGTTTCCTATAGACAGCAGATACTAGGCTTGTGGATTTTTATCACCTCTTCAAGTCTATGTCTCTTCAGAGGACGGTTTAAACCATTTACATTTATTGAGAGGATTGAAATTTGAGGTACATTTCCATTCATATTATTTTGTGAAATTCTGATATTTTGTTTTACTCCTTGAACCATCATCAAATCCAAATTCTAGGCTTTAATTCTTGAATAATTTTATTTTGGTAGAGTATCTATTGCGCTGTTCATATGTAATGCAAGTTTGAGTATTTCTTGTAGGGCTGGTATGCTCTTTGCAAATTCCATCAGGGATTGCTTGTATGAGAAGGACTTTATTTCTCTCTCAGAGATGAAACTTAATTTTGCCAGATAAAGAATTCTATACTAGGCAATATTCTCTTTTAGAAGATTAAGGATAGGCACCCAATCCCTTCTGGCTTATAAAGTTTTAGATGAAAAATCTCCAGTTAGTCTGATAGGTTTTCGTTTATAGTTTATTTGTTGCTTTTATCTCACTGCTAAGAGAATTGCTTCTTTAATGTTTACTTTGGTCAGTCTAGTGACTATGTGATGTGATGATTGCTTTTTCACATTGAGTATCCCACAAGTTCTGTGTGCTTCTTAATCTAGATATGAAGATTTTTTGCCAGGCCAGGCTTATTTTCCTCCAGTATTTAATGAAATAAGTTTTGTAACCCTTGTGAATTTTCTTCTCCATTTGGGATGGCAATGATTGTTATATTTGGTTTCTTTATATAATACCACCTTTCTTGTATGTTTCAGTCTTGTCTCCTGTTTCTGTGTTTTTTTTTTTCTTCATCCAATTTGTTTAGCACATAGGCATTATTTTCAAGCTCTGAGATTCTTTCTCCAGCATGATCCATTCTATTATTGAGGCTTTTCACTGTTTTTTGAAGTTCCTTGAGTGCCTCCTTCTTTGCCAAGATTTCTGTTGGGATTTTCCATAGTATTTCAATTTCTTTAGAGAATTTGTCATTCATTTCCTGAATTGTTCTTGGGTTTCTTTATGTTGGGATTCTATTTTCTCTTCAATTCCATTGTGTTTTCTTATAATCCATATTCAAAATTCTTCCTTTATTAGTTTGATCATATCGTGTAAGTTGGTATTAGTTGATGAAGAGTGAATATTCTGTTTTGGAAGTGACTTTTCTCTCTGATCCTTCATGTTTCCTGTATTCTTTTACTGATTCTTTCCCATCAGGTTACTTTGTCAAGGACTGTGGTTGCTTGGATTGTTTTATGGACTTAATTCTGGGACTCCAAATGGATGTTCCTTGGAAGAGCTGCGGAGTTGTGCTCTGTTCCTATATTGTCTTAGATGTGATTTTGCCAGTTGGGTTATGTCTGTCATGTTGTCTTCATCTTCTGCTTATGGAGATTAGTGAGTTTGGATCCCTTGCTTAGACTCCCACAAGTTGTATAATTCTTGTTTGTGTGACTCCACTACTGACCACTAGTTTGAAGTGGAAGGCACTGTCTTAGGCTATGAAATTACTCTCTCCTTTGTTGCTTGTAGTCTTCATGGAGGATTTGGTTATCAAGGTATTCCAATACCTTTGTATTCAGCTCTAAACCCCCAAATGGGATATACAGGTGCCTCCATCTTTGGGGAATGTCATGCCTCTCCCAAGGGTTACTTGAGCCCTATTACCACTTTAGGTATGGTGAGAAGAGCAACAGGTATCAGCATGCCTAAGAGATTATACTTCAGAAGTTTCTTGATCTGCAGCTAGGGAGAAGGTGCTAATGTGTTTTTCAGGGCTCTTTTGCTACTTTTTTGAAGCAGCTCCTGATGGGGGATGGCAATTGGTGCAATTGCTAAGGACTCAGAGATTTTTATTCCCAGACCACAAGCCCCTAAGTTGTGAACAGCCTGGGCGACAAGGTCAAGCTCTTGTGTTATGATCTTATCAGATGATCAAAACCAACTCACTTTAACAAGTCAGCAATCTGTCCTACTTTGCTGAGTTCAAAGATCCCAGAGATTCAAGGTCATCATATAGGGAAAGTACCTTTTCTCCTTTCTCCTTTCTTTCAAGGGCCGAGTCTGTCCTGGTCATCTTGGGGAGGGGCATTGGCTAAGGCTGTCATAAGTCTGAGCCCAGAAATCATCTTTTCTCATTTCTCCCCCCTCCTCCAAGGGTGGTGTCTACCCTGCCAGAGGGGAAGATAATCCACCGGACTGGGCGATGATGTCTTCCTAGGCCTAACAGGCATGTTAGAGCAGGAAGTGGCTATCCTCGGTTACTCTGCCCCTCCAAGGGCAGGGTTTTCTAGTTCATACATAACTCAGGGTTGCTGGAGAAGCCCTGCCCAAGGCCATGAGGGTCTCACACCAGAAATCAGCCTGCCTTGCTACTCTGCCCCTGTAGAATTGGGGTCAGTCCTTTTGGTCGGAAATACCAGTGGCCCGGTGGCAGCACAGGGCCATCTACAACACTGGCATGTCTCAGCCAGGAAACCATCCTCCCTTACCACTCTGCCCTTCCAAGGGAGGGATCTGTCCTTTTGGCAGGAGGACCCAGTGACCAAGTCACAGCAAAGAGGTGACCACAGGACTTAGCTCAATAAGCAGCCTCCTTCGCTACTACAGCCTTTCAGGGGCATGGTCTGTCCTTTTTGTGCAAAGTAGCCCAGTGGTGGGGAGAAAGCGAAGGGGTGGCAGTGGTCCTGCTGCAGCTTTCAGCTCAAAAAGCAGCCTATTTCACTACTATACCAAGAGGTGGAGTCTGTCCCTTTGGCAGGAAGCACCCAGGCAGCCAAGTCCTAGGAAAGTAGAGGTGGTGATGCCGCACCAGGTCATAGCTCAAAAAGAAGCGTCCTTCACTATTCCACCCTTCTAAGGCAGGGTCTGTCGTTTAGATGCAAAATGTAGGTGGCTGGTTGGCATGGGGGGCCTTCCGAGACCACCTGGCTACTCTGAAAAGAATGGGACCTCTCTCCAGTCTCTGCCATTTTCTAAGGTGGAGTTTGAGCCACCGGCACAAAAAGACCATCGGCAGGGTTGGGAGAGAAACCGGCTTCTCTTGTTATTACCCTCCTCCAAGGGCAGAACCTGCTCTGCTGGACAGGGGCAGGGCTGTCGCCTGAGTCCGTTGCCTGGGCAACATGCTACAGTGATTTTAGGCTATGGACACCCAAAATGGTGGCCTCCCACCCACTGAGAACCAGCACTGGAGGTGACTTCATGGTGGGTAGTGGGGCTGGATTTGGCATGCTGTTTCTAAGAGCTACTTGCTGACCCTACTGCTTCCCTAACACGCTGACTCACAACTGATCAGTAGGAGGGATCTGTACTCTGTCCCACCCTGTGCCTGCCAAATCTTGCATGATTTCTGAGGATAGAGCTTCCTTTTTGGTGTTCATCTCCCTTATTCTGGTCCTGGTTGCCTCCCGAAGTGAGAAGCTTCTCTCCAAGCTCTCTCCTGCAGAACTGGGAGGTGTCCACTCGGACCAGTCCCTTCCCCACCCAAAGCATACCCAGCACAGTGCACAGGAAAGTTCAAAATGTTTCCCACTCCTGTTTGTACCTCACACAGCCTGTTAGCCTGTGCTACCACTTTGCACTGACTTCAGGGACTTCCCTGCCTGTGTGGGCATGGAGGTCAGTGGAGGAAGAGTTGTCCTCCTGTGGGTCAGATCACACTGCCCTGGCCGGCTCTCAGTCATGGCCACCCCACACTCTATATGTATATCTCACACTCTCCAGACTTTGTGGTCGATTCTTCAATTCACCTTTCCCCCTCCCCCACAGTGCTGCTTGTCCCATGCTGCTTCTCTGCAGATTCACAAAGCTGATCCTGTGGCTGAGCAATTCACTCACATGTAATTGTCCTTGTTCTTCACCTCCTACTCAGGGAGCAGAGAGCTTGAGGTCACTCCTAATCCAGCATTTTTTATGTGTATTCATTCTTAAAGCAGTTCAGTTCCCCTTTTTTGACATAAATGACACTCTGCAGTTACAAAATAGCATTAAGTAGGTTATGCCTCTGGTTTAACAAGGGATTAGTGATCCAAAGAAGTGAAATCTGTTTGCCTTCAATTTGTGGCATTTTGCTTTTGTGAATATCTTTACTCCGTAATAAGTCATTGGAGAACTTACACATTTTTACCTAAATTCAGTATACTAGTAAATAGATTCCAGACTATCTTAATATGTGTGTCTTCTATGATTACCCTGAGGGAGACCTATAGTTCATTAATCAACATTTTACTATTTTACAATAATTATGAAATATGACCAATTCTTTTAATTATGGACCTTCCCAGGTCTATATACCATAATCCTGAAAACTCTATTGATTAACAACTCTAAAGTTATGCTTACATGAAAACTTTTACCAACTACCATTTTAATTTACAAATATAACTGGAACCCTTCAATAGTGTTCCACATTTTGTCAAATCAGTCAATTCTTATTTTCATCTTGTTCAAGACTAAATTCCTGTGGCAAAAGTGAAACTGAAACCAGATGTATTTTTCTCCACCTTAGGGCTTTCATTTCTTCCTGGTAATACAGAAAACACAGGTGTCAAAAAAACAAACAAACAAAAAAAACCCCAGTCTTCTCCATTAGCATGTTGATGTGATAGACTAATTGATTTTCAAAAGTTAAATAAGCCTTGTATATCTGAAATCAATTCAACTCAGTTGTGTATAATTATTTTTACACATTGTTGGATAAAATTTGCTAATATTTTGTTGACAGATTTGGCCTGTAGTTTTCTTTTCTTGCAATGTCTGTGTCTTGTTTTAGTAAAAGGGTAATAATACTAGTATCCTAAAATGAGTTAGGAAGGATTCTCTCTGCTTCTACCTTCAGGAAGAAATTGTAGAGAATTGGTATTATAATTGCTTCCTTAAATGTTTGGTAGAATTCACCAATGAACAAATCTGGGTCTTATGCTTTCAACTTTGTAAGATTATTAATTATTGATTCAATTTTTAATAGATATAGGCCTTTTCAGATGGTATATTTTTTCTGTGAAATTTGGCAGATTGTATATTTCAAGGAATTGGTCCATTCATCTGGTTATCAAATTTGTGTGCATAGAGGCGTTTATAATATTTCTTTATTATCCTTATGTATAGGATCTGTAGCAATGTCCCCTTTTTCATTTCTGACATAAGTTGTGTCTTCTCTCTTCTTTTAAAGTTAGGCTGGCTAAAGACTAGTTAATTTTATTGCTCTGTTCAAAGAATTAGCTTTTGACCTGCTTGTTTTTCTCTATTGATTTACTATTTTCAACTTCTTGATTTTCACTTATTTTTTCCATTGAGATGTTATACTTTACATATTTATGGGGTACATATGATATTTTATTATATGCATAGAATATGCAATGATAAAACCAGGGTATTTGGGGTATCCATCACTTTAAGTATTTATCATTTCTATGTGTTGAAGACATTTCAAGTTGACTCCTCTAGCTACTTTGAAATATGCAATGCATTGTTGCTAACTATAGTCTACTCTGCTATCAAACATTACAACTTATATCTTCTGTCTAACTGTATGTTTTTACCCATTGACCAACGTATCTTCATTCCCCCCTCCCACCCATACATCCATTCCAGCCTCTAGTATCTATCATTCTACTCTTCATCTCCATGAAATTAACTTTTTAGGCTCCGACATATGAGTGAGAACATGCAATATTTGTCTTTCTGTGTCTGGCTTATTTCACTTAACCTACTGACTTCCAGTTCCATCTATATTGCTACAAATGACCTGATTTCATTGTCTTTTATAGCCAAATAGTATTTCATTGTGGACACTTAGTTTGAATCCTTATCTTGGGTAATGTGAATAGTTTTGAAATAAACACGGGAGTGCAGCTATCTCTTTGACATACTGATTTAATTTTCTTTGGAAACATATCCAGTAGTAGAATTGATCAGTCATATGATAGTTTCATTTTTTAATTATTTGGGGAACCTCCATACTGTTTTCCACAATGGTTCTCCTAACTTAAGTTCCCAACCACAGTGTTTGAATTCCCCTTTTTACACATCTTCACCAGCATTTGTTATTTTTTGCTTTTTAAAAAACAGCCATTCAAATTGGGGTGAGGTGATATCTCACTGTGGTTTTGATTTGCATTTCCCTCATGATGAATGATGTTGAGCATTATTTCATATACCTGTTGGCCATTTGTAAGTCTTCTTTTGAACATTTTATTTTTAATTAATTAATTTATTTATTTTGGACACAGAGTCTCACTCTGTTTTAGGCTGCTTTGCAATGGCATAACCATAGTTCACTGCAGCCTTGACCTCCTGAGCTAAAGCAAGCACCCTGCCTCAGGCTCCTGAGTAGTCAGGACTATAAGCATGCACCTCCACACCTGGCTAATTTTTTAATTTTTTTTTGTCGAGATAGGTCTTGCCATGTTGCCCAGGCTGGTCTCAAACTCCTGGCCTCAAGTGATCCTCCTGCCTTGGCCTCCCAAAGTGCTAGGATTACAGGTGTGAGTCAACATGCCCAACCGAGAAATGTTTATTTGGATCTTTTGCCCATTTTGAAATCATATTTTGTTTTATTTTTGCTATTGAGTTATTTAACTTCCTTATATATTCTGGATATTAATCCCTTGTCAGATGCATAGTTTGCAGAAATTTCTTCCCATTTTATAGGTTATCCTTTCACTATGTTGATTGTTTATTTGCTGTAGAGAAAATAGCTTTTTAGTTTGATCAAATCACATTTGTCTACATTTTGCTTTTGTATCCCATGCTTTTGGAATGTTATCCAAAAAAGTCTATCCTGGACCAATGTGATTAAGCATTTCCCCTATGTTTTCTTTTAGTAGTTTTATAGTTCCATGTCTTACATTTGAGTCTTTAATCCATTTTGAGTTGATTTTTGTATATGGTGAAAGCTAGGGGTCTAGCTTAATTTTTTCACATGTCGATATCCCATTTTTCTAGCACTGTTTATTTAAGAGACTGTCCTTTCCTTCAATGTGTGTTCTTGACACTTTTGTCCATTGGTTGTAAGAGTATGTATTTATTTTTGTTTTCTTAATTCTGTTCCATTGGTTTGTGTGTCTATTTCTATTCTAGTACCATGCTGTTTGGGTTACTACATCTTTGTAGTGTATTTTGAAGGCAGGTAGTATGAAGCCTCTAGCTTTGTCCATTTTGCTTGAGATTGCTTTGGTTATTTGTGGTCTTTTGGGTTTCATATGCATTTTAGGATTGTTTTTACTATTTCTGTGAATAAAGTCATTGGTGTTTTGATAGGGATTACATTGAATCTGTAGATTGCTTTGGGTAATATGGACATTTTAACAGTATTGATTCTTCCAATCCATGAGCATGGAATATCTTTCTTTTTAACTGTGTCTTTTTCAAATGCATTCATCAATGTTTTGTCATTTGAGTGTAATATCTTTTACCTCTTTGGTTAAATTTATCCCTAATGATTTTATTTTTTTTTTGTTGCTATTGTTTTCTTAATGTCTTTTTCAGATAGTTTGCTATTAGTTTATAGAAATGCTACTCATTCTTGTATGTTGATTTTGCATCCTGCAACTTTTTTAGAGATGGGGTCTGGCTATGTTGTCCTGGCCAGTCTTGAACTTCTGGCCTCAAGTGATCCTCTTGCCTCAGCCTCCCAGGTACTGGGACTACAGTTGTGAGCTACCACACCTGGCCCAAATGATTTACACATTATTAGGGGATTCTATATTTGCTTGTGTACTTAGTTCTATTGCTGAGTTTTATACGTTCAAATGTTTTTGTGTTACTCATTAGTATATTTTTTTCTTTCAGCTTGAAGAACTTCCTTTAGAATTTGTCTTTGTGGTTTTATTTGAACATTTCTTACTCACTTTCTTAAAATATCAATTATACTTCTTTTTGTTACTTTTTTACTTATTGCTCTAGAGTTTGATATATATTAACATATTTAAAACTAATCCAAGTTAACTTTCAAATAGCCCTAGACTACTTCACAGTTAGGGTGACTACTGTATAATATTAATAACAAAGTATTTCTAATCCCTTCCTTTTGTCCCTTGTATAATTACTATCATTCATTTCACTTTTATATAGTATAATAATCAAATACATTGCTTTTCTTATTTTGAACACATTTTTATCTGTTAGATCAATTAAGAGTAAAAAAAATAAAAGTTTTTATTTTAACTTCACTTATTCCTTATGTAATGCTCTTCTTTTCTTTATGTAGATCTGATTTCCTAGCCCATATCATTTTCCTTCTTTCTGATAAACTTCTTTAAGCTTTTTTTTGTTTTGGAAGACAGATTCACTGACAGTGAATTCTCTCAAATTTTGTTTGTCTGAGAAAGTCTTCATTTCTCCTTCATTTTTGAAAGATAATTTCACAGGATATAGAATTCTAGGTTGCTTTTTTAGTTTTTGTTTTTCTCTCAACTATTCAAATATTTGCTGTACTTTTTTGTTTTCATGGTTTCTGAGAAGTCGGATATAATTCTTATCTTTGCTTCTCTGTAGGTAAGGTGTTTTTTTTTTAAATCTGACTTCTATCAAGATTTTTTCTTTGTCTTTAATATCTGAAGTTTGAGTATAATATGCCTGGGTGTAGTCAAATGTAGTTTTAATACCATTGTCTTATACACCTTTGGAATAGAATATGGGGTTGGAGCTAAGGCGTTCTGTCACTAATTTTGTCAGAATTTAGCCCTAGGCTAATGGCAAAAGGAGAAGGGAGTAGGATGATTAAATCATTCCAGCAGCCTGTAAGACTCCATGATTTCTGGTTAAGAAGGATGGGTAGCAGTTCTTTGAGTAACAGCAATGGTAGGGACCAGAGTATTACATGCCCTGTTATCTCAGCCAGACCAAGAGAAAGTATCAAGAAGCATTACTTTTTGGGGGACTAGCTGTGCCTAGTTATGACTGATTTAGAGTAGCTAGACATTTAGGGGCAAAGTCACCCACATGAATCTCACCAATCAGTTTAAATTATACTGTTACTTAAATTTAAATGTAGTAGTATGCCTAAATACAACCTACTAAATTCAAGTTAATTTATTAATTCAAAAAATATTTATTAATAACTTACATGCTAGGTTTCGTTTTTCATGCAAGTAATGCAATAATGAACACAGAAAATGACATATTATAGTCAGAAAAGGCAGAAATGACCAAGTAAAGACATATAAGTTATATGAGATAAGTAGTATGAATTTTAAAAAGGTAGGGGAAACAAATGAGAATTAGTTTGGTATACTTTTTCAATTAGGGTGGTCAGGGAAGGCCTTTCTAGTGTGGTAAAGTTGAGTCTGAATAAATGAGTGGGTAAGTAACCTAAATATGGAATATTTTATGTAGAGGGAATAGCAAGTGCAAAAGTCCTGAAGCTAACATTTTAAAGCCTAGTCTGGTGAGGGGAGGGTGAAAGTTCTTTACCTATTGGCACTTGTTTGGGGCTTGGCAGATCCCCAAAGGAGATAGTCCCCGGGAGTGCTTACTAATACATCTATGAAGTATGAAACAACATAGTGGTCAAGTTTAAATACAATACCTCGCTTCATTTAGTGGCTATATTTTAGTCAATGCTAGATTGTTCTGGAAAATTTGATTGACAGGTAACATAAAAGTCAAATTTTGCTTTTAGACCATCTTTCTTACCCATTGCTCTTTTTACCTTCTCAGAATCTAAACTTAGAATTAAACCATCTAATCTCTTTTTTCTTCTAGGAAAATTTTATAGTTCATACTCTTTTTGCATTCTATTTTAAATAATAAAGTTTCAATTAAAAAGGTAAACATTGATAAAAGCTCCAAGTCAAATGTGATTCTTCAATTTGACATTCATGATAGGAATTATGGATCTTTAAATAGGACTAGATTCATACCCTGTTAGTAATGTGAAAGGGTAACACAAAATCTGGAAATAAAGCTGCTCACCCAGTGTCAAGGGCTTCTAGAATGTGATTAATGAAGGAGATAATGAACTGAAGAAATATAGCAACAGAGAACACTTGTCTTGGATGAGGCTTGTTTTTTGATGCACACTAAGGAATACAATTTTACCCATAAGGGGAACTTAATAGTAGATTGTTATGTTATTTCTGATAGTGACAATCTGGTCATGAAACAATACAGCATTTTGCTTCTCAATGAATACTCAGTGTGTATAAATAGGACACACTCATAATGTGTTGTATACATTGGTTTCATGTTTAAATCTATACCAAAGAATTTATTACAGAAAGAGCGAGATATGGTATAAGTGGAAAAATTTATAAAGATTTCTTTGAAGATACAGGGTTAAGCATGTGAAGCAGAATATACCATAGAGATTCATTGCTTATAGTTTAAGAGTGTAAAATATTTTAAAATAAAACTAACAAGAGGGATGTTTTTAATTGTAAACAATTGGCTTCAAGTTATGTAAACATTCCAAAAATAAACATTTTTGTTTTCACATCAGACATGAATATATCATGCTATTTTGCTCTTCTATTGTTTTATAACACGTTTTACCCATGAAAAACTGGTTTCCATGTGAAACTTAAGTTGTAGATTGGAAGAGATATTTATAGAAGCTGCATGAGCACTTAAAGACCATTAGAAAGCTTTTGGATGCTTCCTGAAAGCAGTTTATAAAAGGGTTAATTATACTTTTGCAGGAACAACTGTTGCTTTAAAGTGCTTTCAGACAAAATTCTTTCAGTTATTTAAAAACAGTCTTTGAGCATCCACTGGGTACCTGGTACCATATTATAAGCTTTTATCTGTTTCCTCTTTTGGATTGATGAGCATTCAAATGTATTTTATTAACCTCTAAGTTTGTATGACAAACTAAGGTAGAATGTAAATGTATTTTACTTACCTTTAACTTAGTAAACTTAACTTGTAAATATTAAAGATAATTAAAATGCTCTATTTTTTTTTTGTCATCTCCATTTTCTCAGATAATGTTTATTTTTACTTAGGGAATGAAAGGCACCTAAATTTTCAGTTTACCAAATCTAATGTTTAGCATGGTGATAATTTTGTAATGAAAACAGCTCTGACATGTTAGTAAGTGTGTAGGCTGTTACTATTAAGTAAAGTGTTTAGTATATCTATTCCTCAAATGAAGTTCATATACTCAAATTCTCTTTGAAAAAAATAAAAATTCTATTAATGAGATCTTGAATTTTTATAGGATCATTATATGAAGCTTTTTATTATGTTATTAATTTCTTCATTACTTACTGCTTAGCTACTGTAAAATTGTCCAGTGGTTCTCAAAATGTGTTTCCATAACTCCATTGCTAGAGAAGATTTAATTTGAAAATCAAATCTGCTCCCTTTTAATTTTTTAATTTTAACAATTAAGAATTTTCTCTCCTGATTTCATAACAAATAAAGAGTTGGTTACTTAAAAATAAAAGAGGATCAAAAGCCAAAAACCTCAGCCTGTTATCATTTGAATAAAACATGATAGAAATCACTGTGGCTTCTTAAGGAAAAGAACTTAATAGTACATGTCTTATTGCATATTTTTATGTAATACAATTACAATAATTTTGACACATTATCAAAGCAGTAATGTGGCCTCTGAAATAGAAAAATATTTATGCATGTTATATCTATGTAGAATACTGTTTTATCTCTATAAGAATACTAAATTTAAAAATATTATGTGTAAATGAATTATGAATGCTATATTGAAAATATGTTTTCTCTGGGCTTTCTTTCATTGAAAATGTTTTGTGTACTCCTATCATTTGTAAAGTTGAATTCTATTAATAATAGAACTCACTTTTTAAACACATATTTGATTAGGAGTCAAAACTCATCTTTAGAAATATAACCAATACTTTAAAACTGAACAAATATTTTGAAACTATCACATGCAAGGTACTATACTGAGCACTTATACTTGGATTCTAGCATATATAGCATATTGTTTGCTATTTTAAATATAAGGGTCTAATATTTTGAGATTATCAATTATTCACTACTTGAACATATTCTTGTTTTATGGACAATAAAACTCAGCAATCTAAAAGATTTTAAATTTTTCCTGAGAAATGATAACAAGTGAAATAGCCTAAATTTGGCAGCAGGTAGTGCAATAAGCAAGGAAACTTACAAGTGGGTCTTGAACAGTGTCACAGTTTGGAAAATTATATTCTAAAATTAGTACTTTCCAACAAATTTACATGTAAAATGAAAAAAGTGAGATCCTTGATGTTAACAAAATCTTTATTGCCTATCCACAACATAATGATGTATATAATGGCTAACATAATTGTAACATGACTTCATTATTGCTTGCCTTGCACAAATTGATATAGACTGAGTGACTCTTTACAAGTCTAGTTCAAAGTAACACCCATTTTTAATTTTGTTAAAAACAAACAATGAATCCAGCTAAGTGCTTACGGCAGCTGATAGCATAAAATTGAATTAAATGGCCTCATATTGTGATTATTCATGTTTAAAAACACCATGAATTCCAATATAATCTTTTAGGAAGCCTCTTTCCCTTGAATGCCTCAATAATATGTGAAGAATAATTCATTTCATCTTTATCATTGGGCACCGCCCAATTCAGAATACAAAAATTTAATTGTTGGAGAGAAGCACTTGTTAGCATAAATGAATTAAGAAATCATAATCATTGAATTATTATTTAGTGAATAAATTCTGAATGCTGTTAACTTATGTGTAATGTTCATTAAAATGGGATCAATACACAACCATTAAGTTCAAAGAGTATTGAATTTTAGGGAGGAGTGTATTCTTTTTTCTACTTTACCCTTAATGTTTGGAAGAAGAAGAATGGTATGTAAATAAAAGTGTGAGGGAAAGGGATTTTTTTCTTTCTGTACTTATTGCCAGAAAAGCTTAATGGTGTTTTAGAATTGATATTACACTTCAGAAAAGGGGTAATGCATCTTTAAAAGCTAAACTACATCTTCTTTACTTTTATCAAATTCTCTATAAATCTTTCATGACAGTTTATTTAACAATGTGTCATTGAAACTGTATAGATGATTGATGTGACCCATGTAAGATCAACATGAAATGTTTGTAAATGTCAGCAAAAAGTGGCCATCTAAAAGCATATAAGGATGGAGTTTTTATGAAAGTGAAAAACAAACAGAAAGATGTTTATCTTATTCTTTGCTTTCTGGTATGCAATTACAAATTCATAGAAGTATTGTATTTGATTTTCATTGCAGTTCATGTCATCAGAGGTCTAATTTGCTTTTGACATCTACTCTTTCAAAGCTTTGGTCTCTTATTCATTAGATAAGTTTTCTCTATCACCTATGGAAAAAAATAACATAGGCTCATACTTCTTAGAACAAAAGACAATTATTTTGAAAAGTATCAGCATAACATTTACCAAAAACTTTATGTTCACATTATAGGAGGTTATCAACACATTATAGGAGGTTATAATGTTCACATTATAGGAGGAAATGTCACTGAAGAGTTGCCATCTACACATGTAGACAAAAAAGCATTGTTGATTTTTCATTTCTTTAAAATCATTAATGACATAAAAATGAGTGTTTTAAGATAGAGAATAAAAGAGAAGAAGAAATGATGGACTGAATTATAAATATCATAGAGAGGAGTACCTTACTACTTACTCTAAACTGAATAGTTTGTAATAGTTTCTTTGTATTTCTCTTTGATGCATTTTTTTATAAAACAAATATTATCCTTAGAATAGAGCACATTCCTTCTTTGGGAGTGATGTTTTGGTTATTATATTTTTACATTACATTGGCACTGAGCAGAGTGAATAGAGTGAAATCAGTGCAGACAATGAATGGAAAATAAATAGTAGAGGATTCAAAACTGAAATTTGAAAATTTTTAGTAGGAATCACTAAGGTTTTCCCATTGAAATGAGAAAAATTTTGCAGTTGATGGGTGTGGGATGGGCTTTTACATGTATTGTTCACCTAATTGATACTTTCCTCATTTCTTTTTGCAAATAATTACAGCAGTCCACAATTATCATGAAGATTTTCAAAATGCCTAATTATCAGTACAGGCTGTTTCCTATCACAATAGTTTATATATATATATATATATATATATATATATATATATTTGTATAGTAATGTTTTTAAATTATATTTGGATGCTTGCTCATTGTGTGAAGGTGGTAGGAAATGCTTGGTAATGATACAACAAAACCATTACTAACTGTAGAACAACTACGTTAAATCATCAATTAAACAAATTTCTCTGGGAAGTTTTCCTTAACTTTGAGGAGGACAGAGAAAGATAAAACAAACCAAGAAGCATCTTTGGATCAGTGTATATTTCTTTTTTATTTTATTTGCTCTCTGCATCTCTGGAATGGTACAATGGTTAGTTATATTCACAGTTATGACCCTAAGTTTGAATAAGATCTTCTGTCATCTGAGAAAGATCCTAATTTATTTATAAACTTGTAGTTACAAAATTGTTCTAACATATTTTGTAAAGATTGTAACCCACACGGCTTTCAGCATGATTTAAATTGTCATTTTTGAGCAGATTGTGATGACAAAACTCTATAATAGACACTAACCATAATACCCCATTTCCTGAACATCCCTGATAATTATTGTCCTTTGCAAAACATGTTAACTACCTTTCAACTACCTATTATATATGTATGATTATATTTTCAAGGATATGATAATATTCAAATAACTGTGCTAGACATTGTGAGGGTATATGTAGCACATATTTAGTTCTTGCTTGACCCTTGATGAATTTAGTAGGGGAAATAGTTCATATATTTATATATTGATTTCTGAAATAAAAGGAAAAGTGTAAATGCCTTTAGATAGGTATAAATAAATAAAGACATGAGGTACCAGGTAGAGAGGTCATACAAGGATGAGTAGCTTTCGGCTGCTTAAAGCAAGAAAGCTTATAAGGAAGAAAAATGGCTGAAAGCCAGTCTCTTATTTCATAATACAACTATATATTACTAAGAGCTGAACTCAGTATCACACTTTCTCTTGACTCTCAATTTTCTACAACTCATAATTCAAAACTAAACAATTTTTAAAATTTTAGTTTATTATTTCTGTAAGAAAAAATATGGGTCGTTCTTCTTTGAGCTTTTCGGTAACAATATTTGATTTTTTACTGTAGTTAAAGTATATAACTTGAAATATAGTGAAGCTTTAAGTTCAGAGAGATACAACTAGCAAAATAGCTGATAATGTCATAAAATTCCACTAAATCGTAATTCACAAATGGGGATTATTGGTATATTTGGAACTCTTTTATACTTTCAAAAAAAGAAGTAGAGACAGAGATTTGCATGGAAGCCCATATCCAAAGAAGAGGTGAGCTACATTCATTTCCTTTGCAAATCCCCTGTATTGACACTGTCAGGCATATTTGCACATTCCAGCAGCTTAGCTTTGAAAGGAGCCTAAGGTGCCTACCTCATCAGGTTTAGATGGTTGCAGTAGCCAAGACTAGGGCTTTGAACTTGTGACATTCCTAAGTAGTGGAGTTCACATCCAGATACCATATCGCCTGACAGATACCTAGAGGCTCTATGAAGCAAGGGGTGCCAAATACAAGGAAATTAACCAAAATTTTGGCAATCTTGAAGAGATATATACATTATTCTGTGGGATAGCAAATTGATGACTTAAGTCTTCCATGCCCTAACTTGAGTCATAATGGCTTTTAAAAGATGTTTCAGACTGTTACCTCAGAAAGAGTTCTCTCCTTTTAATCTCAATAAATGGTTTGCTTTAATATATTCTTTTTTATGCTTTCTCAGAATATATGACCTGAAGATCCTTATATCTGAGGCTTTCTGTATAGTAGATTAAATATATCGGATAATGTATTTGTTTTGCCCATATATCATTGGTTTCCTATATTATGACCTATGAATGTAACCATAAAGAGTTTAAAAGACTCATTTTATTTTGCTAATCTTGGGCAAGAAGGTTGGAAGGGTTCAAAGCTGTGCTATGTGTTTCCCCACAGCTGTACTATTTATATGTAAATCTGATATTGTAAATGAGATGAGGAGTGGCTACATGGATGAATTGTTGGATGGTAGAAGTGGAGTAGGTACTTTTACAGTGATAGTCTATGGTTGGCAAACCTTCCTCAAGGTCATACAGGTGTTGTCACATGTTACTTTTTACATGTTGGGGAAACTGCCTTCAAATACCTAATTGTAATTTAGAAAACATTCTAAAGGTGAAATCATGGTGCCAAAATAAATGATGCTGAAACCTTTTTTATGTTTTCCTACTTTATCTATTGTTTCATTTTAACAGCAGCCGAAGTGATTAGAAAATTCTAATTCTGCTTAAGAATGAAAGATTTGAAAGAATTACCAGAGCAATCCCTGGTTACTGCATTCTTATTCGGAGAACATTTTAATCTAGAAATGTATAGTAAATGTTGAGTGATCTGGGTCAAGTTTAGCAGTGCTTGGTTAATAAAACAAAGTAGACAGGAAGACCATGCCCCCTCCCCTCCTATAGCAACTGTGAGAGTGCTCTGTGCTTAGAAGCCTACTTCTCTGGAGCAGGAGCATTTTCCTGGCTGAGTCCACTGCTGAGGGTGGAGCTGCCACAGGGGCATTTTGTAGGATCAACTGCTGGTGGCATGAACAGATGAGCAGTACCTGATGCTCCCCTTCCCCCATACACAGGAGTGGTGCAGGGAGACTACAACTCCTCCCCCCATAGCAAAAGTGAGAATCATTGGTGCTGAGAAATCTGTTTCTCTGCAGTGGGGGCACATGCCTGGCCAAGCCCACCACTGATAGTGGAGCCACCACTGATAGTGGAGCCACCACAGAGGCATAATCCAAGAGGTTCATTAAATCTCCTAAGCACCTCAAAATCAACTCAGAACCAGAAATCCTCTCACTGACAGGTCACTGACTGATCTTTGGGGGCTTGAAGACAGGTTGATAAGCCAACCCTAGCACACTCAGCTCTCAATTGAGAGGCCTGATGAGAAGGAACCAGAGAAAGAACTCCAGAAATATGAAAAATCAAAGTGAAAGATCATCCCCAAAAGAAAACAATAACTCTCTACCAATGGATACAAACTTAAATGAAAAGATAAAAATGAAAGATGAAGAATTTCAAATATGGTTTGTAAGGAAGCTCAATAAAATACAAGAGAAAATAGAAACCAAACACAAAGAAGTTACAAAACAGTGTTGGAAATGAATGAAAAAATCTCTAAAGAAATCAAACTATTAAAGAAAAAACAAATATAACTTCTGGAAATGAAAAATTCATTCAACGATATACAAAACACAGTTTATGTAAGAAAAGTCTTAAGAATAGATTAGATCAGGCAGAAGAAAGAATTGTAGAGCTTAAAGATAACACCTTTGAGATAAACAAGTCAGTCAAGGAGAAAGAACTGAGAAATAAGAGGAACAAACAAAGCCTACAAGAAATGTGGTAGTATGTAAAGAGGCAAAACATAAGAAGCATATATATCTATGATGGTGAAGAATAAAATGCACAAAGGTTGGAAAATTTGTTTGAAGGAATAATTGAGAAAAATTTCCCTGGCTTTGCTAGAAATATAGATATCAAGATAGAAGAAGCTCAAGGACTCCTGGGAGATTCATCACAAAGAGGCAATCACCATGCTATCTAGTCATTAAACTTGCCAAAGTAAACACAAACGACATACTCCTACAAGTAGCAAGGTGAATAAAATCAGGTGACTTACAAAAGAAAACCTATCAGACTAACTGCAGACTTCTCATCTGAGACCTTACCAGCCAAAAGGGATTGGGGATCCATTCTCAGTCTTCTCAAAGAGAATAATAATGGCCAGCCTAGAATTTTGTATCCTGCAAAACTAAGTTTCTTATATGAGGGAGAAATAAAGACCTTCTCAGATAAGCAAACCCTGAGGAAATTTGTCAGGACTAGACCTGCCCTGCAAGAAGTACACAGAACTGGATTATACACTGATCAGTACAATAGACACCCAACAGTGTAAAATCACCCAAAAGATAAAGTTCAGAGCCCACATACCACAACGGCTCAAGAGGTAAAACACAGCGATAAAGTTCTACTCAACAGGATGAACATAAATCCACCCCACTTAATACTTATGTCAACAAATATGAATGGCTTGAACTCCCCACTCAAGAGATATAGGCTGGCTGAATGGATAAAAAATACAAGTCAAATATCTCCTATCTCCAGGAACACATTTCACCCACAAGGACTCATTCAGAATCAATGCAAAGGGAAAGAAAACAATATTATATGCAAATGGAAACCAAAAGAAAGCTGTTGTAGCCACTTTCATATCATATAACATAGACTTCAAATCAACAAAAGTAAAGAGAGATAAAATTGGTCATTATATAATGGTAAAGGGAGTCATTAAACAAGAAGACATAACAATTGTAAATATTTATTCACATAACACAGGAGCACCCAGATTCATAAAGCAAATCCTATTTGATCTAAACAAAATGGTAAATAGCAGCACTGTAATAGCTGGGACTTCAACATCCAATTGACAGAATGAGACAGATCCTCCAAACACAATGTAAACAAAGAAACAATGGACTTAAACAGAACTCTAGAAAAAATGGGCCTAATAGACATCTATAGAACATTCTCCCACAAACCACTGTGTATACATTCTTTTCCTCAGCTCATGAAACATTCACTTACACTGATCACATTCTAGGCCACAAAACACATCTCAACAAATTTAAAAAATAAAAATTATACCACATATCTCCTCAGACCATAGTGGAATAAAATTAGAAATTGAATCCAACAGAAACATTTATCTACACACAAATTCATGGAAATTAAACAACCTACTGCTGAATGATAGCTGGGCCAAAGAGAAAATTAAGATGGGAAACAAATGATTCTTTGAACCCAGTGATGAAAGAGACACAAGTTATCAAAATCTGTGAGATACAGCTAATGAAGTCCTGAGAGGAATATTCATAGCCCTAAGTGCCTACATCAGAGATCCTCAAACTTTTTAAATAGGGGGCCAGTTCACTGTCCCTCAGACCATTGGAGGGCCTTTGGAGAGTGCAGTACACATTCCACACATATGCACTGTGGGCCCGGGATGAGTCGGCTGCTAAGCAGGACAGGCAGTGGCTGCAAAAACACCCTGTGGGCCGGATAAATGTCCTTGGCAGGATGCATGTGGCCCGCGGGCCGTAGTTTGAGGACCTCTGCACATCCAAAAGACAGAAAGATCACAAATCAATAATTTAATGAATCATCTCAAGGAATTGCAAAAAGAAGAGGAAACCATTCCCAAACCCAGCAAAATAAAAAGAAATAACCATGATCAGAGCAGAGCTAAATGAAATCAAGAACAAAATAATTATCCAGAAGATTAATGAAACAAAAAGTTGTTCTTTCAAAAGATAAACAAAATTGACAGTCTAGATTAACCAAAAGCAGAAAAGAAAGGACTCTAATAAGCTCAATCAGAAATGAAAAAGTAGAAATCACAACTGATACCATGGAAATACAAAATATCACCTCAGAATACTATAAATATCTCTATGCACACAAACTTGAAAATGTGGAGGAAATGGACAAATTCTTGGAAGAACACACACTCCCCAAAATCAATCAGAAAGAAACATTATTCCTGGACAGACCACCATTAAGCAACAAAATTGAAGCAGCAATATAAAATCTTCCAACAAAAAAATGTCTGAGACCAGATGGTTTCACAACTGAATTTTACCAATCCTTCAAGAAAGAACTGATACCTATACTGCAGAAAGTATTCCATAACATTGAGTAAGAAAGAATCCTCAACTCGTTTTACGAAGCCAATATCACCTTGATACCAAAGCCAGGGAAGGACACAACAAAAAAGAGAATTACAGATCACTATCCATTATGAATATAGATGCAAAAATTCTTAATAAAATCCTATCAAACTGAGTTCATCTGCACATCAAAAAAATAATTTACTATGACCAAGTGGGTTTCATACCAGAAACACAAGGATGGTTCAACATATTGAAATCTATAAATATAATTCACCACATAAATATAAGCAAAAACGAAGACCTTATGATCCTCTCTACAGATGCAGAAAAAAGCATTTGAAAAAAATCCAGCACAGTTTTATAATAAGAACACTTAACAAGATAGGCATAGATGGAACTTACCTCAGCATTATAAAAGCCATATAGGACACACCCACAGTCAACATCATACTGAACAGGGAAAGATTGAAAGCATTCCAGCTTAGAGCTGGAACCAGCAAAGTTGCCCAGTATCACCACTTCTATTCAACATAGTGCTGGAAGTTCTTGCCAGAGCAAACAGACAAGTGAAGGAAATCAAGGATATCCAAATGGGGAAAGAAAAGGTCAATCTATTGCTCTTTGCTGATGATATGATCGTATATCTAGAAAATCCCAAAGATTCTGCCAAGAGACTCTTGTATTGATAAACAAATTCAGCAAAGTCTCATGTTACAAAATCGATGTACACAAATCAATAGCATTCACATAAGCCAACAACAGTGAAGCTGAAAATCAAATCAAAGACACGTTACCTTTCACAATAACAACAAAGAAAATAAAATATTTAGATATATGTGTAACAAAGGAGGTGAAAGAGCTCTACAGGGGCAACTATGAAACACTGAGGAAGGAAATAGCAGAGGATGTAAACAAATAGAAAAACATATCATGCTCCTGGGTCAACAGAATCAACATTGTTAAAATGTTTATATTACCAAAAATGGTCCAAAGATTCAATGAAATCCCTATTAAAATACCAACATCATTTTTTGCAGATCTAGGAACAATAGTTCTTCACTTTGTATAGAACCAGCAAAGACCTGAAATAGGCAAAGCAACCTTAAGCAATAAAAATATATCAGGAGGCATCACTTTACCGGACTTCAAGTGATACTATAAGACTATAGTAACCAAAACAGCATGTAACTGGTACAAAAACAGAGACATAGATCTATGGATCAGGACAGAGAACCCAGTTATAAAGCAAGCCTCATATTACCATCTGACATTTGACAAAGTAGACAAAAACATCCACAGGGAAAAATAATTTCTTTTCAATAAGTTGTGCTGGGAAAATTGGATAGACACATGTAAAAGATTAAATCAGGGTCAGTACCTCTTACCACTCACAAGAATTAGTTCATGATGGATAACAGACTTAAACCTATGACATGAAACTATAAGAATTCTAGAAGAAAATGTTGGAAAAAATCTTCTAGATATCAGCCTAGGCAAAGAATTTATGAAGAAGACCCCATAGGCATTCACAGGAACAACAAAAATTAACAAATGTTACTTGTCAAATTAAAAAGCTTCTGTGTAGCCAAGAAAACAATCAATGGAGTGAATAGACAACCTACAAAATGAATGAACATATTTGCTTGCTATACATCTGATAAAGCATTGATAACCAGAATCTACAGAGAACTTAAACAAATCAGCAAGAAAAAAATCAAACAACCCAATAAAAAAGTGGGTGAAAGACATGTACATAAGCTTTTCAAAAGAAAAGGTGATAAACTATAAAAAATGCTCAAAGTCTCTAATCATCAGAGAAATGCAAATCGAAACCACAATGAAATATTACCTTACTCTAGAGAGAATGGCCTTTATCAAAAAATCCCAAAAGGATAGATGCTTCTATTGATTTAGAGAGAAAGGAATACTTTGACAGTGTCAATGGAACTGTAAAGTAGTACAACCTGTATGAAAACTAGTATGGAGATACCTCAAAGAACTAAAAGTAGACCTATCATTTGATCCAGTAATCCCACTATTGGGTATTTACCCAAAGGAAAAAAATCATTTCATCAAAAAGACTCATACACTCAAATGTTTATAGCAACACAATTCACAATCAAAAAGATGTGGAATCAACCCAAGTGCCCATTGATAAATGAGTAACTTAATAAAATGCAGTATATGTATACTATGGAGTACTACTCAGCCATAAAATAGGTGAACTAGCACCTTTTGAAACAACCTGGATGGAACTACAGATCATTCTTCTAAGTGGAGTATCACAAGAATGGAAAAACAAATACTACATGTACTCACTATTAAATTAGAACTAATTGATCAATACCTATGTGCACATATAGTAGTAAAACTGAATGGAAACCAAGCGGATAGAAGGGGAAAGGAGGGAACAGGTAAATTCATGCATAATAGGAATGACATATGCTATCTTGGTGAGGGGCACACTTTCAAATTTGTCTCAAACTGCACAAAAGCCAATCATGTAACCAAAACATTTGTACCCCCGTAATCTGAAATTTAAAAAAAATTCCAAGAAATGGACTAGAGCATAAAGAAAATACCATGAAATACATAAAGGTGATGATTTAAATTTGGTTGTATAAATTATAATAAATTATAATTTAGAAATTAAATTTGATGTTACAAACATTCCTGGCTACAGTAATATTTTAAATACTTCGATATCACTGGTAGCTCTCCTCATTTTTTGACTATATTTGTGGCTTAGACAGTTATTCTCCTTTTTATTCTTCTGATTTTTTTTTATTTTTATTTCTTGGTGAACCATCTGCTATTTGTCCTTATTCCACTTTTTAACTGAGAATATCCCACTTACATATCACCAAATTCTTCTTTTAAAGTGTGAGAAACTCTGTTTGTTTTGATGTCAATTGAAAAGATAGTGAGAATACACCCAATTTCTTTTTGAGCTTTTTGCTAAATATATAAACTCATCTCATTACCATTGAAGACATCTGTAGAATACCATTCTACATGCTGGTTCTAAGCATTTTATTGCCAGCAATGTATGCACCCACCAAATAAGGTCAAGTAGCGGATTTTCTCAGCATGTTAAAGATTTTATTCAAAGTCTAGTAAAGCCTACGGTGGAAATGTAAATTAATGCAATCATTATGGAAAACAGTTTGGAGGTTCCTCAAATATTAAAGACATAACTACCATATGATTGAACAATCTCACTACTTGGTATGTATCCAAAGGATATGAAATCAATATGGTTAAGGAGTAGCTGTACTCCCATGTTTAGTGCAGCACTATTCACAACAGCCAAATATGGAATCTACCTAAGTGTCCAACAGTGGATTAATGTATAAATAAAATATGGTATATATACATAATAGAATTTTATTTGGCCTTAAAAAGAGAAGAAAATCCTGTCATTTGAGACAACATGGATGAACTTGAAGGGCATTATGTTAACTGAAATAAGCCATGTAGAGTAAGATAAATATCATATGATCTCACTCATATGTGGAATCTAAAAAGGTCAAACTCATAGAAACAGAGAAAAACAGTGGTTACCAGAGGCTGAAGAGTGAACAGACTTGGAGATTTTGGTCAAAGGACACAACATTTCAGTTAAGGGGAATAAGTGCAAGTGATCTGTTGTACTTCATGGTGACTATAGTCAATATCAATGTATTGTATATGTGAAAATTGCTAAGACAATAAATTTTAAATGTTATCACCACAAAATGTGAGGTAATACATATGTTAAATAGCTTGATTTAGCCATCATACAATGTATACATATATTAAAACATCATGTTGTACACCATAAATATATACAAGTTTTACTAATCAATTAAATAAGTCCAACAAAGCCTAAAAGACATAACTCTCAACATAACCCTTGTCATTTTCAATGATTTTCTTGCCTAAGTAACATATGATAGAGTTTCACAATGGTCAGGGCATTTATCTTTCTATTTAGATGATGTCTTTTCCAAATACAAGCTTTACAGCTAGTCATGTTATATAATAATATCATCAGATTCTTGAAGACATATCACACGTAGCATATTAGACAATTTGATACTGTCTAATATATTTGAAATTAAAGACTCACTTCTTTAACCTGTGTGGTTAGGAAGGGAAAGGTAGGTATAAAGTGATAAGGACTAGCAGTTTGGTGAAGACATATTTTAGTGTCCTCCATTCTAATTCTGAGTCTCCAATGAGCCTCACAAAGATAATGTTGGAACAGGAGATATAATGATACATTTATATGTATCATTTGGGAAAGCTACTTGGGAAAATTAAATTGAATTAGGTCATTACATCATTCAATAAACACTGATTAAGGATTTTCCATGTGCCATGCATTCTACTAGGCTTTGCTCATGTGGAAATGTGTATATACACATATTGTGTGTGTGTGTGTGCATGAATTTTCTGAATTTTGCTAGAGCTATAATGAGTGCTAATGAATGGCAAATATTCATAATTCAATAAATATTTACCATACTCAACCTTGAGAGTGGAAATTCAAGAATATCTGTTTCCTACCTAAACTTTTGTCTTTTTCTATACTGACAGATGCTGTCGGTCAGTTAGAGATTTCATTGATATTCTGCTGTGGCACTGTTAATCTTATTTTGATTGAAACAGGGTTCTGGACAGCAAAATTGATGGGTGCTTACAGTGAGAGTGTTACAAAAATGTGGTAAAATGCTTCATATTTGGGTGTGCCGGGGGAAAGAATTGTGATCTTTCTTAAAGTTATAATTTAGAAAAAACTCGACTTACTGTGCTTCTTTTAGCACTGTATGGATTATCTATTTATTTAAGCACTTTTAATATCTATATTTTGATTGAAACAACTCTTCTCATTTTCAATGATTTTCTTGCCTAAGTAACATATGATAGAGTTTCACAATGGACAGGGCATTTATCTTTCGTATTAGGGGATGTCTTTTCCAAATAGAAACTGCATGGCTGATCATGTTGTATAATAATATTATCAGATTATTGAAGACAAATCACATGTAGCATATTTATTGTATAAGTTAATTTTGGAGTAGTTTTGTTATATATGGAGTATAAGGAGGAAATAAATTAGAGATTAATACAATGTGGAAGGATGTTACACTTAATTAAGAATACACATTATATGTGACAGATAAAAGAAAGTTTTTGTGGTGTTATAATTTAGCCATTCATTTAGCCCTTTGATATTTTCTAAAATAAGGATTTGAACTAAACCAAAAATCAACTAAAAACTCAGTAAATATCATTAATTTGCAGGACCCAACCCTCAAAGTTAGTATTATTATTACTTGAACTGAATTGTTAACTGAGTTAAAGTTTTTTTTAATCCAGTGATGCAATTAAAACTAGCATTGAACATATATATTTTGTATAACTATTAAACTAGAAGAAAACCAGCATAATCAAAATATTCTCTAACTTCAGCAGATACTTTATTCAGTTCACACATTCCTAGCATAAAATATTTTTATGCTGTCCTTAAAATATGTTTTAAAGCAAACTCAGAATACCAACAATGTTGTGAGTTTTGCCACCATAATATTTTATTTATAATCAGTGCCTGACTTTTTCTCTTTACTTCAGTTTACAATAGCTCTTAATTCACTAGTTAGTTTTAATTAATATTTAGAATACTGAGTAACTTAGAATAGATTGATATATAGCTTGTAAAATGCCAGTCTTATTATTTGGATTTCTGGTACTTTTATTTATTAACAGAATTGGATTAACTTTGGTTTGAGTTCTGCTGTGCTTTTTCACCTAGGAAATATTCTGCTCCCTTTATGAAATTAGGAATTTACCACAGTAAGCATAGGAAACAGAGACCAGATTTCTAATGATTTGGTAAGACATTATTCAGTATTAGAACTGTGTATTTCTGAAAGATAAATAACTCTCAAAAAGTTATGAGGGATATAGTGTTTAACATTTATTTTTTTCCTGAAAGAGAAAGGATAAATGTCTTTCCTTTTGTGTGTGTGTGGGGGGTGGGGCAGAGTCTCACTTTGTCATCTAGGCTGGAGTGCAGTGGTATGCTCATAGTTCACTGCAGTCTCAAACTCCTAAATTCAAGCAACCATGCTGCCTCAGCCTCCCAAGTAGCTGGGACTATAGGTGCACAACATCATGCCCAAATAATCGGGTTTTTTTGTTTTGTTTTTTTAATTTTCTGTAGAGACAGGGTCTTGTTGTGTTGCCCAGGCTGGTCTTGGACTCCTGATCTTGACCTTTTAAAGTATTAGGATTACAGGCATGAGCCACTGTGCCTGGCCAGAAATGTCTTTTTTTAAAGAGAGACAGTTGGCAATTATGATGTGGTACTCTTCAATTTGGGAGAGATATTATAATATGACAACTTTTAGTTGTAAATAGCAGTTATTAAGTAAAGACTTAGTGTCTTGAAAATTTCAGTTAGATAAGAGTAATAAGTTTGAAAGATCTATTGTACAACATGCTGACTATAGTTAATGACACAATGTATTGTATTCTTGGAAATCATTTAGAGAGTAGATTTTAAGTGTTCTCACCAAAAAAATAATGATAAATATGTGATGTGATACATATGTTAATTAGCTCAATTTAGCAATTCTACAATGTTCACATAAAATAGAACATCGTGTTGGATATGATAAATATATTCAACTTTTATTTGTCAATTAAAAAATATAATCAATTGATTAATTCATTTAAAAGGAATGGAAAAAAAACCAGAATGAATAGGAGTTATTACATTATTCACTGTTCTTAAGAGGATTAGGACACTGAAAATAGCAAGGTCTCTCTGAGCTGCATTTATAAATGTGGGCCTGATGTAATCACTAAGGTTCTTATAAGAGAGAGGGAGGCAGGAGAGTCAGAGAAGATGTTGTAGCAATGGAAGTACTGATGTGATTGTTGGCTTTGAAGTTGGAGGAAGGGCCATGAGCCAAAGAATGCAGGTAGCCTCTAGAAGGTGGAAAAGACAAGAAAATAATATTTCCCCTAGAGCCTCCAAAAGAAAGTCAATCCTGCTGACACCTTGAATTTAACCCAGTAAAGCCCATTTCAGACTTCTTACCCCCAGAACTATAAGTTAATAAATTTGTGTTGTTGTAGGCCACTAAGAAAAACAAACTTATATCCTATAAGGCAAAAACATTACAGTGATAAATGATCACTAAATGTCAAGATATAGTACTCTTCTTTTGAACATATTCCCACTGCACTGCATTATGCAAAATAAAATATTCCAGATATAATTTAATTAGTTGAATTAATACCAATAATATTCTAAAAATCTGTCCATGTGGATTTTTTATTATAATACAATTATAGTTAGTTTCTTGGTCATAATAAAATTCATGTAGGTTTGATAGGATTTAGAGGGGGAAGATTTGAAGAAGGGTTGAAAGTGAACTCTGAATTCTGGAGCATGGACACATTGAATATCAATTGGTTTGCCAGCAATGTTAACTGAACCTGATAACCCATGAGAGAGTCTTTTTTTCAGAAACAAACTCAAATACTTTTTCTGAGGGTTAAATTATAGCTAAGGAGAGTGACATTAATTGTGCCCCCACACACATTTAATATTTTGTTTTACAGTATTAAGTATATTACCCACATTCCAAGTAGTAAGAAATACTGCCTCTTATAAGAATGTTTTATAATAAATTTATATCACAAATATAATACCAGCCTATTATCTGTTTGAAGGAAATCAGTATTTTGTAAATGAAGGAAGATGATAGAAATAAAACTGGATAATTTTCTTTTCTGATAAAATAAATCCATTAATATTGCTATGTTTATGTTCCAACAAATGACAAGCTCAGGTTACTACCCAGTGGCAATAGGCCATAAGATTGGCTAGTGGTCAATATTTGATGTATGTAAAAGCACAGTTTATACTAAACCAGTTGAATAAACCATGGAAAATAGTAGCAAATTAGGAAGTACAATGTTTATTTCACATAAAAATGGGAGATATTCTTATTGGTCTTTTGTTTGTCTGCCTTGAACGTCAGCCAGATTTTCAAGTTAGTTTTGATTATGGGCTTGTTCAGAAGCACGTATACTAAAATAGTAATAATACAGGGGAAGATTAGCCTGGCTCCTCTACAAGGCATGTATACTCATGAAAGTCATCATTTTTATCCTACTGATCTTTAAAAACCAGATCAAATGCCATCATCTTTGGTCTCCTCAGGTTGAATATTTCTTTCTTTTGTGCTTTATAAAATATATGATTTATGTCAGTTCTATGGTCATTTGTATGTATGCTTATCTTTCTCATTAGATTGTGAGCTCTGATCATGTATTATACATCTTTAAATTCTTGATAGAATTTAATCCTTTGCCTTGTAAATAGTAAGCACTCAAAACATTTTTATGGAGTTGGGTTTCTATGAGTCATTTGCTGAACATTAGTATCAGGACACACACCAATACACAGACTTATATGTTATGCCTCTCCTCTCAACACGTACAAAGGGTTAATAGTATCTTCTCACAGCTTATCATTCATGGGAAAATGCATCTTTTAATCTATTTGCTTGTAAAAAGGGCATTATTATTGATCTGCCATTTTTTCCCCAAAATAGTCTTTTGGAAAAATATGCAGTCTGGAAGTTATGGCCACCTTATTTTGCCACATTTAAAGCTTTTCAAGTATTTTGAATGAGCCACTGTACTCTCTGATATTTTCACCTCTTTATCTGTGTGTGTGTATATGTATGCGTGTGTGTTATATATGTATGCATATACACATAGAAAAACAGGTGTGTGTGTGTGTGTGTGTGTATAACTTCTAAATGCCATGCTAAACAAATAGTTGCCTTCTATTGGCTTGGAGAAGATATTTTTAGTTTAATCACTTTGGCTATGCTGAAGCTCAGCAATGATTCTGGATCTTTATTATAATTTTAAAACTTACTATGAGTTGAAGAAGGGCTGTTGAATTGCCATCACTCTATAGTTGCATTAAGATTAGGTAAAATGTTCATCTCTGTCAAACAGATTTATTTGAATGGAGTCTATCAAAGTATAGTCATAGTTTTCTAAGTATGCTTGGAGCTCTGTGGATGGGCAAAGAAGAAACATATGGAAGTGGCTTTCCTCCAAGGTACCACGGTGTATGGTTTTCTGTTTTGTAGTGTGCCTGTTGGCACTGTTGGCAGTTCAGCACCCTGGGAAAGGCATTGCTTTCAAACATGAGTAATTGATGAATTGTATGCAATATGCAAATGTGAATACATAAATCTCCTGAATGACAGCTTAATTTATGTGAGCTTTTAAGAATGTGGGATTAGATTTTAATTAAATATCTTCAAAGGCACCCTGACTTATTCAGTTTTTTGGCTGCTATCTTTAGAAAGAAGTGGGACAAGGTTTAAATCATTATTTTATATTGATTTATTTTATATTTTATTTTATACATATTATTCACATTTTTCTGCTAAGTGGTCATTGTTTCATAGAAAAATACAGTTATTTAAAGAAGAAAGGTATTTGTCTTTAATTATAAAAATGCTGCTGTTGTATTACAATGGATGCAGTTTATCATATGCAATAGATATAGGAAAATATATGTGGTTTGAAAATTAATGTCTTAAACTTTAAATGCAATTCTTAAACATATTTCAGTTACTACCATATCTTTTAGTATGCAAGATTAAATAATGGTAATTGCAGGTGAAATTTCTTAGTACAGATGTTGGGATGTTAATACCACATATGACTTTCAAAATATAATTACCTTAAAAATAACTAAATGAGTTGGTGGAGATAGAGCTGTTCCCTCTTTGTTCTTAGACATATAGTGTGTGTAGGTGTAGCTCTGTGTGTGTATGTGTGTAGATTTAACCTATGTTTGATAACAGTATTTCAAACCTTATATAATATGTAGATTAGGATACAAAGAGGTTAATTAAAGGTCTTTGAAATTTACAAGCACCTTTTTTCTCTTAATTATTCTATGAGATCAGATAATAAATTAAAAGAATATGAATTTAATAGCTCCCCTAAAATGTACTATAAATGTTGTTATTTTTTTTAAATGTCCTTTAAGACAAATGTTGCGTGATCTTACTTATATGTGGAATCAAAAAGGTGATCTCATAGAAGTGGAGAATAGAATAGTGCTTACCAGAGGTTGGGAAAAGTAGGGAGAACAGGATGGGGAGAGATTGGTCAATAGGTACAAAGCTATAGTTAGGAGGAATAAGTTCTTGTGTTCTATTGTATAGTAGGATGACTACCGTTAACAGTAATGTATGGTGTATTTCATAGTATCTAGGAGAGGTTTTTGAATGTTCTCATCACAAAGAAATGATAAATGTTTAAGATAATGGATATGTTAATTTCCCCAATTTAATCATTATAAAATGTATACATGTATTAAAATATCACATTATACCCAATAAAAATGTATAAATATTATGGCAATAATAAAAAAAGAAAAATATCTTTCAAACATTTATGGTTTATAGCAAATCATATTGACCACAAATGATAAATATTAATATAAAGAAACTCTTGACAAATAATAGGTTATGTCTACTTTTTATCTGTTTTTTCCTACATATTTGGTTTCCCTTTATTTACAATCAAGAGCTTAATTTTTAACTACCGTAAATGGCTCCCTATACCTCTTCACTTGAATATGTTTTTCCTCTGATGTATTAGGCCGTTAAATATGAAATGTCCAATTTCAAATCAAAAGTGTAGTTCATTATATCTCAAACAAGAAGCAGTACCATTAATCAAAGTATGTGCCTAAACTATCAGCACAGTTCTGCCGTCTCAATGATAGCTTGTTTATGTCAGCAGTGAAGAAGCCTGGAGAGCAAGCAGTGATAAAATCATGAAAAGCATTTTCCACAGCTTGTTGATAATTGAATATTTTTTTCTTGCAAGAAGTGGTCCAAAACCTAGAAGAAGTAGTAGTCAGTCGGTGCAAAGTCTGATGAATATGGTGAATGATAGTTTCCAAGTCTGGCTTCTGCAGTTTGAGCAGTGTTGTTTGTGTGATATGTGGTTGAGCATTGTCTTGCCAGAGGATTGGCCTATTGACCAATTGGTCTATTGACCAATCTCAGTTGCTTAATGGCAAGCATCTTCATCATTCCATCCAACTAGTTGCACTACACATCCGCTGTCATTGATTGATCAAGTTTCATGAAGCCATACTGGATAATATCAGCACTGGACCACCAAACAGATACCATTACCTTTTGTTGATGAATATGCAGTTTTGGACTGTATTTCAGCACTTCATTTTTATACAACCATTGTGCCAAACATTTGGGCTTGTCAAAAAGAATCCATTTTTCATCACATATCGCAATACAGTGTAGAAATGGTTTGCCCTGATGTTGTGACAGCAAAGACAGGCAAGCTTTGAGACGATTTCTCTTCTGACTCTTATTTAATTCATGTGGTACCCATCTATCCAGCTTCTTTTTTAAAAAAAACAGCTTTCTATATTTCAGTCAATCATGCTGTACCAGGTTCCTGCTTCAGAGTTTATCGGCTTTAGCAAAAGTTTTCTGAATTGTGAACAGAATGTTGTTTTTACAAAGAAGTTTGTAATGCTTTTACAAAAAACAAAAAATATGTACTACATTTTAGGAAGTGTTCCATTAAAAGGGGGTGGAGGATATGCATAATTTATGTTGAAATCAATATATATGGAATATTTCATTTTTCCCACTGTTGTGGTAGATGTATTCAATATGACTATTTTCTTTTTTTTTTTTATTTCAGGAAATTATGAGAGTACAAACATTTTGGTTACATTTTATATCTTTGCCTCTCCCTAGCAAGAGTTAGAAGTATACCCTTCCCCTCTACAATGCTCATCACATCCCTCAGTTGTGAGTCTACCTCCCCAGTCCCCTAATCCCTGGAGAACACTAACATCATGTGAGCATTATAGTGTTAATCAGTAAGTACCAATTTGATGGCAAGTATGTGTGGAGCCCATTTTTCTGATCTTGTGTCACCTCACTTTGAATAATGCGCTCAAGCTCAATCCAGGAAAATATAAGCAGTGCTGGATCACTGTCATTTCTTATAATACAGTAATATTCCATTGTATACATGTACCAAATTTTAATAATCCACTCATGAATTGACAGGCACGTGGGTTGTTTCCACATCCTTGCAATAGTGAATTGTGCTGCCATAAACATTCGGGTGCAGATGTCTTTATTATAGAATGTCTTTTGCTCTTTTGGGTAGATGCCTAATAATGCTATTGCTGGATCCAATGACATTTCTACTTTTAGCTCTTTGAGGTATCTCCAAATTCTTTTCCACAGAGGTTGTACTAATTTGCCATCCCAGAAGCAGTGTAAGAGTGTTCTTGTCTCTCCACATCCTGGTCAGCATTTGTTGTTTTGGGATTTTTTGACAGAGGCCAATCTCATTGGGCCAATCTCATTGTGGTTTTGATTTTCTTTTCTCTATTGATTAGAGATGTTGAGCATATTTTATGTTTGCTGGCCTTTATTCTGTCTTCTTTTGGCAAGTTTCTGTTCATGGATTAATAGAATCAATATCGTTAAAATGTCAATATTGCCTAAAGTGATCTACAGAATTAATGCAATCCCCATCAAAATACCATCATTATTCTTTACAGATCTAGAAAAAAATAATTCTTCACTTTGTATGGAACCAGAAAAGACTTCATATAGCTAAAGCAATCTTAAGTAAAAAGAACAAACTGGGAGGCATCAGTCTTCCAGATTTAGGCTGTACTATAAAGCAATAATAATTAAAACAGCTTGGACTGGCACAAGAATAGAGACATTGATCTTTGGAACAGAACTGAGATTCCAGAGATGAAACCATCTGCATATGGTAATCTAATCTTTGATAAAGCAGACAAAAATATACATTGGGTAAAAGAATCTCTTTTCAATAAATGGTGCTGGGAAAACTGGATAGCTACATGCAGAAGAATGAAAGTGGATACCTACCTCTCACCTCTCACAAAAATCCACTCAATATGGATAACAGACTTGAACCTAAGGCATGAAACTTTAAGAATTCTAGAAAAAGATGTTGGGAAGACCCCTTCAGACATCATCCTAGGCAAAGAATTTTGAAGAAGATCCCCAAAGCAATCACAGAAGCAACAAAAATAAACCAATGGGATCTAATCAAATTAAAAAGCTTCTGCACAGCCAAGGAAACTATCATTAGAGTGAATAGACAACCTACAGAATGGGAGAAATTATTTGCTCTCTATGCATCCAATAAAGGTCTGATAACAACAATCTATCTAGAACTTAAAAGAATCAATAAGAAAAAATCAAAGAACCCCATCTATACAGCCTCTTTCCCTGGTGGATTTGTTTCAAATGGTCCAACATTGTTGGAATAGTAATGTCAAACCTTGCTGCTAATTCATGTGTAGTTTGAGATTCACTTCCACTACAGCTTTCAGCTCATTATTGTCCACCTTGGTCTCAGGTTGCCCATGTGGCTCATTTTCAAGATTAAAATCACCCGAGTGGAACTTCTCAAACCATTGAGGTACTATACGTTAATTAGCCACGTCCGTCCCAAACACTTTGTTGATACTTCGAGCTGTTTGTGCGGCAATGGTTTCACAACAGAATTCATATTTGAAAATAACACAAATTTTTTACTTATCTATTGTTTCACAAAAATTGCTCTAAAAAATGCAAGAGATAATCACAAGCCAAGCTGTGTGTTTGAAAGAATGAATGTACCTTGGAGACCCCGGGAGACTCCACGGGAGGAGGCTGCGGAGGAGAACTGGAGGCTGAGACCACCGGAGCAGCCCGGAGACCAGCGGCAAGGGTAGGTGGATCTGCTGTTTCCCCTCCCCTGCATTCGGGACTGCTGGTGGGCTCCCCAGCGGGTGGAGAGACCTGCGGACATCAGCCCAGAGACTGCCGCCGCCTGCCAACGGTGAGCCTGTAGCAGACGTGGCACCAGGTTCCCAACTTCCTCCGGGCAACTCCGTGTGCACAGACCCGAGCCGCGCGGCAGGCGCCATATTGCCTCCCCCTCCCCTCCGCCGACCCTACCCGCGGCTGCCCAGAGAGACAATACAGCCACCAGCCGGAGGCACCTCCAGGGAACGGGACCTTCCCGTTTGGGACCCCGCCCGCCCTCCCAGGTGCTGCTGGCACCGTGTTCCCAGGAAAACGGTGCCGACTCAGAGGCTGAGAGACATAGACCCAGCTTGGGCTCCCTGTGGGTGAATTAGGACCGGAAATCCTCTCCCTGGTGGGAATACAGTTTGAACTCTGGGACCCAGAGGTCGGACCTGCAGACCAGATCCCCTGCACCAAGGGCTAGCATTGCCCGGGGCACAGAAGGGTTATACATGAACAGCCTACTGAGGGCTGTGTGCCTCCAGGGGCGAATCGGCGCCCTAGAGGACAACCCCCCTCCCAGGAGGAGGCCGTGCGCCCAACCCAGGTGGCGTTCCTGTGCAGGGAACCTCCCCGCCGGCACCACAGTCCGGGGAGGCCTGGTGGCTTGTGGTCTGGCCTGCTGGCAGAGGCCCAGGAGTAGCTGCGGAGTTGGGGAGGGTGGCAAGAAGCGAGGCCTGCTGCAGACTGCAGGTCTCAGACAGCCCCACCCCCACACCCAGACTTTCTGGCTGAGCGGGACCATTCCAGCCCCGCCCTGACAGCTTTCCCTGGAAGCTGAGAACAGAACTTTGACCCCTGCTAACGGCCTGAGGGCAGGCTTATCCAACCCAGCTCCGCCCAGAACGAGAGCTGATAACAGGACTCAAAATCAACACCATAGCCTGTTCCTCCAAGCAAACGCCACCTACTGACAGGGACGGCATCTTGCACAGCCTTGCCACGGCATCCACTGACTCAATATACAGGGAGTGGTCCAATTTCACCCACAGGCACCACCTAACGCCTCAGAAACTAAACAAGGTGTGTGAATACCCAAACAATAACCTGAGGAAAGAAACAACAACTGATCGACATGGGAAGAAATCAGCGAAAGAACTCAGGAAATATGAAGAACCAAACGGAAAACACACCAGGAGGAGCACCAGCCCCCTAGAAACGGACACCGACCAAAATCAGGCAACCAATATGACAGAAAAGGAATTTCGTATGTGGATCATAAGAACACTCACCCAGCTGCAACAACAACTCAATAACCAACACCAAGAAAACACAAAAAACCTCCAAGAAATGGAACAAAGGTTCAACAAAGAGATTGACACAGTGAAGAAAACTTTAACCGAAGTCCTGGAGATGAAGAATCAACTCAGAGAACTACAAAATACTGTGGAAAGTCTCAAGAACAGGGTAGATCAAGCAGAAGAAAGAATCTCAGAGCTTGAAGATCACACCTTCCAATTAAATAAATCAGTCACAGAAATACAGCACAGAAACAAGAGAAAAGACCAAAACCTACAAGAGCTGTGGGATTATGTGAAAAAACCTAACGTGAGGGTCATAGGTTTAGCTGAAGGGGAGGAAGACAACACTCAAGGGCTGGACAAGCTTTTTGAAGATATAATAGAGGAAAATTTCCCAGGCCTTGCTGAAAATCTCGATATACAAGTTCAAGAAGCCCAGAGGACCCCTGGGAGATTCAATGCAAACAGGAAGACGTCACGTCATGCAGTCATCAGACTGACCAAAGTATCAACTAAAGAGGCCCTTCTAAGAGCTGTAAGACAAAAGAAGCAAGTGACATACAAGGGAAAGCCAATTCGAATAACATCAGACTTCTCTAATGAGACTTTACAAGCAAGGAGAGACTGGGGCCCCATTCTCACTCTTTTGAAACAAAACAATGCCCACCCTAGAATATTATTCCCTGCAAAACTAAGCTTCATATATGAAGGAGAAATAAAAACATTCGCAGACAAGCAAAGGCTCAGAGAATTCACCAAGACAAGACCAGCCCTACAAGAAGTACTTAAAACAGCGTTATGCACGGAACATCATAATAATAATCCACGGATATAAAAACAACCAAAACCCAAAGATATTAAAGGCCACATATTACAATGGCTCAAGACAGAAATCATAGCAACAACATCCAACCCAACAGAATGATCAGTAATCTACCTTACCTATCAGTTTTCTCAATAAATGTGAATGGCTTAAACTCTCCACTCAAGAGACATAGGCTGGCTGAATGGATAAGAAAATACAGGCCAAGTATATGCTGTCTTCAGGAAACACATCTAACCTGCAAGGATGCACATAGACTAAAAATAAAAGGGTGGAGATCAATATTCCAAGCAAATAGAAGCCAAAAGAAGGCTGGTGTGGCAGTTCTAATTTCAGACGATTTAGTTTTTAAACCAACAAAAGTAGTAAAAGACAAAGAGGGTCATTATATAATGGTGAAGGGCACAGTTCAACAAGAAGAGATAACAATTTTAAATATATATGCACCCAACTTAGGTGCACCCAGATTCATAAAGCAAACCTTACTGGAGCTAAGCAAATGGATTAATAGCAACTCCATAATCGCCGGGGATTTCAACACCCCACTGACGGCACGAGACAGATCCTCCAAACAGAAAATTAATAAAGAAATAATGGACTTAAACAAAACTCTAGAACAATTGGGTCTGACAGACATCTACAGAACATTCTACCCAAAATCCACTGAATATACGTTCTTCTCATCAGCTCACGGGACATTCTCTAAGATTGACCATATCCTAGGACACAAAGAAAATCTCAAGAAATTTAAAAAAATAGAAATCATACCATGTACCTTCTCAGACCACAGTGGAATAAAACTAGAAATCAACCCTAAAAGAAACTCACATTTCTACACAAAAACGTGGAAATTAAACAACCTCCTACTAAATGATTACTTCGTAAATGAAGAAATCAAGACGGAAATAAAAAACTTCTATGAAGAAAACGACAATGGAGAGACAAGTTATCAACTCCTCTGGGACACAGCTAAAGCAGTTCTGAGAGGAAAGTTTATCTCCATAAATGCCTATAACCAAAAGGCAAGAAGATCACAAATAGACAATCTACTGAAACGACTCAAAGAGCTGGAAAAAGAAGAACAGACCAACCCCAAACCCAGCAGAAGAAGTGAAATCAACAAGATCAAATCAGAACTAAACGAAATTGAAAGCAGGAAAGCTATTCAGGAGATTAATAAAACAAAAAGTTGGTTCTTTGAAAAATTAACAAGATTGACACACCATTGGCTAAGCTAACGAAAAGCAGAAAAGAGAAATCTCTAATAAGCTCCATCAGGAATATAAAAGGAGATATCACAACTGACCCCAAAGAGATACAAGATACAATTTATGAATACTACAAAAATCTTTATGCACACAAACTGGAAAATGTGGAGGAAATGGACAAATTTCTAGAAACACACAGCCTCCCTAGGCTCAACCAGGAAGAAATAGATTCCCTGAACAGACCAATCTCAACAGCTGAAATAGAAACAGCAATTAAAAATCTCCCTACAAAGAAAAGTCCCGGTCCAGATGGCTTCACACCTGAATTTTACCATACTTACAAAGAAGAACTAGTACCTATCTTGCAGAAACTATTCCACAACATCGAGAAGAACGGAAACCTCCCCGACACCTTTTATGAAGCGAGTATTACTCTGATACCAAAACCAGGAAAGGATGCAACAAAAAAAGAAAACTACAGACCAATATCCCTAATGAATATAGATGAAAAAATTTTCCACAATATCTTAGCTAACCGAATCCAGACACTTATCAAAAAAATAATCCACCACGACCAAGTGGGCTTCATCCCAGGGATGCAGGGATGGTTCAACATACGTAAATCTATAAACGCAATTCACCACATAAACAGAAGCAAAAACAAAGACCACATGATTCTTTCAATAGATGCAGAAAAAGCTTTTGACAAAATTCAACACCCTTTCGTGATACGAACACTTAAGAAAATAGGCATAGAAGGGACATACCTAAAAATGATACAAGCCATATATGACAGACCCATAGCCAAAATCATACTGAATGGGGAAAGATTGAAATCATTCCCACTTAGAACTGGAACCAGACAAGGCTGCCCACTATCTCCACTTCTGTTCAACATAGTGCTGGAAGTCTTGGCTACAGCAATCAGACAGGAAAATGGAATCAAAGGTATCCAAATAGGGGCAGAAGAGGTCAAACTTTCACTGTTTGCTGATGATATGATATTGTATCTAGAAAACCCCAAGGATTCAACCAAGAAACTCCTGGAACTGATCAATGAATTTAGTAAAGTCTCAGGATACAAAATTAATACACAGAAATCAGAGGCATTCATATACGCCAACAACAATCTAATTGAGAACCAAATCAAAGACTCAATTCTCTTCACAATAGCAACAAAGAAATTAAAGTACCTAGGAATATATTTAACCAAAGAGGTAAAAGACCTCTACAGGGAGAACTAGGAAACACTGAGGAAGGAAATAGCAGAGGATGTAAACAGATGGAAATCCATACCATGTTCGTGGATCGGCAGACTCAATATCATCAAAATGTCTATACTACCCAAACTGATCTACAGATTCAATGCAATACCTATTAAAATCCCATCAGCATTCTTCACAGATATAGAAAAAATAATTTTACGCTTCGTATGGAACCAAAGAAGATCCCGAATATCAAGAGCAATTCTAGGCAACAAAAACAAAATGGGAGGCATTAATATGCCAGATATCAAACTATACTACAAAGCTGTAGTAATTAAAACAATATGGTATTGGCACAAAAACAGGAATATAGACCAGTGGAACAGATGTGAGAATCCTGATATAAAACCATCCTCATATAGCCATCTCATCTTTGACAAAGCAGACAAAAACATACGCTGGGGAAAAGAATCCCTCTTCAATAAATGGTGCTGGGAAAACTGGATAGCCACCTGTAGAAGGCTAAAACAGGACCCACACCTTTCACCTCTCACAAAAACCAACTCACGCTGGATAACAGACTTAAACCTAAGATATGAAACTATTAGAACTCTAGAGGAAAAAGTTGGAAACACTCTCCTAGACATCGGCCTGGGCAAAGAGTTTATGAAGAAGTCCCCAAAGGCAATCACAGCAGCAACAAAAATAAATAAATGGGACATGATCAAACTACAAAGCTTCTGCACAGCCAAAGAAATAGTCATGAAAGTAAACAGACAACCTACAGAATAGGAGAAAATTTTTGCATCCTATGCATCCGATAAGGGACTGATAACTAGAATATACTTAGAACTCACGAAAATTAGGAAGAAAAAATCAAATAACCCCATTAAAAAGTGGGCAAAGGACTTGAACAGAAATTTTTCTAAAGAAGACAGAAGAATGGCCAACAAACATATGAAGAAATGCTCAACATCTCTAATCATCAGGGAAATGCAAATCAAAACCACAATGAGATATCACTTAACCCCAGTGAGAATGGCCTTTATCAAAAAATCTCCAAACAATAAATGCTGGCGTGGTTTCGGAGAGAGAGGAACACTCCTACACTGCTGGTGGGACTGCAAACTAGTTCAACCTCTGTGGAAAGCAATATGGAGCTACCTTAAAGCGATACAAGTGAATCTACCATTTGATCCAGCAATCCCATTGCTGGGCATCTACCCAAATCATCCAGTGACACTCTACAAAAAAGACACCTGCACTCAAATGTTTATAGCAGCACAATTCATAATTTCAAGGCTGTGGAAACAGCCCAAGTGCCCATCAATCAAAGAATGGATTAATAAAATGTGGTATATGTACACCATGGAGTACTATTCAGCTCTAAGAAACAACGGTGATATAGCACACCTTATATTTTCCTGGTTAGAGCTGGAACCCATACTACTAAGTGAAGTATCCCAAGATTGGAAAAACAAGCACCAGATATATTCTCCAGCCAACTGGTATTAACTGAGTAGCACCTAAGTGGACACATAGGTGCTACAGTAATAGGGTATTGGGCAGGTGGGAGGGGGGAGGGGGGCGGGTATATACATACATAGTGAGTGAGATGTGCACCATCTGGGGGATGGTCATGATGGAGACTCAGACTTTTGCGGGGAGGGGGGGAAATGGGCATTTATTGAAACCTTAAAATCTGTACCCCCATAATATGCCAAAATAAAAAAGAAATAATTAAAAAAAAATAAAAAAATAAAAAAAAAGCAATAAAAAAAAAGAATGAATGTACCTTCATAATACAAACAAAACAAGATGTGTCAAAGTGAAATGTCAGAGATATCAACTGTCAAACTTACTACTTAAGAAAATCAGACATTTTCATACTAAATAATCTAATATCATTGTAGTGGTTAATTGCACACACTCTGGAATTATACTTCATATCTCCTAAATCCCAGCTTTTCCACTACCATATGTGACCTTGGGCAGAGCATTTAACTGTGCCTATTTTCTGAATTATTGTTGGAATTACGTGTCTTAATATAAAGCACTATAAGGAGTGATTGGCATTTGGTAAGCCCTGTGCAACCAATTGTTATCATTCATTTCCACTATTATTGTCAGCGGCCTCTGAGTGGAGGTTTTCCGAGGTTATTGCTGATGGTCATGAGAAAAGAATTTTAGGATGCACCACATTAAACCAAGCAAGTGACAGTTTTTTTTTTAATTGAAAGTTAAAGAGAGAGAGAGACAGACAGACAGACAGACAGACAGACTCAAAAAGAACATCTGCCCCTAAAGACATATTTTTTTTTTTTTGGTCTTTTGAAGTCTTACCAATTGAGGGGAATAATATTCAAGGATAAGGGGTTGGTTTTTACTAAGAATTTGCGTAGTAATTCCTAAAATTGGGTTCCCTCCTATTTTTGTACTTTATATGGTTATTTTGGAATTGTCATGGTGATTTCAAAGGCACAGAAACTTTAAAACTGCAATATAAATGATATTATAATTAGCCAAAATTCAAGCAAAGTGACAGAGATAGGTGACAAGCCAGTTGAAGCCAGTTCTTGCCTGTGGTTATCAGCTCTACTAGTTAGCTTCTGTGTGAGCATTTTTTTAGTTTATTACCTGCACCCAATCTTTAAAGCTCTGTATCTGGCCTCAGCCCTGTCTCCTAGTCTCCTACTCTAACACCATCATATCCTCATTTTTATCTGACAGGCCTGTTTTCTAGCTTAATGGCACAATGACAGCTTCATTCCCATCTCCGTAATTTTTTCTGGAATGTGCCTACTATGCATCCTCTTCCTGTCCAGATTCTGTCCAATCTTGAGACCTGGTTAAGGGCTTCTTTAATTCCATGAACTATTCACTGATTCCTTCTTCTGTACCACCTCCATTTTCCCTTATTTTCTTATAGCACAGCATTTGTTGTTTAATCATTTCCTTATTTATTTTATTTGTTCCAAGCTTATAGGTGTGCAACTTACAGTCCATTTATTTGGTGTCTGTCATGCACATTGACTTAAAAATTACTACTAGCGTGATGCTCCAACTTCTTTTATCTAATTTGTCTTTATCTAGGTTTGGTATATCACAGAGATACAGCATGTTTTCATCCCCAAATGAGATGGGCATACACAATTCCCCTCATCATCCCCCTGCTTATTCTGGTTCTGTTATAGTTGGAATTGTTTCTTCCACTCTGAGGAGGTGCTTTTCTATTTATTAGAAGTTAAAGAAGGAAAGGTCATTAGTATCATATCAAGATATAAATTCATACAATATAGTGTATATAGAATTAGACAGATGAGGGCTACCATTCTGGCTCTGCTGGCTGGGTTTCAGCAAGTTAACTTCTCTGAAACTTAGTTTGTCATCTTAAAATAAGAATAGTAGTACCTATTTCATGCAACTATTTAGAGAATTAAATGAAGTTGATGTGAACCTTAGCATAGTGCCAGACACATAGTAGGTGTTAATTTAGCAGTATTTTTTCTCTCCATGAATCATCCAGAAACAGTAACAAAAGTCATTATAACAGGATACACAATGGAATCAAAGCCCTCCATTAACTGAGATCTGGAATGGAAAGAGTTTCTCCAGGAGCAGTGTGAGACTAAGTTTTATAATTTCTTCTCTGATGATACCAGAAGGCATAGATACATAATTTTAACACATGCTATTATTTTTTAAAGGAAATGAAAAAGACTGAGATTAGGATGCATCTGTTTTGGGCTTTTCCAATCAGAACATGGAAGTTAGGTTGTCTCAGCTTTCACAGCAGAAGACAAACTCTACTCAACTGTGGTCGTATTGGAATAGAACTCACTTTAAATGTAATCTTTCTGGCTGTAGTCAATTCACCTCTGGGAATAGTCTATTATATACTCTTTCTTGTTCAATTTTATGGAGCAGGCATAACTTTTTCTGTAATTTAAGTCAAGCTACATATGTGTATAAGGTGCTATTCCAGGAACTGTGATGGCCTCAAGGATGAAATAGATAAACTCTATACAGCAGTGACCATGTGGGACTAATGTGGTGAAGAGATCTTGCAGAGAATTTTGCACCAGCTGGGTTTAAATAAATATTTATTTAACTTGATATTTCAATCCTTGAGGAATAGAGCTCTTTTGTAGTACATATTGAAATGTAAGACTGTTGCTTGTATTCATTTATCAAGATAATCCTTTTATAAATGATAGTCTTACATTATAAAGTATTTGATAAGATTTTAGTTTTAACAACTTCTCTTCTCCATCATAACATATATTTTAGTGACAAATACTTTTTTAAAAATACAATATTTATAATAAATGGTCTTGTAATTACAGCCATTCTTACCAACAGCATATAAATCATAAAAATAAATTATGATCTTATTGTGAAAGAAAAGCATGAAAAATCTTTCTCCATGAAGTAAAAGTTGCAAAATATTATTAAATTATAACCACTGCTCGGGTAGATATTATACATATTATATCTGTATCTCTGTCTACTTGTCTATCTATATATCTTCTGTCATACTTTATATCTCAGTGTTTCCATTTACTTTTGCTCCTACACAATCAAATTCAACTCAGATATTTATAGACATGCATCATTTTAATAGTTAAGATTAGATAAATAAAGCATAGGAGAAATGTTTAAAAGGATTATAGTGATTATTATGGAAAAACTGAGACTCAAAGTCAGTAAATGTGAGCTGCAGTCATGAATTTCTCCAGTAAGCTGTGTGATCATAGATAAGCAAGTCATTTCACCTCTTTGGGTTTTTGCTTCCCTAATCTGTACAAAGAAGAATTTTCACTAACTGTTCTCTAAGGTTCCTTCCAGCTTTAACATTCTAGTATTCTTTAGATTCTTTGACTTGTGAGATAACATAGTGAGTTAGCATGCTGGATCTAGATTCAGATTGAGCTCTAATATCAGTTCCTCAGTGTAATAGCATTATGATTTTGGCAACTTATTAATATTTATACCTCTTTGAGACACAGTTTCTTTATCTTTAAAATGTGCAAAGTAAAAATAGCTATAAGTGAGGATTTTAAAAGTTCTCACCACAAAGAAATGATAAATATTTGAAGTGATGGATATGCTAATTAGCCTGATTTGATCATGCAACAATGAATACATATATCAAAACATCACATCGTACCCCTTAATACACAAAATTATTATTTGTTAATAAAAAATAAAACTTTTTTTAAAAATTAAAAAGGATTCAAATAACAAAATATATGGGCAGGGTAATAATAGTACATAATTGATAATGTTGAGAGTATTAAATGAGTTAATATACATAAAGAACTTACAAGAATGCCTGGTGCATAGTAAGTATTCACTAAACATTATATATTATTATTACCAAAAGTCACAGAGGTGTGGCTAATGAAACATTCCCCTCTTATTTCAAATCCTGATGATGCAAGCACATCTCCATAAGGCAGTCAGTTAGTGGCTATAGCCAGTAATCCAGTATGACAATCTTATTCATCTATTCCCATATTGAGATCTTCTTATTTTGAATCTACATAGAACTGAATGATCTGTATTTACATTAATGTTATATTACCCTGTATTTTCAGATATCTGTTTGTGAATCTGTATCTTAATTTCCAAAGTATTTGAGGATAGAATTCATGTCCTATACTTCTTGTTGTCCCTCACTCAGATCAACTAACATTGGACCTTGCACCTAGTAGCTGCTCATAAATAATTGATTGATGAAATATTTTAATTCTTCCCAGGATAGCTGAATTATAAAAAAATCTCCAAAGTTCACATTTTTAAGTTTAATAAGATCTCAGATACATATTTATGGAAGAATGCAGCCTGAATTATGATGAGCAAATAACAGCATCAGTCAAGATGGAAGGATAAAGATTATGGATGATCTCTGTTGTACAGTTAATAACAATACAGCAATCTGGTGACTATAGTTAATAATAATATATTATATATGTGAAAATTGCTAAAAGAGATTTTAATTTTAAGTGTTCTCGCCACAAAAAATAAGATAATGTATGTATTAACTTGACTTAGCCATTCCACAATGTATACATATTTAAAACATTTGTTGTACCACATAAATATATATAATTTTGTTGTCAATTTAAAAGATTATAGATGATCTCACTTCATAAATTACATTTTAGGCTAAACTGCTTTCAGTGTCACTTTTCTAACTGATTTTTTTCAAATTATGTACTCTCATATATTATCTTCCTAGATGTCAAATGCACATTGTTGTGTATTAAAGTTGGAAAAATATTTTCTTGTTGGTAGAAGAAAATTACTCTGTTGATGAAATTTGAAGTCTCCTTGCATCTATTATTTATGATTATTTAGAATGTTTACCTAGCATGGTTTACATGAAGCCTTAAAACAAAGAGACTAGAAAATTACTAGAAAATAACCTCTTTCAACAACAAGGATATTTACTCTGTCATTAATGTTTATGTAAGAAAAAGCTATGTAATCAAACCCAGGAAGTCACAGTACACTTTAGAAAGAATATTAATCTCTTTTTGCCTGCTACCATTTGGACATAGTTGCATCCATATGCTTTTTTATTCACTTTGTAATTTATTTTACCTACATACGTTTTAATTTCAGAACACTCACATTATGTACTTTGTAAAATGGAGACTTTTTAAATCTTTTCTTCCTAATTAGAAGAAATAGAAAATACAGACATCTCCTTTTTACGTTGTTGAGTCAACATCCAACTCATTATAAGCAAAATATTGTATGTCTTATTGTACAAACAAACCAAGTCCATGCTAATTTTGCAGAATGTCATTGCGAAGAAAAGAAGGTAAACTTGCACTACTGGTCCCTGTGCTAGGAAAAGTTGTGGATCTTAGAGATATGTTCCATCCCTGGTCTCATAATCTGGAGGCAATACAGGAGATGGCTCTCAGAAATAGAAATGGACAGTTAGAAAGTCTGACAGTATCTGAATAATAATGCCAAAAAAATAGCAATTGCTTTTGATCAAATGTATTCAATTCTAGTAGAATCAGTCCAAACGTCGAAATTTTATTCCCTTTGAGTTATGTGAGTTTGAGCTGGCTATGTGCTGGTTAGATCCCATAATGATTCCCAATGGCTTAGAACTCACCTTCCTTTTTTTCAGTAGGTCTGGAGTAAGGCCTAGGCAGTTATAATTTTTAAAAGCCCTATAATTCTGATAATTAAATTGTAATTCTTATCTATAATTTGAGAATTACCAGGTTACTCTCATCCATGATAAAAATTTATTCATTTTCCATTTTGTTCAGGATAAAATTCATTTCCCAGTAAGAAGCTATTAACTTAGTGAGCATTGGTATGCTGTACACAATAGAATATGAACATTGGCCGACTTTTTGGGTAGAGAGTTGTAGCCCATCTTTCCTACAGGTAGTCAGCTTCTATCAATGGATGTATGTGTGGATTCATGAGTATGATTATATGTGACTGGATTTGGAGAACAGGAGTTGGGGACCATTAGCCAAATAACAACATCAAATACATTAATATCAGCTTAGATCAGAAATAAACTCTGACTAGAAGCACATTGAGTTTCTTAATGTTTATTATTCACTCAGTAAATAGAAATCCTTAGAATAGTTCTACATGAAAATAAAACTATAGCTTAAAATGTGAAAAATTCAGTCAGCCAGTGTGTCTTCTTGCTACTTGCTATACATACTGCTTTTTATCTAAGATGTTTCAGTTGCATGGATATAACCATTGTACAGGACACATTTCTTAACAGAATGGCTGAATTTCTCAGTACTCATATAGGTATTTTGTTGCAACACGGTTGCCACCTCAGAATGTTAAATCTGTATAGGAAGGGCATTTTTGAAATACAAGGACCTCTAATTTCTTTACAAAACAACCTCTAGGCATCATGATTTCTGTGAGAGTGGCTATATCAATATTCAAATAATCACTTATACAAAAAACAATATTTTATTCATTAAAATGTTTGCTTCTGTATGAAAAAAGAAACAAACCTTTATTTTGGCAGCAAGCATTTCCAAAGGAAGCAAATGTTTTAGTCACTGTGGCCAAAATAAATGTTTTCTTTTAGGCTGTTAAGGCAGCCAAATGTTTTCATATAGCATTTTCAAAATGTTTCCACCCTTTATTTTCACAGAGAGAGAGTCTCTCTCCTTCCCACCCATCACCCTATGGAAATAGTTTCAGAAAGGATTTTGACCACAAAAACAATGAAAACATTTTGAAAACATTGCCTTTATACGTGTTAAAAGGAAGTTCCCAAAATTTAAGAAATAGAAAACAAAAATGACAGTGTGGTGCAGTTGAAAGAATACTAGAAGCAGCAGAACTAGGTTCTAGCTTTGACTCTGCCTTACTTGCTGGGTGACCTTTAACTAATCACTCATCTGCACAAAATGTTATCTAATCTACACTTTGCATTTACTTTCCATAAAAATGATACTCTTATAATGATTATATGTGTCCTTTTTCTTTTAAGAGACAGTGTCTGTATTGCCCAGGGTGGAGTGCAATGGCACAATCATATTAATAGCTCACTGTAACCTCAAACTCCTGGGCTGAAGGGATCCTTCCACTTCAGCCTCCCAAATAGCTAGGACTGTAGGTATGTGCCACCATGCCCAGCTTATTTAAAAAATTTTGTAGAAGCAAGTTCTTGCTATGTTGCCCAGGCTGGTCTCAAACTCCTAGCTGCAAACCAGGACCTCCCACCTTGGCCTCTCACAATGCTGAGATTATAGGAGTGAGCCATTGTACCTGGCTGTATGTTTTTTAACATCAAAATACCCTCTGTATATATATATTTAAATTTTCTTTTATTGTGGTAAGAGCACTTGACATAAGATCTACTCTCTTAAGAAAATTTTAAGTGCCCAATACAGCATTGTTAACTACAACCATGATGTTGTACACAGATCTCTCGAATTTAGTCATTTTACATAACTGATACTTTATGCCCATTGAACAACTCCCCATTTCCTCCTTTTTCCAGCCCCTGTAAACCACCATTACACTCTTTGATTATATGAGTTTGTTACCATTTTTGGTTTAAGACTATTAGGCTGCTTATGGGGGCCTAAGGAGTTTAACTCGAATGGTACTGATAAGAGATTTAAGAAAAGCAAAATGCAATGCCCATTATATACTATACTACAATGAAAACAAAATGTTGCAGCAGTTAACTATACCAATCTAAAGTTCTAAGATCCTTAACAATAATAGCTACCAAATTATTAAGCACTATTGTTAAAGAATACATATCAGGTACTACTCCTCAGGTATATTTTGTCTCTCTCATGTATGTGTGTACACATATGCGTGGGTACATGTGTGGATGTGTGTGTATCTTTACTAAAACTCTGTGTGGTAGGTGTTAATGCTTCCAATTTACAGATTAGGAATCTGAAACCTATAGAAATTAAATGACAACTGCTATGTATCAGCTGGTACAGCTAATAGATAATGTGTTTAAAACCTGGTCTGCCTAATATTAAAAGAATTTAAAACTGCTTCTGTGTTTGTCTGACAACTGTAGCAAATAACAACCTTAATAATAGTAATGCAATAGATAGGTGAAGGGTATGAGCTGGACAGTTTCATCAGTTCCTAGAGATGTTTTCACCTGGACTCTAGAATGGGACTAGGATAAAAGCAATCTTGATTGCCCTGACAAGTGATCTGTCCAAAGCTAGGCACCAAAGTCAAACTCTGATCATAATTCTTGGAAATCTATTTGGTGCCTTATGACTTAGAAGGCCACAAGGTGCTCTGAGCCCATTAATGTGGCCCAAATGGAGAGGGTGCTGGCCTGGCCATGGTTGTTGATCTCTGCCAGATTCTGAATGGCAGTGAAACTCCTATGGCTGCAAGAGAGCAACTAATATAACACTAATATAACAAAGTTACAGGGAGATGTAGCTGTGACATTTTACATACATGGAACAAGGCTTTGGCAAATGAAGGAAGATAGCAGGGATTGGTTGTTTAAAATTTATGTTTAAGGATTGCTCTTCATTTATAATTGCTTCCAAATTAGAATCTTTCCTTTCTAGGCCAGCTTTTAGAACTCACTAGTAGTTAATGAGTGCCTACTATAAGCCAGACACTCTTTTTTAGTATCAATGATGGATGTAAGTAAGTATAAAAATGCAAGCATGTTCAAAGAACTTGAAATACAGTTAGAAAATTAAGGATTAGTTAAATTTTAAATTGGGGAATTACATGAGAATATCATATAAGGACATAAGAAATGTCACAAGGTGGATGAGTGGAATAGATGAATAAAGTATTATAACTTCAAAGCTTTGATTGGGCACCTAACTTCTAATCTGCATATCCTCTCAACAATGTATTTAATATCATATTTTTTCTGGTATAAACTAATATGCATAATTATTTTCTACCTGTGATTCAACAAGTGATACTTTTATCTCTCTTCATTTCATCTTATCTTTTTCAGAGAGTCTTCTTGTGTTTTATGTCAATGACATGAGATTTAAAAACCAAGAGTATCAATTGTAATGATGCATCAATATTTACAGATATAAGTATTGTATATTTATTCTAAATTGGCATTTCACAACAGAAATATTATATGAGTCACAAATATTATGTGTGATTTTAAGATTTCTACTGGCAACATTTAAAAAGTAAAAAGAAACAGGTGAAATTAATTTTAATTAATATATTTTATTTAACTCAATATATCTAAAATAATCATTTCAACATGTAACAATATAAAAATATTAATGAGATAGTTTGCATTATTATTTTTTGTACTAAAACATCTAAATCCATTGTGTACAGTTCAAGTGCTCAATAACCACATATGGTGGCTGATGCCACCTGATTGGGTGGCAAAGTTCTGGACTCATTTGACAAATAAGAATTCAAGCTGTGTGACCTTGTGCAAGATATTTAACCTATTTTTGCTTCATGTTTCTCTTCTGGAAAATGTGACAATAATAGTGCCTACATCATAAAATTAAGATGAAATAAATTGAATATGTATAAAGATTAAGAGCAGTACTTGGCACATAAGTGTTAAGTGATTATTCTCATATTTTATACTGCAGAATATTATAAAACAAGGAATATCTTAATCTATAGATAAACTATATTTTATTTGCAATTATTATTATGATAGATCTTTAAAATGGAAAAGTATAGTATAAACGAAAGAAGTGAAATGTTTATCAAAATTAGAACTATAAGTCCTGGTTTCTGTTTGCAAACTTTCCACTGATACCTTTTTGGTAAAGGAAATTTTAGCCCAAAACTTGCAGGATTGATGTCATGGGTTTGGAAGAATATCTCTAGAGAATGGTACAGCATGCTTTCAAGAAATGCTATATCATCAGTGCATTTGATGGCACAGAGGATGATATCATATAGGAAAGGAAAAAATGGACACTAACCACTCTGAGTCAAAAGAGGATTTAGAAGAGTTTAACAATGATTGTAAACATTTTAAGTAATACCCTAAGCAATTTATTTTGCTTACATGTATATTCCATTTTGTGCATAAGAATGATCCATGATAAAAGTATTTAGGGGAGTCTAGAAAGCCCTTTAAAATAAAATGATGACTGATAAACAATAAAAAACAATTAGAACTATAATAAACTAATTCTTTAATATATCAATCCATGCTTACTAAACAGGCAAATAAAATTGAGTGACCATAATTTTAGCATCTGGCTGAACAGTAACATTGCAAATATATTTGCATCACAGGTAGATGACTTACAAGAACGTTGATAGTTACGTTCCTGGCATAGATGCAGTATTAGCATGTTCATGTTTTGGAAATACCTCTTATTTTTGCATATCACATTACCTGTACTTTCCAATTACCTGTACTTTTCACTTGCTGTGAATCATTCCTCAGAATTGTTTCTGTTTGGAAACCAGCAGTTATTAGCAGTCATCTTTGACTTTATGTTTTCATTTTGGATTTTTAATTTAAACATGTTTTCCAAAGAATCATACCTGTTTTATAGTTATGAATTGCCATAAATTTTAATTAAATATCAAATTATGGAATGGTGACCTAAACCATGTTACTTGTGTCAAGATTTTCTTTTTTGTACTTGGATAATAATTTTTGCCTGCTTGTTGAATAGCAGGCAAATCTATCAAAAGTATATGGTAGATTCTGAAATATTTAAGCCAATTAACTCTTTGTCACTGCCAATATAGTCAGTTTTGATTTATATATTACTTATAAATATGTTTCTGGTTAAAGTGGCTGATTATTTAGTTAATCTATGTTTCTTTGACCACATATACTTATAGACCTTTAAAAATGATCAATATTTTAAATGTTTTCATCATATCAAAAATCGTATTTGACAACATTGTGCATTAACTGCCAATGTGTGCACAGGCAGTTTGTTTCTTTTGAAATTTCCTACCCACATTATAAAAAAAAAGTTTAGATTTGATACAGCCAATCTTAAGTGGAAGTAAGGACACTGTTGTTTACAATGCAACTTGTTTAGCAGCTGTGCTTTGACATTTGCGGACAGGTAACATAGAGAAAAAGAGAATTCCTGATAATATAGGAAGGTAAATGAGAAAACTGAGACTTCTAAGGGATGAGAATTGCTATTGAATTCTCCTTAAGCCATTCTGATTGGTATTTTCCCCTTCAATCTCATAAAAAAATGAAAAGTTAGCTAGTATGGAGGCAGGTAAAAGGCCACATGGTATTATCACAAAGATCTTATAATATTAAATCAAAATATATGAGGTCATTTAGGCCAACATCTTCAGTTACAAATATAGAGGGATGGGGTCCAGAAGGGTTACATGACTTGCCCAAGATCATACAGATAATAATGCCAGTTCCAAATCTGTTGTAACACTCTCATGTATTTAACTATGCTCATTTTCACAACTAATAAATGTTTAGGGAAATAGCTTTTCACATGTTTTGCTTCATAAGATATATTTTTCATAGTTAAGTTTTCCTAAAAATCAGATCCTTTACAATTTTTTCTTTCATGATTTTTAATTGCATATATAATGGTTTTATTTTCAATTATATAAAACACGAGAATGGCAAGCTCAAAAAGTATTTGATTTAGAAGACATGATCACAATACTTTCCTTTTAGACAGTTGTGTGATAGTAACCAACTAGCTGGGGGTGGGGTGGGGTGGGATGGAGTCTTGTTAGTATTTGCTGATTTCCGTGGTGTAAATACTCCCACTATGGCCAATTTCAAGCTATCAATTTGAAGTGAAGCTGTGAGCTGATGCACCCAATTTATGCTTCAAGTGGGTACAAACTGGTTCAAACACTTCGTTGCTTTCAGAACACAAATAACAAACTGGGAGTCCAGTTAGGGATTTTTTTTTTTTTATCTCAGTTGGATCCTGAGTTTTTTGTCTGCATTCTCTTTAAACCCAATGTCCATTGCTTTGGTAATAGATTACTATTTCTCCATATATTAAAGGTACTACTTTGAGTTATAACAGCTTGTTCATAGAAAGATGTAAACTCTAACATTAATCAGTACATTTCAGGAGGAAAAACAAAACAAAACAAAAGAGAAGGAATTTCCTAACAATACATAAGGCAAGATTTGGGCAAAATCCCCATGCCTTTGACTTTAGGTTCTAAATAATATGACATACTTCCTTAAGGAACATCTTTTATCCATATCCCACACTCCTACTCACCCCTTCAAGGAATAAAACTGTAGAAAACAATGCCATTCAAAGTAGGAATCTTGAAAAATAAACTATAAACTTCCAGTTTAATGTTTCAGAGGACGGAAACATCTTGTATTCATTGCAATTTATCTGGAACACAACTTACTTAGACTTTCTGTGGTACTCTTAGTCAGAGGTGATTAACCACCAATTTTAGAGCACCAACAATTGCACAGTGTTAATGTTTAATTAGCAAAAGGGAAGCACCTGTAGTGTGGAGGAAGAGACTCTAAGATTAAACTATACACATTCAGGTTGTAACAAAAGACAAATTAAATAAGCATACTATTTATCTTCAGAGAAAACATACTAAATATATATTTTAATATATACATTATATATAATAGTTGCTAATTTGTTAAATAGCCTCAACTCAAGGGAAGTACAAAGCAGCAAGTAACCTTTTGCATGTATATTTCATTGTTGACTTTTTGGAAATAAATACCAATGAGGCAGGTTTGTGAGCTTTCCTGTCCTTCAGCACAAAGACAGGCTGATTATGCTTAGGACAATTAGACAGATCTATAACACCTTTAGTTTAAGATGTCATGCTTTGCACTTGACATGTTGCCTCTCACCAAAAATTTGATTTCTCTTCCCCCATCAAATTCTCTTCTTCATCAGCCTTCCTGTATTCAAATGAAGATTATTCTAAATGCTTTCATAATACTTTTCCTCTGCTGCTACTTTCACATTTATAATTATCCTTTTACAAAAGGCTAAAAAAATTTAAAATGATTATTCTTGGCAGGAGGCCAAAGGTGAAAAACCCTGTTGTGTTTAATGTGTATATTATAATGTATGTAGTTGTGAAGAGGGGTTTTGGGAAATACATAACCACAAAAATTTAAAGGAAGCTATCAAAGAGTTTATATTTTTAATAGCTTATATTCATTGAAAAGCATCTCATACTATGTTATATCTGAAGGGTAAATTAATAGTTTAAGTTAAACACATCCACTAACTATCTAGAAGACAGGAAGATAAAGGATACAATAGCCTCTCAGCAAGGGTTTAAGAAAATGAAAAACCCCTTCCTTCCTCACTGTTACTTTGAAGCTTATTTGGAATGATTAATTTTCCGTGGATTGATGTAAATGGAAAATTAAATAGAAACTGCGTTACCCTACTGACCTTGCTGACCAGTTGAACTTGCTTCCCCACTTTTCACGCTAAACTTGTGTATAGCTTTTCTAATAAAATGCATTTGAAGCAAAATCAATCTTTTTACCTAAATAGAAAACTAAAGGAAAACATTTTTTAGTTTTCATATCCTGCCAATTTAAAAAAAATTCTACTTCTAAATTTAGATTATAAAAATATTCAGGGTGCTTCTGTACTGTCACACTAATTGCTGACCCTGCTACCTGTTAATTCTGGTATTTTAAACCAGTTAGGGGGGGAGTTCATGAGAAAATGAATACATTTGGCTCTTATTTCAATTTATATCTCCAAAGCTCCAAAGAAAGCACACAAAAGTGCTTACATTAGCACAGTACAAAGTATCCTAGCAAAACATAGTCCTCCCTCCCTCCCTCCCTCCCTCCCTCCCTCCCTCCCTCCCTCCTTCCTTCCTTCCTTCCTTCCTTCCTTCCTTCCTTCCTTCCTTCCTTCCTTCCTTCCTTCCTTCCTTCCTTCCTTCCTTCCTTCCATGTTCACTTTGTACCAAGGACTATGTTAGGCACACTCTAGCAATACTTACACAATAAGATACAGTCCCTATTAACAAGAAACTTAGAGAGCTGAGACAAGTAACTACATCCTATTTATATTTAATTTTTTACAATGAGCAGAGTAGGGCAAACTACTTACTTTACTATGGTGCTGAGATGAATTAATTTACATTTGTAAAATGCTTAAAAGGATGAAAGTGCTGTACATATGAAGGAAATGCCTGAGGATGGAAAGAAGATTAGGGTGAGGGTCATCACAAGCTCTTTCATAAAGCAGAGCTTTTATGGCTTGGTGTACACCACAGATGGGATTCAATTGCCAAAAATATTTCAAAACTTTAAATCTTTCATGGTTTCCACCTTGAGAAATGTTACTTCTTTTCCAAAAGGACAAATAATTGACAGGTTTTTACTACTTAAGACACCCTTTAAATTGTATTTAGCAATTATATAACAGCAGAATGTTAGTTGAATTTATCTTAGGAAAAGTATTCAGTGATGAAATTACTTTTCAATTTAGGATATGAAGGTGTATTTCTCCCTATCTCCTCCCACCACCAGGGGATGTTATTTAACAGCATATTTGTGATTGTCTAGTATGTTGTGTCATAAAAAGCATTTCCGCAAAGCAGAAAATAACCCCCAGAAAGAAAAAGTCCAAAGACAACAAATGCATACACTCTGGTATTCTGTCACCAGAAATTATTATCCAGTAATATAATTATAGTAATATTATTATAAGAGCAATGGAGTAGGTAAAACCATGATAATAAATAAAAGCAAAAACATAATAAATACATAATCTCATTTCTCGTTTATAAATACAATTTCCTCATGTAAACTTTTTTTTTTATTTCCGCATATTATGGGGGTACAGATTTTAAGGTTTCAATAAATGCCCATTTCCCCCCCTCCCCCCAAAAGTCTGAGTCTCCATCATGACCATCCCCCAGATGGTGCACATCTCACTCATTATGTATGTATATACCCGCCCCCCTCCCCCCTCCCACCTGCCCAATACCCTATTACTGCAGCACCTATGTGTCCACTTAGGTGCTACTCAGTTAATACCAGTTTACTGGAGAATATATCTGGTGCTTGTTTTTCCAATCTTGGGATACTTCACTTAGTAGTATGGGTTCCAGCTCTAACCAGGAAAATATAAGATGTGCTATATCACCATTGTTTCTTAGAGCTGAATAGTACTCCATGGTATACATATAACACATTTTATTAATCCATTCTTGGATTGATGGGCACTCGGGCTGTTTCCACAGCCTTGCAATTATGAATTTTGCTGCTATAAACATTCAAGTGCAGGTGTCTTTTTTGTAGAGTGTCATTGGATCATTTGGGTAGATGCCCAGCAATTGGATTGCTGGATCAAATGGTAGATTCACTTGTACCACTTTAAGGTATCTCCATATTGCTTTCCACAGAGGTTGAACTAGTTTGCAGTCCCACCAGCAGTGTAGGAGTGTTCCTCTCTCTCCGCAACCACGCCAGCATTGATTGTTTGGAGATTTTTTGATAAAGGCAATTCTCACTGGGGTTAAGTGATATCTCATTGTGGTTTTGATTTGCATTTCCCTGATGATTAGAGATGTTGAGCATTTTTTCATATGTTTGTTGGACATTCTTCTGTCTTCTTTAGAAAAGTTTCTGTTCAAGTCCTTTGCCCACTTTTTAATGGGGTTATTTGATTTTTTCTTCCTGATTTTCGTGAGTTCTAAGTATATTCTAGTTATCAGTCCCTTATTGGATGCATAGGATGCAAAAATTTTCTCCCATTCTGTAGGTTGTCTGTTTACTTCCATGACTATTTCTTTGGCTGTGCAGAAGCTTTGTAGTTTGATCATGTCCCATTTATTTATTTTTGTTGCTGCTGTGATTGCCTTTGGGGACTTCTTCATAAACACTTTGCCCAGGCCGATGTCTAGGAGAGTGTTTCCAACATTTTCCTCTAGAGTTCTAATAGTTTCATACCTTAGGTTTAAGTCTGTTATCCAGCGTGAGTTGGTTTTTGTGAGAGGTGCAAGGTGTGGGTCCTGTTTTAGCCTTCTACAGGTGGCTATCCAGTTTTCCCAGCACCATTTATTGAACAGGGATTCTTTTCCCCAGCATATGTTTTTGTCTGCTTTGTCAAAGATTAGATGGCTATGTGAGGATGGTTTTATATCAGGATTCTCAGATCTGTTCCACTGGTCAATATTCCTATTTTTGTGACAATACCATATTGTTTTAATTACTACAGTTTTGTAGTATAGTTTAATATCTGGCATATTAATGCCTCCCATTTTGTTTTTGTTGCCTAGAATTGCTCTTGATATTCGGGGTCTTCTTTGGTTCCATACGAAGCATAAAATTATTTTTTCTATATCTGTGAAGAATGCTGATGGGATTTTAATAGGTATTGCATTGAATCTGTAGATCAGTTTGGGTAGTATAGACATTTTGATGATATTGAGTCTGCCGATCCACGAGCATTGTATGGATTTCCATCTCTTTACATCCTCTGCTATTTCCTTCCTCGGTGTTTCATAGTTTTCCCTGTAGAGGTCTTTTACATCCTTGGTTAAGTATATTCCTAGGTACTTTAATTTCTTTGTTGCTATTGTGAAGAGAATTGAGTCTTTGATTTGGTTCTCAATTAGATTGTTGTTAGCATATATGAATGCCTCTGATTTCTGTGTATTGATTTTGTATCCTGAGACTTTACTAAATTCATTGATCAGTTCCAGGAGTTTGTTGGTTGAATCTTTGGGGTTTTCTAGATACAATATCATATCATCAGCAAACAGTGAAAGTTTGACCTCTTCTGCCCCTATTTGGATACCTTTGATTCCATTTTCCTGTCTGATTGCTGTAGCCAAGACTTCCAGTACTATGTTGAACAGAAGTGGAGATAGTGGGCAGCCTTGTCTGGTTCCAGTTCTAAGTGGGAATGATTTCAATCTTTCCCCATTCAGTATGATGTTGGCTATGGGTCTGTCATATATGGCTTGTATCATTTTTAGGTATGTCCCTTCTATGCCTATTTTCTTAAGTGTTCGTATCATGAAAGGGTGTTGAATTTTATCGAAAGCTTTTTCTGCATCTATTGAAAGAATCATGTGGTCTTTGTTTTTGCTTCTATTTATGTGGTGAATTGCATTTATAGATTTACGTATGTTGAACCATCCCTGCATCCCTGGGATGAAGCCCACTTGGTCGTGGTGGATTATTTTTTTGATAAGTGTCTGGATTCAGTTAGCTAAGATTTTGTTGAAAATTTTTGCATCTATATTCATTAGGGATATTGGTCTGTAGTTTACTTTTTTAGTTGCATCCTTTCCTGGTTTTGGTATCAGAGTAATATTCGCTTCATAAAAGGTGTCGGGGAGGTTTCCGTTCTTCTCGATGTTGTGGAATAGTTTCTGCAAGATAGGTACTAGTTCTTCTTTGTAAGTATGGTAAAATTCAGGTGTGAAGCCATCTGGACCGGGACTTTTCTTTGTAGGGAGATTTTTAATTGCTGTTTCTATTTCAGCTGTTAAGTTTGGCTGTTCAGGGAATCTGTTTCTTCCTGGTTGAGCCTAGGGAGGCTGTGTGTTTCTAGAAATTTGTCCATTTCCTCCACATTTTCCAGTTTCTGTGCATAAAGATTTTTGTAGTATTCATAAATTGTATCTTGTATCTCTTTGGGATCAGTTGTGATATCTCCTTTTTTATTCTTGATGGAGCTTATTAGAGATTTCTCTTTTCTGCTTTTCGTTAGCTTAGCCAATGGTGTGTCAATTTTGGTTATTTTTTCAAAGAACCAACTTTTTGTTTTATTAATCTCCTGAATAGCTTCCCTGTTTTCAATTTCGTTTAGTTCTGATTTGATCTTATTGATTTCACTTCTTCTGCTGGGTTTGGGGTTGGTCTGTTCTTCTTTTTCCAGCTCTTTGAGTCTTTTCATTAGATTGTCTATTTGTGATCTTCTTGTCTTTTGGTTATAGGCATTTATGGAGATAAACTTTCCTCTCAGAACTGCTTTAGCTGTGTCCCAGAGGAGTTGATAACTTGTCTCTCCATTGTCGTTTTCTTCATAGAACTTTTTTATTTCCGTCTTGATTTCTTCATTTATGAAGTAATCATTTAGTAGGAGGTTGTTTAATTTCCACGTTTTTGGGTAGAAATGTGAGTTTCTGTTAGGATTGATTTCTACTTTTGTTCCGCTGTGATCTCAGAAGGTACATGGTATGATTTCTATTTTTTTAAATTTCTTGAGATTTTCTTTGTGTCCTAGGATATGGTCAATCTTAGAGAATGTCCCGTGAGCTGATGAGAAGAACGTATATTCAGTGGATTTTGGGTGGAATGTTCTGGAAATGTCTCAGACCCAATTGTTCTAGAGTTTTGTTTAAGTCCATTATTTCTTTATTAATTTTCTGTTTGGAGGATCTGTCTCGTGCCATCAGTGGGGTGTTGAAATCCCCGGCGATTATGGAGTTGCTATTAATCCATTTGCTTAGCTCCAGTAAGGTTTGCTTTATGAATCTGGGTGCACCTAAGTTGGGTGCATATATATTTAAAATTGTTATCTCTTCTTGTTGGACTGTGCCCTTCACCATTATATATGGTCGTCCTTGTCTTTCACTACTTTTGTTGGTTTAAATACTAAATCTTCTGAAATTAGAACTGCCACACCAGCCTTCCTTTGGCTTCTATTTGCTTGGAATATTGATCTCCACCCTTTTATTTTTAGTCTATATGCATCCCTGCAGGTTGGATGTGTTTCCTGAAGACCGCATATACTTGGCCTGTATTTTCTTATCCATTCAGCCAGCCTATGTCTCTTGAGTGGAGAGTGGAGAGTTTAAGCCATTCACATTTATTGAGAGAACTGATAGGTAAGGTAGATTACTGATCATTCTGTTGGGTTGGTTGTTGTTGCTATGATTTCTGTCTTGAGCCATTGTAATATCTGGCCTTTAAAATCTTTGGGATTTGGTTGTTTTTATATTCGTGGGTTATTATTATGATGTTCTGTGCGTAACGCTGTTTTAAATACTTCTTGTAGGGCCGGTCTTGTCTTGGTGAATTCTCTGAGCCTTTGCTTATCTGAGAATATTTTTTTCTCCTTCATATACGAAGCTTAGTTTTGCAGGGAATAATATTCTAGGCTGGGCATTGTTTTGTTTCAAAAGAGTGAGAATGTGGCCCCAGTCTCTCCTTGCTTGTAAAGTCTCATTAGAAAAGTCTGATGTTATTCGAATTGGCTTTCCCTTGTATGTCACTTGCTTCTTTTGTCTTACAGCTCTTAAAAGGGCCTCTTTATTTGATACTTTGGTCAGTCTGATGACTGCATGTCGTGACGTCTTCCTGTTTGTGTTGAATCTCCCAGGGGTCCTCTGAGCTTCTTGAACTTGTATATCAAGATTTTGAGCAAGGCCTGGGAAATTTTCCTCTATTATATCTTCAAACAGCTTGTCCAACCCTTGAGTGTTGTCTTCTTCCCCTTCTTGTAACCCTATGAGCCTCACATTAGGTTTCTTCACATAATCCCACAGCTCTTGTAGGCTTTGCTCTTTTCTCTTGTTTCTCTGCTCTATTTCTGTGACTGATTTATTTAATTGGAGGGTGTTATCTTCATTCTCTGTGATTCTTTCTTCTGTTTGATCTACCCTGTTCTTGAGACTTTCCACTGTATTTTGTAGTTCCTTGAATTGATTCTTCATTTCCAGGAGTTTGGTTACACTTTTCTTCATTGTGTCTATTTCTTTTCCTATATCCTGGTGGCTTTTTGTTGTTTCTTTGTGTTGGTTATTGAGTTGGTGTTGCAGCTGGGTGAGTGTTCTTATGATCCACATACGAAATTCCTCTTCTGTCATATTGGTTGCCTGATTTTGGTTGGTGTCCGTTTTTAGGTGGCTGGTGCTCCTCTTTGGGGGTGTGTTTTCCGTTTGGTTCTTCATATTTCCTGAGTTCTTTCGCTGATTTCTTCCCATGTCGATCAGTTGTTGTTTCTTTCCTTAAGTTATTCTTTGGGTATTCACACACCTTATTTAGTTTCTGAGGCGTTAGGTGGCGTCTGTGGGTGAAATTGGACCACTCCCTGTATAGTGAGTCATTGGGTGCCGTGGAAAGGCTGTGCAAGATGCTGTCCCTGTCAGTAGTTTGTGTTTGCTTGGAGGAACAGGCTATACTGTTGATTTTGTGTCCCTTTATCTGCTCTTGTTCTGGGTGGAGCTGGGTTGTGTAAGCCTGCCCTCAGGCCGTTAGCAGGGTTCAAAGTTCTGTCCTCTGCTTCCAGGTAAAGCTGTCAGGGTGGGGCTGGAATGGTCCCGCTCAGCCAGAAAGTCTGTGTGTGGGAGTGGGGCTGTCTGAGACCCACAGTCTGGAGCGTGCCTTGCTTTTTTCCACCCTCCCCAAGTCCGCAGCTACTCCTTGGCCTCTACCAGCAGGCCAGATCACAAGCCACCAGGCCTCCCCGAACTGTGATGCAGGCGGGGAGGTTCCCTGCACAGGAACACCACCTGGGTTGGTCGCACGGCCTCCTCCTGGGAGGAGGGTTGCCCTTTAGGATGCCGATGCGCCCCTGGAGGCACACACACCTCAGTAGGCTGTTCACGTATAACCCTTCTGTGCCCCAGGTAAAGCTAGCCCTTGGTGCAGGGGATCTGGTCTGCAGGTCCGACCTCTGGGTCCCAGAGTTCAAACTGTATCCCCACCAGGGAGAGGATTTCCGGTCCCAATTCACCCACAGGGATCCCAAGCTGAGTCTATGTCTCTCAGCCTCTGAGTCGGCACCAGACCTGGGAATACTGTGTAAGCAGCTACTGGGAGAGCAGGCGGTTAGGGAGCTCACAGTCTGAGTTCCCCTGAGTCAGGTGTAGGGTCCCAAACGGGAAGGTCCCGTTCCCTGGAGGTGCCTCCGGCTGGTGGCTGTATTATCTCTCTGGGCAGCTGCGGGTAGGGTTGGCGGAGGGGAGTAGGAGGCAATATGGCGCCTGCTGCGTGGCTGCGGTCTGTGCACACTGAGGTGCCCGGAGGAAGTTGGGAACCTGTTGCCACGTCTGCTATAGGCTCACCGCTGGCTGGCGGTGGCGGCAGTCTCTGGGCAGGTGTCCGCAGGTCTCTCCACCCGCTGGGGAGCCCACCAGCAATCCCAGATGCAGGGGAGGGGAAACAGCAAATCCACCTACCCTTGCCGCTGTTCTCCGGGCTGCTCCGGTGGTCTCAGCCTCCAGTTCTCCTCCGCAGCCTCCTCCCGTGGAGTCTCCCGGGGTCTCAAGTACCCCTCCTCCTGGCCCTCGTCCGCTGTATGCTCGTCTTCTTGCTTCTTTCCTCTAATTTCTGCTAGAATCTTTTTTGCAGAGACACTCTGTCTGGCGGTGTTATTCATCCGCCACCTTGCTCCGCCCCCTCCAATTCTTATCTGTGACTGATTTATTCAATTGGAGGGTGTTATCTTCAAGCTCTGAGATTCTTTCTTCCGTCTGATCTACCCTGTTCTTGAGACTTTCCACTGTATTTTGTAGTTCCTTGAATTGATTCTTCAGTTCCAGGAGTTCGGTTACACTTTTCTTCATTGTGTCTATTTCTTTTCCCATATCCTGGAGGCTTTTTGTGGTTTCTTTGTGTTGGTTATTGAGTTGTTTTTGCAGCTGGGTGAGTGGCGCCTGCCGCGCGGCTGGGGTCTGTGCACACTGAGGTGCCCGGAGGAAGTTGGGAACCTGGTGCCACGTCTGCTATAGGCTCACCGCTGGCTGGCGGCGGCGGCAGTCTCTGGGCAGGTGTCCGCAGGTCTCTCCACCCGCTGGGGAGTCCACCAGCAATCCCATATGCAGGGGAGGGGAAACAGCAAATCCATCTACCCTTGCCGCTGGTCTCCGGGCTGCTCCGGTGGTCTCAGCCTCCAGTTCTCCTCCGCAGCCTCCTCCCGTGGAGTCTCCCGGGGTCTCAAGTACCCCTCCTTCCGGCCCTTGTCCACTGTATGCTCGTCTTCTTGCTTCTTTCCTCTAATTTCTGCTAGAATCTGTCTTTTCTGCAGAGACACTCTGTCTGGCGGTGTTATTCGTCCGCCATCTTGCTCTGCCCCCCTCTCTTGTAAACTTTGAAGAGGTTTTTAACATGCTTTTTATTCTCTTTCCTTACCTATATTTGAGGATAAATTTTGTGGTTTCAGGTGTTTAGCAGTGAATATAAAAGTGTGAATACATTTATTCAACAGTAAACCTATGGTTTTACAATTTGAGCTGTGTCAGGGCATTTTTTTAACCTTGAACTAAACTGTGGGTTTAGCCATCAAGAATGTGCCCATCCTATTCTTACAGACCTTTATAGGACATAAATCTAAAGTTAATTATTTATGTGTACACTAGTAAAATTTTGTTTCAAGCTTATCTTGTATTAGAAATAAATTTTAGGTACTTGGACCATGTTGCTAATTTTGCAACCTTGCCTTCTTGCTAGTAGAAATTAGAGAATCAAATTATCATCAGTAGTATCAAAGAGATTCTCAACCAAAATGCAGACCCACAAGAGCCACGGCCATTATTAATTTCATTTAGCTTCGGAAAATGGCAAAACGATCTACTGTGAATCATAAGTACTCATAAGGAAATGTTATAAAAGCAGAATCTTAAACAAGCAAATTACATTGTTTTATTTCTTTTCTCCTGGTTAAACAAAAGATGTAAGTAAAAGGTATGAGAAGAAAATACCATATTTTTAGGAAAAGGGTATAGAAAGAGTTTATTCATATTGAGTCTTTGGAAGCTAGAAGGAAATAGGAAAATATTCTTTTTCAGCTGTTGGATTTGGGTAGGTTTATTTACTTAAAACAGTGAAGGCAAAAATAAGAATTTTAATTAACTGAAAGTGATACTGTTGCTGACTTGGGAAAGCTAAAAAAAAAAGGAAAAACAGCTTCACTGACACATTATCAAATACTTTAAAACATTATCAATATAATTGTATGGTGCCACCACTATTATATAAAATGATAATATATTTAAAGTGGAAAATTCTGCTCAAAGATATTCACATGTCCATTTCTTTTTTCTTTTCGGACATTATTTTATTATGGAGGAGTTTAGAGAGAGGAGTGGCCAATTCCTCATTATTCCATGAGTCAAATCCTTTTGGCACTCATTAAGCAGATAATGAAACTGAAGAAGGGTAGAAAGGTCAAGTTTCTCAGGGTCACAAACTGAATCAATGGCACAGGTAATTCAAGCAGAATTGCTGAGTCTATAGTCCATCGCTGGCCTATAGCATTGTGCTGCCTTCTGGAAATATAATTTAGAAAGGAACAAGACTTTTTTTAGGTATGTTAGTTTATCCAGTTTTCTGAGCTGCATCGTCTCAAGATTTACTTGTGATTTTGTGAATCTATACAAATATATCTGATTTCAAAATGAAAGTGAGGGAAAAAGAAAAAGAAAAAAGAAAAAAAAACACAACTTATTTTTAAATTGTAGTAAAATACGCATACCATAAAATGTACCATCTGAACTATATCTGAACTATTTTTAATTGTATAGTTCAGTAGTATTAACTATATTCACATTGTTGTGCAAAAGATCTCTGGAGCTTTTTCATCTTGCAACATCTAGTTGCTCATAAAGCATGTCCACTGCCATGGCAACCTTAAAGATCTTCATGCTCATTTACTTAAGTCTAGCAACTTATCCATAATTATGCCATTATCAACAACAAAGAAAATTAGAATTTAGTTCCCTATTTCCCAGTCACATGCTATCATCTATCTTTGATGAAATTTATCTTTATTATTTCAAAGAAGGAAAGAAATTTTGGCAAAGTTTTTGGAGGAGAAATGTCTTAAAAATGTTTTTCTATCAAAGTAAGAAATAAGTAAGAAAAAATAATGAGAAAAATTTGTGTGTAAACATGAAATGTATTACAGGTATATTGAGAAAAATACTATTGTGAAATTAAAATGCAAAACTCGAACTCTTGAATCCTACCTTAGCAGTAAGAACCACACAGGATATAAATTAACTATGTGGTATAAATGTAGGAGATGGTTGGGAGAGTTGATAGCTCTTTTCAGTACCAGCATTAAGGTTAGAAAATTACTTTTCTAGTATGTAAACTGCAGGATGTAACTCTCTTGTCTAGATTTTTTTTTATATTCAAAATTATTTCAATGTAAATTATAAATATTAATAACTACAAACAGTAACAATACTCTCTTATTTATTAATACATTAAAAAATGTGGTAAAATACATATAACTAAAAATTTACCATATTAACCATGTTATTTATTTTTAAATTGTACTAAATAGTACATATCATAAAATGTACCTTCAAGTGTACAGTTCAGTAATAGCTATATTCACACGGTTGTTTAACAGATATCTGGATGTTTTTCAACATGCAAAACAAACTCTTTAGGCATTGAACAATTCCTCATTTCCCTTCCCAGTGGCCCCTGGCAACCATGTTCTTACTTTTTGTTTCTGAGTTTTATTACTTTAGATACTTCATATAAGTGGAATCATACAGTATTTGGGGTGTGTGTGTGTGTGTGTGTGTGTGTGATTGCCCTATTTCACTTAGACGTTTTAGTCTGTGTCAGAATTTCCTTTAAGTTCTTTAGTACTTTTAATTTTTCAAAGCAGTTTTCAGATATATTGACTAATTATATATAGCTATCAGGTGAAGATAATGCTACAGCATTATGCACACATTTTTTGTTTTATTTACTTTTTATAATTTTCCAGAGAAAATTGCAACTTAATATTACTTAAAATACAAACTGAAATAGACAGATGAGGAAGTGAAAAACTAAGCATACTTTGGAGTTAATGGATCATCTGTATTTGACATACAGTTATAATGATCAAATTCATAGATTATTGGAGCCAGGCATGGTGGTGGATGTCTGGAGCCCCAGCTACTTGGGAGACTGAGTTGAGAGGATTGATTGAGCCCAAGAGTTCAAAACCAGACTGGGCAACATAGTGCAACCCTGTCTCAAAAATTCATAGATTGTTTAGTTTATATCTCTCATCTCGAAGAGGAAAAACACTTCTACATAGTGAGGTCATTTGCACAAGGTCACACATCTATGGCAAAACTGGTATGATAGATTTCTGTTGTTACACAACTAATTGTGACCAAAGGAAACTTAAAACAACATCTATTTATTATCTTGAAGTTTTGTATGTCAGAAATCTGGATGGGCTTGACTGGGTTCTCAGAGTTTTATAAGGGTGAAATTAAAGTGTCAGCCAGGCTGGGCTCTTATTAGAAGCTCTGGGGAAGAACCTGCTCACAAGATCATTGAAAGTGTTTGTAGAATTTAGTTAATTGCAGTTGTAGGACTTATGTCCCTGTTGCCTTGTTGGCTGTCAGTACAAGGCTGCTTTTGGCTTCCATCTTAGTCTATTTGCACTGCTATAAAGAAATACCTGAGGCCAAATATTTATTTGGCTCATAGTTTTGTAGGCTGTGTAAAAAATGGTACCAACATCTGCTTCTGGCAAGGATCTCAGGAAGTTTCCAAGCATGAGGAAAGGGGAAGGGGAGCTGACATGTCACATGGCAAGAGAAGAAGCAAGAGACAGAGAGAAGAGGGGTACCATATTCTGTTAAACAATCAGCTCTCATATGAACTAATAGAGTAAGAACTCACTCGTTACCACGAATGGCACAAAGCCATTCATGAAGAATGGGCCTTCATGTCCCAAACTCCTTTCACCAGGCCCCACCTCCAACAATGGAGATCAAATTTCAACATGAGATTTGGAAGGCACAAATATCCAAACTGTATCATTTTTCAAAAGCCACATGCATTTCCTGTCATGGGCCCCTCCATATTCAAACCAGTAGTTTGAATCCATGTTCTCTGATTTCCTCTTCACTTTTAAAGGGCTCATGGGTTTAGATTGGGCTCACCTGGGGATAATCTTTTTTTGATTAAGTTGGAGTCAACTGATTAGTTATCTCAATCACATCTGTAAAATCCCTTTTGTTATGTAATGTAAAATAATCTCAGGCATATCTTATCATTTTCATAGTTCTAGCAATTAGGCCTGAAAATCTTGGGATGGTAGAAAATTTTGAAATTCTACCTACTAAAACTGGAACTAGAACTCAGGTTTAACTTCCAGTGCTTTCTCCACTATATCACACTGAACATCTAAGATTTTAAAGGACTTTTATTTTATTATAAGATACTAATTTTTATCCATGAAGAGCAAAATTTTAAAAGGATTTTAAACTAGCTAGGAAACTGGCTTCTGTGTTTATCTATTGAATGCATACTTCCAGGCTGTATTCCTATCCATAGAGATAAATGCAATCAGGTTAATAATGATCAGCTTTCTAAAGGACTTGCTCAAGTTTCTAAGATCTCCTAAATTGTGATATTAACACCATGCTGCTGCATTTTTGTGATTATCATTCAAATTTGAAATGTTAACTATTGAGATCATCATGGGATTATATGCACACTGACAATTACCAATGGGACTTCATTTGTCACACATGGAAAACAAAATTTTGGCGAGTTGTAATAGGCTCCCTAATGCTGATACTACAATGTCCTTTGCAATAACCATTAAAGAATGTATGTATGATAATACAAAGTAAATGGAAGTGGACTTTCAGAAAAACAGCAGCAGTTACTGCAGATTATACTGAAGCCTTCACAAGGCAGTGGAGCTTAACAAAACATGGCTCCAGGAACGCTAATAACTTAAGATGTTTCACAATGAAAGGGTTCTAGGGTCAAATACTATACTTAGCATATAATTAATTGATTAGTACAGCTGGAACATAAGACTCATTTAAGAAGTATTTGGAGAAAAGGCAACAAAGATATATTGTGGCAGGTTGCCAGACTAAGGCATTTAGATTTTATTTTGTATGCAGTCAGGAAGTATTGAAGTTTCTAGAGTTTAAGATGACATGATGAAAGAGATATTTCACCAAAATTTACAGCACAGTTTATTTAGAATGAATTTGAACACAATGAAGCAACCTGTTACAAATAACCAGGGCATGAAGCGATGAAGGCCTGAATTAGGGTGTCAGAAGTAGGAATGGAGAGAGGTGAAATATTGCAATGCATATTACAATGGAACCTAACTATTGGAGACTGAAAATAAAATGAGAGGACAGGGGGATAAGTTTATAGTTTTGGCAACTGAGAGTATTTATATATTCCTGACAGAACAAGAGAAGAGTGGAAAATGGGATTTGGGGAGGAATATGCAGAATGTTTATGCCAGTGGGCTATATCTACATAACTTTCTATTCATTCCCTTAATATTAGTTTTCCACAGTGATAGGCTCTATAAATTGAAGAAAACCTTTATTTTACAAACATTGTGTCTGGCAGTGATATGACACACATTAGGAGGGGAAATGTTTATTTAATTTGACTAACTCTAAGATTTACTAAGGTGCGTTGATTCTACTGATGTTAAGAATTACAAAAGCAGAAAAGGAAGAGGCTGCTGAGAATTCAAAACATACACTAGCATTTCTGTTATACAATCTTTGTTAATTATAATGTCTTTATTAGGATTCATTTTATGACAAAAAGTAAACTTGTTTAAAGGTGCTAACACCAGACCTACAGCACATTTCATATTTAAATAGAAAACAGAGTCAGATAAATGAGGTATAAATAGATTCACACTTACATTTTCTATCAAGTAAGTAGTCAACCCTTAAATTGTCTATGCCATCAGATTTCTTTTTTTTATTGAAGAATAAAAACATAAATTTGGCATTAGCAAGGGCATGAAGCATCACAATTCTAAAACATAGCTACAATTAATTCAATTTATTACAGTCATAAGATTATTGCATAAACATAGATTGTTCTACATAAGCCTTGATATTGTAATGCATGACCCATTAACAAGTGGTGGTTTTTCATTTATACCCTCAACATTTTTATATTAATCTTCTTAACTTGTCTAACTCTGATGGAATGCTGGTATTGATGCTCTTAATATATGTATGTTTCAGTTTTAGATATGCTTATAAGATATGAAAAAGAGAGTCAATGGTAATAGAATCTAACTGATCTTGCCTCTGATGTGTTTTTTGTTCTTTGGATTGACAACTCCTACAGATATGATGAGCCCTACTTTAAGTTCCCATGAACCAAGGGCTGATTGAGGCCCAGTTTAACATGAGCACAATTTTATGAGAGTTACTATAGTGGCTGGGTCCAGCTTGACCAATATCATATATGATTAATGTTAATTGCCAATTTTGCATGGATGACTTTTTTTTTTTCCTGATTACTGAATTGGTTGCTGATGCCTTTGATCTGGTTGGGATTACAATCCAATGCAATAGTTAGACAAGTGACCAGTTGCCAACACTGAGAAAAGATGGATTCAGGTTGCTATGAGGTCGGAGTTTGTTTCTCTTCATAAACACTGAAAGGTCAGGTAAAGTTTAGCTATCACTGGCACCCCTGAAATGTTGTGATAAATGTCAGACCTAAGAGATTATTATTAATCCATGAAGCAATTAAAAGTCTTACTGTTTTGGCAAAAAAGGATTTTTATTTGATTTCATAAGCACATTGAAAGTCAGAGCAGCATTCTCACAGGCAGGTAAACAACACCTTCAAAGCTAATGCCATCCTTGATTTTCTGGTTTCTAATATAAACTAAAATATGACACATTCAGGGACTATCCCAAGGGATTTTAAATATCAGCAATAACTCTGAAAAGTGAATCCCAGGTCGTTGCTAATGGCTTTCACTTCAGGAATTCAATTGCAGTGGTCTTTACAAGTTGCTGCTAATACCACCCTTAACTGCCACTATATTCTCTGCAATTTTCTTAGTCTGTCCCAGAAAGTCATTATGCTTCTTAAATAAATAGTAAGACAAGCTTTCACTTAAGAGGATGAAATGACTTGTGATTCCTCATTAAATCAAGTACTGCTCATATGATTTATATTAAATATCTTGAAGGCTTAAGACATAATTAATTAATTTATTAACTACATTTTTTTGAATGACAAAATAACTCACCTTAGTTGCTTACTCCTTGATTCATAAATGGCTGATAACATGAAATAAAAATAAATATAACAGTGAAATTTTATAATCTTAATGAGCAACATATCACCAACTGTGTCTGCTACAACTGGAATAGATATGTCATAGAATGTGTCACATCTTGTTGATACCAAAAAACCTACTGAATTTCCCTTTTAGGGAACTGCCAACTAAAGAAAAGTTTATAAGCTGCAACATAATGCCCTAATGGTAATTTACTTCAACTGCAGAAACATGAAGTATTCTTGATTTATATTTCCAGCTGGTTTATTCTTTAATATCAAGAAGTTCAGTTACTATTTCATTTCTTGTAAAGAAGTTTACAGAATGAAGGGTAAAAACTATCAGGATAAACTATGTTAAAAGATGACCTGGACACAGAGAAAATCATGATTATTTGGTGCGATTTCCTTCCAAATCATCTCTAAATGTTAGACATAATGTTAATTCTATAAAGCTGAAGCTCTGAAAGATATAGCTGAGTTATTTAATAAAAATTTCACTATTGTATGGGATTGTTTGCCTTGTACCTAACAACTTCCTTTACAGTGTACATCAGCATAGACATTTGGGTGGGAACTTTAATAAAAGGCCTGTTTTATTTTACAAAGTACAAATTACCTTATAAATAAACTGAAAAATAATTTCCAAGAAGCAATTATTATTCAATTAAAGAGTAACTACATGGTTATTTGTGTCCTGTAAAATAAAGCATTGCTGAGATCAGTAATGCAATCAATATTTTAGCAGAAACAGGATGCTGCAATGATGGACCTTTTGACCTATGCTGATTAAATTGTCATAAAAATAACAGTTTCCTAGTTAAATCACCACATGTTTATTTGTGTTTATTAATATGTAAATATCTACCTGATACTAGCAAAGCTCTTAAAGATAAGAAGTATGGCAGGATCATCTATCAAGAATGATCTTTCCTAACTTTTTACAGAGTCCTCTACAGTCCTTCATCACGTTGTTAGGCTTGTGTTCTTTGAAATGAAATGCAGGAACTTCACTGTTAAGAATGTCTTACTATAGAGCATCACTGAGTCTAAAAGTAAGAATAAAGCTATCTTATATTTGTATGGAGCTATATTGATTGTAAAGCCCTTTCACAAACTTAACTCCAATTAATTTATTTTTGAGGCCCAAATGTTCCAAAATTAAAAACATCCATCTGAATGTCATTTTTGCTCACTGATAAATTTAAACATGTTTGGCAGCAGATATCACAAAACAGTATTCACTAATGAGTCAATCAGAAATTTTAAATAACAGGGCAAGCACACATCTCTAATAACTAGACCACAAGTTACACAAAGACAAAAACTGTTCTAGGTTCCCAGTATATATCACTGAAGAAAACAGACCAAAACCCTTGCCATGGTCAAGCTTACATTTTACCCTCTGCGTTACTGTTATCTAGCATTATGTCAGAAACATACTGAGTGGGTACCTAGTGCATGTTTGTTTATTATATGGCTGAAAAATATGACATTGCATAGGTGTGACTGCAGAGGCCTTTTATTCTTAAGCAGATTTTGGAGCTTGTAGGACCCCTAAGAAAATAAGACAGTGGCATCACCCATAGTCTTCTTTAGCTTTGTACGTAGTCAGATTTGAGTGGATCATATATATTTTTTCAGCACATTGTGGGGGTACAAATTTTAAGGTTTCAAATAATGCCCCTTCCCCTGATTCCCCCATAAGTCTGAGTTTCCAGTGTGACCATCTCCCAGACGGTGAACATCTCACTCATTATGTATGTATATGCCTGCCACCTCCCCCTCCCACCTGCCCAATAACCTATTACTGTAGTTCTTATGTGTCCACTTAGGTGCTGCTCAGTTAATACCAGTTTGCTGGTGAGTATATGTGGTGCTTGTTTTTCCATTCTTGGGATACTTCACTTAGTAGTATGGGTTCCAGCTCTATCCAGGAAAATACAAGATGTGCTATATCACCATTGTTTCTTAGAGCTGAATAGTACTACATGGTATATATATATCACATTTTATTAATCCACTCTTAGATTAATGGGCACATGGGTTATTTCCACAGCTTTGCAATTATGAATTGTGCTACTATAAACATTCGCGTGCAGGTGTCTTTTTTGTAGAGTGTCATTGGATCATTTGGATACATGCCCAGTAATGGGATTGTTGGATCAAATGGTAGATCCGCTGATATCGCTTTAAGGTATCTCCATATTGCTTTCCACAGAGGTTGACCTAGTTTGCAGTCCCACCAGCAGTGTAGGAGTATTCCTATCTCTCCGCATCCATGCCAGCATTTATTGTTTGGGGACTTTTTGATAAAGGCCATTCATACTGGAAATAAGTGATCTCTCATTGTGCTTTTGATTTGCATTTCCCTGATGATTGGAGATGTTGAACATTTTTTCCTATGTTTGTTGGCCATTCTTCTGTCTTCTTTTTTTTTTTTTCATTGCATTTTTTTCTTTATTTTGGCGTATTATAGGGGTACAGATTTTAAGGTTTCAATAAATGCCCTTTCCTCCCCTCCTCCCACAAGTCTGAGTTTCCAGCATGACCATCCCCCAGACGGTGCACATCTCACTCATTATGTATGTTTATACCCGTCCCCCTCCTGCCTCCCACCTGCCCAATACCCTATTACTGTAGTACCTATGTGTCCACGTAGGTGCTACTCAGTTAATACCAGTTTGCTGGTGAGTATATGTGGTGCTTGTTTTTCCATTCTTGGGATACTTACTTCTGTCTTCTTTGGAAAAGTTTCTGTTCAAGTCCTTTGCCCACTTTTTGATAGGGTTGTTTGTTTTTTTCTTGCTGTTTTTCGTGAGTTCTAAGTATATTCTAGTTATCAGCCCCTTATCAGATGTGTAGGATGAAAAATTTTCTCCCATTCTGTAGGTTGTCTGTTTATTTCATGACTATTTCTTTGGCTGTGCAGAAGCTTTGTAATTTGATCATGTCCCATTTATTTATTTTTGTTGCTGCTGTGATTGCCTTGGGGACTTCTTCATAAACTCTTTGCCTAGGCCAATGTCTAAGAGAGTGTTTCCAACATTTTCCTCTAGAATTCTAATAGCTTCATACCTTAGGTTTAAGTCTGTTATCCAGTGTAAGTTGATTTTTGTGAGAGATGAAAGGTGTGGGTCCTGTTTCAGCCTTGTACAAGTGGCTATCCAGTTTTCCCAGCACCATTTATTGAAAAGGGATTCTTTTCCCCAGTGTATGTTTTTGTCTGCTTTGTCAAAGATTAGATGACTATATGAGGATGGTTTTATATCAGGATTCTCACATCTGTTCCACTGGTCAATATTCCTATTTTTGTGCCAATACCAGATTGTTTTAATTACTACAGCTTTGTAGTATAGTTTGATAACTGGCATATTAATACCTCCCATTTTGTTTTTATTGCCTAGAATTGCTTTTAATATGCGGGGTCTTCTTTGGTTCCAAACGAAGCATAAAATTATTTTTTCTATATCTGTGAAGAATGACGATAGGATTTTAATAGGTATTGCATTGAATCTGTATATCAGTTTGGGCAGTATAGACTTTTTAATGATGTTAAGTCTGCTGACCCACAAGCATGGTATGGATTTCCATCTGTTCACATCCTCTGCTATTTCCTTCCTCAGTGTTTCATAGTTCTCCATGTAGAGGTCTTTTACCTTCTTGGTTAAGTATATTCCTAGGTGCTTTATTTTCTTTGTTGCTATTCTGAAGGGAATTGAGCCTTTGATTTGGTTCTTAGTTTGATTGTTGTTGGCATATGTAAATGGCTCTGATTTCTGTGTGTTGATTTTGTATCTTGAGACTTTACTGAATTCATTTATCAGTTCCAGGAGTTTCGTGGTTGAATCTTTTGGGTTTTCTAAATATAATATCATATCATCAGCAAACAGTGAGAGTTTAATCTCTTCTGCCCCAATTTGGGTACCTTTAAGTTCACTTTCCTGTCTGATTGCTTTAGCCAGGACTTCCAGCACTATGTTGAATAGAACTGGAGATAGTGGGAAGCCTTGCCTGGTACCAGTTATAAGTGGGAATGCTTTCACTTTTTCCCTATTCAGGATGATGTTGGTTATGGGTCTGTCATATATGGCTTGTATCATTTTTAGGTATGTCCCTTCTATGCCTAGTTTCTTAAGTGTTCATATCATGAAAGTGTGTTGAATATTGTCAAAAGCTTTTTATGCATCTATTGAAAGAATCATGTGGTCTTTGTTTTTGCTTCTGTTTATGTGGTGAATTGCAGTTATAGATTTACGTATGTTGAACCATCCCTGCATCCCTTGGATGAAGCCCACTTAGGTGTTATGGATTATTTTATTGATAAGCATCTGGATTCGGTTAGCTAGTATTTTGTTGAAAATTTTTTGCATCTATATTCATAAGTGATATTGGTCTGTAGTTTTCTTTTTTGTTGTTGTTGCATCCTTTCATGGTTTTCGTAGCAGAGTAATGTTCGCTTCATAAAAGGTGTCAGGGAGGTTTCCATTCTTCGCGATGTTGTGGAATAATTTCTGCAAGATAGGCCCCATTTCTTCTTTGTAAGTGTGGTAAAATTCTAATGTGAAACCATCTGGGCTGGGACTTTTCTGTTTAAGAAGTTTTTAAATTGCTGTTTCTATTACAGTTCTTGATATTGGTCTCTTCAGGAATTCTATTTCTACCTGGTTGATGCTAGGGAGGCTGTGTGTTTCTAGAAATTTCCTCCACATTTTAGTCCATTTCCTCCACATTTTTCAGTTAGTGTGCATAAGAGTTTTTGTAGTATTGGTAAATTATATCTTGTATCTCCTTTGGATCAGTTGTGATATCTCCTTTTTTATTCCTGATGGAGCTTATTAGAGATTTCTCTTTTCTGCTGTTCATTAGCCTAGCCAATAGCATGTCAATTTTGTTTATTTTTTCAAAGAACCAAATTTTTGTTTTAGTAATCTCCTGTATAGCTTTCCTATTGTCAATTTCGTTTAGTTCCGATTTGATCTTGTCGATTTCAATTCTTCTGCTGGGTTTTCAGGTTGTCTCTTCTTCTTTTTCCAGCTCTTTGAGTCGTTTCCTTAGATTGTCTATTTGTGATCTTTTTGACTTTTGGTTATAGGCATTTATGGAAATAAACTTTCCTCTCAGTACTGCTTTAGCTGTGTCCCAGAGGATTAGATAACTTGTCTCTCCATTGTCATTTTGTTTAATGAATTTTTTTTAATTTCCATCTTGATTTCTTAATTTAAGAAGTAATCATTTAGTGGGAGGTTGTTTAAGTTCCACGTTTTCGTATAGAAATGAGAGTTCCTCTTAGGGTTGATTTCTACCTTTATTCCACTGTGATCTGAGAAGATACATGGTATGATTTCTAGTTTTTAAAATTTCTTGAGGTTTACTTTGTGTCCTAGTATATGGTCAATCTTAGAGTATGTGACGTGAGCTGATGAGAAGAACGTATATTAACTGGATTTTGCGTAGAATGTCCTGTAAATGTCAGTCAGACCCAATTGTTCTAGAATTTTCTTTAAGTCCATTATTTCTTTATTGATTTTCTGTTTGGAGGATCTGTCCTGTGCCGTAAGTGGGGTGTTGAAATCTCCAGTAATTATGGAGTTGCTGTTAATCAATTTGCTTAGATCCAGTAAGGTTTATTTCATGAATCTGGGTGCATATATATTTAAAATTGTTATCTCTTCTTATTGAACTGTGCTCCTCACTGTCATATAATGACCATATTTGTCTTTCACTACTTTTGTTGGTTTAAAAATTAAATCGTCTGAGATCAGAACTGCCACGCCAGCCTTCTTTTGGCTTCTGCTTGCTTGGAATACTGATCTCCACCCCTTTACTTTTAGTCTGTATGCATCCTTGCAGGTTAAATGTGTTTCCTGAAGACAGCAAATACTTGGCCTGTATTTTCTTATTATTCAACCAGCCTATGTCTTTTGAGTGGAGAGTTTAAGCCATTCACATTTATTGAAAGAACTGATAGGTTAGGTGGATTACTGTTCATTCTGTTCGGTTGGATGTTGTTGCTTTGATTTCTCTCTTGAGCCATTGTAATATCTGGCCTTTAATCTTTGGGTTTTGGTTGTGTTTATATTCATGAGTTTTTATTATGCTGCTCTGTCTGTAACACTGTTTTGAGTACTTCTTGTAGGGCTGGTCTTGTCTTGGGGAATTCTCTGAGACTTTGCTTATCTGGGAATGTCTTAATTTCTCCTTCATATATAAAGCTTAGTTTTGGAGGATAAAAAATTCTAGGCTGGGTGTTATTTTGTTTCAAAAGAGTGAGAAAGGGGCCCCAGTCTCTCCTTGCTTGTATTGTTTCAGTTGAGAAATCTGGCGTTATTTGGATCAGTTTTCCTTTGTATGTAACTTGCTTCTTTCACCTTACAGCTTGTAGGAGAGTCTCTTTTGTTGATATTTTGGTCAGTCTGATGACTACATGCTGTGGTGTTTTCATGTTTGCATTATGTTTCCCAGGAGTCTTTTTGACCTCTTGTATTTCTAATTCTAGTTACTGGTTAGACCTGGGGAATTTTCCTCAATTATTTCTTCAAATAGCTTATCCAACCCTCGGGTTTTTTCTTCCTCCTTCTCCAGAATCCAGTGGACCCTCAGGTTATTTTTCCTCGTATTATCCCACAATTCTTGTAAGCTTTGCTCATGTCTCTTATTTTTCTGCTCTAACTCTGTGATTAATTTATTTGATTTGAATGTGTTGTCTTCAATCTCTGAGATTCTTTCTTCTGTTTGGTCCACCCTATTTTTGAGGCTTTCCACTGTGTTCTGCATTTCCCTGAATAAATTCTTCATTTCCAGGATATTGGATTGATTCTTATTCAAGTTCTTGATTTCTTTAGTGAATCTTTGTTCCAATTCCTGTAACTTCTTTTTAGTTTCCTTGCATTATTTATCCACTTTTTCTTGCATATCATTGAGCTTTCTTACAATCCAATTTTGGAATTCTTGTGTCATTTTAGTGTTTTGTGTTTGTTCAGTCTCCATTTCTTGAGAGCTGGTGTATCTCCTAGGGGGAGTATTTTCTGTTTGATTTTTTGAATTATGCTGGGCCCTCCCCATCTGGATCAATTGCTGAAGCTCAGGCATCCTCTCTTCTGTAGTTTCTTGATCAGCCACTGGGAGGAGCTCTTCCACCACACTTGGAATGTTCCCCTGATGGGGGTATTTACTTGAGGGGCCTGCCCCTGACTGGGGAGATCTAGTCCCAGCTTTTTGTTCAACTGGGTGACCTCAGCTGTTCTGGGAAGTGATGTTTTTTATACTGTGTGCTTATGCACTACACAGGTCTAGCGGGTTCTCCCTAGATCTGGGGAAGAGTGTGTTTTCTTGTCTTGCCCCACTCCAGGGGTGGAGTCTATCACTTTCGGTAAGAGAGATGCAGGCTGGGGGGAGTAGGTAGCTCTCCAGTCTGCCCTGCACCGCAGCGCCCAAGTGGCTGTAACTCCTCTCAGCTGTTAGTCTTCTCAGTAGTTCATTGGTCCAGCCAGGCCTGGCGAGCAGATCACAGATTGTGTAGGGGGAATTTGCCAGGAGAGACTCTAGGCTGGGCGGGGGAGGGGGGCTTGCCCACTGTACCATATGACCGCTGGGCTGTGGACCCCCTCAATGGCAACCAATTGCCCACTCACAGGGCACCAGTACTGGGGACAACTGTTTAGGGTGTGCCAGGTGCCAGGTTGGGAGTCTGGGTCAACAGGATCCCCGTAGCCTCTTCTATGCCGCCTGCCCGACCACCTGTTTAGCCATAGCTCTTGCTCTTATTGACCCACCCTGTGCAGTCTTATTCGCTTGAGGGAGTTACAGCTTAATGTCCCCGACTTAATGAATAGTTCTGTAGGGTTGGCCCCACAGGTTACCAGAGACAAAACGTCTAACTGCCTCCCCTAGCAGGTCAGTTCATTTTCCTCCTGTCTTGAAGCCGTCCTAGCGCAGGGCTTAGGAGAGAGAGTTCACGGTGTTTTCCATCATTGACTGCACTCTCCTGCACCCTCTTCTCCTGCTGTGATTTTGCACCAGTTTCAGACAGGTCCCTGGCTGGGTGGGTACGGAGATCAATGGGGAAGCAAGGAGTTCTCCTGTGGGTCTGATCCCACTTCACCCCCTGGCCTGGCAGGCCAGCGCCCTCCTATGCGCCCTATTGTTTGTTTTGCACTCTCAAGAGAACACGATCTTATCTCCCGATCACCTTGTTTATCCTTTTATGAGAGTCCCGTGCTGAACCTCTGCAGATTCTTGATGCTGTCCTTGTAGTGGGGAGATACACTTGTGTGTAGGAGACCAAGATCTATGTCTCCTTCTCTTGGAGCAGGAGTCCCAGGGGTTACCTTTACTTTGCCATTTTCCCAGTCCATGCTCCAGGATCATATATTGATGATCCTATAATTGTTGTGGATTCTAAGTTTTACAAAATGATTACCTAATGCAACTAGCTCTTTCTTCATGTGTTCAAGGAGAACAGAGCGATCTAAGGAATATTTGTAAACTGTAGAAACAATTAAAGCATATTTCCTATTTATATTAATTAATTGATTTAATTGACCATTTAGTAGACCCTACCACATGCTAGAAAGCATGAGAATTGCTTAGGATAAAGTTCCAAACAAAATCAGACATGTATGTTGCCTTCATGGAGCTGAGATTCTACTTGGGGAGACTCACAATTAATCATACCAACAACATAAAATTATAAAGTGAGAAGAGTGTTAGGATGGGGAATATGGTCCTCATGGAGTTTATAACATGTGCAGTAGATATTACCAAACCATTTCTGACATAAGCCATGTATTCTGTAATTTTTTCAAATCTTGGAATTTAACATAGAATCATTAGACTAAGAAGCCTCTAATGCCCCTCAAAACTAGGTCAGCTTATTGAAAAAGAGCTGCTGCAGATAGTGAGGACTGAGAAATTTGGAACAGAACTAGTTAAATCTTATAGCTTTCAAAGTGTATTATTAACAGCTGGTAGTCCTATGGCTCATCATATGGAAATGGGGGGCGCATCAGGCTGCTTACATCTAGAGCAGGTGTCCTCAAACTACAGCCTGCGGGCCACAAGCAGGCTGCCTAGCACATTTATCCGGCCCTCTGGGTGTTTTTGCTGCCACTGCCTGTCCTGCTTAGTAACTGACTCATCCGGGGCCCACAATGTGCACTCTCCAACAGTCTGAGGGACAGTGAACTGGCCCCCTGTTTAAAAAGTTTTAGGACCCCTGGTCTAGAGGAAGCCTATCTGAAAGTGATCTTGAGCATGGAGATAGCACTGAAATGTTTACAGTGGAAAAGTACAAAGAGTAATCAGGTGGGTTTAAATAAAGTTAGTAGGCTTGAGTTCTGACAAATAGAAGAACACAATGAAGCACTCAGAAAGTATAGATTTAGTGAAGATTTTTCAACAAAATAATGTGCCTTATCCTAATGAACATTATTCAGTGATCTTGGGATCCTTTAGGATATTTGAAGTAAATAGTATATTTCTCTTATCAACATTCTTTACAACAGTTAGGAAGTCATAAAATAGGGCAAGGGCAAACAGGGTAACAACACTGAAGTAAATAAAATAAATTATGGCCCAGAATCAAGTAGAAAGGAGAGGAGAGTCAGTTTATAAAATTGAAACATTAAATGAGAAAAACAGAATCTTTTGTGCTAGATTGATATACAATATTGATGTACAGTTGAAGAAAATAACACTAGCACAGTGTATGAAAAATGAACTGGGTAATGGTACCTCTGTGTAAGGTTGATAGAAGTCGTCTTCATTTAAAAGCAGAGTTTGTCTTACATTGATGGAGCACTTTGCTACTGCAAAGTTGATAGAGTGAGGTTTAACTTAAATTTCTTTGTGAACCAAAAGTCATTTTTGGAAATGTTCTCTATCTGAACATTAGACATTTTTTGCAGCTAAGGTTATTTAATATAGTATTTTGCAGCACTTTCTTACAAGCCCTGTTATTCAGCTTTGTAAAGTGCATTTCTACTAAAAGGCAGCAGTAATATCTTAGGCAACATTAGAAAGTAGTATTAGAAATATATTGGGTGACTTGATCCTAATTTTCTATGACTTATAAATCTCTTCCATGGTGACAGCTTTCTAATGATGTTTTCAGTACACTAACTGTATTAGGGTACAAGACAGAGGCAAAAAATACATTTTATTTCATTATTTTGTGGATTAGCATTTGCAATTGCAATTACTGAACTGCTCACACTAGGGTGAAGAAAGTGCATATGCAATGGGTTAGGTTAACATAAGTTTAGCATCAACTCCTCAGTTAAAAACGCTAATCAATCTGGGAGAAAAGACAGCCTAGATTGCAAAGGTGGCAGGTTTTGTTAGTATACCCACTCTAAGAGAGTGTGCTGCTGGTTATTCAGCCTGCTTTAAAAAATAGGTAGGAAAAATTTGGGAGGCTGAGGCCGGTGGATTGCTTGAACTCAAGAGTTTGAGACCATCCTGAATAAGAATAAGACCCCCATCTCTACTATAAATAGAAACATTAGCTGGGTGTTGTGGTACACCCATAGTCCCAACTACACAGGAGGCTGAGGCAGGAGGATCACTTGAGTCTAGGAGTTTGAGGTTGCTGTGAGCTAGGGTGACACCAATGCACTCTACCAGTGACCCAGTGAGACTGTCTCAAAAAAAAAAAAAAAAAGGTAGGAAAAATACCTACTGAGGGCAGGGGTCCTTTCTTCCTTATGGGCTCCCAACAGTTGTGGAAATGCTAATAAACATTAGCTTTTATTCTACATCTCTCATCTCTTTACCACTCACCTCTGGCTGGGCAGGGACTTAATCACTTCACATTCTATATAATCTTAATTCTGTGAGTCACTATCTCAGATCTTAGTAGCATATATTAATACTAGGGATCAAGTGTAGCTTTAAGAACAGTGGGTACCTTAGAGTTTCTCACAACAGGTGAGCTGTATTGCAAAGTACTGGCCTGTAAATGGAATCCAAACTAGAAATTGATCCCTTATGGTTTAAATGGTTGCCATAACTATGTTAGGAAATTAGTGGAGAGGAAGGAATTGGTCTGTAAGTAACCCATGAAAATAAGTCTTTAATGTAAAATTCTATCACCCTTGGCAATTAAACAAGATTTGAAACGTGAATGTAGGAAGTGATGATATTCCCCAAAAGAGTACATTTTTAACCTGATCTATGTTTGTCTGTTTTTCAACAGTTCAAGGCCTGGCAGGCCCCCTAAGCGTTCTTTGGGAGTGTTGCAGGACAATGCCCGCCTTCTGCCCCATGCAGTCCCAGGCCTCTTATCGCCAGGACTTATCACTCCAACAGGTAATAAAATCCATCTGATGATCAGCCTTGTCTCTTCATACTGCCCGACATTTGAAATAAACTAATATTGATCTAACTGCCTTGTCCTTCAGAGATTTTCAAGCTCTACTAGAGGTTACATTATTGAATTTTTTGAGTACTCATGAAAACAACTTTTGTTACTCCAGTGACTCAAATCAAAGGGACATGATTTAAAAAAATAATTGCCATATCCTTGCAGAAAATTCCTTTTAAGGCCTTATTGTATGTTTGTATGTATGTGTACGTTTGTTTGTTGGGCATAGAGAGGGAGCACTGGCTAAAATGGAATTCTCTCAAAATCTCCTTTACGATGTACCACACCTACTTACTTATATGTCTCAATAATATTCTTTTTTCTTTCTGGGGTTCTGGGCATCCATGTATGTTTTCCAAGTTATTATTCTAGGTTAAAAGGTAGAAAGAAAATGTATCCCTGGTAGAGGAGCCTTATGATTAGAAAAGAAAAAGGTGAAAAGGTACAGGCGGTCATTGCCCTGAATGATGTTTTAGTGTTTTTCATTGAACACTGTGAAAACTGGTAAAAAATACCAGTCTCATAAATTAGCAATAAACTTTTTTGATTCCCTAAAAATGTACCTAAAAGTAGACACAAACACTTAAAAATACACTTAATTTTTCTCTAATAAAAACTTTAAAAATCATTAAAGCTATTATATTGTAGAAAATGAATTTATTGACAATGAAATTTTTATATGTACCTTCCATGATACAAAGGTTTATAAAGCACCTACTGTGTTTTGAGTATTAATTCTTAAGTAATAGAAAAATATACTGAGTGGTAGTCCTTGTCACAGTAGAATTAGGGAGAAAGGAATGTAAACTAATAATTGCCTTAAAGTGTGATAGTGGCTAAAATACAAGTACATAAAAGATGCTGTGAGATCACAGAGATGGAAGAAACTACATCAATTTGGTAAGCTTGGAAGTGCTGAGAAAGGTGAAAACTTTGAAGCTATGTCTTGTTTGCTGGGCCTCACAGATGGAGAATCAGGTGAGGAGCATTCCAGGCAGATAGAAGAGTACAGATATACACTGATGAGAATGAGCACAGTATAATAGGGGGAGTAGCAATTAAGTTGAAGAGATTGGAGCAGAGATTTGAGTTGGGAGACTTATAGGTGATGTGGTTAGAATAGAAAGGGGAGGGAAAAGCCAGCTTGTGAAACAAGCTTTTGGTTTACTATGTTAAACAGTTTAATTTTTTTCATATAGGCAAAGTGGTTTACAAAGTGTTTTTCAGGACTTTTCTTGGACATGGACATTGGAGAAATACTTCCAGGCTCCACACTTCTGCCTCAGTTAGAATTTTTTATGTTCTAGTTCACATGATATTTTGTTTTGTTTTGTTAAAAAAAAAAAAGAAAACTTTTATAGGTAAGAGGAACCGTTGCTAAGGAACTGAGCAAATGTTCTAAAAACAGTTGCTGTGGAGGGTAGGGAGCAATGAATGTGGTGAAAGAAAGGTCGGTTGCTAAAGTTCAAGGAGAAATACAGAGAGCCTGAATTAAGTCAAATTCAATAGAATGGAAAAGAGGTTCAGAGTGCTTCAGTAATTGTAATCAATCATATGATAATTGATTAAACATAGTGAGAGGGTGGAGTCTAATATGATTCATGTCTAGCTGGGTATACAAGCTGGATGATGATATCATTAGCTAAGACAATTTAGGAAGAAACTCAGGTTTTGAGGGGAAGAAAATGAATTTGTGACTTTAAGTATTTATAAACAAATTCTAATATGATAAGAAAGTAGCCCTTTGCATATAAATGAGTACAGAAGGGACAATAATATCTGAAATATATCATGCTGCTCAATAAATGATAATCTATTTCTTGGCTTTAAAATACATTGCCAGAGCCTAGAAATAGCACCATGTAAATAATCAACTTTGTATCTCAGTTTTGAGAGAATGCGTAGATGAAACAAAGAAGTGATTTTAAAGTTGCCTTGAAGCTAATCCACTCTTGAGTAAACATTAGTAGCTTATCTGTCAGGGAAAAACTCTAATAGATAGATAGATAGATAGTAGCCTTATAGATATTGTCTTCATTTTTAAGCAAACAATCTATGGTTCAGTGAGTTAAAATTAATTACTTAAGGTCACAAAGCAAATAAATGGTAGAGCAGAGTTTTAAACTCAGATCCTTTTAACTCCTGAGCCCCTCTTCTTTCCTCCTTATCATGATGTCTGTAGTACCTATGAAAAGACAGTTTGAGGCTTTCATCTTCTAATTTACTTGGCATATATGCTTCACCTCCTACAAGATAATGGAGCCTCCTCCCTGAATTGAGGTCTTGGTCTTACCTCCTGCAACTTGGCTTCCTCGCCAAGTGAATCAATAAAACAAAACTCCTCAATTTTTAACTCTTTGTTTATGCCTAGAATGTAATGAAAGAGCTAAGGTTACTGAGGAAAGCCATGAGCACATCTGTTGAAGATACAGGCAGTAGGAAAAAAAAAAGTAATCAGGAGAACATGGAGGAATGTGTGCCTCTTTGCAGTTAAGTAAGTCCCTTTCTTAGTTTACATGAATTCATTTCATATGTCCAAGAATAGTTTACTCACTTATAATCAATGTTAGAAAAAATGCTCTGTGAAGCATGTAGAAACAATTTTGGGATTATGTTCTATTTTGGATTAGACACACTACTTCATTCCTCCATTAGCAAAGATAATTGAGATAGGATCAGTTCTCAATTTAGATATCAGTTAATTTCATATTTCATATTATATGGCATGCATTGCAAATTAAAATGTCATTAATTTTATTTAAAAATACTTTTGAAGAATTCAGTTGATGTTTTTAATGTAATCTATTAAGGGCCTAGAATTATTCTTTTTTTCCCCTCAATGATTATTGAAATGTTTTACAAACCTTTCTGGTTTCACATTATTCTGTTTCAAAATATTTTTTTTTTATTTTAGTGTATTATGAGGGTACAAGTGTTAAGGTTACTTATATTGCCCATGCCCCCCTCCCCCCTTGAGTAAGAGGTTCAAGCATGTCCATTCCCTAAATGTTGCACATCTTACTCGTTGTGGTTGTATATACCCATCCCCTCCTCCGCCCTCCCACCCTCCTGACACACGATAAATGTTACTCCTATATGTCCACTTAGGTGTTGATCCGTTAATACCAACTTCCTGGTGAGTACATGTGGTGCTTGTTTTTCCATTCTTGAGATACTTCACTTAGTAGAATGGGTTCCAGCTTTATCCAGGAATATACAAGAGGTGCTATATCACTGTTGTTTCTTAAAGCTGAGTAGTACTCCATGGTATACATGTACCACATTTTATTAATCCACTCATGAATTGATGGGCACTTGGGTTGTTTCCATAGCTTTGCTCAAAATATTTTTTGTAAAGAGATGACCTTACGTATCGTATATAATTTTATATACAACTGACACATTAACTATTGAAAAGACTCTGCTGCTACCTACTATTTCAGTGTCATATGTGTGGCAAAGTACATTTGAACTCTGCTAGGTTTGCCTAAGCAATGGAATTTGTTCTATGTTTATTAGAATTATTTCTTTTCATTTACAATTTGAAAATTGGGTCTAAAGGTAACAGAATGATCATGGTGTCTCTTTTCAGATATTGTGGTATTTTTGTATATTATTTTTGTCATTAAATTGCGGGATTTTTTCCCTCAGAAGTTGTAAGAAAAAATGCCAGTAAAAGGGTTAAAAATGATTAAGGTATCATTCTTAAATTTATTTAGGAATAGCCCTTCAATTTATAGAGCTTGTCATGTAAATCATTAAAGATGCAGTATTATATTATGCAATATTTTATTTGCATAATATAAAGGTAAAATATTTTCTATTTTTATGTGATTTCATTTTCTTTTGTAATTCATATTTTTGTTTTAATTTTAAAGACATTTATTTTCCTCTTTGTTATATTTCCCCTGCATAATGAAACCTGATTTATTTATTCAAACCTGATTTATTAAAAATTTATTTATTCAAACTCCACTAGTTCAGAGATTCTGGTAATTCAGACTGTAGTTATGCTAAAGTCTCTGGTATTACTAAGAATATCTTATTTAAAAATACAATTTATAAACAAGAAATGTGTATATTTGTGTGTGTTTGTGTGAATGTGTGCATGGATATAGGATAATTAATATTTTGGGGGTGTTATTTAGGTGCTTAAAATCACTTTAGCAAGATCTGTTATGGACATAATCAACATATTAATTACTGATGATTGGCCTTTATTCACTAAGATAGGTCTCTCAGGATCTAATCTTAACAATATTGTCATATATTCATTTAGATATTAGATTTATGTAACTATAGACAGAGTATTAAATAGAGATAGATACGCATCCATTATTTTACTTAACATATTTATTGAACATCTACTCTGCACCAAACAATATAAGAAAACATTATAACACTAAAATAAAATCCATTTGTTATTTAGAGTTTTCCCAAATTTTACCCAGTCTTTTCCTTAGATATCCCAAAATGATGAAGTTTGACTGAATTTTGCATCCATATATTTAAACTACTGATATTCTCATTTCATATGTTTCTGTCTCTGTTTCTATTGTATAATCAATATCTCAATTCCCTGATAGCACATTAATACAAAAATATCCTATTTTCTAGTATTTTATGTAAAATATTTTGGGCTACAGGGTAAAAAAAGAAGAGGGAATATTATTCCCATCTTTCTCTGAATCTCTGCAGAAGTATAAATATCCCTGGATCACACTGAAGGAATGGTCCATGGCCTGTTAGCAACTGAGCTGTATAACAGAAGGTGAGATGTGGATCAGTGAGCAAAGCTTCATCTGTATTTACAGCCACTCTCTATCACTCCATCTCCTGTCAGATCAGTGGTGGCATTAGATTCTCATAGGAACATGAACCGTACTGTAAACTGCAACATGAAAGGGATCTAGGTTGCACTGTCCTTATGAGAATTTAATACCTGATTATCTGAGGTGGAGCCAAGGCAGTGATGCTGGTGCTGGGGAGTGACTGCCGATACAGATTATCATTAGCAGAGAGGTTTGACTGCACAGAGACCATAATAAATCAATTGCTTGCAGACTCATATCAAAACTCTATCAGTCAGCGGCAAGTGACAATATAATAATAGAAATAAAGTACACAATAAATGTCATGTGCTTAAATCATCCCCAAATCCCCCTGCCCCCATCCATGGAAAAACTGTCTTCCATGAAACCAATCCCTGGTGCCAAAAGGGTTGAGGACTGCTGAATTAATCATATGTGTCTTTGAATTTCCCAGAAGATGACTGCTTCGCTTTCCTCAGCTTATGAAGCATTTCAAATAGACAGCTGTGGAATTTGGCCAGAGAGAGATTTAAACTGACAGTTTACAAGAAAGTAATAATGTGCTTCAGATGAAATTCCTGTAGTGTTCATTCCTTAAGAGGTAGCAGATTTTCAAGTTGTTTTTTTTATTCTATCTGTATGGTGGCAAACATTTTTTAAGAATGTCAGCTATCATTCAACACCCTTGGTAACTAAGCCTGTGAAGATCCAATGCAGTAACAGTACCTACAACAACAGGATTAGCAGTGCCAAAAGTAGAATTATGCCTAGTCTTCACAATGTGATGTCAACTTAATGGTATAATATTAATATAATGCAAAATTAGCCTGATAGCATCATTGGAATCAGTATCTCTGTTTTCACAATGCTTTTCATGCTCTCACTCATTTAGTTTGGATGATAAGAAGTGGTTCTAAAGGGAGGTCCTAGGCCATTCTGAGTGTAAAAAGGAGCGATCAAGCCCTCATTCAGGGAAAATAAACCAACCTTTGTGATGATTGACTTAAAACATGTCTATTTCTATAACTCTCTGTGGGTTTTTCAATGGGCAATATTGTAAAGCACACGTCATGTCACATAAAGAGTGTTTTTTATGTCATTGCATTTTCTTTAAGTTATTTCTTGTCTGCTCATGAAGAATTGTTGGCCTAATAGGAGCCAGAAGTTGAATTACTAATATTTCTAACATAGAGTGGAGTTTAGACTAATATGCATTTGCAGTTTCTTTACTAAATAAAAAGCTGAAATATGTCAGTTTAATAAATAGAGCTTCATTCATTATATTAGCTAAATCTAGGTTTCTCAAACTCTGTTTTCTGTGTTAATGTCTGTCAGTGCTCTTTATTTGATTTGTAATATAATTATTTTACTTTAAAAACATCTCCACCTGATTTTGTAAGCTTCTGCCAATGATTGCTGTCCTGCATGGTTTGCTTATAGAGCAAAAGCCATTGCTTATTTCTGATGTAGGTGGAGGAGAGAAATTTAAGCAAACCTTACAGGATGATGGTGATGGTGATGGTGATAATAACACAGTGATTATAATCTATGCAGTGTTTTATAAAACACTCCTATATCTTTAATATGTGTATATGTGTATTCATGTAGCTCAACTTTAAGTTTAAAAAGAATTGTTTTCAATTGTTTTCTCATTTGATCCTCTCAGCAGTCGTGTGAGATTAACATTATTAATATTTCTGATTAACAGACGAAGAAAATGAGTTTTCAGGAAGTTCAATAACTTACCAGAAATCTCAGAGACAGTAAGAAGTGTAGCCAGAATTTCAAAGCCCAGGTCTTCTGATCATAAATACCATTTTTCCCAAATATGCTGAACTATCTTTCACACAAAAACTGGTTATTAAAAATTGAGACTATGAATTTTCAGGGTCACATCAGAACTGCTTAAGTTAAATATAAGAGATCAAATGTTTGGTGTTTCAGAAGTAGGAAATCCTTGAAATAATCCATCTTATTAATGGTGATCACATAACTTCAATAACATAAAACTTCGATTTTCTTTTTTGATGATTCTTATAGTAGTTTACAGCCTGGGGCAGATAATATAAAAATGGTTGGAGATCATTGGTATTATTATGTGTGGATATATAGTTCTTCCTTCTAAGAGGTATGGAAATGATCTTCTGAATGACTGCAACCTACTTTTAGAGTAGAGAAAGGTAGCAGTTATAAATTGTTCCTTGTGACAATTCTTCAGTGAATTACTTTGATACATATGGCTAATGAATCAATATGATTAAGTTAATGGGAAATACAAGTGTTGCCAAACTCCACTAGTCCAGTTGTAATGTTGCTCCACATTTGCAGTTCTAGCTTCCCTCTGTGTTGAGAGGATCACTGATGCCTACACACTGTCATTGTGATAAATGATATATCCCACAGTGCCCTGCTTTCCATCTGGTCCATCCTTAAACCATCCCCAAATGAGAGATCACTTATAAAAATCACATAATCACGAGCCAAGTCTACTGGATTATAGAAAGATATTTCTAACTTCAGTGCCCATCCTCCAACCCCATTTCCCCCATCATACACAAATTACATGAAATGAAATACACAAATACTCAACTCTTCACTTACTAGTTGTGTTACTCTTTCAATGTCTGCTCTTTATGCTGGTTTGCTTTGTTCCTGGGGAGAAAGAACATTCAAATACCACAATAAAGCTTTCCATTATATAATATGTCTGACAAATGATAAGCTGTCTTGTCACTACCCTATTGTACTGTATATAGTGGATGGCTATACTGAATTATCCCATTATACTAAAGCATGCAGTTCATCAAAAGATATTCTGTATACTTATTAAACAAAATACACGGAGTATCAGTCATCCAAGGAATCCTGCAGAGCAAAATTCATTTCCTATCATTTTCTATTAAAGGGACAAAAGGTAGTAAGATTTAGCATCTACAGGCATCATCTGCATATTGTGACTAAAAGTGGGTAACAAAAAAGTAGCCTTGATACTTACAATTCACCTTTAAAAGCTTAATAATCCATAAAGTATCTTGCCTTTATCATCAATCAATGGTTGAGGAATAGAGATTGGTTACTGCAGTAGTAGTGGTAAAAATGTTTTGTGTGATTTCTTTGCTCCTTTGCTTGCAATGTATAAACCCTGGATCACGTTTTGAGCTCATTTCAGTTTACATTAAATGTAGGAAAAATTCTAAGAATTCTCAAAATGTCACATTTTTATCACACATTTGTACACATACCTGAGTCAATGTAGACAATGCCCAAACATAGAGATTAAAAATGTTATTAATACATATTTTTCTCCCAAAGTGCTCTTCTTTAACCCTTTTAATGTACACCTGAAAGTGCTAGGGGAGAATGCTTTTTAAATTATTCTGTAAGATCAGTCTGGGTTTGCTCTCATGACAGTTTCTTTGGCTGTGCGAAAGTTGTTAGTTTGATCAGGTCTCGTTTACTTACTTTTGTTGTTGCCGTGATTACCTTTCGGGTGTTCTTCATAAATTCTTTGCCAAGGCCAATGTCTACAGGAGTATTTCTAATGTTTTCCTTTAGAATTCTAATAGTTTCACACCTTAGGTTTAAGTCTATTACCCAGTGTGAATTGATTTTTGTGAGAGATGAAAGGTGTTGATCCTTTTCAGTCTTCCATATGTGACTATCCAGTTTTCCCAGCACCATTTATTGAATAAGGATTCTTTTCCCAAGGGTTTGTTTTTGTCTGCTTTGTCAAAGATTAGATAGCTATATGAGGATAATTTTATCTCTGTTCTGTTCCACTGGTCAATATCCCTGTTCTTGTGGCAGTCAAAAGTTGTTTTAATTACTATAGCCTTGTAGTATAGTTTGAAGTCTGATAAATTGATACCTCACATTTTGTTTTTATTGCCTAGGATTGCTTTTGCTATATGGGATCTTCTCTGGTTCCATGTGAAGTGTAAAATTATTTTTTCTATATCTGTGAAAAATGATGGTATTTTAATAGGGATTGCATTGAATCTGTAGATCACTTTGGGAAGTATAGACATTTTAACAATGTTGATTCTGCCAACCCATGAGCATGGTATGGTTTTCCACCTATTTATGTCCTCTGCTATTTCCTTCCTCAGTGTTTCATAGAGAGCAAACAGATAACCTACAGAATGGGAGAACATTTTCATGTGCTACACATCCGATAAGGGCTGATCACTAGAATCTATTTAGAACTCAGGAAAATCAGCAAGAAAAAAAATCAAACAACCCTATCAAAAAGTTGGCAAAGGACATGAACAGAAACTTTTCAAAAGAAGACAGAATAATGGCCAACAGACATATAAAAAGATGTTCAATATCTCTAATCATCAGGGAAATGCAAATCAAAATTACAGTGAGATATCACTATCCCCAGTGAGAATGGCCTTTATCAAAAAGTCCCCAAACAATAAATGTTGGCCTGGATGCCAAGAGATAGGAACACTCATACACTGCTGGTAGTAATGCAAACTAGAGCTACCACTGTGGAAAGCAATATGAGATATCTCTTTGAGATACCTCAAAGAGATACAAGTAGATCTACCATTTGATCCAGCAATCCCATTACTGGGAATCTACTCAAAAGAATGAAAGACATTCTCTAAAAAAAACACATCTGCACTTGAATATTTGTAACATCACTATTCACAATTGCAAAGATGTGGAAACAACCCAAATGCCCATCAATACGTGAGTGGATTAATAAAATGTGGTATATGTATACTATAGAGTACTATTGAGCTCTAAGAAACAATGGTGATATAACACTTCTTGTATTATCCTGAATTCAGCTGGAACCCATTATAGTAAGTGAAGTATCCCAAGAATGGAAAAATAAGCACCACATGTACTCACCATCAAATTGGTTTCACTGATCAACACCTAAGTGCACATATAGGAATAACTTCTATTAGGCATCAGGCAGATGGGAGAGGGGAGGAGGGCATGGGTATACATACATAATGAGTGTGATGTGTGATGGGCACCATCTGGGGGATGGACACACTTGAAGCTCTGACTCGGAGGGGGAAGGGGGCAAAGGCAACATACATAACCTAAACTTTGTGCCCCTATAATATGCTGAAATAATAATTTAAAAAATCAGTCTGGGTTAACAAATCATATTTCTCACATGATGACTAGAAATTAAAATTAAAATTCCCAAACTTTAAATGACACCATAAAAAGGGGCAGTTAAACTCTGACTTAGTTTTCTCTATGCTCTGAATCTTCAATAGTAATGATGCTTTCTTTTTCAGTACTGTTATTTGTGTAATCCGAGGACCAACAAAGAATAACTTTCTTTTTAATCATATAAAATATCCTATCTCCTTTGCACTCTGTGTAAAGGTACATGAAGTTACTTAAACAACTGTGATAAAAGTAACTCAAGTGGCTGTAACTGGATAGCAATGAACATTAAATTGAAGCCAGAGTAAGAAAGGAGGGAGTGTTTCTCATACAGCACCAACATTAGATTAAAAGGGGGCAATTATTAATAATGAGTTGATAGATGTCTGTCTGTATTTATTTTAGAAAGACTAAGAAAGGACCTTGTTAAAAAGTACATTCTCTTTAAAAAGTTTTGTTGAGGTATAATTGGCATGGAATAAACTGTATATTGAATGTACAATTTGATAATTTTTAGATATATGCACACCCATGAAACCATCACCACAATCAAGATAGTGAGCATATACATTTCCCTAACTTTCCTTGTGCTCCATCCTCCTTCCCTGTCTGCACTTCCTTCTTCAAACTCCTGGACCGAGGCAACTACTGATCTGCATTCTGTCACTATAGACTGTATTTTCTAAAGTTTTATATAAAAACTGTATATGGAGAATGCCTTATTTTTTTGTCTGACTTTTTTCACTTGCCTTGATTATATTGAGATTCTAACTTATTTTGTGTATCAAGAGTTCATACATTTTTTATGTAAAATTGGTATATTTTATTTTATGTAAATTACACCTTAAGAATCTGTATTTCAACTATTTTTTCTTTTATTTCATTATATTATGGGGGTACAGATATTGTTAGGGTTACATGTATTGCCCCTGCCACCCCTCCTCCCCCATCATGCCAGCACTTCAAGCATGTCCAACCCCCAGCTGGTGCGCACCACACCCATTATGTAAGTATACACCCTTCCCCTCCTCCCACCCACCTGCCCACCACCTGATAAAAGTTTTTATTCTTTTTTCTTTTATTTTTTGGCATTTTGGTTACCCTGTATATCTTTGCCTCTCCCTAAGAAGGGTTAGGGGTATTACCTTCCCCCCCCCCCCACAATGCTCACCACATCCCTAGGATGTGGGTCTCCCCACCCCCTGGAATCCCTGGTGAGTACTACCACCATTTGAGCACCACAGTTTTAATCAGTCAGTACCAATTTGATGGCGAGTAGATGTGGAGCCCATTTTCCTGGTCTTGTGTCACCTCACTTTGGATAACAGGCTTAAGCTTAATCCAGGATAGCATAAACGGTGCTAGCTCACTGTTGTTTCTTAGAATTGAGTAATATTCCATAGTGAGCATATACCACATTGTAATTATCCACTTCTGGATTGACGGGCACTTGTGTTGTTTCCATGACCTTGCAATAGTGAATTGTGCTGCGATAAACATTCAGATGCAGATGTCTTTATAATAGAATGTCTTATGCTTTTTTGGGTAGATGCTTAATAATGCTATTGCAGGATCTAGTGGTATTTTTATTTTTAGCTGTTTGAGGTATCTCCAAATTTTTTTTCCACAAAGGTTGTAGTAATTTGCAGTTCCATCAGCAGTGTAAGAGTGTTCATGTCTCTCCACATCCTCGCCAGCATTTGTACTGGTATTCTTTGTAATATCTTCATGGAACCATTTATTGAAGAGGGATTATTTTCCCCATTGTATATTTTTGTCTGCTTTATCAAATATTAGGTTACCATATACTGAAGGTTTCATCTCTGGTATCTCAGATCTATTCCACATATCGATACTTCTGTTCTTCTGCCAGTCCCAGGCTGACTTAACTATTATTGCTTTATAATACAGCTTGAAGTAAGGAAGACTGATACCTCTCAGTTTGTTCCTACATTTTTATAGCTGAGTAGTAAGTATTCCATGGTATGAAAATACCACAATTTGTTTATATATTTCCCTCTTGCAGACATTTGGGTTGTTCCTCAGTGTTTGGCTATTAGGCATGACACCGCTTTAAGCCTTCATGTACACATTTTGTGTGGATATATGTTTTCATTTCTCTTGAAGAAAAATAGGAATTTGATTGCTGGGTTGTATGCTAAGTGTATGTTTAAGTTTATAGAAAACTTTAAAATCGTTTTCCAAAGTTGTCATATCATTTTACATTCCCTTCAGCTGTGTATTAGAGGTCCAGTTGTTCCAAATCATTGATGATACTGGATGTGGTAAGTCTTAGAAATACATTTTTAACAACCTGTCCTACCTAAATTCAAATGTTTGCACCAAAATAGTGTCTCATGGTTAAAGGGTAATCATTAAACTAAAGTAAGTCATAATTAGTTTAATCATGTGACCTTAGTAGAAATGGGTATCTATGTCTGCTTAAATGCAGGCTTTTGGTCAATCAAGAATGGAGACTGAGAACCAGGGTTAATGGCATATTATTTGGGGGTGATCAGAGGTTTGGCTCTGTGCAGCATCATGGACCTTAACATTGTGAAGAAGAACAAAAGAAGCAGGGGAGAGAAGCCAATGATAGAGAGGAAAAGTGACCTGAGCAAACTCTTCCTACTTCACAGTTTTACTTACGGTCAGCCTAGTATAGAAACAAATATTTGCAAGCTGAAAGTTGAAATCATGTTTTTTTTTCCTTTTTTTTTTTATTTCGGCATATTATGGGGGTACAGATTTTAAGGTTTCAATAAATGCCCATTTTCCCCCCTCCCCCCAAAAGTCTGAGTCTCCATCATGACCATCCCCCAGATGGTGCACATCTCACTCACTATGTATGTATATACCCGCCCCCCTTCCCCCCTCCCACCTGCCCAATACCCTATTACTGTAGTACCTATGTGTCCACTTAGGTGCTACTCAGTTAATACCAGTTTGCTGGAGAATATATCTGGTGCTTGTTTTTCCATTCTTGGGATACTTCACTTAGTAGTATGGGTTCTAGCTCTAACCAGGAAAATATAAGATGTGCTATATCACCATTGTTTCTTAGAGCTGAATAGTACTCCATGGTATACATATACCACATTTTATTAATCCATTCTTGGATTGATGGGCACTTGGGCTGTTTCCACAGCCTTGCAATTATGAATTGTGCTGCTATAAATATTCGAGTGCAGGTGTCTTTTTTGTAGAGTGTCATTGGATCATTTGGGTAGATGCCCAGCAATGGGATTGCTGGATCAAATGGTAGATTCACTTGTATCGCTTTAAGGTATCTCCATATTGCTTTCCACAGAGGTTGAACTAGTTTGCAGTCCCACCAGCAGTGTAGGAGTGTTCCTCTCTCTTCGCAACCACGCCAGCATTTATTGTTTGGAGAATTTTTGATAAAGGCCATTCTCACTGGGGTTAAGTGATATCTCATTGTGGTTTTGATTTGCATTTCCCTGATGATTAGAGATGTTGAGCATTTTTTCATATGTTTGTTGGCCATTCTTCTGTCTTCTTTAGAAAAGTTTCTGTTCAAGTCCTTTGCCCACTTTTTAATGGGGTTATTTGATTTTTTTCTTCCTGATTTTCGTGAGTTCTAAGTATATTCTAGTTATCAGTCCCTTATCGCATGCATAGGATGCAAAAATTTTCTCCCATTCTGTAGGTTGTCTGTTTACTTTCATGACTATTTCTTTGGCTGTGCAGAAGCTTTGTAGTTTGATCATGTCCCATTTATTTATTTTTGTTGCTGCTGTGATTGCCTTTGGGGACTTCTTCATAAACTCTTTGCCCAGGCCAATGTCTAGGAGAGTGTTTCCAACATTTTCCTCTAGAGTTCTAATAGTTTCATACCTTAGGTTTAAGTCTGTTATCCAGCGTGAGTCGGTTTTTGTGAGAGGTGCAAGGTGTGGTTCCTGTTTTAGCCTTCTACAGGTGGCTATCCAGTTTTCCCAGCACCATTTATTGAAAAGGGATTCTTTTCCCCAGCATATGTTTTTGTCTGCTTTGTCAAAGATTAGATGGCTATATGAGGATGGTTTTATATCAGGATTCTCACATCTGTTCCACTGGTCAATATTCCTATTTTTGTGACAATACCATATTGTTTTAATTACTACAGCTTTGTAGTATAGTTTGATATCTGGCATATTAATGCCTCCCATTTTGTTTTTGTTGCCTAGAATTGCTGTTGATATTTGGGGTCTTCTTCGGTTCCATACGAAGCGTAAAATTATTTTTTCTATATCTGTGAAGAATGCTGATGAGATTTTAATAGGTATTGCATTGAATCTGTAGATCAGTTTGGGTAGTATAGACATTTTGATGATATTGAGTCTGCCGATCCATGAGCATTGTATGGATTTCCATCTGTTTACATCCTCTGCTATTTCCTTCCTCAGTGTTTCATAGTTCTCCCTGTAGAGGTCTTTTACGTCCTTGGTTAAGTATATTCCTAGGTACTTTAATTTCTTTGTTGCTATTGTGAAGGGAATTGAGTCTTTGATTTGGTTCTCAATTTGATTGTTGTTGGAGTATATGAATGCCTCTGATTTCTGTGTATTGATTTTGTATCCTGAGACTTTACTAAATTCATTGATCAGTTCCAGGAGTTTCTTGGTTGAATCTTTGGGGTTTTCTAGATACAATATCATATCATCAGCAAACAGTGAAAGTTTGACCTCTTCTGCCCCTATTTGGATACCTTTGATTCCATTTTCCTGTCTGATTGCTGTAGCCAAGACTTCCAGCACTATGTTGAACAGAAGTGGAGATAGTGGGCAGCCTTGTCTGGTTCCAGTTCTTAGTGGGAATGATTTCAATTTTTCCCCATTCAGTATGATGTTGGCTATAGGTCTGTCATGTATGGCTTGTATCATTTTTAGGTATGTCTCTTCTATGCCTATTTTCTTAAGAGTTCGTATCATGAAAGGGTGTTGAATTTTGTCAAAAGCTTTTTCTGCATCTATTGAAAGAATCATGTGGTCTTTGTTTTTACTTCTGTTTATGTGGTGAATTGCATTTATAGATTTACGTATGTTGAACCATCCCTGCATCCTTGGGATGAAGCCCACTTGGTCGTGGTGGATTATTTTTTTGATAAGTGTCTGGATTCGGTTAGCTAAGATTTTGTTGAGAATTTTTACATCTATATTCATTAGTGATATTGGTCTGTAGTTTTCTTTTTTTGTTGCATCCTTTCCTGGTTTTGGTATCAGAGTAATATTCGCTTCATAAAAGGTGTCGGGGAGGTTTCCGTTCTTCTCGATATTGTGGAATAGTTTCTGCAAGATAGGTACTAGTTCTTCTTTGTAAGTATGGTAAAATTCAGGTGTGAAGCCATCTGGACCGGGACTTTTCTTTGTAGGGAGATTTTTAATTGCTGTTTCTATTTCAGCTGTTGAGATTGGTCTGTTCAGGGAATCTGTTTCTTCCTGGTTGAGCCTAGGGAGGCTGTGTGTTTCTAGAAATTTGTCCATTTCCTCCACATTTTCCAGTTTCTGTGCATAAAGATTTTTGTAGTATTCATAAATTGTATCTTGTATTTCTTTGGGATCAGTTGTGATATCTCCTTTTTTATTCTTGATGGAGCTTATTAGAGATTTTTCTTTTCTGCTTTTTGTTAGCTTAGCCAATGGTGTGTCAATTTTGTTTATTTATTCAAAGAACCAACTTTTTGTTTTATTAATCTCCTGAATAGCTTCCCTGTTTTCAATTTCGTTTAGTTCTGATTTGATCTTGTTGATTTCACTTCTTCTGCTGGGTTTGGGGTTGGTCTGTTCTTCTTTTTCCAGCTCTTTGAGTCATTTCATTAGATTGTCTATTTTTGATCTTCTTCTCTTTTGGTTATAGGCATTTATGGAGATAAACTTTTCTCTCAGAACTGCTTTAGCTGTGTCCCAGAGGAGTTGATAACTTGTCTCTCCATTGTCGTTTTCTTCATAGAACTTTTTTATTTCCGTCTTGATTTCTTCATTTACGAAGTAATCATTTAGTAGGAGGTTGTTTAATTTCCATGTTTTTGTGTAGAAATGTGAGTTACTGTTAGGGTTGATTTCTAGTTTTATTCCACTGTGATCTGAGAAGGTACATGGTATGATTTCTATTTTTTTAAATTTCTTGAGATTTTCTTTGTGTCCTAGGATATGTTCAATCTTAGGGAATGTCTCGTGAGCTGATGAGAAGAACATATATTCAGTGGATTTTGGGTGGAATGTTCTGGAAATGTCTCAGACCCAATTGTTCTAGAGTTTTGTTTAAGTCCATTATTTCTTTATTAATTTTCTGTTTGGAGGATCTGTCTCGTGCCATCAGTGGGGTGTTGAAATCTCTGGCGATTATGGAGTTGCTATTAATCCATTTGCTTAGCTCCAGTAAGGTTTGCTTTATGAATCTGGGTGCACCTAAGTTGGGTGCATATATATTTAAAATTGTTATCTCTTCTTGTTGGACTGTGCCCTTCAACATTATATAATGACCCTCTTTGTCTTTCACTACTTTTGTTGCTTTAAAAACTAAATCATCTGAAATTAGAACTGCCACACCAGCCTTCTTTTGGCTTCTATTTGCTTGGAATATTGATCTCCACCCTTTTGTTTTTAGTCTATATGCATCCTTGCAGGTTAGATGTGTTTCCTGAAGACAGCATATACTTGGCCTGTATTTTCTTATCCATTCAGCCAGCCTATGTCTCTTGAGTGGAGAGTTTAAGCCATTCACATTTATTGAGAGAACTGATAGGTAAGGTAGATTACTGATCATTCTGTTGGGTTGGTTGTTGTTGCTATGATTTCTGTCTTGAGCCATTATAATATCTGGCCTTTAATATCCTTGGGTTTTGGTTGTTTTTATATTCATGGGTTATTATTATGATGTTCCATACGTAGCCTTGTTTTAAGTACTTCTTGTGGGGCTGGTCTTGTCTTGGTGAATTCTCTGAGCCTTTGCTTGTCTGAGAATGTTTTTATTTCTCCTTCATATACGAAGCTTAGTTTTGCAGGGAATAATATTATAGGCTGGGCATTGTTTTGTTTCAAAAGAATGAGAATGGGGCCCCAGTCTCTCCTTGCTTGTAAAGTCTCATTAGAGAATTCTGATGTTATTTGAATTGGCTTTCCCTTGTATGTTACTTGCTTCTTTTGTCTTACAGCTCTTAGAAGGGCCTCTTTAGTTGATACTTTGGTCAGTCTGATGACTGCATATCGTGACGTCTTCCTGTGTGTGTTGAATCTCTCAGGGGTCCTCTGAGCTTCTTGAACTTGTATATCAAGATTTTGAGCAAGGCCTGGGAAATTTTCCTCTATTATATCTTCAAACAGCTTGTCCAACCCTTGAGTGTTGTCTTCTTCCCCTTCTTGTAAGCCTATAACCCTCACATTAGGTTTCTTCACATAATCCCACAGCTCTTGTAGGCTTTGCTCTTTTCTCTTGTTTCTCTGCTCTATTTCTGTGACTGATTTGTTTAATTGAAGGGTGTTATCTTCAAGCTCTGAGATTCTTTCTTCTGTTTGATCTACCCTGTTCTTGAGACTTTCCACTGTATTTTGTAGTTCCTTGAATTGATTCTTCATTTCCAGGAGTTCGGTTACACTTTTCTTCATTGTGTCTATTTCTTTTCCTATATCCTGGAGGCTTTTTGTGGTTTCTTTGTGTTGGTTATTGAGTTGGTGTTGCAGCTGGGTGATTGTTCTTATGATCCACATACGAAATTCCTCTTCTGTCATATTGGTTGCCTGATTTTGGTTGGTGTCCGTTTCTAGGGGGCTGGTGCTCCTCTTTGGGGGTGTGTTTTCCGTTTGGTTCTTCATATTTCCTGAGTTCTTTCGCTGATTTCTTCCCATGTCGATCAGTTGTTGTTTCTTTCTTTAAGTTATTGTTTGGGTATTCACACACCTTGTTTAGTTTCTGAGGCGTTAGGTGGTGTCTGTGGGTGAATTTGGACCACTCCCTGTATATTGTGTCAGTGGGTGCTGTGGAAAGGCTGTGCAAGATGCCGTCCCTGTCAGTAGGTTGCGTTTGCTTGGAGGAACAGGCTATACTGTTGATTTTTTGTCCTGTTAACAGGTCTTGTTCTGGGCGGAGCTGGGTTGTGTAAGCCTGCTCTCAGGCCGTTAGCAGGGGTCAAAGTTCTGTCCTCTGCTTCCAGGGAAAGCTGTCAGGGCGGGGCTGGAATGGTCCTGCTCAGCCAGAAAGTCTGGGTGTGGGGGTGGGGCTGTCTTAGACTAGCAGTCTGGAGCGGGCCTAGCTTCTTTCTGCCCTCCCCAACTCTGCAGCTACTCCTGGGCCTCTGCCTGCAGGCCAGATCACAAGCCACTAGGCCTCCCCGGACTGTGATGCCGGCGGGGAGGTTCCCTGCACAGGAACGCCACCTGGGTTGGCTGCACGGCCTCCTCCTGGGAGGAGGGTTGCCCTCTAGGACGCCTATCTACCCCTGGGGGCACAGAGCCCTCGGTAGGCTGTTCATGTATAACCCTTCTGTGCCCCGGGCAATGCTAACCCTTGGTCCAGGGTATCTGGTCTGCAGATCCGACCTCTGGGTCCCAGAGTTCAAACTGTATCCCCACCAGGGAGAGGATTTCCGGTCCCCATTCACCCAGAGGGAGCCCAAGCTGGGTCTATGTCTCTCAGCCTCTGAATCGGCACTGTTCTCCTGGGAACACAGTGCCAGCAGCACCTGGGAGGGCGGGCGGGTAGGGAGCTCACAGTCTGAGTTCCCCTGAGTCAGGTGTAGCGTCCCAAATGGGAAGGTCCCGTTCCCTGCAGGTGCCTCCGGCTGGTGGCTGTATTGTCTCTCTTGGCAGCCGCGGGTAAGGTCCGCGGAGGGGAGGAGGAGGCAATATGGCGCCTGCTGCGCGGGTCGGTTCTGTGCACAGGGAGGTGCCTGGAGGAAGTTGGGAACCTGGTGCTACGTCTGCTACAGGCTCACCGCTGGCTGGCGGTGGCGGTCTCTGGCTGGCTGCCGCAGTTCTCTCCACCCGCTGGGGAGCCCACCTGCAGTCCCAAATGCAGGGGAGGGGAAACAGCAAATCTACCTACCCTTGCCGCTGCTCTCCGGGCTGCTCTGGTGGTCTCAGCCTCCACTTCTCCTCCGCAGCCTCCTCCCGTGGAGTCTCCCGGGGTCTCAGGTACCCCTCCTTTCAGCCCTTGTTCGCTGTATGCTCGTCTTCTTGCTTCTTTCCTCTAATTTCTGCTAGAATCTGTCTTTTCTGCAGAGACCCTCTGTCTGACGGTGTTATTCGTCCGCCCTCCTGAAATCATATTATTTATGACTTTATTATTTTTACACAATTGGCTTTTTGATTAGGATCACACTTGAAAACTGAGCAAGTTTTTGTTTTGTTTTGTTTTGTTTTGTTTTGGAGAGGAAGTAAAGCAACTTCCTACAAGGTTAAAGGAGAAAAAAAAAATACCTTTTATCCCCTCATTGGAAGGGCTTTATGAAAAGAGCATGCCTTTAGGGATTAGGTTTCTTTAGCCACAAGAATAAAAGACCCATGTCTAGTTTCAGAGGAAAAATTCAATATGTTTCACCTATTGTAAAAGTTTGAGTTTGATTTAAAGCTTAAAGTAATTAGATAAATGAATAAATAAATGTGAAAGAACATTGTCCCTAAACTGTTAGAAGTATGTGGTATTTCATCACACTGTAAAAGTAAAATTGAAGTAATATTTTCTAGTGTGTATTTTAATGAAGAATAGGTAATTTATGGAAGTGAACCCTTTCATTTTCAGAGCATAACTTCTATGCCTAGTACTTTTTGAAAAATTAGGGCCCAAGCTGATGTTTAGTATCTGTAGACTTGATTTTTTTTCAGGACCAGAGTATCTATTGACTGTTTTGTGAAAGATAACTAAAGTGACTAAGGGCATGGAAAAGCTTGCATATGAAGCAAACTAAAAATGAATAGCACCTTTTAGAAAAGATTGATAAAATTTAAAAGGGATTAAGGTATAAGTATATTAGCCCATTAAAGACATGCATTGAATGACTGAAGACTTAATATTATAGGTTACAGAATATGAAATAAACATCTCAAAGATTGGAAGAGGAAATAGGAATAATACTTGAAAACTTTATAGGCTGAAAGGAAGAAGGAGATACTGATTTTCTGGTCTAAATGTTTGTTTATTCCAATCATAGTGCAGTTCAAGTTGTGCAAGAGGTACTTATTGAGATAACAAAGTCATAGAGAATGATTTAAATAACCTTAGGAATATTCATTGTAAACCCATTTCTTGCCTAAGGTGACTTCTGTTGAAGTTAGTGATCCCAATTTCGCACATATCATTCTTGGGTGTCCTGTTAGAGATAGAACAACATGAAAGGTCTATTTTTGAATGAAATTGCTTACATTTTTAATTTCTAAAAGAATAGCATTGTCTAAAAGAAGTATGTAAAATAATATTCTCTTTTTCCTTTTGTGTGTTTCTTGAGAAATTCTAACTAAAACCATATATTTATTTATTTTTTATTTTTGTTCATTTGACTGGCAATGGATAATCCTTTAATAACATATACTGTTCAAATTTATTCTATATTTAATTTTATGTTAGTATTTAAAAAACATATTAATGAAAATTTTCAGATAGTTTCTCCTGACATATGAGAAATTCCAAAAAATTAAACAAAAATTAGCTGAAGATAAAACATATAGCTTTCATAGTGTTCTTGTTAAAATCTAAAAGTGACATTGCATTAACATTAATCCTACATGTAGTCAACAGATCAAATGTCCTTTAACACTTTTCTGATTTTCCAGAAATATAGATCTACAGATCTTTTATTACCAGTCCTTTACCTAAAACTTGTCTGTGCCTTTTAATTGGCAGCAAAATAAAGTTCAAATTCCTAACATGGAAAAGGAGTTTTTCTGAGCTTCCTCATCATAACTTTCTGTCATCATCTTCCACAACTTCCTCCTCAAATACCATATACTATATCATGTCATTAAACTTCTTTCTGCTCTTCAGATACTTCATGCCCTTTCATACTTTCATGGCTTTGTGCATGGTCTTCCCTCTGGTCTGCACTATTTATGAAGGTGAGCCAAAGCTCATTATTAAATCAGAATCTATTTTGGCATGAGAACTTCTGAATTAGTATAGCATAATATTAATTATACATAATCATTTTTATTCTATTTAAAAATAAAATACTTGAAAAGTGGGACCATTTTTGTTAACTTACTAAGAATATCAAGTATTTTTTACAAAACTACATAACCAATCATTATAAGCACCAATTACATTTTCTACTCATACAAGTTCTTTGATGTCTCTAATTTTATGCCATTTTAAGGTTTTGATTCCACAATGGCAGGATCAAAGAAGCCAGTTAAAGCCAATGATATCTCATATGATATCTATGACTTGTCGAATGTATGCAAAAGCAAGAACTATGATGACATCTCCATTGATTTGATTGCTTGAAAAACCACTGCCAGCCTTCTTAAACTTCTAGGCATTACTACAAATGCTCTGCTACCCAGAAAAATGTTCTGATAACTTGAGACTGCTAAAAGTTCTCTGAAACATTGACTCATCTGCTAGCAAATTCCCTACAGCCTGATTACTTTATTTCTATATATAATTTATTAATTTGAAATCTCAGTCATGTGTCTTTGCAGTATCTTACAGTGAAGTTTGGGAGAGCAGCTGTAAGACTAGTAGAAATCAAACATTGTAGGAGGGAGAGTATCTCAAGTTGAAGTTTTACTGTAGTATGGCTACAGTTGTATAGAGTTATAGGAAAGGAAGGAGGAAGTTAATTTTCCATTTGTATTTGTCTAGTTAGGATAAAAGGTTGGTTGTGTGAATTCTTTCTATTTGTAAGACAGAAAGCTGAAAAATTATTTCTGAATTTTATCACTAGAGTTGAATATACTAAGATGACACACAAATAGATAAGGAATTGGCAAATTATCTGAAAGGGACATTGTGTCTTTTGTTTTATTATTATCTGCCATAGCAATCAGACAAAAATAAAAGGAACACAACTATATCCATTGAAGACCCAACAGTTTGAAATCAAGCCCTATTAATCAAACTGTATTTGACTTGAGGTAAATCATGCAGTAGACTGTACTTGTCCTTCTTTCCAGACTCAGAGGTACCCATCTTCCTTTGTATGGCTGAATCTTCCAAAAATGATCTAAAATTCTACTTCAAGTAGTCCCATAATTTTACTAAATTTTACTAAATGATTTCTATTTTTAATTGTTTATTTTCACTTATGGATCATCAGTATTTGTGCTTTTCTTTTTGAATATTTATATGCTTTTGGCTTTATGATTATATGTCTTTTATCTTTATGATTCTACACTATCCTATTAGGTTTTCTTCTAATGTGTCCCATTTGGTATTTACTTCAGTTTTTACCTTTTAAATGGACTTTCAAAATTTTAATAACAATATGCTAATTTAAATTGGATTTATCTTTTTACGAAATTAATTAGTCTTAAACTTTCAATTTATCTTATCAAATTTCCATTGATCCTCAACTGAATTTAAAACAAAGCAATCTTGTTACCTGCCCACATCAAATGTTTATAATTTTTCTATCACACAGAATTCCTTAGAATAAGCAAAGAGATGGAAGTGATAGCCAATATATAGACATTTCTTAATTAAAAGTTATATATAACTATGTCTGAAAAGCATTGTTTAATTTTATGTTTTTTTAGGTAGATAGGAGTGAAAGTAAAAGTAGTGATTTCATTGTGTAATATCTTGTTCATTCAACTCATTCATTTAGAATTTAGTCAGCATCTGTTATGTGCCAGGAAATAAAGATTCAAAATTTAATATAACAGGACTCTTGCCTTCAAAGAACTCATCCTCCAGGTTAGGAGAGTGTCTTAGTCTTTTTTGTACTGCTATAACAGAATACCTGAGACTGGGTAATTTATAATGAACAGAAATTTATTGGTTCCCAATTCTAGGGTTTCTGGGATGGCCTTCCCCATGTGGCTTCACTAGGCATTGCCCTAGTGGGGACTCTCTGTGGTGGCCTCGTTCCCACAGTTCCACCAGGCATTGACCTGTTGGAGGCTCTGCTGTGCCTCCACCCCTGTGATGTCTTTGCCTGGGCCCCTGGGCTATCCAGGACATCCTTTGAAATCGAGGTGGTGGAAGCCATGCTCCCACAGTTCTTGAATTCTGTACACCTGCAGAATTAACACCATGTAGATGCTGCCAAGGTTTACAGCTTGTACCTTCCAGAGTGATGGATCAAGCTGCACCTAAGCCTACTTGAGCTATGAGTAGGGCAGCAGAGGAACTTTGTGTTTGAATTTGTAGAGGAGACTTGAGGCAGTCCTAAGCAGGGAGCACCAAGGTCCTGAGTGTACCCTAGGCCTCTTTTTTGACATATTTCCTTTCTCCTTTCCACAGCACTCTAGGTCTGTGATTGGAGGGATAGCACTAGTAATCTCCAAAGTGCCTTTGGAGTCATTCTCCCATTGTTATGATGAATAGCCCCTGGTTTTGTTGTATTTGTACTAATATCCATATCAAATGGTTACTGGGCCACACCCTTGCTTTTCTTCCCTGAAAATGTTCTTTCATTTTTTACTACAGAGATAGACTGAGAATCCTTCAAATTCTTAAATTATGTTTTCATTTTAATTATAAATTCCATCTTTAAATCATTTCTTTCTTCTCTAATTTTGCTATGATCACTTAAAAGAAGCCATGCTGTACCCTGAATGTTTTGTTGCTTAGATATTTCTTCTGCCAGATATTCTAATTCATTGGTCTTAAATTCTGCCTTCCACAAAGTCCTTTGGCATGGACACAGTTCAGCCAAGGTTTTTGTCACTTTATAACAAAGATTGGCCTTTTTTCCAGTTTCCAATATCTGTTCTCTATTCCCAATGAGATCTCATCAGAATTGCCTTTATTGTCCATATTTCTATCAGCATTGTGATCATGACCACTTAAGTGACTTCTAATAAGTTTAAGACTTTTCCTACAGTTCTTCTATTCCTCTGAGCCCTCACCAGAATTTTCTTTAATGCTCTGTTTATGGCAATCTAGTTTTTTCTTAGCCTGCTCCTTGAAATTCTTCCAGCCTCTACCTATTACCCAGTTCCAAAGTTGCTTCGACATTTTCAGGTATTTGTTATAACAACAGCCCCATTTCCTGGCACTTATTTTCTAATTTAGTCAGTTTTTGATGCTTTATCAGAATACTACATACTGGTTAATTTGTATAAAACAGAAATATTTTAGACCACAGTTTTTGAGGCTGAGAACAAGATTAAGGGCTGGCATCTGTGAGGGCCTTCTTGCTGCATCATCAGGTGGCAGAGTCTAGAGGGGAAGAGAGAGCAAGAGAGTGAACTTGCAGCCTCAAGCCCTTTTTTATAATCAACATTAATCCATTCATGAGGAGGGAATCTTCATGACCTAAACACCTCCCTCTAGGTCCCACCTCTGAGCACTGTTGCACTGGAAATTAAGTTTTCATCATATGCTTTTTGGCGGACACAATCATAGCATAATAGAGAGTGTCCTAATAAGTAAAGAGTTATGAGATAATTTTAAGACTCATGAGATAATTTTAAGACTCTGCATGTGAAAGAGAGGGCCCCATTAGAGACTTTAAATTCTTCAGACCAAAGAAATAATCATGATGTGGAAGTTTTTGAAGGTGTAGGGAGCTAAAGGAGTTTATCACAGCAAGAGAAGGTGCATATTTCTGAGAGTATAAGTATAATGAGTACAAAATGGAGAGGTTGATGAGATACCCTCCAGAAGAAAGATGTAGCTCTTAATTGCAGATGTGTTTCATTTTGAGGATAGCTTCAGAAAGAACATCTTGAGCACATCACTTTCCATTTTCATTTTAAAATAACTTAAAACTATTTATTTTGCTGTTATTAATGATAATTACTCTCTTAAATGTACACAGCACTTTAGTGACTTTACAACTTTACAGAACTTTGGTGAATATTACCACATTAAATCCTTCAGGGTAGACTGAATGGAGTATTTATCTTAGTATTTTTTTGCTGATGAAGAAACTGAGACCTAAAGATGTTAAATGATTTTCTCAGGAGGACACAGTAAAATAGCAGTAGAATCAAAATAGAATGTAACTTTTCTGACTCCATGTTTAATGCTCTTACAATGGCAAAAAGACCAAACACTGTTCTATTGAGGATTGAGTGAAGGCATTTAAATGTGAGACACAAAAGGATGCTATGCAACTAGCCATGTGACACTAGGAACATTACTTCTCCTTTCTGTGCCTGACTTTCCCCATCTGTAAATGAAGATAATAAGTGTCAGCCTCATAAATTTGTTGTAAGAGTTAAATGACATTATGCATATAAATAACACAGCACAGTGTCTGACATAGTGAGTATTCAATAATGGTCAGCTATTACTATTATTATTTGGGAAATCTTACTTAAAATCATGTAATTATGGCATGAATATGCTATATTACAGTTGAACCATTTGAAAGGGAGTTTGTTCATATTCAACTTGATTTGGGAGATTTAAAAGTCAGTGTGACTTGCTTGAAGCTCTGACTTGGGTGGGGCTAGAGCACTATCGGTAACCTAAACATTTGTACCCCCATAATATGCTGAAATAAAATAAAATAAATCAGTGTGACTAATTTATTAAAAGGGTGAATGAGTGAATGATTGCAAATTATGATTATAGAACAGTCTAATTTTCTCAACCTAGAGAATATATTTAGCTATAATAAATTCAGTACATCTTTAAACATCTATGTTTGAAGATAATATTATTTAATTTTTGTCTAGGTATTACAGAGATTCATTATTTTTCTGCTATTAGGTAGTTGCTACCTGCTGATTTTCAAATAGTCCTAAATACCTTCCAATTGACCTCTTTCTATATTTGAGGGAAATCAGGAGCATTCAGCACATGTGAATATTAGGCAACCTACAATGTGCCTACAATTTGAAATAAAACGTCAGGAAGATAACAAACAGAAACAGGATGTTAAATGTTAAAAACCTGCTGACAGAGGCTACAACTATCATGCTAAGAAAATATCCATGATATAACCAGTATGAGAGGCATTACCAGTTTCAGATCCATCTTTTTTTTTTTTTTTTACCACATTTGTATGTATAGGAAGTAACCCAATCAGCAGAGTCATTGTTAAATATGAAGAATGACAACATGTGTCTTGATCTCTTCTGCTGGCATATTCAGTGGTCATATCTTCTGGTAAATATCCAAATTGTGGCTAGGGATCTGGAAATTAAATTGCTGGACTGATAGCTGTTCTTCAGTTGTAACACAGCATGAATTATTTATTTATTATTTATTTATTTATTTATTTTAGTAGAGTAGAACTGATTCACTTAGTCTCAAAATTACCAACTCTAAATTAGATAAATATTTGATTTATGTTGTAATTGTTAGTGTTATGATTTCTATAATTTGTTGCTACACTGACAGGCTGTGAAAAAGATATGGGTCTTCACTACATAAAAATACAATAAATTAATGGAAACTACTGTGCTAGAGAAGTAATAGTCCATATGTTTATGAATGCTGATGGGATGCTTGGTTGGTATCCAGGAATGTTAGGACTAAACAAAGTTTCCATCCAATAATGGATATCAACTCTCACTTCTTAGTTCTATGAGCCTAGGGACTGAAATATTCATGACCAAATGCTTACCTGTGAAAAAAGCCATGTGTTGCAAAAAGGTAGGTGCTAATATAATGATTACAGTGTTTGGTTAAACCTATAAATCAGAAACACATTGGTGTGCAAAGCAGATTTCCTTTCTGGCTTTAAAAATGATTGTTATCCTGAAAACATGTCAGGTTCTCATTCATATTGTAATGAATTGGTAAGACCCAATAGAATATATAATTGTTACTCGATGGTTTTAGAATATGTACACCATATCACACAGTTTTGGCTTTTGTGATAAGTGATTCTTTACATCTATACTGAATAATAGTTGCTTCTCATGTCTAGCACAGTAGCCATTAATAGGTGCTGAATATGTTTTTGTTAAACTGAAATATGTATATGAAGATCTCTTTTTCCTTGATAAAAAGAGTACCCAGGCTTCCTTGGGTTAACATGTATATACCTTAGTTTGATAAATGGAAGAAGGAAATGTCTGATTTTAGTCTAAAAATTATTTTAAGAAAGTAGGGCAAAGAGATCAATAATACTAAATTCATTTGAGATTATATTTAGGAGAAAAATATAACATTCACTAAACATGCTATATGCCCAATACTGTGCATTATCTCATTTAATCTTCACAACCACAATATGAGATAAGTATTCTTATTATTTCTGTTTTATAGATGAAGAAATCATGTCACAGGAGTAGTGCGGGGATGATGTGACTTTTTCATGAATCTATCTATCATAAATGTTGGCCATGAGATTTCAGCCAGGGAGGTCTAACTCCAGGTCTTAACCCCTGAAAGTTTAAGAAAAAGATTTTTTTTGAGGGTTAGGAGATAACCTATTTGAAGACTTTGGAAGTATTTATACTTTAGATATACTATTTATACTTTAGAGAGCCTATTTGAAGAATTTGGAAGTATTTATACTTTAGAATAAAATCTCCATCTTCAGCCAATACTTGCTCTATTATTTCACTTTAAACAATTTATTTGCAGAGACAGTGATGTGAAAATGTAGGACAGTCTGTCACTTTCTTTTCTCTCTTATTCTCTGCCCTTTGTCCATTTCTCTGCTTGCATGCTTCTCCACCAGACAGGTAAGGATAGGAAACAAAACAAAATTTTCCCAGAGCAAAAATAAGGTGCTATGGTGGGGATATATATGGTTTGTCCCCATCAAAACTCATGTTGAAATTTGATTCCCAATGTGACAGTTTTGGAAGGTGTGATCTAGAAGGAGGTATTTGGGTCATGGGAGCTATCCCTCATGAATGGCTTGGTACCCTTCTCTTCCCAGTAAGTTCTTGCTCTTGTGAGACTGCGTTAGTTCTTGCGAGAATGGATTAATTCCCACTAGAGTGGAGCTGTTATAAAGTCAGAATGCCCTCTGAGTTTTGCCCTATTCCAGGAGTCTGTTTCATTTTTTACCTTCTGCCATGTTGTGTGACACAGCATGAAAGCCCTCACCAGAAGTCAAGCAATGCAGGGACCATTCCCCTAGAACTTCTCAGCTTGTAGAACTGTGAGCTAAATAAACCCCTCTTCTTTATATATTTATATATTCTGTGAAAGCAATGTTAACTGGACTAGGACATAAAGTATCAGACTTATCTTGACATTTCAATCACCTTTCCACTCACATAGATAATATAGAATTTAATATAATCTTTTTCGTCTTAAAAACATAACTAAGGGCAAGGATGCTATAGTGATTTACAGTCCACAGTCCTTTTTGTAAACATCAAAATTTTCTTCCCCTTCTCAGTCTATCCTGGAAAGTTAGGTATATAATGCTATTGTTATTCGCATACTGATAATTTAAATTAGAAGTGAGATATTTATTAGGCAAAATAAACTTTATTAAGAGCAGATCATATTACATAATATTTTTTTTACTTATTTTTTTACATAATATTTTTAATATTTTGAGAAACATGAGCAGATTAAAAAGCAAACCTTGAAAGGAAAATCATAACTTCAAGAAATGAAAGATATGATAACCTTGGCATATTGAAAGAGCATTTCTACACTGTCTTATTAAATTAGGCACCTTTTCATTTTGCTAATATACATGGTTTTCAATGTTGTGTACCAAGTTATTCTTAAGGAAAAAAATAGGTGAATTGTATCACAGAATATGAAATAAAACATAGGCTGAAATAATGGTAATTTAGATGGAATTTAATATTTAATAATATTTATTTTCAGTTATATTGTAGCAGGTATTTTTCCTTGAATGGGTCAACTAATATGGGAATAATTCATGTGCAGATTGACTAGTTATGCCTTTCAAATAAGATATTTTAGAAATTCCACCAGCGGGTAGATTTGACTTAAGGCAATCAGTATTCAATGTTTGGCTTCCTGAACTGATATCTTCTCATTTGAGAACACCTCCCTTTCAAACTGGATCATGGGGAAGATGCTTCTGGACTACTGTTTATAAATATCTACTTATCTACTTTGTTTTGGAGGTCATAAACCAATTTAACTGTGCCCATTTTCACTTTCTTTAATTACCAGCACTGCAGGCTTGACCCTCTCTCCCCATGCCCTGATTGTATCCATCCTGATCTTCTAATTTCCTTTAACTGTACCCACTTGATCTATAGAATGTAGACAAATTCAGGCCATGGGACTGTGAATTAGATGCACCTGTTTTTAGTGTAGGAGTGAGAACAATGCAAAATTCTCCAATGTCCCAATCCAGTTGTTTCGTGTGATGCTCCCTTGACATGTTAGAGAAAATAGGCATTACATAAAGAAAGAGGTCAACTTGTGGAAACACATTATATGTATATATGCCAATGTGCATGAGGATTAAATGAAGCCATGGGAGTTTCTTTAGATGCAATTTTTAATTTCATTGGTCAGTGGGACTATTATGTATTGTTAATAATTAGAAATAAATTTTACAAAGGTAACTTTTTATGAATCAGTTTGGATTTACAAGTCATTGTTGTTTTTCTTACTGAAGACCATTTCAACCTTGTCATTTGATGTATTGTTTTACTTTATGTTGTGATGGTGCCATTTCAATCACCTTTTAGAAGAAACAAATTCTAAAGTGCTGTAACATGCATATATGCCAAAACTGCCTACAGTGAAACACACTAGTGGAATGATTCAAATCGATTGATACATAGTGTCACTTAAAATATTTTCCTTTGTGTATTTTTGGTTGATTTTAATTATGTATTTAAAATATCTATTAGTATAGGGAGAGAACATACCATTAGCCCTGATTGGGCTGGGTGGTTACTTGAGGAAGTAGGGTAGATAACCCTATTTCACATTACATCTTACATGGAAAGGAAAACATAATAGTGCATTAGCAAGAGTTAATTCCCACTATCATTAACGCTCTGTAGTTCTGCACATATATGCAGAAAGCTGCTCTTCTTGTTACTCCCTGCACACACTCAGTGCTCAGTGGAGTGCAATTGACTTGGCCCCAGCAATTGCTGAGCAGGTGACTTGATTACACTGAAATCAGGCAGAAAATGTCCTCCTCTAGCCACTCGAGTGAATCAGTCAAATTATCGAGTGGCAAAACTAATTCTATGCCTTGAGCCATCAGAACTGCCACTTCCTATAAGTCAAGCTTTCACTTAGTGTGAAATTGTTTTTTATTTTATTCTCTTTCATTTATTATGCTTATTTCAGCTAATCCACTTAGTGAATGTGAATCAGCCAGTGTGCTTGGGCAGGTTTAGACACACAACCTTCTGATCTAGTAGTGCTGAAATATTTTACATTTATAATCCATTTAAGAAACATCTAAAATTTATTATGATCCATATTGCTCGCAAGTACAAAGCAATGCTTATGATTTAAAAATGAGGCACAATAAGGAAGAAAAATTAAATAAGATGAGCTTTAATGAAATTTTACTTCTAAATTTTTCTTAATAGAAGTACAGACATTTAAGCTTTAGAAAATGGGACATTGATTAAATGCAGATTCTTAAGTGAGAAATAATTTACCATTGGTTAGTCAAATAGTCCCTCTTGTCCATCGGTGAAGCAAATCTCCATGTCATTCCTTACAAACTTTTGAATTTCTGGACCAGATTTAATGCTAATTAACAGAGTCATTGTTAGGGAGTCTTTATTCATGAATATTACTGACACATTAAACCCATCTTTCCTAACTTAGAGAATGCCAAGGAACAGCATTTTGTGTGCAATACACATGTATGGAAATTTAAGGTACATATTAGAAGCTTTATATGCATGTCAAAATCTTTTATTTGTCATTTGAATTGGGCAAAGTATTTATACTAATGTCTTAAACTATTTAACAAAGAATATGTGTAACATGTAGTCTTCTGTCCATTTCTGCTTATTGCTTATATATAATAGGAAAATCTATTTTTTGTAGTAATCAAAAACCTGAACTTGAGACCAGTGTTTTAAAGAATAGCCAATATTTGCATATATTTCTGTGATAGGGAGCATTTTTTTGCTGACCTGGTAGATTCTGTGAAGATTTGTTCTATTATAGAATGTCTTTCATCTTTTTGGGAGGGCAGAAACGGCAGTTGAATTTTTGAGGATTTTCTACCTACATATATTCATTTAGTGAAATTAGATTGTACTTGCGGGAGTGGATGAGCTATAATGTAGGATGTTATATGTCACCTGTCAGATGTCATACATACTCATTTCCTTAGGTTGACAGCTGGGAACCAACATCCCATGTTCTACATATTTTGTTTGACATCTTGAGAGGCATTCATGTATTTTGATATTGTGAATCCTTTTCTCTTGGAACAATGTATTCAAATAATACATGATTTTTTATAATGATGATGTTAATTTTTTCCCTTGAGTTAGCACAGTTTAGGTTAATACTGTATGTTTTGTTTCTGGTGTAAATATTTTCAATTTCTATAAGGCAGTTATTAAGAAATTGTCTTTGTATCTCCAAATAAGGTCACATTAACAAATAATAAGAAATAGTTTTGGAATATTTAATAGAATTTTCCACAATTTCAAAGTATGGTTTCATAGAATTCTAGTAACATGTAAGAGTAACATGTAATATTGAAGATGTATGATTACTTCTGATTTTACACTCTGATTTAACAATCAGTTAAAACTGCCATTGATTCTGTTAGGTATATAGTGAATGAATTTTTAAAAATTACATGTAAAAAGAGGTCAGGAATCAAGAACAAAAGCTTTTTTCTCCTTTATAGTCTTTCAGGTATAAGTTAAGAATGCTGATTTTGTCTAATAATTTTGGGATTGTAAAGTCTTTTGTACCCTAGAAAATCACTGAAAGTGTTGTCAAAATTACCACTTATATTTTATTACATTTACACTTGACATTACTGGTATATTTTTAAGAAGAGTTATTTAAAGTATATTATATTTGCATTAAAATTTTTAATTGTTTTTAATTGATTTTAGTTTTCACTTTTCAACTTAATTTCATGAATAATTGTTGGAGTTAAGAAGTACCTTAATTAAAAATAGCTCTCCCTGTATAGGTCTTTTACTTCCTTAAATATATTCCTAGGCATTTTATTTTCTTTATAGCTATCATGAAGGGTATTGAGGCTTTGATTTGATTCTCAGACTGTTGTTGGCATATAAGAATGCTACTGATTTCTGTACATTGATTTTTATGACCTGAGACTTTGCTGAATTTGTTTATCAATTCCAGTAGTGTCATGGCAGAATCTTTGGGGTTTTCTATTATTAATCAACCAATACTTACCTTTAATAAATGACTAGATTTTTACTGATAGTATAAATAGTCCTCAATCATCTGTTTCTTTGAAAACTGTTATTTATCAAGAAAAGATAAGGCTTATTTTTCTGGATCATAAATACATATATCTATAAAGATAATCATAATAATCTTTATATTGATAATTGAATCTTTGGAGTCTAATGGATGTCACCTCTGACTGCAAAATCTTATGCACTAGTGAGATAGAGTTTGACTGTTGCAAATTTCATGGTGATACTAAGAAAATAATTTTGAAATGTTTATTTTGATCTTTTTTATTTTGATTTTGATCTTTTTTTTTTTTTTTGAGACAAGGCCGTAATCTGTCACCTAGGCTACAGTGCAGTGGTGGCTTGATAGCACACTGCAACCTCAGGCTCCTTGGCTCAAGCAATCCTCCTGCCTCAGCCTTCCAAGTAGATGGGACTATAGGCATGCAACTCTATGCCTGGCTAATTTTTATAATTTTTTATAAAGACAGGGTCTTGCTTTTGCTCAGGCTGGTCTTGAACTCCAGAACTCAAGCAATGCTCCCACCTCGGCCTCCCAAAGTGCTAGGATTGTAGGTAGGAGCCACTGCACTGAACCTAATTTTGATCTTTGTAAGCAATGAAGAATATGAAGACTACTGAAAAGTATTCAAGGCCGGGTGCGGTGGCTCACGCCTGTAATCCTAGCACTTTGGGAGGCCTAGGCGGGCGGATCGCTCAAGGCCAGTCTGAGCGAGACCCCGTCTCTACCAAAAATAGAAAGAAATTAATTGACCAACTAAAAATATATACAAAAAATTAGCCAGGCATGGTGGCGCATGCCTGTAGTCCCAGCTACTCGGGAGGCTGAGGCAGTAGGATCGCTGAGCCCCGGAGATTGAGGTTGCTGTGAGCCAGGCTGACGCCACGGCACTCACTCTAGCCTGGGCAAGAAAGTGAGACTCTGTCTCAAAAAAAAAAAAAAAAAAAAAAAAAAAAAGTATTCAAGGCATTACAGACTACTTAATTTTGAATCATTTGATTTTAAAGTTTTAGAATTTTGCAATATTTTATAAGAGAGAATTGAATTTTATCTTTGGAAAAGTTTTATTTGCAATGAATATGTTTGAGTTTTTCCTTCATGGCTGGGTGGTAGAAATATGTTTGTATATCCTAAATGTAGAATAACACTTTCTAGGAGTAAACTATTAGATAGATGTAATGAAGTATTCTGTAACATAGTTGGTCATTTTTTCATAGTTTAACTTAGCAATGAAAACCTTATTGAATTAAAAGGCCAAAAAAAATAGTCCTTTATTTTTCTTCTTTATACTGGGGACATGTCATGGTGTCCCTGTGCTATTCTCAAGTTGCGACAGCCTGATGCTATTGGTCTTCCTGGGGGAAAAATATCCCACACCCACGTATTTTTATGAGTGAAAGGCAGTCTGTGAGTAACACTGTTTGCTTTCACTGTATCAGAGTTATAAGAAGAAAATGCCACATTAGAAAGTCAATGGTGAATACTTTCATCAAGTGTTTGAGTTCTGCAACTAAAAGACTAACTGAAACTTAGACTACTGTTGTGGAAACAGTTGAGTGCTATATGGAAAAAAAAAAAAAAACATGGTCTAGTTATTGTGTACCTGATAAATTTAATTCCCAAAGATTGTTTTACATGGAAAATACAACTCTTGACACAAGCTTTTTAAAAGCGAAGGGGCGAAGAGGGGAAAGTATGGTTTCAGCGTTCTCTCGGTGGCAAGGAATGAAAGATTTTTTCCTCATTAAGCCATTTCTTGATGTTTCCCAATAGATTTTGAGCTAAACACTTGTTAATCCCAAAGCTCTGACAAGCAAGGCCTGAAAAATTAGGCCAACCACTGCTACAAATAGCTAGTATACATGAAACGGTAATCATTGCTTTCCAATCTATTATTAGATTAACTTCATAGGGATTGCTTTTTTCTCCTGTGAGTTGATGCATAAATGACATGCTTTACCCTCCAATAAATCTAACAGCAGAATGGCTATGACATGATGTTCATAGCCCTTGGTCCCATGACAGATTATTTTTGATTGCTGCAGGAGTTTGGAGCAGCTTGAAACCATTAGAATTTAAAGATATCATTGAAATGTTACAGTATGCCTGACTCATATAGAATATTGCTGATTCAGAGTTATATTCACAGCTTTTTGCCCCATGGTCTTGACTATCACTCTGTGACTAATTTATGGAACTTTATAAGTCATCAATTGAGTTGATAAACAATTTTACAGCAAGGCATACTGGTTATGCCTCTGCCCTTTGAGGATTTCCAGCATTTCTAGATGTCACTGGGGAGGGTTTCTGTCAATATTTTGCATCTATGTTAAAACTTCTTTTCCCTGTTATGAGTTACATCAGAAAGGCATGATATTAGATGTCAAGCCTCTTGTACAGGCAATTCTAAATACATTCTTTCTGTAGCAGTAGTATTTTATTGTTTCAGGTAATCAGTAACTTGTATTTTTTGTCGATATTTCCTTCCCACCTCAATATATGATTTTTTGCTGATGACTTAAATTCAATCTGTTTATTATTTCTTATCTTGTGAAAATGGCTTAGATAAGCACTTAGGAGAAAATGTTATCTGAGCATGCTTGCTTCAAGTTGTGGAACCTTGAAGCTTTCGACTTTTGGAGGCCTGATTCTAAGTACTTCCTGATTCCCAATTTAATTTTAGGAAGATCTCTATGTTTTATAACTAGGGTGATTCATTTTCCTGGGATATTCTTGGTTTATGCCTGTTTTGATGCTCTGCCTGGTTTAGTGTTTTGTGACTCTTAAAAGTGTCTTTGTTTGAAAAATAAACTATATAGTTATCTTAGTTATTTAATCGGTAGATCTTTATATTAATATAAGTAAATTGATCTATGAGTATCTTTTGGAGTTTTATATGTATAGAAATGAATTCTAACCTTATTTATTGGCCCTTTCCATTCCATAGCCAATATCTTTTAATTTAACACTTTTTTGACTTGAAAATAAAGAGGCATATAATACATAGCAGGCTACCTCATTTCAGATGCTCTTATATGGAGACAATTGTAATGCTAAATTGGGTCTAAAAAGTTTAAACCATTGATCCTCACCCTTTTCCATGGCTAAAATAGCTGTAAAATAGCACTTCATGTTCCCCAGTTTTTCTCTATATCATCACAATGAGAAGCACTAAGACATATTTAATGATATGTTCCTATTCATTGTATTGGGCATGGGCATTGTTACAAAACACCCCAGGCAGCACAAGTAATGAGGGAGCTAAGGATGGGGCTCTTCTTAGGAAAGATTAAAATGCAAAATAACTTTGAATTGCTTTAATCAGAAATTTTGAACATTTGAAAATTTATAAGTAACAATGCAGTTCATGCTATGAAAATGCATGGTATATTTGACTATAGCTGCATATGGAGTAAAATGTACTATAATTTGATTGAGAAATGCCTTCATTAAATTTATAGCAAGATTTGTTACATAAAGAACCTAAAGCTAATATGAATCTAATTTAATCGAATGGGTGTTAATTCTTCTTCTTTTTTTAATAATAGACTTTCCTGGCTTCTATATTCAGAATATAGTAGCAGCTTGACAGCACTGAAAGTCCCATAGGAAAACAAAAAGAAGTTCCCAATATAATGGTGTTTATTGTTTTTTAGGTAGTACATTTTAATGACTAAATATACATCAGATGTTACATAGTATAGTATTATGTATAATCAGGGACCAAGCAACAGACACATTTAGGAAACACAGTTTATTTTAAAAGAGAAAAAATAAATGTACATAGCAATGGTAGATAAGTAGGTGAGTTTAGACATTTAGTAGGTAGGTAGGAAAGTTTAGTAGATATGTAGATAAGTTTAGAAGTCAAATGAATTGGATATGGTTTATTTCACACAGTTAACTGTGAAGGTCAAATGTGATAAACTACTGATTTGTATTTCCAGGTTGCTTGGATTTACCTGGTGGCAAATAGCCTTTCTTGACCAGGAATTTAGAAACAGTCTTTAACCATATTTGTCAAGTAAAAATGATTCATGGATAACTATAGGAAAAAAAAAAAAACACAACACATGTCTGAGTACAGAGGTGAGAGCACTTTATTCAGTGACTTTTCAGGACTACTTTTATTTTGTTTGACAATGTGTTTTAAAACAAGTTTCTGTTGTATGTGTGTGGTATAATATTTGATTCTCTAATGTAGCCTATTTAGAAATGTTTGATAACTGATATATTTTGTATTACATAAAAGTTTTATAAACATTAATGCAAAGTTAATAAAATAGTTTTGATGCTTTAGTTGACTTTGTTATTGTTTTCATAAACATCAAGTAGAATGGTGTAATAATATCATCCAGAGTTATATAACAGTTATGATAATAATAACAATGTATATAAAAGAACAACATATTATACAAACTGTAGCTATCTTCATATTATAAATGTATTTTCTGTTTTAATCTCAAGATTTTAATTGGTAAATCCATTCTATTATTAAATTGATTATCATTCATATACTGAGTATGGAAATAATGTATCACATAGAAAGTTCTTATATGACATAAATGTCATATATTATTCTACCTATAAATTATGGACTGGAAGGAGCTGGACAAAAGGGAGTGGTTATGCTAACTTATATGATAACTTGGAAAGTACCAAAATGTTTCTTATCTTCTGACTTTGTTATGGCAGCATGAGGCCATAGAATGAGACTGAACTGGGTTCTAGCTAATGAGCAGTTGTCATTTCTGATATGTCATTTATCTTCTTCAAGGAATAATTTTCTCATTTGTAATATGTAGATACTCATCTTACATGTAGATGTAGATACTCAGCATGATACTCATGCTTGCTCTGTTTATTTCTTAGGTTGTTATGAGGTACATATGATTATGTGAATTGTATGTAAAATAGGTTTGAATGAAACAATATATTGTATTTGGTACTATTTTTATTGTGCTTTGGATTTTTTTGCCTTTTGTCAATTAATGCTTTAATATTAATGTAGTCTACATTATGGAATTAGAACATAGATTTTCTTCAAAAATTAAGAAAATATTTTGATTTTGTGGGTATTATAGACTAGTTCATGAGCTCAATGATTGTTTTCCTGACCTATGAAATGTATTTCATTACCACCAAAAAGTATTATTCATCCACTATTTATAACCCAGATGGCTAATAACATATGGAATAAATCTTCCATACACCTGCAGTGCAACAGGTTCCTCATGCTATAACACAATACCTTAAGTAATACCACAGAGGACTTATAATGACTTCAAATCTATCCAAAATCATATGCATGCTGAAAACATTTTATTTGCAATTTTTGGGTTTGTCTATATTAAGTGTAAAAGTAATGAGTTTTGTAGAAAGGTATATAATTCCATATGTGAGAAATATGTTTTGAAGGTCACATATGCTCGCAGGAGTCAATGATTTCAATATTTACAAGAGCAAATCATTCTGGAGACCATAGTGATATCCGTTGGCATTATGCCACAATTGGATAAAGTCTTCTCCTTATTTCTATCATTTTATAATTTATTCCAGTAAAAATTAAAGCATAGTTTGTATCTTTGAGAGGAAAAATGCTAATTGAAACCATGTAATTAAAGTGTAATTTAGAAAAACTGTTAGGTTTTTTTTTTTACTATTTTAAGCATATTATTTTAAAAATTACTTGAGTATTTAAAAAGCTGTAAAATTGTGCTGAATATCAGCACATTGTGTCTTCAAATGCATTTTACTTCTCATTTTCCTTTGCTTAAATAGTAAAAACTTTATAAATTAGAAACCAAAATTAATTGAACAAACTCCAATTAAATGTTTTTGTATACATTTTAAAAAGTGCTTTGTAAACTTTTCAGAGCTGGTGACAGTGGCTAACATGTCCATCCCTCCTGATTTTAATGCAGTGCAAGGGAAAACAATGCTGATGTTGTGTGAAGCACCATTTATCTTCAGTTTTTAAACCCAATGTATATATTAAGTTAATATACACTTTAATGCTAGCATCTACAATATCTAAATTAGATTTGACTTGCATGATTTCCCAACCAATGCAGAAACTGTGATTTGTACAGTAGCTATTTCATCCCACAGACTCCCCAAATACCTTAAGGATAATGAGTAAAAGAAAGGTATTTGCCAATTTGAAAAAATCCTTTCTGTAAGCTTTGGATGCCTTTATTCATTTTAATAATATAACTCATAGAATCATAAAAATCAAGGGTTTACATGTGTTCATGTGGTTTTGGTGTTCAACACATTGCAATAATCTAGCAGTGGAGGATGAGGGGATGGAATCCCTCAATAGGGGAAGCTCTGCTGTTTTTCACACAAGGAAGCCACTCAATAGGATCATACAATGGTGGGGAGGGCTGGCTCTCATTTATGGCCTAGAAAGAAAATTGTTGCCTGCTCTGGAGTTAAAATAGGCAGTTTTTTTCAATTTTAAAACTATGTTAACATAGTTATATAGCAGTAATATAAATAGCTTGAAAAATGCTTACTATATGCCAGAAATTGTGCTAGGTACTTTATGTTCATTATCTTATTTAATTCCCATAAGAACTTTATGAAGTAGACATTCATTATCTTTGTTTTATGGATGAGGGAAAAGAGGTTCAGCGAAGTCGTACTGCTAGTGAATATATGCTGAGTCTATCTGGCTTTTCCAAGATCATGCTTGTAACTATTGGGCCACATTACCTTTCTCAAATTATAAACATTGGCCAAAAGAAAGTCCCCGATATGACATTTGTTAGTCAGTGTGGAAGATAGGAATCACAGAAAGAGCATGGGCTGTTTCTAGTCCCTGCTATGGCTCCAGCCAGATTTTGAACTGGGGTAAATCACTTAACTTCAGTATGCCACATTTATTCATCTATCAAATGGGGAAGTCTCTGCTTGCATGGAGAATAAAATTAGGTGAGAGATGTGTATTAGTTAAGGTTCTCCAAAAAGAAAACAAAACCAAAAGGATTATGTGTGTGTGTGTGTGTATAAAATATCTATATAGATATAGATAAGAGGGAATTTATTATGGGAATTGGAACACGTGGTTATGGACACTGAGAAGTCCCCACAACATGCCATCTGCAAGTTGAGGAACGAGGAAAGCTGCTGGTGTCATTCAGTCCTGTTCCAAAAGCCTAAGAATCAGTGGAGACAACAGTGTAGCTCTCAGTCTGAGCCCAAGGCCTGAGAACTTAAAGGGGCTACTGGTATAAGTCCAGGAGTCTGAAGGAACAAGAATGAGGAGCTCAGGTATCTGGGAGCAGGAGGAGATGGATGTTACAGCTGAAGCAGAAACAAATTCACCTTTCCTCTGCCTTTTTGTTCTCTCAGGACCCTCATTGGATGATGTCAGCCCATGTTGGTGAGGGTGGACCTTCTTTACTAAGTCTATTGATTCAAATGCTAATCTCTACCTGAAACACACTCACAGACACACTAAGCAATAATGTTTTACCAGGTTTCTGGGTATCACTTAACACAATCAAGTGGACACATAAAATTATACATCACAACATGAGAGTGGGCTTTGAAGGAAATATTTTGAAGATACTATACAAATGAATTTATATTCCAAAGACAAACTTCCCCACTAACACATACTTTGCTTATTTTCCTTATTTTTTAAATATTTAGGAGGGAGGTGTTATTTTTTTATTATCTTTTCATGGGGATAGCTGGGTAGTAGTAACTATTGTATTGCTACTTGTCTAGATGGTTTAGCTTTCAAGAAGGCACATTTCTTTGCCTGTAAGACTTTTTTCTGTACTTTTATTCTTCTTCCTATTTTCCCCTTAATTTATCTATGAGAATGAGATTGCCTGTTTGATTGTGAAGAGAGAGCACAATTTCATTTGGAAAGAATTTGGGGTGCTTTCCTAATTATGTGTCTTTAAGAAGGATTAGGAAAGTTGGGAGGAGTGAAGAGCTTTCTTCCTTATAACCAGGCATTATCTCTAATCATATCAACTTATCTGAAATGTGTTAACCTAAATGGTCTACATTTCATATTTGAACTATGTATTTAATATTACTTAAAATGATATATACACAACACATATTCACAACAAATTAATCAAGTAGCTTTTCTCTGTGTTTGTATGTACATATAGATATTTTATTTGTTGTATGTGTATAAAACTTTGGTTTTCTAGTTCCTAATCCCAAAGAGTTTAAATATAAACTTAGGAGGGTTTTATTTGAATAATGTACATGAATATGCAATTTAAAAAGGCACATGATCTTATAGAACTCTGTTCTTGCAAGTTCTTATTCCTACTGACTAATAGGATATATTGGTGATATCATAACTGTATTGCATCATGAATGCATGTTTCTAATTTTTTATTTTCTTATTCAAAATTCAACATTTATTGAAAAAAATAAAATGATATTAGTAACAAAATATGATTGTATATATTTCTTTTAATATTAGATCTAAATGATAACTTGAAAGGAATATGCATAAGATTTGGATTTCATGATTGTATTTTATTGTCAAGGTCTTAGATTGATCTGGGTTTCTTGAGAAAGGAATAAGGGAAATCTAGATTTGTTGTATGTATACTTTATGTAGGAGGATCGTCTTCTTACTGAAATAGACAACATTTTATAATGTTTAGTGTGAGTACTCAAGAAAGACTGACCATTGGATTCTGCAAAATAGTAGGTATCTTTTATGAAGTCAAAGCTGTTGACCTAACTTTAAGGAAACATTATTATTTTGTGTACAGTTACATAACTAATTCAGAAATATCACAAATATTTTTGGCTCTAAAATAAATGTTAAGGAGAAAATACTATATTAATTTTATAATCTTGATCACTTAACTGTATATTGTCACCTTGAAAGTTCCACTAGTTATTATACAGGGTTTGGCTATAAAATAACAGCTGTGTATACATCAGGCAATTATATCATTGAAGAGTTCAATGTTAATTTTTAAAATGTAGTCTTAAAATTATTACAGGGAAAGATTTCAGACTATTTTGGAATGTAACAGTCTACATATAATACAATGTTTGTTATTAGCAAAGAGAGACAACATTATTTACTTTGGGAAATAAATGGAACATAAAATGTTGGACCAAGAGAACACATGCAGTGTGTCAGCAGTCTCATGTTTTGCCTTATTTCAGTCACTTAGTAGCTCTATGTCCTTGGGCAAGTCTTTTATTTTTTCTAGACTTTAGTTTCAGTTTATGCTTTTATCTCTCAAGTTCATCCTAAGTTCAATATCCATTGGTCCACCTCAAGTAAAATACGTACAAACGTAATGTGTGCTTGTTGGTGGTGTTATAAGACACATATTATCATGGGCATTTTAACCAATAACAAATCACAAAACTGTATTGATTATCTAAATAAATTGCCTTCTTTCCACATGTTTGTGTTACCTTAAAGGAATCTGCACCTCTTAAATTTTTGTCTCCATTAACCTTTCACATCAATATGTACCTCTCACAGCAGACACTGATATTAGGAGCAGCCAATAAACCTTAAGATAATTGAAGGAAGAACACTAAGTAGTTTCCAATTTTTCTTCCTCAAATATGGTACAAAATCCAAGTCAATGCCATATTGACATAGCTTTTCTATTTTCTATCAGTTATAAATGCTGGGATTACCTGAGTGATTGTTTCTCAGAAAACCATAATGTAATCTCAAACCTAATACTCCAACAACCATGCACTAATTAAAACTGCAATTATATTTTTGCTCAAACAAAACGACTTAATAAACATTATCACAAACTGTTTACCCTTTCCCAAAACAATTTATGCTCACTAATACAATTTCCCATTAAAACTGCTGCCAGGTAAATTAAAAACTCTTGAAATAGTAAGTGGGAAATTAATTCAACAGTTTAATCTAGACCTAATAACAGTTGCAAGCTCAGAAAAAGATTGCTACAGCGGGGAGTTAATTAACAGCTTATTCCCCATTTGATAAAAGTAATTCACTCTAATTCCAGTGTAATTTACCTCAATGTAATATAAAACCACAAGCTGCTTCTGGTGCTGGTAATTATTAGCTTTTTCCTGTGGCCACATTGACAAAAAGAGTCAGCAGCTATCTTAATAATAAGAGGCTGTATGGTAAATGTCCACAATTAAAGATGTAATATGAAATCTTCCAACAGCAGCAACCATGTATGTTGCCATAGAAGCAGGGGTTGCAGTTTAGATTTAAATTGCATTTAATTGTTCCACCTAGTTCTAGAAAACAAGTGAGCCATGTGAAAAGTAAGCATTTCATTGGCTTCATATAGAGAAGCATGGGGAAGATAGGTGATGAATCCACCCCATTCTTTTCATCCCTACTACCACTGTCTTAGTACAACTATCATCTCTTTTTACTTGGACTATTGCACAAGTCTATGTAGTTTATCTGCCTCCTCTTCACTCCAACCCATCCTTTACGTAGCTGGCTGCACAAATCTCATCACATAATCTTGTATATAAATTTTTATTTACTACCTATTGTTCACAGGATGAAGTTGAAACTCCCTGCATGACATCAAGATCCTTCTATGTTCTGCCCCTAATTTATAGTTCAAATTTTTTATCAACTTAAAAAATAAAGGTAGAAGATAAATTCTTCTGCCTGCCCTGTCCTTGCTTACCTACCATCTCCTTTGTGAAATTTTCTTAGATACTCCCCATGAAAATTTAGTCACTCTTCTCTCCATTCTTTTATAACACTTTGATTCATCTATTAATTCACTTATTGCATTGCCTTTTCTTTATGTTAACACGTCTGCCTCTACCTACTAGACTAGCAGTTGTAAAGTATAATACCTGGATCATCTGCATCAGCATCACCTGGGAATTTTTTAGAAATCCAAATTTTCAGGCTTAATCCCAGATCTGCTGAATCAGAAATTCTGCAAGTATGGCCCAACAATATGTTTCAATAGGCCCTCTGCGTGATTTTGATGTACAGTGAACTTTGAGAATCATTCTGGACTGTGAGTATCTTGGGGATATAAACAAAATCTTATTCATTTTTTAAATCTTTATTTGGCAAATTATAGCATATAGTAGGCACTCAAAACTATTTTTATTAATGAATGAGCTATGGGAGGATGAGATAAATGTTATGCAAAATAGCAAATCTTAAAGAAGCTATGGAAAAACAAGTGACTTCCACGTTGTCCCTTCATTCAACTAAAATGCAAAATATGTTTCTTTAAGAGAGTAGATTCTTTAAATAGCAAAACAAAGATCATAAATTATCAAGATGTCAATTTCTTTTGTTAAGAAAAGGTAAATCCCAAAGAAGCATGTTTGTATGATTACCGATATTCTCAAAAGGTTGATACAGTTTTTCTCTGTGGAAGTAATATTTTGGGTGAAAAACTTGTAGACAATATGCTCTAATTCTTTTAAATGTTATAATCATTACTCCTTTTGTTAAACTCATAACTTTTAGTTAACACCTGAGTGTTACATGCAATAGCACATATATTCCTAGTATTTTGGCTGTGGACACTAAACTACAAAATTGATGTTATTTGTGGAATACATTAATATATTAATAGAAAAGTAATATATAGATAAATGAGACCAGTTAAAATAATAGACTCTATCAAAATATAATGAAGTCATTTAAAAAGTACATTTTTATTTCTTATGGTAACAAATTTCATTTATAGAAGTAAGTAATGTATAGTATGTTATTAACCCACTACATTAGATGTTCACAAGGGTTAAATGTTTTTTATTCCCCACAATTGCCTATAACAACTTTTATAACATGAATCTATTTGAGGAGTCTCCTTCTGGGATTTTAATACATTTCTTAGAACTGTAATGTCTTTGGGGAGGAATTCTATCAGATAAAAAGCCAAAAAACATCAAGCGATATTATAATGCAACCTTTCTGTTACTCCATGTAGAGAATGTATGTGCTTTTCAGGAACAGAAAATAAGCTTCAATAGATTAAAAAGTGTTAGCTATTATGTAAGAGCATCATACTGACTATGTAGATATGTGAAAAGAAATGTTTGTGGGATATGAATTTATGTATATGCCCATATATACCACATGGTTATCTTTATTGTGGCCTTTAAGGGGGGATGTTTAAAAAATAGACAATTCTGTATATGTGTTTGTACATCATCATCATTGCAATGTTATAATAAAGCCTTTATATGTTTCAAAATAGTTTCACATTCAATTTCTTATATCTTATTTCATCCTTTGAAATATCATATAAGATAGTCAAAGCAGATATCATCTTTATTTTACAGACAAATAAACTAAGACCCAGATAACTGAAATGAATGACAAAGGTGGAATTAGAACCCAGGTTGCTTGAATTCTAATCAAGTGTTTCTTCCACATTATACTTCTCCCACACTTTAATGGATTTAGTTCGATTGACCAAACATTGATGGAGTGACTATTATATGCTAGGCACTATGCTTAGGTATATTTTGGTGTGATCCATTACAATGTATGGCTAGTATTTGGATGGTTGCTAAGTAAAAAGTAAACAGCTGTACACTTGAATGAGAACATAATAAAAACAGATGTGGTTAAAGCCAAGGCATGTTGAAAAATGGGTAGTGAATGAAGAATTCATTTTTGAGAGGAGTGGAAGATGAAGTTGGAATGATAGGTTGGGGCTGATTCTAATGAGCATCCTTTTCCAAATTGGAGGTTGAAATTTATTCTGTATTTGATAGGAAGCCAGCAAAGCTCTTTTGAACAGAGGATGCTGGATAGGAATTTTAAGCAGATTTATGTGGCATCCCTAGGTGGTTATATTGGAGCAGAGTGGTAGGTAGGAGGAGTATCTGGAGCTTAGGCTCTAATTAGAGGTTTCACTAATCCCAATTTAAGGAGATAAGACCTAAACTAGAATATCAGCACTGGCAATAGAAAAGAGTAATAAGTGTATTACTCCGTTGTATGTCTGTAGAATGTACTGACTCTCTCCTTTGTTTATGACACTTTTGCTAGTTCCTAGGTATAGTTTTAAAATTTTCTACATATCTCCCACAGAGCTTGGCAATTACAGTGCCCTGCTTATTGTAGGTTCCCGATAAATATTAACTGGCCAGCTATATGAAATGTTCATAGTATTTAAAGTAGATTAGGTTGTAATTAAATTTATTATTATATCTTTAGGGTTGAAATTTGTGGTTGAGTTTTTTAAAAGTCTATTTGCTTGAAACATACAATAGGTGGTTTTAGTTAATATGTGAGACAAGAAACACGAACATTAGAGTAGAAAGTTACAATGAGTATTTGAGTTACATGTTTCTAGAAAAGCAATATCAAACCTTCATAGCTTTTCTATAGTTTATATGGATGAAAATGTGATATGTGAAGTTTCAAGTTTTGTATGAGGTTTGTTTTTTGCGCATGTTGGATGCCTTTGTGCTAGATTGCAGATGACTGAATGGTGCTGTGTATAGCTATACTCTAAGTACTACCACTTAACAAATATGACCACTCCCTGATGATTTTGTCATTAAGAAATTTGTCATTTGATATGTATTCAGGAAAATAAGTAGATAGATAAGATATAAAAAATCCAAAGTTATAGAGACATTGACTCGGGAAGAAGTTAGTTAATTTGTCTTGATCTCTTCTAATTTCACCTTCTGGATCTTTTCTCCTGTTATAGCATTACCTATCTTCTATCTTCTGTACAGAAGTTCCTCTATATCTCAACAGGTTAAACCTCTTAAGGTTTCGTATAAATACATTTTTTTTTTATTTTTTAGTTCAGCATATTACAGGGGTACAAATGTTTAGGTTACATATAATGTCCTTGCCCCACCCGAGTCAGAGTTTCAGGCGTGTCCATCCCCCAGATGGTGTGCACTGCACTCATTAGGTGTGTATATACCCATCCCCTTTTCCCCTTTCCCATTTTCCCGACACCCGATGAGTGTTATCACTATATGTGCACTTAAGTGTTGATCAATTAAAACCAATCTGATGGTGAGTATATGTGGTGCTTGTTTTTCCATTCTTGGGATACTTCACTTAGTAGAATGGATAATACAACCCAGGATAATACAAGAGGTGCCATATCACCACTGCTTTTTGTGACTGAATAGAACTCTATGGAATACATATACCACACGTTATGAATACACTCATGTATTGATGGAAACTTGGGTTGTTTCCACATTTTTGCAATTGTGAATTGTGCTGCTATAAACATTCAAGTGCAGATGTCTTTTATAGAATGTCTTTTGTTCTTTTGGGTAGATGCCCAGTAACAGGATTTCTGGATCAAATGGTAGTTCTATTTGTATCTCTCTGAGTTATCTCCATAGATACATTTGTTTTTAAGTTCAGTGTGACAGAGAAGATTTAGCCCATAGTCTTTGAATGCATTTCTACCAAATACTGTGAGTTGGTCCAAACTCTTCTCTTCTTTGTTAATACCAATTCCACCAACCACCATTTTTCCAGAGTAGATTAGGCTTGATTTATGATAAAAATGTGCTAAGGCAGGTAACTTTCATTTTTGTTGAGCTCTGCAATTGCCCTAGGGAACTCATTAGCAGCCCACCTTAATGTTTTACAGATCTAACAAGTTTTGAAATTATTAAGACTTCCATGACTTGTGACAAAAGTATAATCAGACGTACTTTCACCATGCTTAACCATTAAGTTTTCAATCATTTGCACTGCCAAAAACAAACTAACCAAACCAAAATAAAATAAAATGAAAATTCATCGTTCCTAAAAAAGGAGGAGGAAATGAGCAAATACCAACCCAAATCTTTCAGCTGAGCTCCAGATTATCCATTCACCCACCTGCTAGGTACCTACTTGTCCAAAATGGAACTTAAATGCAACATGTTGAAAGTCAAGCTCATCTTCATCCTCAATATTTTACCCTTCTTCCTATGTTCTCTTTCTCAGAGAAAGTGGTACAATCCTAGCATCCAAACCAGAAATCTGGAACTTCTCTCTCCAATAAACAGCCAACTTATCATACATATTTTAACCTTCTCATGTCTATTCCTTTCCCTCTGTCCTCACTGCTAATATCTTACAAATGCCCTTCATTATTTTCACAGGCAACAACATAAGCCCCTTTAATGGATTTCAATTAGGCCCTATCATGATCCCCCATTTTTATTGGAATATAATTTATAAACAATAAATCTCACCAATTTAAAATGTCATGTGGTGAATTTTGACAATTGCATGTAGTCATGTAATAATCAGCACGATAAAGATACAGATCTTTTTCTATCCCCTTTGCAGTTAGTCCTCTCCCCTGGTCCCAGCCCCGGTCAACCACTGATCTGCTCTCCATTATGATAGTTCTGCCTTGGAATCACACAATATGTAGTCTTTTGTTTGCATCTGACTTCTTTCACTTCGCATAGTCGTTTTGAGATTTATCTATGACTTTGCCTGCATCAATAATTCATTAATTTTTTATTGTATGGCTATACCAAAATTTCTTTATCTGTTCACTAGTTGTTGATGACTGACTTGCTGCCATTTTTGCTATTGTGAATAATGATGTTATGACTTTATGGTGCTATGCTTACAAGTCTTTTGGATATATATATTCATTTATCTTGAGCAAAATTCACAAGTGGGATTGCTGGATCCTATGATAAGTATATGTAACTTTAACAGAAAAAAGCCATATTACTGAAGGGGCTCAACTAATTTGCACTTCTACCAACAATATAGGAGTTTCAGTTGTTCTATATCCTTGCCATCAATTGGTTTGTCAGTCTTTTAATTTTGGCCCCTCTTTTTTCTGAGACAGGGTTTTGCTCTGTTACCTGGGACAAGAGTGCAATGGCACCATCATAGCTCCCTGCAACCTCAAAATCCTGGGCTCAAGCAATCCTCCTGCTTTAGCCTCCTGAGTAGCTGGAACTACAAGTGTGCACCACTACACCCAGCTAATTTTTCTATTTTTGTAGAGATGTCTCAGGCTGTCTCAGGCTGGTCTCTAAATCCTATCTTCAAGTGATCCTCCAACCTCAGCCTTTCAAAGTGCTAGGATTACAAGCATGAGCCACTGGGCTAAGCCTAATTTTAGCCCTTCTAATGAGAATGTAGTCATATATCTTTGTGGTTTTTAATCTGCATTTCTATGGTGACTAGTGATTTTGAGAATCTTTTCATGTGCCTATTGGACACTTGTATATTTACTTTTGTGAAATGTCTGTTTAAATCTTTTGCTTATTTAAAATATTGGGTTATTTGATGTCATTGACTTGAGATATTTCTTTGTATAGTTTGGATAGAAGCTATTTTTCAGATACATATTTTACAAATGTTTTGTCCCTGTTAGTTGTATTTTCATTTTCATAGCTGAATTTTTCAAAGAGCTAAGGTTCCACATTTTTTTATCATCAAATAGTTCATCTTTATTCTTGAAATTTAAAATTTGGTAAAATTAATAATTTTAGAGTTAGAGAAAAAGTGTTCAGAGAATTTTCTGCCCTGTACCTTATATTTTTTAATTTTTATTTCAGGATATTATGAGGGTACAAACATTTTGGTTACATTTTGTGTCTTTGCCTCACCCAAGAGAAGATTAGAGGCATGCCCTTCCCCTCTACAATGCCTGCCACATCCATTAGTTGTGAGTTTATTCTGCTAATCCCCTAATCCCTGGAGAATATTACTACCATGTGAGCACCATAGTGTTGATAAGTTAGTGCCAATTTCATTGTGAGTACATGTGAAGCCTATTCTGATTTTCGATACCTAACTGCAGATAATAGGCTCAAGCTCTATCCAGGAAAATATAAAAGGTGCTAGATCACTGTCATTCCATTTTATACATATTCCATTTTATACATATACAAAATTTTAATCCACTAATGAATAGACAGGAACTCAGATTGTTTCCACATCCTTTCAATAGTGAATTGTGCTGCCATAAACATTTGGATGTAGATGTCTTTATTATAGAATGTCTTTTGCTCTTTTGGGTAGATGCCTAACAGTGCTATTGCTAGATCAAATGGTATTTCTATTTTTAGCTCTTTGAGGTATCTCCAAATTATTATCCACAGAGGTTGCACTACTTTGCAGTCCTACCACCAATGTAAGAGTGTTCCTATCTCCATCTCTCCATGTCCTAGCCAGCATTTGTTGTTTTGGAATTTTTTGATAGAGGCAAATCTCACTGCAGTTAGGTGATATCTCATTGTGGTTTTGATTTTCATTTCTCTAATGATTAGAGATGTTTTATATGTTTGCTGACCATTATTCTGTCTTCTTTTGAAAGTCTCTGTTCATTTCCTTTGCACATTTATTCATGAGGGTGTTTGATATTTTTGTTGATTTTTTTTTTTTTTTGAGACAGAGACATGCTTTGTTGCCCAGGCTAGAGTGAGTGCCGTGGCATCAGCCTAGGTCACAGCAACCTCAAACTCCTGGGCTCAAGCAATCCTACTGCCTCAGCCTCCCGAGTAGCTGGGACTACAGGCATGCACCACAATGCCTGGCTAATTATATATATATACACATATATGTATATATGTATATATATATATGTATATATATATATATATATATATATATATATATATATATTAGTTGGCCAATTAATGCCTTTCTATTTATGGTAGAGACGGGGTCTCACTCAGGCTGGTTTCGAACTCCTGACCTTGAACAATCCGCCCGCCTCGGCCTCTCAGAGTGCTAGGATTACTGTTGATTTTTTTTAAGTTCTAGATAGATTCTCATTATCAGCCCTTTATTGTATGTGTAGACAACAAATATTTTCTCCAATTCTGTAGGCTGTCTATAAGCTCTAATTATGGTTTTGTTGACTGTGCAAAAGCTTTTTAATTTGATCAGATCCCATTTGTTTATTTTTGGTGCTGCTGTGATTGCTATAGGGGTCTTCTTCAAAAAGTTTTTTCCTACGCTGATGTCTGAAAGAGTCTTCGCAATATCTTTCTCTAGAATTCTTAAGGTTTCATGCCTTAGGTTTAAGTCTGTTATGCATCTTGAAGTGATTTTGTGAGGTAAGAGGTGGCGATCCAGCTTCAATCTTCTGCGTGTAGCTATCCAGTTTTCCTAGCACCATTTATTGAAAAGAGATTATTTTCCCTAGTGTATATTTTGTCTGCTTTATCAAAGATTGGATTACGATATGCAAATGGTTTCATCTCTGGATTCTCAGTCCTGTTCCAAAGGTCTATGTCTCTGTTCTTGTGCCAGTAAAATGCTGTTTTAGTTATTATAGCCTTGTAGTATATAGCTTTAGGTCTGGTAGATTGATACTTCCCAGTTTTTTCTTTTCACTTAAGATTGCTTTGGCTATACGAGGTCTTCTCTGATTCCGTACAAAGTATAGGATTAGTTTTTCTAGGTCAGTAAAGAATACTGATGGTACTTTGATTGGGATTGCATTAATTCTGTGGATCACTTTAGGTAGTATTGACATTTTAACTATAGTGATACTATAAACCCATGAGCAAGGTAGATTTTTCCATCTGTTTACATCTTCTACAATATCTTTTGTTAGTGTTCATAGTTATCCATGTATATGTCTCTCACATCTTTCATTAAATATATTCCTACATATTTAATTTTCTTTGAGACTATTGTAAATGGTATTGCATTTTATATTTGATTTTTGACTTGACTGTTATTGGGGATTATGAAGGCCTCTGATTTCCGTATATAGACTTTGTATCCTGATCCTTTACTGAATTAATTTATCAATTCTGGAAGTCTCTTGGATAAGTCCTTGGGGTTTTCTAGCTATATCATATCATCAGCAAAGAGCGAGAGTTTGATCTCTGTCCCCATTTGGACACCCTTAATACGCTTCTCTTTTCTAATTGCTCTAGCAAGGACTTCCAGCACTATGTTGAATAGAAGGGGAGACAGTTGGCTACCTTGTCTGGTTCTGGTTCTAATGGGAATAGTTTCAAATTTCCCCATTCAGTATGATATTGGCCATGGGTTTGTTATAAATAGACTTGATAATTTTAAGGTATGACCCATCTATGCCTAATTTGTTAAGAGGTTTTTTATCATAAAGGTGTATTGGACTTTGTCAAATACTTTTTCTGCATCTATTGAGAGAATCAGATGGTCTTTTTTTCTTACTTTTATTTATGAGGCAAATAGCATTTATAGATTTGCATATGTTAAACCAGCCTTGCTTCCCTAGATTAAAGGCCACCGGGTCATGGTGAATAATTTTTTTTTTTGGTTTTATTTTTTTTTTTATCATTGTAATGAATTGCAACTCTCAAATATATGTTTAACTGATTTTTTTATTTATAATTTTTTATTTCACTATATTATGAGGGTACATATTTTAAGGTTACAAGTAATGCCCTTGCCCCCCCACCACAAGTCTGAGCTTCAAGCATGACCATCCCCCAGACGGACCCTCCCCCCTACTCCCTCTCACCTTCCCAATACCTAATTACTGTAGTTCCTATGTGTCCACTTAGGTGCTGCTCAGTTAATACAAGTTTGCTGGTGAGTATATGTGGTGCTTGTTTTTTTCATTCTTGGGATACTTCACTTAGTAGAATGGGTTCCAGCTCTATCCAGGAAAATACAAGAGGTGCTATATCACCATTGTTTCTTAGAGCTGAATAGTATTCCATGGTATACATATATCACATTTTATTAATCCACTCATATATTGATAGGCGCTTGTGTTGTTTACACAGCTTTACAATTATGAATTGTGCTGCTATAAACATTCAAGTGCAGGTGTCTTTTTTGTAGAGTGTCATTGGATTTTTGGGTAGATGCTCAGTAATTGGATTGCTGGATCAAATGGTATATCCACTTGTATTGCTTTAAGCAATCTCCATATTGCTTTCCATAGAGGTTGAACTAGTTTGCAGTCCTACCAGCAGTGTAGGAGTGTTCCTATCTCTGCGCATCCACGCCAACATCTATTGTTTGGGGACATTTTGATAAAGGCCATTCTTACTGGAAATAAGTGATATCTCATTGTAGTTTTGATTTGCATTTCCCTGATGATTAGAGATGTTGAGCATTTTTCAAGTTTGTTAGCTATTATTCTGTCTTCTTTAGAAAAGTTTCTGTTCATGTCCTTTCCCCCCTTTTCATAGGGTTGTTTTTCTTGCTGTTTTTCGTGAGTTCTAAGTAGATTCTAGATATCAGCCCTTTATCAGATGTATAAGATGCAAAATTTTCTACCATTTTGTAGGTTGTCTGTTTAATTTCATGACTATTTCTTTGGCTGTGCAGAAACTTTTTAGTTTGTTCATGTCCCATTTATTTATTTTTGTTGCTTCTGTGATTGCCTTTGGGGTCTAGTTCATAAATCTTTTGCCTAGGCCGATGTCTAGGAGAGTGTTTCCAACATTTTCCTCTAGAATACTAATAGTTTCATATCTTAGGTTTAAATCTGTTATTCAGCGTGAGTTGATTTTTGTGAGAGGTGAAAGGTGTGGATCCTGCTTCAGCCTTGTACAAGTGTCTCTCCAGTTTTCCCAACACCATTTATTGAAAAGGGATTCTTTTCCCCAGTGTATGTTTTTGTCTGCTTTGTCAAAGATTAGATGGCTATATGAGGATGGTTTTATATCAGGGTTCTTAGATATGTTCCACTGGTCCATATTCCTGTTTTTGTGACAATACTAGATTGATTTAATTACTACAGCTTTGTAGTATAGTTTGATATCTTGCATATTAACACCTCCCATTTTGTTCTTATTGCCTAGAATTGCTTTTGATATGTGGGGTCTTTTCTGGTTCCAAACGAACTGTAAAATTATTTTTTCCATATATGTGAAGAATGATGATGGGATTTTAGATATTGCATTGAATACGTAGATCAGTTTGGGTAGTATAGACATTTTAATGATGCTGAGTCTGCCAATCCACAAGCATGGTATGGATTTCCATCTGTTTACATCCTATGCTATTTCCTTCCTCAATGTTTCATAGTTCTCCATGTAGAGGTCTTTTATCTCCTTGGTTAAGTATATCCTAGGTACTTCATTTCCTTTGTTGCTATTGTGAAAGATATTGAGTCTTTAATTTGGTTCTCAATTTGATTGTTGTTAGCGTGTATAAATGCCTCTGATTTTTGTGTATTGATTTTGTATCCTGATACTTTACTAAATCAATTTATCAATTCCAGGAATTTCTTGGTTGAATACTTGGGGTTTTCTAAATATAATATCATATCATCAGCAAACTGTGAAAGTTTGATCTCTTCTACCCCAATTTGAATACCTTTAATTCCACTTTCTTGTCTCATTGCTATAGCCAGGACTTCCAGCACTATGTTGAATAGAAGTGGAGATAGTGGGCAGCCTTGCCTGGTTCCAGTTCTAAATGAGAATGCTTTCAAAGTTTCCCCATTCAGTATGATGTTGGATATGGGTCTGTCATATATGGCTTGTATCATTTTTAGGTATGTCCCTTCTATGCCTATTTTCTTAAGTGCTCCTATCATGAAAGGATGTTGAATTTTGTCAAAAGCTTTTTCTGCATCTATTGAAAGAATCATGTGGTCATTGTTTTTGTTTTTGCTTCTGTTTATGTGGTGAATTACATTTATAGATTTACATATGTAGAACCATTGCTGCATCCCTGGGATGAAGCCCACTTAGTCGTGATGTATTATTTTATTGATAAGCATCTGGATTGAGTTAGCTAGTATTTTGTTGAAAATTTTTGCGTCTATATTCATAAGGGACATTGGTCTGTAGTTTTCTTTTTTTGTTGTTGTTGTTGCATCCTTTCCTGGTTTTCATAGCAGAGTAATGTTTGCTTCATAAAAGGTGTCAGGGAGGTTTCCATTCTTCTCGAAGTTTTAGAATAATTTCTGCAAGATAGGCACCAGTTTTTCTTTGTAAGTGTGGTAAAATTCGAGTGTGAAACCATCTGGGCTGGGACTTTTCTGTTTAAGAAGTTTTTAAATTGCTGTTTCTATTACAGTTCTTGATATTGGTCTCTTCAGGAATCCTATTTCTATCTGGTTGAGGCTAGGGAGGCTTGTGTTTCTAGAAATTTGTCCATTTCCTCCACATTTTCTCGTTTGTGTGCATAAAAGTTTTTGTAGTATTTGTGAATTATATCTTGTATCTCTTTGGGATCAGTTGTGATATCTCCTTTTTTGTTCCTGAAAGAGCTTATTAGATATTTCTCTATTCTACTTTTCGTTAGCCTAGCTATAGGCATGTCAATTTTGTTTATTTTTTCAAAGAATGAACTTTTTGTTTTATTAATCTCCTGTATAGCTTCCCTGTTGCCAATTTTGTTTAATTCTGATTTGATCTTATTAATTTCATTTTTTTCTGCTGAGTATGGGGTTGGTCTGTTATTCTTTTTCCAGCTCTTAGAGTCAATTCATTAAATTGTCCATTTGTGATCTTTTTGACTTTTGGTTATAGGCATTTATGAAGATAAACTTTCCTCTCAATACTGCTTTAGCTGTGTCCCAGGGGATTTTATAACTTGTCTCTCATTGTCATTTTGTTCAATTTTTTTTTATTTCCATCTTTATTTCTTCATTTATGAAGTGATCATTTAGTAGAAGGTTGTTTAATTTCCACATTTTTGTGTAGAAATGTGAGTTTCTGTTAGGGTTGATTTCTACTTTTATTCCACTGTGATCTGAGAAGATACATTATATGATTTCTATTTTTTTTTCTAAATTTTTAGAGACTTACTTTGTGTCCTAGGATATGGGCAATCTTAGAGAATGTCCCATGAGCTGACGAAAAGAACATGTAATCTTTGTGTTTGTGGTAGAATGTCCTGTAAATGTCAGTCAGACCCAATTGTTCTAGAGTTTTGTTTAAGTCCATTATTTCTTTATTAATTTTCTGTTTGGATGATCTGTCCTGCGCAGTCAGTGGGGTGTTGAAATCTCTGGTTATTATGAAGTTGCTGTTAATCAATTTGCTTAGATCCAGTAAGGTTTGCTTTATGAATCTTGGTGCACCTAAGTTGGGTGCATGTATATTTAAAATTGTTATATCTTCTTGTTAAACTGTACCCTTCACCATTACATGATGATCATCTTGGTCATTAACTACTTTTGTTAGTTTAAAAACTAAGTAGTCTGACATCAGAACCACCATACCATCCTTCTTTAGGCTTCTGCTTGCTTGGAATACTGATATCCACCCCTTTAGTTTTAGTCTATATGCATCCTTGCAGGTTAGATATGTTTTCTCAAGACAGCAGATACGTGGCTTTTATTTTCTTATCCATTCAGCCAGCCTATGTCTTGAGTGGGGAATTTCAGCCATTTACATTTATTGAGAGAACTGATAGGTGTGGCAGGTTACTGTTTATTCTGTTGGGTTGGGTGTTATTGCTTTGATTTCTCTCTTGAGCTATTGTGATATCTGGCCTTTAATCTTTAGGTTTTGGGTGTTTTTATGTTTGTTAGTTTTTATTATTCTGTTCTGTGCGTAACACTACTTTGAGTACTTCTTGTAGGGCTGATTTTGTCTTGGTGAATTCCCTCAGACTTTGGTACAAGATTCTAGGCTGGGCGTTATTTTGTTTCAAAAGAGTGAGAATGCGCCCCAGTCTCTCATTGCTTGTAGTGTTTCAGTTGAGAAATCTGGCGTTATCCTGATCGGTTTTCTTTTGTATGTAATTTGCTTCTTTTGTCTTACAGCTCGTAGAAGGGCCACTTTAGTTGATATTTGGTCAGTCTGATGACTGCATTTCATGATGTCCTCCTGTTTCCATTGAATCTCCCAGGGGTCCTTTGAGCTTCTTCAACTTGTATCTTGAGATTTTTATCAAGGCCTGGGAAATTTCTCTCTATTATGTCTTCAAATATCTTGTCCAACCCTTAAGTGTTTTCTTCTTCCACCTCTGGTAACTCTATGACCCTCACATTAGGTTTCTTAACATAATCCCACATCTCTCGTAGACTTTGCTCTTTTCTCTTGTTTCTCTGCTCTATTGTTTCTCTTGTTTCTCTGCTCTCTTGTTTCTCTACTCTTGTTTCTCTGTTTCTCTGTGACTGATTTATTTAATTGGAAAGTGTTATCTTCAATCTCTGAAATTCTTTATTCTGTTTGGTCCACCCTATTTTTGAGGCTTTCCACTGTGTTTTGTATTTCCCTGAATAAATTCTTCATTTCCAGGAGATGAGATTGATTTTTCTTTAAGATCTGAATTTCCTTAGTGAATTTTTGTTCCAAGTCCTGAATTTTCTTTGTGGTTTCTTTGTGTTTATTATCCATTTTTTCTTGCATATCATTGAGCTTTCTTACAATCCAATTTTGGAATTCTTCTTCTTTCATTTTAGTGTTTGGGGCTTGTTCAATCTCCATTTCTTGAGAACTGGTGTATCTCCTAGGGGGAGTGTTTTTGGTTTGATTTTTGAAGTTCCAGAAATCTTATGCTGAGCTCTCCCCATCTGGATCAGCTGATCGTGCCCAGGAGTCCTTTCTTCTGTAGTTTCTTGATCAGCCACTGGGCGGAGCTATTCCACCACACTTGGAAGGAACCTCTGATGGGAGGGGTTACTGTGGAGCCTATTGTTGCTGCTTGTGGAGGATTTGATCCTTCACCATGGCCTTGACCTGGGGAGGAGATCTAGCCCCAGCTTTTTGATCAACTGAGTGACCTAAACTGTCCTGGGAAGCAAAGTTTTTTATACTACATGCTTACACACTGCACACAGGACCAGCAGATTCTCCCTAGATCTAGGGGAAAGTGGGTTTTCTTGTCTCACCAAGCCGCCGGGGGTGAAACCTATCACATTCAGCAGGAGAAATGCAGGCTAGGGGGAGGAAGTAGCTCCCCAGTCTGCTTTGCACTCTGGTGACCCAGTGGCTGTGGCTCCCATTCGCATTAGTTTTCTAAGTAGTTCATTGAGCAGGCCTGGCAAGCCAATCACAGATTGTGTAGGGGTGGAATTTGTCAGGAGAGACTCTAGGCTGGGAGAGGTGATCTGCTCACCACACCGTCTTGCACCACGGCAGCTGGGCTGTGGAACCCCTCAGTGGTGACTGCTTTCCCACTCACAGGGCACCAGTGCTGGGGGTGACTGTTTAGGAGGTGGCAGGTGCTGGGTTGGGAGTCTGGATCATCAGGATGCCCCGTTGCCTCCTCTATGCTGCCTTCCCATCATCGCACACCTGTTCAGCCATAGTTATCGCTCTTACTGACCAGCCCTGTGCAGCCGCATTTGCCCGAGGCAGTTCCAGCTTAGAATCCCTGACTTAGTGAACAGCTCTGTATGGCTGGCCACACTCATTACCAGAGGCAAGTCATCTAACCGCCTCCCCTACAAGCTCAGTTAAGTTTCCTCCTGTCTTAGAGCCATCCTATCATGGGGCTGTGGCAAGTTTCCACTAATGATAGCACTCTCCAGCAACCTCTTCTCCTGTCATGATTTTGCACCAATTTCAGACAGGTCCCTGTCTGGGTAGGTGTGGGGGTCGATGGGTAAACAAGGAGTTCTCCTGTGGGTCTGATCCCACTTCACCCCCTGGCCTGGTGGGCCACCCCCCTCCCACGTGCCCTATTGTTTTTTTGCACTCTCCAGATAACGTGATCTTATCTCCCGATCCCCTTGCTTTTTCCTTTTTTGAGAGTCCCACGCTGAACCTCTTTGGCTTCTCAATGTTGTTCTTGTAGGGGGGAGACCCACTCGCATGTAGGATACCAAGATCTATGTCTCTTTTCCTGGAAGCAGGAATCTGGGGGTTTACATTTACTCTGCCATTCTTTCTATCTTTTTTTTTAATGTGCTGACGATTTTGATTTTCTAAAATTTTGTTGAGGATTTTTGCATCTATATTCATGAGGGAAATTGGTCTGCAGTTTTCTTTTTTTGTTCTGTCCTTTCCTGGCTTTGGTATCAAGGTGATATTACCTTTGTAGAATGATTTAGGATGGATACCATCCTTTTCATGTTGTAGAATAATTTTTGTAGTATAGGTATGAATTCATCTTTGTATGTTTTGTAATACTCTGAAGTGTAACCATCTGGTCTGAGACTTCCGTTTTTAGAGGTTTTTAATTACTGCTCCAATTTCTGAGCTTCATATTTGTCTATTCGGAAATTCTATTATCTCCTTGGTTAGCTTAGGGAGATTGTATGTTTTAAGGAATTTGTCCATTTCCTCCTCATTATGTAGTTTTTGGGTATATAGGTTTTTATAGTAATCAAAAATAATGTTATGTATTTCTGTAGTGTCTGTTGTGACCTCTCCTTTTTCATTTCTAATTGAATTTATTAGAATCCTTTCCCTTTGAATTCATGTCAATCTAGCAAGAGGGCTGTCAGTTCTGTTTATCTTTTTGAAAAACCAGCTTTTTGTTTTGTTGATCTTCTGTATAATTCTCTTGATCTTAGTTATTTCTTTTCTTCTACCAGGATTGAAATTGGTTTTCTCTTCCTTTTCCAATTTCTTGAGTCTATTTATTCAGTTGTCAATATCTTAGCTTTCTGCTTTTTTGATGTGAGCATTTATTGCTATTAGTTTTCTCCATGGTTTGCTTTGCTGTATCCCACTGGATTTTATAACTTGTGTCTCTGTTATCATTTAGTTTGAAGAAATTTTTTATTTCCCTCTGTATTTCTTCCTTGACCAAATAGTTATTGAACAACAGATTGTTTAATTTCTATGACTTTGTTAGGCGATGAGTATTTCTGTTGTAATTGAACTCTTATTTTAGACCACTATGGTCAGAGAAGATATACGGTATAATTTCTATTTTTCCAATTTATTGAGGTCTGATTTGTGCCCTAGTATGTGAACAGTTTTTGAGAATGTTCCATGGGCTGATGAGGAGAATGTAAATTCAGCTTTTTTGGGTGGAGTGTTCTGTAGAGATTGGTCAGATCCTTTTGTTCTAGAGTTCTGTTTAAGACCATTATTTCTTTGGTGATTTTCTGTTTGGAGGATCTTTCCAGTTCATTCAGTGGGGTATTGAAGTTTATGGCATTATTGTTTATCATGCTATTTATATCAGACAATGTTTACTTTATGTAACTTGGTGCTACCACATTGGGTGCATAACTATTAAGAATTGTTGTTTTTTTCTTATCGTATCTTCCCTTTCACCATTATATAATGGCCATCTTTGTCCTGTTTTACTTTTGCTATTTTAAGGCTTATCTTACATGAATATTTTATAGCTTCCCCTGCTTTCTTTTGACTTCCATTTGCCAGAATAATTGGTTTCCAACCCTTGACTTTTAGCCTGAAGGTATCTTTGTGGGATAGATGTGTTTCCTGTAGACAGCAGATACTAGGCTTATACATTTTTATCTACTCTGCCAGTCTGTGGCTCTTCAGAGAACAGTGTAAGCCATTCACATTTATTGAGAGTATTGAAATTTCAGGTAGATTTCCATTCATGTTGTTGGGTGAGATTCTGCTGTTTTGTATTACTTCTTGAGCCATCGTGAAGTCCAAGTTCTAGCCTTTAATTAAATGAATGATTTTACTTTGGATAGTGTCTACCGCACTGTTTGGTGTGTAATGCAGGTCTGAGTACTTCCTGTAGGGCTGGTTTTGTCTTTGCAAATTCCATCAGGGATTGCTTGTATGGAAAGGACTTTATTTCTCCCTCATAAATGAAACTTAATTTTGCCAAATAAAGAATTCTACACTGGGTTTTATTCTGTTTTAGAAGATTAAGGATAAGCACCCAATCCCTACTGGCTTATAAAGTTTCAGTTGAGAAATATGAAGTTAGTCTGATTGGTTTTCCTTTGTCATTTATTTGTTGCTTTCGAGTCACTGCTCAGAGAATTGCTTCTTTTGTGTTTCCCTTGGTCAGCCTAATAACTATGTGATGTGGTGATTGCCTTTCATATTGAGACTCCCAGGAATTCTGTGTGATTACTGAATATACATATTAAGAGTTCTGGCCATGCAAGGCATAGTTTACTCCAGTATTAAATGAAAGAATTTTCCCAGCCCTTGTCAATTGTCTTCTTCTCCCTCTTGGTTGGCAATGATTCTTATATCTGGCTTCTTTATGGAATCTCACATTTCTTGTATGTTTTGGTCTTGTCTCTTGTTTCTGTGTTCTTTTTCTTCATCCCATTTGTTTAGTACATAGGGATTATCTTCAAGATCTGAGATTCTTTCCGCTACATGATCCATTTTTTCTTGAGGCCTTACACTGTATTTTGAAGTTCCTTGAATGCCTCCTTCATTGCCAAGATTTGTTTGGTTTTCCATTGTATTTAATTTCTTTAGGGAATTTTTCATTCATTTCCTGAATTGTTATTGTGGTTTCTTTATGTTGTGAATCTATTTTCTCTTCAATTCCATTAAGTTTTCTTATAATCCATATTTTAAACTCTTTATCTGTCTGTTTAATCATATAGTGTATGTTGGTATTAGTTGATGGAGATCAAGTATTTTCTTTTGGAGGTGACTTTTCTCTCTGATATTTCATGTTTCCTGTGTACTTTCACTGATTCTTTCTCTCAGGCTACTTTGTCTAGGACTGGGGTTGCTAGGACTGGTTTATGGACTTAATTCTGGGACTCCAAAGGGATGTTCCTTGGCAGAGCTGGGGAGATGTGCTCTGGTCCTGTATTGTCTTTCAGGTGTTTTAGCCATTTGGGTTATCTCTGACCTGTTATCTTCACCTTCTGCTTACAGAGATAGTGAGTTTGGATCCCTTGCTTAGACTCCCACAAGTTGGATTACTCCTGTTTGTGTTACTCCACTACCCACCACTAGTTTGACATGGAACACACTATGTTGTGCTACGAGGTTACTCTTTTTTTTGCTTATAGTCTGCATGGAGGAGTCAGTTATCAAGGTATTCTAATACCTTTGTATTCAGCTCTAAACCCTCAAATGGGATATACAGGTGCCTCAGTGTTTGGGGGATGTCATGCCACTCCCAAGGGTTACTTGAGCCCTGTTACTAGTTTAGGTGGGGTGAGAATAGCAACAGATATGAGCTAGCCTAAGAGAGTATACTTCAGAGTTTGCTTGATCTGCAGCTAGGGGAGAGCTTCTAATATGTCATTCAGAGCTCTTTCACCACTGTTTCAGAGAAGCTCCTGATGGGGGGGTGTCAATTGGTACAATTACTAAGGACTCTAGTCAAGGTTTTCCTTCCCAGACCACAAACCTCTAAGCTGGCAACAGCCTGGGTGCCTAGGGCAAGCCATTGTGTTATGATCTTATAGGATGATCAAAACCAACCCACTATACCATATCAGCAATCTTTCCCCTTTTGCTTAGTTCCAAGGCCCAACAGATTGAAGCTATTCACACAGGGAAAGTGACTTTTCTCCTTTCTCCCTGCCTTCAAGGGCTCAGTTTGTCCTGGTGGGCTGGGTTGGGGGTGTTGGGTAAGACTGTCACAAGTCCCAGCCCAGAAAGTGTCTTCTCTCATTTCTCCCATCCTACAAGGGTGGTATCTGCCCTGCCAGAGGGGAAGATAACCCACCAGACTGGGGTAGGACACTTCCTGGGGCTACCCAGTGTCTCAGAAAAGGAAGTGGCTACCTTTGTTACTCTGCCCCTCCAAGGATGAGGTTTGCCTATTTGTTAGAAAATAAACACTTCTAGGCTACTGGAGCCACCTTTCCCAAGGGCACTGAGTGTCCCAGACCAGAAAGTAGCCTGCCTCACTACTCCACCCCTCCAGAGGTGGGGTCAGACCCTTTGGTATGAAATACCAGTGGCCTGGTTGCAGCAAGGGCTGTTTGCAACCCCAGTGGGTCTCAGCCTGGTAAGAGGCCTCCCTCGCCACTCCACCCTTCCAAGGGTGGGGTCTGTCTGTTTTGTAGGAGGCACTGGCGACCAAGTCGCAGCAAAGAGGTGACCACGTGTCTCAGCTCGAAAAGTAGCCTCCTTTGCTACTATACCCTTTCAGAGGCAGGGACTGTCCCTATGGTGCAAAGCACCCGGGCGGCCAAGTTGCAGGAAAGTGGTGGTGGTGATGTCACCGTGGGTCTCAGCTCAAAAACCATCCTCCTTCACTACTACACCCTTTCAGGGGTGGTATCTTTCTCTTTGGTGCAAAGCAGCCCAGTGGTGACTAAGCAAAGGGTTCATGTCAATCCTGCTGCTGGTCTCAGTTCAAAAAGCAGCCTCTTTCACTACTCCACCCTTCTAGGGTTGGAGTCTGTCCCTTTGACGTGAAGCACCCGGGTAGCAGAGTCGCAGAAATGTGGGGGTGGTGATGCTGCCCTGGGTCACGTCTTGAAAACTGGCCTCCTTCACTACTCTGCTCTTCTAAGGGAAGAGTCTGTTATTTTGGTGTGAAACACAGGTGGCTGGGTGGGACAGGGGACCACCAGAGAACATCTGTTGACCCAGTCAAGAAAGTGACCTCCCTCCCTTTTCTGCCTCTTCAAAGGCAGAGCTTGAGTTGCCAGCACAAAAAGGCCAGCAGCAGGGTTGGGAGAGAAAGCAGATTCTCTTGTTACTCCCTTCCTCCAAGGATGGGACCTATTTTGCTTGGCAGAGGCAGGGGTGTTGTCAGAGTCTGTTGCATGGGCAACATGCCCTAGTGATTTTAGGCTATAGACACCTAAAACGGTAGCTGCCTATCCCCTGAGACCAAGTGCTGGAGGCGACTGCATGGCGGACAGCGGAGATTGTTTAGGCATACTGTCTCTAAGAGCCACCTGCTGAGCCCACTGCTTCCCTAACACACTGACTCATGACTGTTCAGTAGGAGGGATCTGTATCACCCTGTGCCAGCTAAATCTTCAGCGATTTCTGAGGGCAGAGCCTCCTTTTTGGTTTCACCTCCCTTGTTCTGGTCCTGGCAGCCTCCAGAAGTGAGAAGCCTGTCTCTAAGTTCCCTCCTATGGAACTGGGAAGTGTCTGCTTGGACTAGTCCCCTGCCCAAAGTAGACCCAGCACAGCACACTGGAGAGTTCAAAATGTTTCCCACTCCTGTCTCTACTCCACACAGCCTGTCGGTCCGTGCTACAAGTTTGCACTGACTTCAGGTGCTTCTCTGCAGGTGTGGGCTTGGAGGCCAATGGAGGAAGAGTCGTTATCCTGTGGGTCAGATCACATTGCCCGGGCTGACTGATGGGTGCGGTCGTCCCATGCTCTACTCCCTATTGTGTATCTCGCACTCTCTGGACTTTGTGGTTGATTTTCGGATTCACCTTTTTTTTTTTCTTTTTATTCACAGTGCTGCTTGTCCTGCGCTGCTTCTCTGCAGATTCACAAAGCTGATCCTTTGGGAGAGTGATTCACTTGTGTGTAATTGTCCACAATTGTCACCTCCTACTCTGGGAGCAGAGAGCCAGGAGGTCACCCCTAATCCACCATTTTTCCCAAACCCTCTAAGGTTCCAATTTTGATGAAGTACATTGTATCACATTTTTCTTTTATGATTCATGATTTAGTATTCCATATAATGCATTTTTGCCTAACCCAATGTCTCAGAGATTTTCAACTATGTTTCTTAAAGCAGTTTTAGTGAGATTAATTTACATGCCATAAAATTCACCCACTTAAAGTGTACAATGCAATATTTTTTAGTATTTTTACATAGTTATGTAGGCATAATTATAATCTAATTTTAGAATATTTTCATCACCTCCAAAAGAAACCTCATACCCATTAGCAATCACTTCTACCCTCCCCTAGCTCACCACTAATCTACTTTCTGGCAGTATAGATTTGCCAATTCTGGACGTTTCATATAATGGAATCATATAATAGATGGTCTTTTGTGGCTGACTTCTCTCACTTAGCATAATATTTTCAAGATTGTTTCTTGTATCATATGCCATTGCTTCACTCCTTTTTAAGCTGGAATAATAATCCACTGTATGCATTTACAGCATTTGTTTACCCTTTCATCAGTTAATGGCATTTGGGTTGTTTCCATTTATTGGTTATTATGAATAAAACTGCTATGAATATTCATGTACAAGTTTCATGTGGGCACATGTTTTCAATTGCTAGGGTATATATCTTGGAAGGGAATCACTGGGTCATATGGTACCTATATATATAACTTTTTGAGGAACTGCCAAACTGTTTTCTAAAGAAGCTATATCATTTTACATTACTACCAGAAATGAATAAGGTTCCCAATTTCTCCAGATCCTAATAAACATAGTATTCTCTGGTTTTTTTGTTTGTTTGGTTGTTTGTTTGTTTTATCTTTTTTAGAGATGGGGTCTCTATGTTGCCCAGGCTAAATCTGAACTCCTGGACTAGAGTGATTCTCCAATCACAGCATCCTGAGTTGCTAGGACTACACACAAGCACCATCATGCCCAGCTAATGGGTTTTTGAAAGCCACCATATTGCATATGAAATGGTATTTCATTGTGGATTTAATTTTCATTTCTCTAATGACTAACAATGTTGAATAATTTTTCATGTACTTATTGGATATTCATATATCCTCTTTCAAGAAACATCTATTCAAGTCTTTTAAAATTTTGAGTTGTTTTTCATTTTGTTCTTGAGTTATAGGAATGTTCTTAAAACAATTTATTATATTTTTTAATTTCAGAATATTACAGGAGTAAAAATGCTTTGTTTACATATATTGCCTTTGCACCACAAAAGTTAGAGCTACAAGTGTGCCCAATCCCCAGACATGGTGCACTGTACCCATTAGGTATGAATTTACCTATCCCATCCTTCCCCTTTCACCTCCCCAATGCCCTATAAATGTTACTTCCATATGTGTCTATAGGTGTTGATCAGTTAGTATAAATTTAAGGATGAGTACATGTGGTACTTGTTTTTCCATTCTTGTGATACTTTACTTCGAAGAATGGGCTCCAGCTCCATCCAGAATAATATAAGGGGTACTAGTTCATCGTTTTATTTTATGGCTGAGAAGTACTCCATTGTGTGTGTGTGTGTGTGTGTGTGTGTGTGTGTGTGTGTGTGTGTGTATGTGTGTATCTCCCACATTTTATTAATCCACTCATGTATTCAAGAACTCTTCAGTTGTTTCCACATCTTTGCAATTCTGAATTGTGCTGCTATGAACATCTGAGCACAGATTTTTTTTTATAGAATTTTTTTTCCTTTGGGTAAATATCCAGTAGTTGAATTCTAGATCAAATGGTAGTCTACTTTGAGTTCTTTGAGGTATATCCATATTAATTTCCATATAGGTGTGCTCTTTTGCAGTCCCACAAGCAGTGTATGAGTGTTCCCATGTTTCCACATCCATTCCATCATTTGTTGTTTTGGTACTTTTTGATAAAAGCCATTCTCACTGGATGTAAGTGATATCTCATTGTGGTTTTGATTTGCATTTCCCTGATGATTAGAGATGTTGAGCATTTTTCATATGTTTGTTGCCCATTAGTCTGTCTTCTTTTGAAAACTTTCTGTTCATATTCTTTACCCACCTTTTAATGGAGTTGTTTGATTTTTTTCTTGTTCATATTCATGAGTTCTATATAAATTCTAGTGATCAGCCCTTTATCTGATGTGTAGAATGCAAATATTTTCTCCCATTCTATAGGTTATCTGTTCACCCTTGTGGTAGCTTCCTTGGCTATACAGAAGCTATTTAATTTGATCAGATCTCATTTATTTATTAACGTTGTTTCTATCATTGCAGTGGGGTCTTCTTCATAAACTCTTTGTCTATGCTGATGTCTATTAGAGTTTTTGAAACATTTTATAATAGAATTATTATGGTTTCATGCCTTAGGTTTAAGTCTGTTATCCATTGTGAGTTGATTTTTGTGAGAAGTGAGAGGTGCAGATCGTGTTTCAGTCTTCTACATGAGGCTATCCAATTTTCCCAGCACCATTTATTGAATAAGGATTCTTTACCCCAGTTTGTTTTTGTCTACTTTGTCAAAGATCAGATGGCTATATGCGGATGGTTTTATATCTGGGTTCTCAGTTATATTCCATTGGACTATGACTCTTTTTGCATGCCAGTACCATGCTGTTTTGGTTACTATAGACTTGTAGTATGCTTGAAATTTGGTAAATTGATGCCTTCCAAATTATTCTAGCAAGCTGAATTCAGGTGCTTATCAAAAACTGCCATCATGACAAACTAGGCTTCATCCCAGAGATGCAGGGATGTTCAACATACACCAATCTGTAAATGTAATTCATCACATAAATAAAAGTATAAACAAAAACCATATGATCCTCTCACTAGACATAGAAAAAACATTTGACAAAATTCAGCACCCTTTTATGATAAGAACGCTTAACAAAATAGGGATGGATGTGACTTACGTCAACATTATAATCGCCATATATGACAAACCCACCCCAACATCATACTGAATGGGGAAAATTGAAAGCATTCCCGCTTAAAACTGAAACCAGACAAGGTTGCTCGCTATCATGTCTTCTATTCAATATAGTGCTGGAAGACCTGTCAGAACAATCAGATAAGAGACAGAAATCAAGGGTGTCCAATGGGGGCAGAAGAGGTCAAACTATCACTCTTTGCTGACAATATGATCTTTTATCTAGAAAACCCCAAAGATTCTGCCCTGAGACTACTGGAATTGATTAATAAATTCAGCAAAGTCTGAAGTTATGAAACCGATGTACACAAATCATTAGCATTCCTATATGCCAACAACATCAAACTGAGAACCAAATCAAAAACTCAATACCTTTCGCAATAGCAACAAGGAAAATAAAATACCTCAGAATATATTTAACTTAGGAGGTAAAAGTCATCTACAGGGAGAACTATGAGATAGTGAGGAAGGAAATATCAGAGGATGTAAACAGGTGGAAACCACATCATGCTCATGGATTGGCAGAATCAACATTGTTAAAATGTCTATACTATCCAGAGTGATCTACAGATTCAAAACAATCCCTGTTAAAATACCAACATCATTTTTTCACAGATATAGAGCAAATGATTCTATGTTTTGTATGGAAATAGAGGAGATGCTGTATAGCAAATTCAACTATGTTTTCTTCCAGAAATTATATCAGTTTAACTTTTATATTTGAGTCTGTGATCCATTTTGGGTTATTTTGTGTGGCATGAAGTAAAATTGAAGTTTCTTTATTTCTACATGAATATACAATTTCCAAAGTATCATTTGTTGAAAATTCCTTCTTCACTGAATTACCTTGACAACTTTGTTGAAAATTAAATGCCCATAGAAGTGTAAGTGTATTTCTGGATGCTCTCTTAGGTCCACTTGATTTATTCTTATTCTCACATCAATACAACACTGTCATGATTATTATAGCCCGTAATCTTGAAATCAAGTAACATAAGAATTTTAAAAATTAGCTATCCTAGGTCTTTGCTATATAAATTTAACTTCAATTTATCAATCCCTTCTAAAAAAGTTTACTAAAATATTGTGATTAGAATTATATCCAGTCAACAGGTCTATTTGGGGAAAATTGCCATGTTAACAATATCGAATCTTCTAATTTGTGGACATATATACCTCTCCCTTTATTTAGGTAGTATTTCATTTCCATCAGAAATATTTTGTGATTTTCGGGTATAAGACTTGTACATATTTAACTAAATTTATTACTGTATAATTCTGATGCTGTTGTAAATAGAATTTTTATTTAATTTTTTTTTATTTTGGCATATTATGGGGGTACAGATTTTAAGGTTTCAATAAATGCCCATTTCCCCCCCTCCCCCCAAAAGTCTGAGTCTCCATCATGACCATCCCCCAGATGGTGCACATCTCACTCACTATGTATGTATATACCCGCCCCCCTCCCCCCTCCCACCTGCCCAATACCCTATTACTGTAGCACCTATGTGTCCACTTAGGTGCTACTCAGTTAATACCAGTTTGCTGGAGAATATATCTGGTGCTTGTTTTTCCATTCCTGGGATACTTCACTTAGTAGTATGGGTTCCAGCTCTAACCAGGAAAATATAAGATGTGCTATATCACCATTGTTTCTTAGAGCTGAATAGTACTCCATGGTATACATATACCACATTTTATTAATCCATTCTTGGATGGATGGGCACTTGGGCTGTTTCCACAGCCTTGCAATTATGAATTGTGCTGCTATAAACATTCGAGTGCAGGTGTCTTTTTTGTAGAGTGTCACTGGATCATTTGGGTAGATGCCCAGCAATGGGATTGCTGGATCAAATGGTAGATTCACTTGTATCGCTTTAAGGTATCTCCATATTGCTTTCCACAGAGGTTGAACTAGTTTGCAGTCCCACCAGCAGTGTAGGAGTGTTCCTCTCTCTCCGCAACCACGCCAGCATTTATTGTTTGGAGATTTTTTGATAAAGGCCATTCTCACTGGGGTTAAGTGATATCTCATTGTGGTTTTGATTTGCATTTCCCTGATGATTAGAGATGTTGAGCATTTCTTCATATGTTTGTTGGCCATTCTTCTGTCTTCTTTAGAAAACTTTCTGTTCAAGTCCTTTGCCCACTTTTTAATGGGGTTATTTGATTTTTTCTTCCTAATTTTCGTGAGTTCTAAGTATATTCTAGTTATCAGTCCCTTATCGGATGCATAGGATGCAAAAATTTTCTCCCATTCTGTAGGTTGTCTGTTTACTTTCATGACTATTTCTTTGGCTGTGCAGAAGCTTTGTAGTTTGATCATGTCCCATTTATTTATTTTTGTTGCTGCTGTGATTGCCTTTGGGGACTTCTTCATAAACTCTTTGCCCAGGCCGATGTCTAGGAGAGTGTTTCCAACTTTTTCCTCTAGAGTTCTAATAGTTTCATATCTTAGGTTTAAGTCTGTTATCCAGCGTGAGTTGGTTTTTGTGAGAGGTGCAAGGTGTGGGTCCTGTTTTAGCCTTCTACAGGTGGCTATCCAGTTTTCCCAGCACCATTTATTGAAGAGAGATTCTTTTCCCCAGCGTATGTTTTTGTCTGCTTTGTCAAAGATGAAAGATTGAAATCATTCCCACTTAGAACTGGAACCAGACAAGGCTGCCCACTATCTCCACTTCTGTTCAACATAGTGCTGGAAGTCTTGGCTACAGCAATCAGACAGGAAAATGGAATCAAAGGTATCCAAATAGGGGCAGAAGAGATCAAACTTTCACTGTTTGCTGATGATATGATATTGTATCTAGAAAACCCCAAGGATTCAACCAAGAAACTCCTGGAACTGATCAATGAATTTAGTCAAGTCTCAGGATACAAAATCAATACACAGAAATCAGAGGCATTCATATACGCCAACAACAATCTAATTGAGAACCAAATCAAAGACTCAATTCCCTTCACAATAGCAACAAAGAAATTAAAGTACCTAGGAATATATTTAACCAAAGAGGTAAAAGACCTCTACAGGGAGAACTATGAAACACTGAGGAAGGAAATAGCAGAGGATGTAAACAGATGGAAATCCATACCATGCTCGTGGATCGGCAGACTCAATATCATCAAAATGTCTATACTACCCAAACTGATCTACAGATTCAATGCAATACCTATTAAAATCCCATCAGCATTCTTCACAGATATAGAAAAAATAATTTTACGCTTCGTATGGAACCAAAGAAGACCCCGAATATCAAGAGCAATTCTAGGCAACAAAAACAAAATGGGAGGCATTAATATGCCAGATATCAAACTATACTACAAAGCTGTAGTAATTAAAACAATATGGTATTGGCACAAAAACAGGAATATTGACCAGTGGAACAGATGTGAGAATCCTGATATAAAACCATCCTCATATAGCCATCTCATCTTTGACAAAGCAGACAAAAACATACGCTGGGGAAAAGAATCCCTCTTCAATAAATGGTGCTGGGAAAACTGGATAGCCACCTGTAGAAGGCTAAAACAGGACCCACACCTTTCACCTCTCACAAAAACCAACTCACGCTGGATAACAGACTTAAACCTAAGATATGAAACTATTAGAACTCTAGAGGAAAAAGTTGGAAACACTCTCCTAGACATCGGCCTGGGCAAAGAGTTTATGAAGAAGTCCCCAAAGGCAATCACAGCAGCAACAAAAATAAATAAATGGGACATGATCAAACTACAAAGCTTCTGCACAGCCAAAGAGATAGTCATGAAAGTAAACAGACAACCTACAGAATGGGAGAAAATTTTTGCATCCTATGCATCCGATAAGGGACTGATAACTAGAATATACTTAGAACCCACGAAAATTAGGAAGAAAAAATCAAATAACCCCATTAAAAAGTGGGCAAAGGACTTGAACAGAAATTTTTCTAAAGAAGACAGAAGAATGGCCAACAAACATATGAAGAAATGCTCAACATCTCTAATCATCAGGGAAATGCAAATCAAAACCACAATGAGATATCACTTAACCCCAGTGAGAATGGCCTTTATCAAAAAATCTCCAAACAATAAATGCTGGCGTGGTTGCGGAGAGAGAGGAACACTCCTACACTGCTGGTGGGACTGCAAACTAGTTCAACCTCTGTGGAAAGCAATATGGAGATACCTTAAAGCGATACAAGTGAATCTACCATTTGATCCAGCAATCCCATTGCTGGGCATCTACCCAAATGATCCAGTGACACTCTACAAAAAAGACACCTGCACTCGAATGTTTATAGCAGCACAATTCATAATTGCAAGGCTGTGGAAACAGCCCAAGTGCCCATCAATCAAAGAATGGATTAATAAAATGTGGTATATGTACACCATGGAGTACTATTCAGCTCTAAGAAACAATGGTGATATAGCACACCTTATATTTTCCTGGTTAGAGCTGGAACCCATACTACTAAGAGAATGGAAAAACAAGCACCAGATATATTCTCCAGCAAACTGGTATTAACTGAGTAGCACCTAAGTGGACACATAGGTGCTACAGTAATAGGGTATTGGGCAGGTGGGAGGGGGGAGGGGGGCGGGTATATACATACATAGTGAGTGAGATGTGCACCATCTGGGGGATGGTCATGATGGAGACTCAGACTTTTGGGGGGAGGGGGGGAATGGGCATTTATTGAAACCTTAAAATCTGTACCCCCATAATATACCAAAATAAAATATAATTAAAAAAAAAATCAAACAACCCCATTAGAAAGTGGGAAAAAAAACAGGAACAGAAACTTTTTAAATGTAGATAGACTAATGGCCAAGAAACATATGAAAAAGTGCTAAAAGTCTCTAATTACTAGGAACATGCAAATTAAAACCACAGTGAGATATTTATTAACTCCAGTGAGAATGACTCTTATCAAAAAGTCCCAAAACAACAGATGCAGGAATGGATATGGGCAGAAAGCAACTTTTATACATTGTTGGTGGGATTGCATACTATCACAATCTCTATAGAAAGGAGTATGGAGACACCTCAAAGTACTAAAGTAGGACTACCATTTGATCCAGTAATCCAAATGCTAGGTATTTTGCTAAAGGGGGAAAATAAAAGACATTTCATAAAAAGACACTTACACCCGAATGTGTATAGCAGCACAATTCAGAATCGCAAAAATGTAGAAATGACCCAAACGTTTATCAATTTATGAGTGGATAAATTAAATTTGGTATGTGTATATAATGGAGTACTATTCAACCACAAAAAATGGTGATCTAGTATGTTTTGCAACAACATGGATGGAATTGAGGACCATTCTTCTAAATGAATTATCACAAGAATGGAAAAACAAACACCACATGTCCTCCTAGTAAACTGGAACTAATCAATCAACACTTATTTACACATATGGAAGTAAAACTCAATAGAAATCAAGTAGGTAAGAGGGGAGCAGAGGTGGCTAAAGTTACAGCTAATATGTTCAATGCACAATATCTGGGTGAAGGACACACTTATAACTTTGATTCAAACTGTTCAAAAGCAAATTATGCAACCAAAACGTGTGTACCCCTGTAATATTGTTAAATTTTTTAATAAAGAGTTAAACATGCAAAAAGAAGAAAGAATAATTTACAATTATCTAGATAAAGCTCAGGCAGAACATTCCAATCAACAAAGATAACAATGAGTTTCTGTAAAGTAAAAGATATTTTAGTACAGTATAGCATGTACAGGAGAATTACAACTTTACATGTATGATGAATAAAGCATAGAGCTTTGAATAGGGAATGGTATGAAGGATGAGATAGAAGAGATAAGTAGAAATCAGATCCAGAAGTGGCTTACAATGGTCAAAACTGGCATACAAAGAAGGAGAAAACATGAATAGCTCTATGTTTTAAAATCAAGTCTGAATTGAAAACCTTATTAAAATAAAAATGTCAGGCCCATATAGCATCATTGTTACATTTAATACCAACTCAACCCCAACTTTTTTTGAGTATATAGAGGAAGATTGGATATTCTCCAACTGATTCTATGAGCCCAATCTTACCATCATTACAAAACCAGACAACGATATCAAAAGAAAACTAAAGATTGATACCCTTCATTGATATAGACACAAAATATCCTCACTAGAACATTAGCAAATTGAATACACAAATATTAAAAAGGATAAGCCATCATGACCTAGTGAAATTTATTCTGAAACTATAAGGCTAGTTTAACCTCAAAAAACCCATCAATGTGATTCTCTACACTGGTGATATATATGAGAAAAATCATGCAACCATTTAAGTAGATGCAGAAAAAACATTTTAAATAATCTAAAACTTTTATGATAATAGCTGTCAGCAAACTAGGAATCTGAGGTAACTTAGTCAGTATTACAATGGACATCTACAAAATCCCTATAGCTAACATGATACTCAATAGTGAAATACTTAATGCTTTCCAACTAAGATCAGAAACAATGCAAGAATGTGCACTCTCACAATTTCTATTCAATATTCTACTAGTTAAATAAGGCAAGAAATAGAAGAAATCCAGAATGAAAGAAAAGAATTGAAACTGTTGTTATCCATATATAACATGAATATAAATGTAGGAAATACTAACAATTCTAAAAAAAGCTACTAAAACTAATATGTGAATCTAGTAATCTCATAGTATACAAGGTCAATATACAAAAAAAATTGTATTACTATGTACCAGCAACAAACATTTCAGTAACGAAATTTTATAAAAATCTATTTACTTTGGCAAAGATGAGATGGCTATATGAGGATGGTTTTATATCAGGATTCTCACATCTGTTCCACTGGTCAATATTCCTGTTTTTGTGCCAATACCATATTGTTTTAATTACTACAGCTTTGTAGTATAGTTTGATATCTGGCATATTAATGCCTCCCATTTTGTTTTTGTTGCCTAGAATTGCTCTTGATATTCGGGGTCTTCTTTGGTTCCATACGAAGCGTAAAATTATTTTTTCTATATCTGTGAAGAATGCTGATGGGATTTTAATAGGTATTGCATTGAATCTGTAGATCAGTTTGGGTAGTATAGACATTTTGATGATATTGAGTCTGCCAATCCACGAGCATGGTATGGATTTCCATCTGTTTACATCCTCTGCTATTTCCTTCCTCAGTGTTTCATAGTTCTCCCTGTAGAGGTCTTTTACCTCTTTGGTTAAGTATATTCCTAGGTACTTTAATTTCTTTGTTGCTATTGTGAAGGGAATTGAGTCTTTGATTTGGTTCTCAATTAGATTGTTGTTGGCGTATATGAATGCCTCTGATTTCTGTGTATTGATTTTGTATCCTGAGACTTGACTAAATTCATTGATCAGTTCCAGGAGTTTCTTGGTTGAATCCTTGGGGTTTTCTAGATACAATATCATATCATCAGCAAACAGTGAAAGTTTGATCTCTTCTGCCCCTATTTGGATACCTTTGATTCCATTTTCCTGTCTGATTGCTGTAGCCAAGACTTCCAGCACTATGTTGAACAGAAGTGGAGATAGTGGGCAGCCTTGTCTGGTTCCAGTTCTAAGTGGGAATGATTTCAATCTTTCCCCATTCAGTATGATGTTGGCTATGGGTCTGTCATATATGGCTTGTATCATTTTTAGGTATGTCCCTTCTATGCCTATTTTCTTAAGTGTTCGTATCATGAAAGGGTGTTGAATTTTGTCAAAAGCTTTTTCTGCATCTATTGAAAGAATCATGTGGTCTTTGTTTTTGCTTCGGTTTATGTGGTGAATTGCATTTATAGATTTACGTATGTTGAACCATCCCTGCATCCCTGGGATGAAGCCCACTTGGTCGTGGTGGATTATTTTTTTGATAAGTGTCTGGATTCGGTTAGCTAAGATTTTGTGGAAAATTTTTGCATCTATATTCATTAGGGATATTGGTCTGTAGTTTTCTTTTTTTGTTGCATCCTTTCCTGGTTTTGGTATCAGAGTAATATTCGCTTCATAAAAGGTGTCGGGGAGGTTTCCGTTCTTCTCGATGTTGTGGAATAGTTTCTGCAAGATAGGTACTAGTTCTTCTTTATAGGTATGGTAAAATTCAGGTGTGAAGCCATCTGGACCGGGACTTTTCTTTTTAGGGAGATTTTTAATTGCTGTTTCTATTTCAGCTGTTGAGATTGGTCTGTTCAGGGAATCTATTTCTTCCTGGTTGAGCCTAGGGAGGCTGTGTGTTTCTAGAAATTTGTCCATTTGCTCCACATTTTCCAGTTTGTGTGCATAAAGATTTTTGTAGTATTCATAAATTGTATCTTGTATCTCTTTGGGATCAGTTGTGATATCTCCTTTTTTATTCCTGATGGAGCTTATTAGAGATTTCTCTTTTCTGCTTTTCGTTAGCTTAGCCAATGGCGTGTCAATCTTGTTTATTTTTTCAAAGAACCAACTTTTTGTTTTATTAATCTCCTGAATAGCTTTCCTGTTTTCAATTTCGTTTAGTTCTGATTTGATCTTGTTGATTTCACTTCTTCTGCTGGGTTTGGGGTTGGTCTGTTCTTCTTTTTCCAGCTCTTTGAGTCGTTTCATTAGATTGTCTATTTGTGATCTTCTTGCCTTTTGGTTATAGGCATTTATGGAGATAAACTTTCCTCTCAGAACTGCTTTAGCTGTGTCCCAGAGGAGTTGATAACTTGTCTCTCCATTGTCGTTTTCTTCATAGAAGTTTTTTATTTCCGTCTTGATTTCTTCATTTACGAAGTAATCATTTAGTAGGAGGTTGTTTAATTTCCACGTTTTTTTGTATAAATGTGAGTTTCTCTTAGGGTTGATTTCTAGTTTTATTCCACTGTGATCTGAGAAGGTACATGGTATGATTTCTATTTTTTTAAATTTCTTGAGATTTTCTTTGTGTCCTAGGATATGGTCAATCTTAGAGAATGTCCCGTGAGCTGATGAGAAGAACGTATATTCAGTGGATTTTGGGTAGAATGTTCTGTAGATGTCTGTCAGACCCAATTGTTCTAGAGTTTTGTTTAAGTCCATTATTTCTTTATTAATTTTCTGTTTGGAGGATCTGTCTCGTGCCGTCAGTGGGGTGTTGAAATCCCCGGCGATTATGGAGTTGCTATTAATCCATTTGCTTAGCTCCAGTAAGGTTTGCTTTATGAATCTGGGTGCACCTAAGTTGGGTGCATATATATTTAAAATTGTTATCTCTTCTTGTTGGACTGTGCCCTTCACCATTATATAATGACCCTCTTTGTCTTTTACTACTTTTGTTGGTTTAAAAACTAAATCGTCTGAAATTAGAACTGCCACACCAGCCTTCTTTTGGCTTCTATTTGCTTGGAATATTGATCTCCACCCTTTTATTTTTAGTCTATGTGCATCCTTGCAGGTTAAATGTGTTTCCTGAAGACAGCATATACTTGGCCTGTATTTTCTTATCCATTCAGCCAGCCTATGTCTCTTGAGTGGAGAGTTTAAGCCATTCACATTTATTGAGAGAACTGATAGGTAAGGTAGATTACTGATCATTCTGTTGGGTTGGATGTTGTTGCTATGATTTCTGTCTTGAGCCATTGTAATATCTGGCCTTTAATATCTTTGGGTTTTGGTTGTTTTTATATCCGTGGGTTATTATTATGATGTTCCGCGTATAACGCTGTTTTAAGTACTTCTTGTAGGGCTGGTCTTGTCTTGGTGAATTCTCTGAGGCTTTGCTTGTCTGAGAATGTTTTTATTTCTCCTTCATATATGAAGCTTAGTTTTGCAGGGAATAATATTCTAGGCTGGGCATTGTTTTGTTTCAAAAGAGTGAGAATGGGGCCCCAGTCTCTCCTTGCTTGTAAAGTCTCATTAGAGAAGTCTGATGTTATTCGAATTGGCTTTCCCTTGTATGTCACTTGCTTCTTTTGTATTACAGCTCTTAGAAGGGCCTCTTTAGTTGATACTTTGGTCAGTCTAATGACTGCATGACGTGACGTCTTCCTCTTTGCATTGAATCTCCCAGGGGTCCTCTGGGCTTCTTGAACTTGTATATCGAGCTTTTGAGCAAGGCCTGGGAAATTTTCCTCTACTATATCTTCAAACAGCTTGTCCAACCCTTGAGTGTTGTCTTCTTCCCCTTCTTGTAACCCTATGACCCTCACATTAGGTTTCTTCACATAATCCCACAGCTCTTGTAGGCTTTGCTCTTTTCTCTTGTTTTTCTGCTCTATTTCTGTGACTGATTTATTTAATTGGAGGGTGTTATCTTCAAGCTCTGAGATTCTTTCTTCTGTTTCATCTACCCTGTTCTTGAGACTTTCCACTGTATTTTGTAGTTCCTTGAATTGATTCTTCATTTCCAGGAGTTCGGCTACACTTTTCTTCAATGTGTCTATTTCTTTTCTCATATCCTGGAGATTTTTTGTGGTTTCTTGGTGTTGGTTATTGAGTTGTTGTTGCAGCTGGGTGAGTGTTCTTATGTTCCACATACGAAATTCCTCTTCTGTCATATTGGTTGCCTGATTTTGGTCGGTGTCCGTTTCTAGGGGGCTGGTGCTCCTCTTTCGGGGTGTGTTTTCCGTTTGGTTCTTCATATTTCCTGAGTTCTTTCTCTGATTTCTTCCCATGTCGATCAGTTGTTGTTTCTTTCCTTAGGTTATTGTTTGGGTATTCACACACCTTGTTTAGTTTCTGAGGCGTTAGGTGGTGCCTGTGGGTGAAATTGGACCACTCCCTGTATATTGAGTCAGTGGGTGCCGTGGAAAGGCTGTGCAAGATGCCGTCCCTGTCAGTAGGTGGCGTTTGCTTGGAGGAACAGGCTATGGTGTTGATTTTGAGTCCTGTTATCAGCTCTTGTTCTGGGCGGAGCTGGGTTGGGTAAGCCTGCCCTCAGGCAGTTAGCAGGGGTCAAAGTTCTGTTCTCTGCTTCCAGGGAGAGCTGTCAGGGCGGGGCTGGAATGATCCTGCTCAGCCAGAAAGTCTGGGTGTGGGGGTGGGGCTGTCTGAGACCCGCAGTCTGCAGCAGGCCTCGCTTCTTTCCACCCTCCCCAACTCCGCAGCTACTCCTGGGCCTCTGCCAGCAGGCCAGACCACAAGCCGCCAGGCCTCCCCGGACTGTGATGCCGGCGGGGAGATTCCCTGCACAGGAACGCCACCTGGGTTGGGCGCACGGCCTCCTCCTGGGAGGAGGGTTGCCCTCTAGGACCCGATCCGCCCCTGGAGGCACACAGACCTCAGTAGGCTGTTCACATATAACCCTTCTGTGCCCTGGGCAATGCTAGCCCTCGGTGCAGGGGATCTGGTCTGCAGGTCCGACCTCTGGGTCCCAGAGTTCAAACTGTATTCCCACCAGGGAGAGGATTTCCGGTCCTAATTCACCCACAGGGAGCCCAAGCTTGGTCTATGTCTCTCAGCCTCTGAGTCGGCACCGTTTTCCTGGGAACACGGTGCCAGCAGCACCTGGGAGGGTGGGCGGGGTCCCAAACGGGAAGGTCCGGTTCCCTGGAGGTGCCTCCGGCTGGTGGCTGTATTGTCTCTCTGGGCAGCCGCAGGTAGGGTTGGCAGAGGGGAGGAGGAGGCAATATGGCGCCTGCCGCGCGGCTCGGGTCCGTGCACACAGAGGTGCCCGGAGGAAGTTGGGAACCTGGTGCCACGTCTGCTACAGGCTCACCGTTGGCAGGCGGCGGCAGTCTCTGGGCTGATGTCCGCAGGTCTCTCCACCCGCTGGGGAGCCCACCAGCAGTCCCGAATGCAGGGGAGGGGGAACAGCAGATCCACCTACCCTTGCCGCTGGTCTCCGGGCTGCTCCGGTGGTCTCAGCCTCCAGTTCTCCTCCGCAGCCTCCTCCCGTGGAGTCTCCCGGGGTCTCAGGTACCCCTCCTTCCGGCCCTTGTCCGCTGTATGCTCGTCTTCTTGCTTCTTTCCTCTAGTTTCTGCTAGAATCGGTCTTTTCTGCAGAGACCCTCTGTCTGGCGGTGTTATTCATCCGCCATCTTGCTCCGCCCCCCGGGTTGTTTGATTTTTTTCTTGTTGATTTGCTTGAGTTCTTCTTAGATTCTGGTCATTAGCCCTTTATTGGATATATAACATACAGATATTTTCTGCCATTATGTAGGCTGCCTATTTGCTCTATTGATTGTGTTATTAGCTCTGCAGAAACTTTTTAATTTGATCAGGTCCCATTTATTTATTTTTGTTATTGATGTGATATTTTTTGGGGTCTTCTTCATAAATTATTTGCTTAGATCAATATCTATAAGAGATTTTCAAACCTCTTCTAGAATTCTTATAGTTGCATGCCTTAGATTTAAGTCTGTTATCCATTGTGAATTAATTTTGTGTATGGTGAGAGGTGTGGATCCTTTATCAGTCTTCTACATGTGGCTATCCAGTTTTCCCAGCACCATTTCTTGAATAGGGATTCTTTACCCCAGTATGTGTTTCTATCTGTTTTTCAAGATGAGGTAGGAATATGAGGATTATTTTGTATCTGGGTTCTGTGTTCTGAGCTATTGATCTATGTCTCTCTTCTTGTGTCAGTACCCTCCTTTTTGGTTACTATAGCCTTATGGTTTATCTTTAAGTCTGGTAAAGTGATGCCCCCTGATTTGTTATTATTACATAAGGTTGCATTGGCTATCCAGGATCTTGTCTTGTTTCATACAAAGCATAGAACTATTGTTTCTAGATATGTGAAAAATGATGCCAGTATTTTAATGGGGAATGCAAGGAATCTGTATATCACTGTGGGTATGATAGGCATTTTAACCATGATAATTTTGCCGATCCATGATCATGATATGTTTTTCTATATGTTTAGATCCTTTGCAATTTCTTTCCTCGGCATATCATAGTTCTTCCTATAAAGACCTTTGATCTCTTCAGGTAAATATATTCCTTGTTATTTTATTTTCCTTGTTGCTACTGTGAAAGGGATAGAGTCTTTGATTTGATTCTCGGCTTGACAGTTGTTGGAGCATATGAAAGCTACTGATTTGTATACATTGATTTTGTAACTGAGACTTTACTGACATTATTTTTCAATTCCATAAGTCTCTGGGTTGAATCTTTGGTATTTTCTAGATATAAGGTCATATCGTCAAGAAACAGCAGTAGTGTGACCTGTTCTATCCCCATTTGGATATGCTTGATTTCCTTCCTTGTCTGATTCCTATGGCTAAGACTTCCAGCACTGTGATGAATAGAAATGGGCAAATGGGCAACCTTGTTTGATTCCAGTTCTAAGCAGAAATGCTTTTAATTTTTCCACATTAAATATGATGTTGACTGTGGGTTTGTTGTATATGGCTTTTATAATTTTAGATATGTCCCATCTATGTTTATTTTGTTACACATTTTTATTATAAAAAGGTGCTGATTTTTGTCAAATTCTTTTTCTAATTTATTAAGAGCATCATATGTCTGATCTTTATTTTTGCTTCTATATATATGTTGCATTACATTTATAGATTTGTGTATGTTGAACCATCCTTGTATCTCTGGGTTGAAGCCCACATTTTTATTTTTTTTATGTGCAGCTAAATTCTGTTTGCTAACATTTTATGGAGAGGATTTCCCTCTATATAAAATATATAGATCTGTAGTTTATTGGTTGGTTGTGACTTTTCCTGCCTTTGGTATCAAGGTGATATTGGCTTAGAAGAACTAGTTGGGGAAGAGTCTTTCCTTCTCAATGTTATGAAATAATTTATGCAGTATAGGTACCACTTCTTTGTAGGTTTTGTAAAATTTGTATATGAAACCATCTGGTCTGGGTCTTTTTCTTGTTGGAAGATATTTTTATTGCTACTTCAATTTTGTTGCTCAATATTGTTCTATTCAGGGTTTCTGTTTCTTCCTGATTGATCCTAGGCAGGCTGTGTGTCTCTAAGAATTTGTTCATTTTTTTCCATGTTTTAAAGGCTATGTGCATAGAGATTTTTATAGTATTCAGAGATGATGTTTTGTATCTCCATTATATCAGTTATGATTTGATTTCTCCTTTTCATTCTGATTGAGTTTATTAAAGTCCTTTCCTGTTTCTGGTTAATCTAGTAATAGGCCTGTGAATTATGTTTATCTTTGAGAAGAACAAGGTTTTTACTTCATTAATCTTCTTTTATTCTTAATTTTATTTAGTTTGCTGTGGTGTTAGTTATTTCTTTTTTTCTGCTGGGTTTGGGATTCGTTTGCTCTTCTTTATCCAGCTCTTTGAGATAATTCATTAGGTTGTTGATTTGTGATCTTTCTGTGTTTTGGATATGGTATTTTAAGGTTATGAGTTTTCCTCTCCAAACTGCTTTTGCTGTATCTCACAGATTTTGATAACTTGTATCCCCTGTATCATTTAGTTCAAACAATCCTTTGATTTCCATCTTTATCTTCTCCTTGACCCAACTATCACTCAGTAATAGGTTGTTTATTTCCCATGATTCTGTGTAGAGATGAATGTTTTTATTGGAATTGATTTCTAATTTTATTCCACAATTTTGTGAGAAGATACATGGTATCCTTTTTATTTAAAAAAAATTTTTGAGACCTGTGTTGTATCCTAGGATGTGATCAATGTAAGAGAATGTTCCATGAGCTGACGAGAAGAATGTATATTCAGTAGTTTGGGGTTAAACGTTCTGTAAATTCCTATTAGGCCCATTTGTTCTAGAGTTCTGTTTAAGCCTCTTGTTTCTTTGCTTATTTTCTGTTTGGAGGATCTGTTATGTTATGTCAGTTGAAGTTCCTGGCTATTATGGCATGCTGCTGTTTATCATTTTGTTTAGATAAAATAATATTTGCTTTATGAATCTGGGATCTCCTGTGTTCGTTGCATAAATGTTTAGAATTGTTATGTTTTCTTGTTGGATTTTTTTCCTTCATCATTATACAGTGCCCATTTTCTCTCTCAGTACTTTTACTGATTTGAAGTCTATGTTATCTTGTATGAGCATGGCTACACCACTTTCTTTTTATTTCTATTTCCATAGAATATTGTTTTCCATCCTTTCACCCTGTGTCCAAATGAGTTCTGTGAATTAGATATTTTTCTTGGATACAACAGATACTTACCTTGTATTTTTTTATCCACTTAGCCAGCCTATGTTTCTTTAGTTGGGAGTTAAAGCCATTCACATTTTGAAAAATTGATAAGTGGGGTAGATTTCTGTTTATCTTGTTGTGTAGACCCTTATTGGTTTATTTTACCTCTTAATTCATTGTGGTATCTGGGATGTGAACTTTAACATTTGGATGAGTTTTCACTGATGGGTGTGTATTGTGCTGATCAATGTATAATGCAATTTGAGTACTTATTGCAGGGCAGGTCTGGTCTTCAAAAATTCTTAGTAATTGCTTGTCCAAGAAAATCTTTATTTCTCTCTCATATAAGAATACAAAATTCTCAACTGGGCATTGTTCTGTTTCAGGAGACTGAGGATGTGTCCCCAATTCCTACTGGATTATAAGTTTTCACGTGAGAAGTCTGCAGCTAGTCTGATAGGTTTTTCTTTGTAAGTCATCTGCTGTTTTTGCCTTACTGCTCATAGGAGTGCCTCTTTGGGCAGCCTAATGACTATGTGTCATCGTGATTACCTCTTTATAATGAATCTCCCAGGAGTCCTGTATGCTTCTTGTACTTGGATATCTAGATTTCTAGCAAGACCAGTGAAATTTTCCTCAATTATTCCCTCAAATAAATTATCCAACCCTTCACTGTCAGATATGTCTGTGATTCTTATGTTTGGCCTCTTACGTAATCCCTTATTTCTTGTAGGCTTTGTTCATTCACCTTATTTTTCTGTTCTTTCTCTTCAACTTATTTGTTTAGATTATTGGTGTTATCTTCAAGATCTGAGACTCTTTCCTCTGCCTGATCTAGCATATTCCTAAGTCTTTCCATTGTGGTTTATAATGCTTTGCAAAAATTTTTCATTTCCAGAATTTCTTTTTGGTTTTTCTTTTAATTTTTTATTCATTTATAACATTGTTTAGCTTCTTTGTGTTGTATTTCCATTTTATCTTATATTTAATTAAGCTTTCTTACAATCCATATTCAAAATCCATCTGCCATTTTAACCATTTAGTTTATATTATTATCCATTGGTAAGGAGTTACTAATTTATTTTAGGGTGTCCTTTCACTTTGATTTTTCATATTTCTGGAGTTCCTTTGCGGATTCCTTATTATCTGGCCTCTTAATTGAAAACTGAGGGTGGTAGGGCTGGCTTATGGTCCTGTGTCTGACTTCCCAAAGATCAATGTCTGGCCATACCAGGGAGAGGAGTGCTAATCCTGCCTTGCCTTTGGGGCATTTTAGCATGTTTGGTAACCCTCTTTGTTTACCTCTGATCTGTTGTCTTCACCTCTACCCAATGGAGAGTAGTGAGTTTGGTCCCCCAGCTTAATCACTGAGCTGATACATTGTACTTGTTGGTATCAATCTGCTGCTGCCTAATTGCTTGAGTTGAAAGACACTATGTTTAGCTATGGTGTTGTTCCCCCATCATTGATTGTAGTTTATGTGGAGGATCCAGCTGCTGAGATAATCTTTTGTGTCTATGATAGGCTTTGTCCCTCCAGATGGGGCACACAAAAGCCTCAGGCTTTAGGAAGGACCCTCTAACTCCCAGAGGTTTCCTTGGTTTTTATTCACCCTAAGATGGGGGAATGATCAAGACAGATTGTGGCTGGTGTGAGAGCCTTAGGGGCTTTGCTAAGCCTCAGTGGGGCTGAGAGGTTGCTTATCTGGTTGCTAGGGTGAGCCACTGATATGGAGCTCGGGGCCATCTCTCCAAGCCCAGAGAGTTGTTGTTGAGGGGAGGGGCATAATCGTGGGATTGCTAAGGTCCCAAGTCAGGCTTATTCCATCCCTGTCCACTAGCCTGTTTTCTCTGTGGAGTGGGGCATGCAGCCTCCCTATTTTCTCCCTGGAACTCCACAGCACTCTCCCCTCTGATTAGTCCATGTGCATTCACTCTTTGCCCAAGACTGGCTCTTCAGCTACCCCACAGTCTGTGTGTCTGATGCTGGTGGGTAGGGGGATCTCCAATTGTGCACCCTGTTCCACCACTAGCTCCCAAGGTGAGGAAGGTAGGCCTTTCTATCCACAGAGGTCTCTACCAAGGGCATGCTGCCATCAGAGGTGAAGTGGTGGCTTAGGAATCTTTTGGATCAAGGTGCACTCCCTACTATAGTGAATGGTGGAAGAGGCTGCTCCTCCAGTTCAGCCTGTGTGCCCAAGGCATTTGGTTGCAATGGGAACCAGGGGAAAAGCTAATTTAGTCCAAGTGCCATAGCCTTCTCAAATATTGTGGTTCTCTGGCAGGTATGGAGGATGGGGCATGCTCACAGAACCCTGCTCCTCTGTGCTCCTCCACACTCTCCCATTGGATATGGTCATGAAGGCTCTCTTGCTAACCCAGCCTGGAACTGGAACCTCTTCCCTACATCTCACCACCCCATTCTCATGACCAGGGGGCATCAGGTTCATCCCACCTGTCTGAGCCACTAGCTGTTGATCCCACAAAAATCCTGTGGGCAGGAAGATTGCAGACTATGGCTGTGGCTTGCAGGCTCATCTGGGAGTGTGCTCCTGTCCCTTGAGAAACAGGCCTCTCTGCACAGAGCACTCTAGCAGCCACTATGGTGGAGGGAAGGGCTGCAGTCTCTCTGCACTGTTTTCGTGTCCAGGGGACAGTGTGTCCTGCCTGCCTGTCCAAGCCACCAGCAGGCAATCCCACACAGCACTATCCAAGGTGAGTTTGGCTGGGAACGTGTCCCCATAAATGACAGACAGGATTCTCAGTTCAGAGCACTTTTTTCAGTTGCTGGGGGCATGGCATGGCTACAAAGCTGTCTTGAGCCAAAATTACTTTCTGAAGTGCCAGGAGTGGAGGAAGTGCAGAGGAGGAGGCATCCAGATGCAGGAATTCTGGTTGGTTCTCTGATCCCTTGTGGCACTTCCCCATGGGATGAGTGCCCTGTGTCCTGCTGCTGGCTAGAGGCAACCAGGTGGGATAGGAGAGCCCCCTAGCCTTTCACTGGGTTCTGGGCCTCCCTGGATTTGGGCCACACCACCTATCTCTCTTCTCTATCCTCCTCTCTCTGAGCTTCCAAGCTCCTCTCAGCGGAGCCTTCAGATTCCTCTGCTGTTTCTCCCTGTGGTCCACATCTGTGGAGTAATTGTTCTCTGCTCTCTCCAGTCCAACCCTCTATTCTTCTACCAGGGTGGTCTGACAAGCTGTGTCTCTAGTTGACCATCTTGGCTGTCTCCCTAATTCTATATTCTTTAATGCTAGGCTTGGGAAGCTCATTGTTTAAGGGAAAACTTTAATGATTTCACTTGATGTCTCCTACTCCCACCCACCTCTCCATGTCCCACTATCAGCTCTACCACATGGTCTTCCTTTGCTATTCCCAAGTACCATGCAAAAGTAGCCCTCTTTGTCTTGTAATTGCATCTGTATCACTTTTATTAAACTTAGGTTACTGAGGTCAGGGACCTTGGTTTTTTAATCTTTCTATTTCAGTGTCAAACACATAGAAGATGCTCCATAGTCATTAGGATGAAGGATGGAAACAACAGATGGAAGGAATAAAGAAAGAGAGGGAGGAGGAAAGAATAAAAGAATGAAAAAAGAAAGAGAGGGAAGAAAGAAGGAAAGAAATAAAAAAAGGAGACAGAGAGAAGGGAGGGAGGACATAAAAATGTTTTCAGCAGAGATCACCATTGGTAATTTTAACTAGAGACAAGGAAACTGAAGAGTGTGCGCTTCTAGAAGAGACCTGGATTTGATTCAAGTTCAATATTGTATCAGAAATTGGAAACCTCAATCTTTGAAAAGATCTGTCAGAATCTTTCATTCTCCAAGCTCTCTCATGCATTACAAAAATTTATAAAATGAACTAGTGTGAAGGAATTCAAAGAGATTGTTTGTTGGATAAGAGTGCTATAACCCCTAGAAACCAGAGTTAGTTCATTGCTTGGTATAGACCCATGGTACTGACACTTAGTCTGTGCTTGTATTGGCACCTCCTAAAATGGCAGACTCTATAAAGATGACCGACTCCACCTGTGTGATTATAGCTAGAATCCTGAAGTGAAGTTCTTTCCCTCATAGGTCTTACTGCTCCCAAGAATAACCATGTTGCTAAGGGAAAAATGTAAACATTATTTACAAATATAGTACAAATACTGAGTGCCTATTGTGGGTTAAATTCCACACTACTATTCAAACGGCTTCTGTTCAACTTTATGTCTTCACTCAATTCAGTTTTATGCCATATTAACCCTACTAAGTCTGTAAATACTTTTATCTTCTCTCAACACAGTCATACAAGTAAGTACACACGTTTAAACACCATGTAATCCTTAAAGGTGGTTTCAGTAATGCCTCTCTTCCTCTCCTCTTCTAAGAATAAAAGTCAGCATATGTTAAGAAAGTGGAAAGCAGGGTATTGTTGAAAACTCTTATTTTATGTTTTCTTATATGTTCAATATATCCACATGACCCATGTGTTTAAGAAATGCGACCTGGTGCCTATATCAATGCTACTTCTTCAGTTAGGTAATAATCCCATATTATACCATGATGAGACTGAATCCATTCCAAAGAGTAGAGTAGAATAACCCCTCAAATTGGGTGGGTGGATTCTCAAAATATACACAAAACTCTTATTACTCTCACAGCCTCTGGTACTCTAAACCTGTGGCGACAACTTTTAGAAAACTCTGTTCAAAACAGGTCTTCTTTAGTAGCTACACAAACACTATTTCTCAGTTGCCCTAATTTTTACGACCCAATTTTAAAATATGCATTATTGATGCTTGGTGTGATGACATTGAATTGGTGAGGCCTACCTGAGCCATTACTATTATTATCCTGACCCATTGATCTTTAAAATTAAAAACCTAAAGATATACCTGCAAATGTCCTTCATATTAACAAATGCCTATGCCCAAGCATAAAGATACTCATATTGTCATTTTTGAGATTTTTCAGTGTGTACTTTCTCTTCTTTATTATGCTCAAAATGTGTAGCCATCTATGTATATTTGGACAGGCATGGAGAGTTATATATATACATACTGCATAGTTAAAATTTGACATATATATTTTATTTTTGTAATTTGTATTTTATTGAGGTAAAATATACATATATAATTATCATCTTTATCATTTTTAAGGTTACAGTTCAGTGGTAAAAAACATATTTATACATTCCTCCCCTCATCCCTTCCTCTTTCCCTTTTAAGCCTATGCTAATCACCAATTTACTCTCTATCTTCATGAGATTCACTTTTGTAGCTACCACATATGAGTGAGAACATGCAACATTTTCCTTTATATGCTTGACTTATTTCACTTAACATCATGGCCTTCAGTTCCATCCATGTTGCTGCAAATGATAGGATTTCATTCTTTTTATGGTATATTCCATTGTGTGTGTGTGTGTGCATGTGCGTGTGCGTGTGTGTGTGTGTGTGTATCACATTTTCTTTATCCATTCATGTGTTGATGGGCACTTAGGTTAATTCTGTATTTTGGCTCTTATGAATAGTGTTGCAATAAACATGGAAGTGCAGATATCTCTGATATATTTATTTCCTTTCCTTTGGATACATACCCAGTAGTGGAATTACTGGATCATATGGTAGTTCAATATTTAGTTTTTTGAGGAAACTCCATCCTCTTCTCCATAATGGCTATCCTAATTTACATTCCCACTAATGGTGTATGAGAATTCCCCTTTCTTCATATCCTCACCAACATCTGTTATTGCCTGTCTTTTTGTTATAAGTCATTTTAACTAGAGTGAGCTTATAGATAGTACATTGTGGCTTTGATTGATACTTCTCTCATGATTAGTGATGTTGAGCATGTTTTTCATATACCTGTTGGCTATTTGTATGTCTTCTTTTGAGAAAATATCTGTTCAGATCTTTTGCCTATTTTTAAATAATCAAATTATGTTCTTATCTTGACTATTGAGTTGTTTGAGCTCTCTATATATTCTGGTTATTAATCCCTTGTCAGATAGATAGTTTACAAATATTTTCTCTCAATCTGTGGGTTGTTTCTTCACTTTATTAATAGATTGTTTCCTTTGTTTTGCAAAAGCTAAGCTAGATGTAATCCCAATTGTCTACTTTGGCTTCGGTTGACTTGCTTTTGAAGTCTTACACAAACAATCTTGCTCACACCAATGTCCTGGAGTATTTAATGAAATAGATATTTTAAATATTAAAATAAAAGAATGTAGTGTTACGTAAGAAAGTTTTATATTATTTATTAAATATGTATTACCAATCAGGTTGGGAAATGCATTTTAGTATGCCCTTATGCTGCAGTAATGTTCCAGTGCATAAAGTCAGAAGGTTTTAGGTTCAGTTCCCCAAACCTGAGTTCTTTCTTATCAGGAATACATCAAGTATTGATGAGCTGAGATGTGCACATTGAAGCCTCATAGGACAGAATATACTCTAAAGATCTTATGGCAGCATGATCTAGTACAAATTGTTGGTCATTTGCAAAGTGGGAGAAAACAATAGCTTTTTTTATGCCACAGTTACTTTATGAAAGCAAATTATTTTGGGGGATGCAGGAAAGGAAATGGTTATGTAAAATTTTAAAACGTTTGCTCACTTTATTGTGGAAGGCTTCCAAATGCATACAATTTTGAAGGGTGAGGTTATGTCCAGATATTGAAATACACTGCTATTTCTCTCTCATTTAAATTACACTTTTTTACAACTTCTGTGTATTTTCTCTTTTCTTAATGAAAACATCAAACTTGAGTTTGGACCTGTTTTAATTTCTAAAAGCAATGTCACAATGGCCAAAGACCTGTCCTACGAAATATCAAGAAATGTAAGGTGGTGATTAAAACACATAGTCAAGGAGGCAGGGGAGGCTGATCAAAAGTCTTCTGATGCATTCAGTTTATTATTCTTTCTGTATTTAAAATGTCTTTGTTAGTAGCTGATGGAAATATAAGAAATCTAAAGTTAAAAAATTCTCTCATGGTAAAACAAAAACAGTGCATAAATAGTTGTTTAATAATTATTCTGTGATTAATATTTGATAGTTATTCTTATATCAATATGAGAGATAGCTTAAAATATTTTAACAGAAGGAAGGAATTTCTTTTCTTTTTATTCTGAATGTAGGTCATTGTTTTACTAATGTGCCATGTTGGGTACTTACTCATAAAGATCTGTGTTTCCATTGTAAACATCATTTTAGTGAGTTTAAAAAAATAATCTATGAAGACTGATGCCAACTTTAAACTCCTTCTATAACAGATTTGGCACTTGGGAGTAATTTTTTTTTTTACAAATTTTAATGACCAAAAAATTGTTCTGGCTTGCTGTTTAAGTTACAGCAAATTAGAATAAATTGTTAATTATGTTCAGCTGCAATTTTGGGGGGGGGCTTAAAAACCCCAATTAATGACTATGATTTCAATAAAAGCTGGCAAGTGATTAGTCCAGAATTTTAGTTAGATCGTATGTACCATTTAACAGAAGGGGCCTAAGAAGGAGATTTAACCTTGAAGAATACTCTACCTAATTTGCAAATGAATTTGATGTGGTGCTCTTAGCCTTTTTTAAAATTTCCTGAAACTCCACTATAACATAATTGTTCAGCAGGTCAAAGCTTAGTAAAACCTTCATCTCTCTAATGCCTAAAAGCTATTTTAAAAATAAAAGAAAAATAACATTAAAAAACATTTAAATATATCTGCTCACACAAGCAAGTGCACAATAAGTACTTGTTTTGTTCATTGATTTGCAACATTAAATTGAAGCTTCATTGTACTTTGACATTAGAGTGTAGCTTATCAGTTCAGTTAGGTTTTGTACCACACAAAGTACATACAGATTGAAATATTTGGGGGGAAGTTAGTTCCACGGTCACAGACTATATCTTCCCTTCAATTAGCAATTGTGCAACTAAGTGATACTGGTCAAAGAAAAATGTGCTATATAAACTGTAGATGGAACAAGTAAAATCTCCACTAGTGATGAAAACTACCTACTGGTTACACATATGCACATGTAGATGCACAGTGAGTCTGAAAGATGTTATTTTTTAAGTCCAATTATTAAAATAAAAAATGTCATTAATTTATAATTATTTCTTTATTCATCAACTCGTTGATTTATTAAACAAATATTTCTTGCCTTTTATGGGCCAAGCACGGTGCTAAAGATGGAGCATGAATAGATAAAGAAGATAGTGCTTGGTCTTAAAGATCTTAAAATCTGTAGGGGTCTAATATCATTCACAAACAGTCACCATTCAATATAAATAATGGAAGAGAGACACAAAGAAAAAAGTGGTATCACACATTTTTGTGGGGGAATCAGGACATGTATTTTAAAGGAGATATGCTAATATTAGATATAAGAAAAAAATGTCTGATTTTGCTTAATATTCATTAGCATATTTTACTCTAACTTTAAAAGGGAATATTTTTTAAACATACGTTTTATTGGGATGTGTTAAAATATGTAGTATTTCTTTGAATTCAACATAGAATTCAAAATAAAATATGTACAACATAGAATACGAAATAAAATATGTAGAATGTCCTTGGGATTTAGAAAGTTTTACTGCGATTTATTATTTCCAATCTATCCATTCTGTTCCCACATCTACATAATGTACCTTATCTCAAAACAACATTTTAAAATTTCTTTTTCTTTTTCTTTTTTTTTTTTTTTTGAGACAGAGTCTCACTTTGTTGCCCAGGCTAGAATGAGTGCCGTGGTGTCCGCCTAGCTCACAGCAACCTCAAACTCCTGGGCTCAAGCGATCCTGCTGCCTCAGCCTCCCTCCCGAGTAGCTGGGACTACAGGCATGCGCCACCATGCCCGGCTAATTTTTTTGTATATATATTAGTTGGCCAATTAATTTTTTTCTATTTATAGTAGAGACGGGGTCTCGCTCTTGCTCAGGTTGGTTTCGAACTCCTGAACTCAAACGATCCGCCCGCCTTGGCCTCCCAGAGAGCTAGGATTACAGGCGTGAGCCACCACGCCCGGCCTAAAATTTCTTTTTGAAAGGTAAATTTGAGACTCATACCAAATACTAGATGTCATTTATGTTAATCATTATTATATGCTATAGTTTGCATATTTGTTCTCTCAACCTCATGTTGAAATCTGATCTCAATATTGATCCCAATTTTGGAGGTGGGACCTAGTGGGAGGTGTTTGGGTCATGGGAGCAGATCCCTCATGAATAGATAAATCTCCCTGAGGTCAGGGATCATTGAATTCTCTCTCTTACTTCCTATGAGAGCTGATTGTTCAAAACAGCCTGGCACCCCCAGCCCTTTTGCTTGCTCTCCTGCCATGTGATCTTTCTATCTGTGGGCTCTTCTTTGTCTTCCATCATGAGTGGAAGCATCCTGAGGCACTTAGCAAAAGCAGATGCTGATGCCATGCTTCTTATACAGTCTGCAGAATCATGAACCAAATAAACCTCTTTTTTTATAAATTGCCCAGTCTCAGGTAGTCCTTCATAGAAACATAGATGTTATACTAGTTACATTCAAGAAATATTTATTTTTTTACTATATGTCAGGTATTGTTATAGGTGTAACATCTAATTTAGAAAGAAATAATTCAGTAAACCAATGGCAGTTGCTATTAACTTTATTTTCTAAAGGTTTTGGGCATGTATGTGTATTTGTTTCTGTTTGTGTATGTGTTTTGGAGCAAGAAAGGACTTAGTCAAGGTGGGAGGAAGTAGAAATAGAGTAGATGTCTGTCAGGTTGTTTTAATGGTATATTATAATTAACACTATAGTCCTTTTCATAACAAAATTATCTATTATTTAGAATCTTGATCTGTTATATTTCTCCATCAATTTTTAAATTTTTAATTTTTTAAATGGTGAGATTTTATTTAATATTTTGCTATAGAATTTTATGAATATTTTAAATAAGGGATCTAAAAAATTCAAGAAATGCTGAAAAGATTCTACAGACAGTTCACTTATATCCCTGTGATACTGTAAAATATATATTTGGCCTTATACCATTTCCTGGCATATAATTCCTAAAATCCTTTGAATCACCAAAGTGATGTATTTTTGTGTGCTAATGAATTCGATGCCTGGCAGCCCCTAGGTCGCTTTGGGATGGGGACTAGTCACCAAAAAGACCAAGGCATGATTAGAGGAGTGAGGGGCTGAAAGTTAAGCTGATCACCAATAGCCAATTGTTTAATCAATCACACCTATGTATGAAGCCTTCATTAAAACTTGAAAGGACTAGGTTTGGAGAGCTTCTGGATAGCTGAACACATGGAGGTTCCTGGAGGGTGGTGTGCCCAGGGAAGGCAATGAAGCTTCGAGCCCCTTCCCATGTATCTTATTCTATGCATCTCTTCCATCTGGTGTTCATTAGTATTCTTTGTAATATCCTTTATAATAAATGTAAATATAAGTAAGTGTTTCCCTGAGTACTTTGAGCTGCTATAGCAAATTAATTGAAACCAAAGAAAGGGTTGTGGGAATCCCAACTTGAAAACTGTTAGTCAGAAGTTACAGAGGGCCAGCTTTGACTGGTGTCTGAAGGGGGTGCAGTCTTGTGGGACTGAGCTCTCAATCTGTGGGATCTTACACTGTCTTCAGGAAAACTGTAGAAATTGAATTGGAGGACAATTACCTGGTGTCTGCTGTAGAACTGATTGCTTCTTTGTTGATAGGGGAGAAATCCCCACACATTTGGTCACACAAATCTTCAGTGTTGATTGTTATGTGGTGTGAAACCAGAGGAAAAATTGTTTTGTTTTGCTTTTTTACATTCAACCTGCATCCAATTTTTCATATTCTTAGTATCTTACATCACTATGGTACATATGTCACAACTTTTGAACCAATATTGATACATTATTATTAATTAAATCCATTATTTATTTATATTTCCCTAGTTATTAATTCATATTTATTTTGTTTTGCCATTTCAAGAATATTGTATAATTGGAATCAGAGAGTAACTAACCTTTTCAGACTAGATTCTGCACTCAGCAATATATTAATAAATTTAAGATTCATCCATATTGGAAGGGCAAGATGGCAGACTAGAAGGATCTTGTGCTTGTGCTCTCAAGGAAAGGATCAAAGATTTCACATAGAGGTTCACCCAAGGATGGACCATTTCAGAGAAAGCATTGTGAATCATCATAGAAGTGACTGGAAAATCCCCAAAGCTGGGGAGAGAGATGTGGGCTGATCCAACTGGCAAGTTCAGAAGGTACTTGGCAGAAGCATCCACATGTAAGGAAGGATCAGGGGAGAGATCCCTGGGGCACTGAATTCCTCCAGTGTATACTGCAACCCGAGCTCCTAGGGAGCTCTTCCACCACAGTATGCCTCAAAACTGATTAGGGAACTTCTTGGGGACTTTTTAGCAGTATTGCACCATAGAGCAGGCATAATGGGGTCCCGCCAGCTTCTAGTCCAGGTTACTGAAACAGATGCCATTTTGCACACTCAGCCCCAGAGGGCCTGGTCTGCAGAGGGGTTAGCTCCACTGCAATTTCTTCCTCATTGCCCCTGCCAAGACAGGGAGTGAGAAGAGAGGATGGGCAATCTCACAAACCCTGTAACTTGGTGCTGCCCAGCACCCTCCCAGGGATCTGAGCAGAACAGACACCCACTGGGCTTCAGCATCTCCTGTTGCAATTACACTGTCTCAATAATGCCACCTCTGCCATCTGAGTAGCACTGCAGCAGCAACCACAGTCAGACCTGTGCAAAGGAAGAGCCTCAGTCACCATGATTCCCAGGCAAGTTGCTGCATGTCTCCCCTGCCCTGGTAGCCATAGGTGGCTCAGCCACTGTGGCCCAATGAGTGAGTTGGGCAACTGATATGATCCAGTGACCCTCCCAGGTGCTGACCAAAGCCCCCTGACTTGTCCAGGCACCTGCCAAATCCTGTGCCACAACAAGTACCAGACACTCACCAAGGTCCCACAGCCACACAGATGTTGTCAAAAGCCACACAACCCACCTCTGTGGAGAGGGACTCACCCAGTCCTCTGCTGGAGCTTCTATTAATAATAGTGGCTGGTGGACCAACCCACCAACTCAAGCTAATATAGCAACAGCACCACCTTGAACTATGACTACTACATGATAATGGAATGACACAGGAAAATGGTGCAATACAGGTTCTTAGTGTATCTGCTCTCCTCCCCAGGTCAGTCCTCCAGAATAGGACACAAAAGCACTAGCTAGAGACCTCTCCTTCTTCACATTAAGAAGGAGAGTTCTCAGCAAAGGAGAACAAGTGTGCCACAAACCTATCAGCACTGAGCTGAGAGAAGGAGATTCAGATGAGAAGAAACCAGCAAAAGAATTCTGACAACATGAGAAAACAAGCTAGTTCTACACACCTAAAGTATCATAATAGATCCACAGCAATGGACACCAAACAAAGGGAAACTGTTGAAATGTCAGAAATGGAATTCAGAATATAATTGCAGATAAGATGAATAAGATTGAAGAGAAAATTGAAAATGAAAACAAAGAAGCCAAAAAAATTTAGGACGTGAATAAAAAATATGAAAAACTCACTAAAGAGATAAACAACATAAGAAAATATATAACTGAACTTAAAGAAATGAAAGAGTCATTTGAGGAATTAAAAAACCCAAGAGCCCATCAATACATGAATGGATTAATAAAATGTGGTATATGTATACCATGGAGTACTATTAGCTCTAAGAAACAATGGTGATATAGCACATCTTGTATTTTCCTGGATAGAGCTGGAACCCATACTACTAAGTGAAGTATCCAAAGAATGGAAAAACAAGCACCACATATACTCACCAGCAAGTGATTAATTAACTGATCAGCACCTAAGTGGACATATAGGAATTACATTTATTGGGTATTGGGCAGGTAGGAGGGGGAGGAGAGGGCGGGTATATACACACATAACGAATGAGATGTGCACTGTCTGTGGGATGGTCACACTTGAAGCTCAGACTTGTGGGGGGAGGGGGGCAAGGGCATTATTTGAAACCTTAAAATTTGGACCCCCATAATATTCTGAAATAAAAAAATACAGTAGAAAACTTCAACAACAGGGTATATCAAGCAGAAGAAAGAATCTCACACCTTGAAAACAAGGCTTTCTAACTAACCTGGTGAGTCAAAGATGCAGATAAAAGTCTAAAGAATAATGAACAATCACAAAGAGAAATATAAAACTATGTGAAATAAGATAATATATGAATTATAGGTATCCCACATGGAGAAGAAAAAGCAAAAAGCATGGACAAATCATTTGAGGGAATTGTTAAGGAGAACTTCCCCAGTATTGCTGGAGATTCCGATATTCAGATACAAGATGGTGATCAAGCACTGTGAAGATTCATAGCAAATAGGATACATAGTAATCAATCTGGCAAAGTTAAAATAAAGGAGATAATTCTACCAACTACAAGATGAAAACAACTAACCTGCAAAGGAAAAGCCATCAGGCTAATAGCAGACTTAATAGCAGACACCTTACAAGCCAGAAGAGATTAGATCACTAGCTATATTAACAAAAAATCAAAGAGAAATAACTCAAAAAGCTCAATCAGAAATGAAAAAAGGATTGAATCCTTGGGATTTTCTAGATATAATAGTATATCATGAGAGAAGAGTGAGAGTTTGACCTATTCTTCCCCCATTCAGACATCCTTAATTCCGTTGTCTTGTATAATTGCTCTGGCAAGGATTTCCAGCACTATGTTAAATAGAAGTGGAGATAGTGGGCAACCTTGTCTGGTTCCAGTTCAAAGTGGGAATGCTTTCGATATTTTTCCCATTCATATGCATAGCCAAGGGAACTATCATAAGAGTGAATGGACAACCTACAGAATGAGAGAAAATATTTGGTTTCTACATGTCCAATAAAGGGCTGATGGCAAGAATTTATATAGAACTTAAGAAAATCATCAATAAAAAAAAATCAAACAACCCCATTAATAGGCAAAGGATAAGAATGGCAACTTTTTAAAAGAAGACAGAATAATGGGCAGAGAACACATAATATGTGCTCAACATCTCTATTCATTAGGGAAATGCAAATCAAAACTACAATGTTTTATCACCTAACTCCAGTGAGAATGGCTTCTATCAGAAAGTCCAAAAATAACAAATGCTGATGTGGATATGGAGAGATTAGATCACTCTTACACTGCTGGTGGCAATGCAAATTAGTACAACCCTGTGGGAAGTAATTTGGAGACACCTAAAAGTGCTAAAAATAGAAATTCCATTTGATCCAGAAATCTCACTACTAGGAAGCTATCAAAAGGAAAAAGAAAAGACATTCTATAATAAAGACATTGGTACTTGAATGTTTATAGCAGCACAATTTACAATTGCAAAGATCTGGAAATAAGCCAAATGCCCATCAATACATGAGTGGATTAATAAAATGTGGTATATGTATACCATGGAATACTACTCAACTATAAAAACAATGGTGATCTAGCATCTCTTATATTATCCTGGATAGAGCTTGAGCCCATTCTTTGAAGTGAGGTATCACAAGTATTGGAAAACATGCACCCCATGTATTCACCGTCAAACTGGTACTAATTGATCAAAACTAAGATATTCATTTGGTGCCGGTCAGGTGGGGAAATGGAGAGGGTAGGGGGGTAAACCATAGCTAATGGAAAAAAGGCACACTGTATAGGGGAAGGACTTGCTTGTAGCCCTGGCTTGGGTGAGGCAAATGCATTTTATGTAACCAAAATGTTTGTACCCCCATAATATCCTGAATTAAAAATTAAATAAATAATAAAAATATAATTAACATAAAAAGAAATGAAAAGTAGAGATTACAACTGATTTCACAGAAATACAAAATACCATCTATGAAAACTACAAAAACCTCTAAACTTACAAGCTAGAAAACCTAGAGAAAATAGATAAAAACCTGGAAACACCCAACCTCTCAAGACTCGGTCAGGAAGAAATTGAAATCCTGAACAGATCACTATTGAGCAATGATAATGAAGCAGTAATAAAAAATGTCCTAGGCCGGGCGCGGTGGCTCACGCCTGTAATCCTAGCACTCTGGGAGGCCGAGGCGGGCAGATTGCTCGAGGTCAGGAGTTCGAAACCAGCCTGAGCAAGAGTGAGACCCCATCTCTACTATAAATAGAAAGAAATTAATTGGCCAACTAATATATATAAAAAATTAGCCGGGCATGGTGGCGAATGCCTGTAGTCCCAGCTACTTGGGAGGCTGAGGCAGGAGGATTGCTTGATCCAGGAGTTTGAGGTTGCTGTGAGCTAGGCTGACGCCACGGCACTCACTCTAGCCTGGGCAACAAAGCGAGACTCTGTCTCAAAAAAAAAAAAAATAATAATAATTGGGGACTCTAAGCTAGAACTGCTTCGGCGAATTAGACTGCACAGGGCGGGTCAAAAACAGCGAGAGCTATGGCTGAACAGGTGGTCAGGCAGGTGGCATAGAAGAGGCTACAGGGCATCCTGTTGACCCAGACACCCAACTCAGCACCTGCCACACCCTAAGCAGTCGCCCCCAGTGCTGGTGCCCTGTGAGTGGCCAAGCAGTCACCATTGAGGGGGTCCACAACACAGCCATCATACAGTGTGGCAGGCAAGCCCCCCTCCCCTGCCAAACCTAGAGTCTCTCCAGGCAAATTCCACCCCTACACAATCTGCAATCGGCTCACCAGGCCTGGCTGGATCAATGAACTACGAGAAGACTTACAGGCAAGGTGAGCCACAGCAGGGGTGCAGGGCAGACTGGGGAGCTACTTCCTCCCCCCGGCCACATCTCTCCTGCCAAAAGTGGTAGGCTCTACCCCTGGAGGTAGGGCGAGACAAGAACACCCACTCCCCTCATATCTAGGGAGAACCTGCTAGACCTGTGTAGTGTGTAAGCACAGAGTATAAAAGACTTTACTTCCCAGAACAGCTCAGGTCACCCTGTTGAATAAAAAGCTAGACTGGATCTCCTCACTGGTCAGGGGCAGGTTCCACAAGTAGATACCCCTATCAGGGGAACCTTCCAAGTGTGATGGAAGAGCTGCCCCCAGAGGCTGATCAAGAAACTACAGAAGAGAGGATGCCTGAGCTCCAGCAATTGATCCAGATGGGGAGGGCCCAGCGTAAAATCTCTGGTAATTCAAAAAATCAAACAGAATATACTCCCCCTAGGAGATACATCAGCTCTCAAGAAACAGAGATTGAACAAACCCAAAACACTAAAATGACACAAGAATTCCAAAATTGGTTTGTAAGAAAGCTAAATGATATGCAAGAAAAAATGGATAAGCAACGCAAGGAAACTACAAAGAAGATACAGGAATTGGAATAAAGATTCACTAAGTAAATCAAGAACTTGAAGAAGAATCAATCCAATATCCTGTAAATGAAGAATTTATTCAGGGAAATTCAAAACACAGTGGAAAGCCTTAAAAATAGGGTGGACCAAACAGAAGAAAGAATCTCAGAGATTGAAGACAACACATTCAAATCAAATAAGTTAATCACAGAGAGCAGAAAAATAAGAGACATGAGAAAAGCATACAAGAATTGTGGGAATATACAAAGAAAAATAACCTGCAGGTCCACTGGATTCCATAGAAGGAGAAATAAAAAACCCAAGGTTTGGATAAGCTATTTGAAGAAATAATTGTGGAAAATTTCCCAGGTCTAACCAATAACCTAGAATTAGAAATGCAAGAGGCCAAAAGGACTCCTGGGAGATACAATGCAAATAGGAAAACACCACAGCATGTAGTCATCAGACTGAACAAAATATAAACAAAAGAGACCCTCCTACAACCTGTAAGGCGAAAGAAGCAAGTTACATACAAAGGAAAACCGATCCAAATAACGTCAGATTTCTCAACTGAAACAATACAAGCAAGGAGAGACTGGGGCCCCATTCTCATTCTTTTGAAATAAAATAACTCCCAGCCTAGAATCTTGTACCCTACAAAACTAAGCTTTATATATGAAGGAGAAATTAAGACATTCCCAGATAAGCAAAGACTCAGAGAATTCACCAAGACAAGACCAGCCCTACATGAAGTACTCAAAACAGTGTTACACACGGAGCAGCATAATAAAATCTTACGAATATAACAACAATCAAAACTCAAAGATTAAAGGCCAGATATTACAGTGGCTCAAGAGAGAAATCAAAGCAACAACATCCAACCAAACAGAATGAACAGTAATCCACCACACCTATCAATTCTTTCAATAAATGTGATTAGCTTAAACTCTCCACTCAAGAGACATAGGCTGGATGAATGGATCAGAAAATATTGGCCAAGTATCTACTGTCTTCAGGAAACACATTTAACCTTCAGGGATGCATATAGACTAAAAGTAAAGGGATGGAGATCAGTATTCCAAGCAAGCAGAAGCCAAAAGAAGGCTGGCATGGCAGTTCAAATCTCAGATGATTTAGTTTTAAAACAACAAAAGTAGTGAAAGACAAAGATGGTCATTATATAATGGTTAACAGCACAATTCAACAGAAGAGATAACAATTTTAAATATATATGCACCCAACTTAGGTGCACCTAGATTCATAAAGCAAACCTTACTGGATCTAAGCAAATTTATTAATAGCAACTCCATAATCACTGGAGATTTCAACACCCCACTGACGGCACAAAACAGATCCCCCAAACAGAAAATTAATAAAGAAATAATGGACTTAAACAAAACTCTGGAACAATTGGTCTGACTGACATTTACAGGACATTCTACCCAAAATCCAGTGATTATACGTTCTTCTCATCAGCTCACGGGACATTCCCTAAGATTGACCATATCCTAGGACACAAAGTAAGCCTCTAGAAATTTTAAAAAATAGAAATCATACCATGTATCTTCTCAGATCACAGTGGAATAAAAATAGAAATAGACCCTAACAGAAAACCACATTTCTACACAAAAATGTGGAAATTAAAAAACCTCCTACTAAATGATTACTTCATAAATTAAGAAATCAAGATGGAAATAAAAAAAATCATTGAACAAAATGATAATGGAGAGACAAATTATCTAATCTTCTGGGACACAGCTAAAGCAGTACTGAGAGGAAAGTTTATTTCCATAATTGCCTATAACCAAAAGTCAAAAAGATCACAAATAGACAATCTAATGAAACAACTCAAATAGCTGGAAAAAGAAGAACAGACAAATCTGAAACCTAGCAGAAAAAGTGAAATAAACAAGATCAAATCAGAACTAAATGAAATTGAAAACAGGGAAGCTATACTGGAGATTAATAAAACAAAAAGTTGTTTCTTTGAAAAAATAAACAAATTGACATGCCATTGCCTAGGCTAACGAAAAGCAGAAAAGAGAAATCTCTAATAAGCTCCATCAGGAACAAAATAGGAGATATCACAACTGATCCCAAGGAGATACAAGATATAAATTATGAGTACTACAAAAACCTTTATGCACAAAAAATGGAAATGTGGAGTAAATGGACAAATTTCTAGAAACACAAAGCCTCTCTAGGCTCAACCAGAAAGAAATAGAATTCCTGAACAGACCAATTTCAAGAGCCGAAATAGAAATAGCAATTAAATATCTCCCTAAAAAGCAAATTCCCTGCCCAGATGGTTTCACAGCTGAATTTTACCACACTTACAAAGAAGAACTGGTGCCTATCTTGCAGAAATTTTTCCACAACATCGAGAAGAATGAAACCTCTCTGACACCTTTTATGAAGTGAATATTACTCTGATACCAAAACCAGTAAAGGATGCAACAAAAAAAGCAAACTACAGACCAATATCCCTTATGAATATAGATGCCAAAATTTTCAACAAAATACTCTCTAACCGAATCCAGACCCTTTTCCAAAAAATAATTTATCACGACCAAGTGGGCTTCATCCCAGGGATGCAGGGATGCTTCAACATACGTAAATCTATAAATGCAATTCACCACATAAACAGAAGCAAAAACAAAGACCACATGATTCTCTCAATAGATGCAGAAAAAGCTTTTGACAAAATTCAACACCCTTTCATGATACGAACACTTAAGTAAATAGGCATAGAAGGGACATACCTAAAAATGATACAAGCCATATATGACAGACCTATAGTCAACATCATACTGAATGGGGAAAAATTGAAAGCATTTCCACTTAGAACTGGAACCAGGCAAGGCTTCCCACTATCTCTACTTCTATTCAACATAGTGCTGGAAGTCCTAGCTATAGCAATCAGACAAGAAAGTGGAATTAAAGGTATTAAAATTGGGGTAGAAGAGATCAAACTTTCACTGTTTGCTGATGATATTATATTATATTTAGAAAACCCCAAAGATTCAACCAAGAAACTCCTGGAACTGATAAATCAATTTAGTAAACTCTCAGGATACAAAATCAATACATAGAAATCAGAGGCATTCATATACGCCAACAACAATCAAATTGAGAACCAAATCAAAGGCTTAATTCCCTTCATAATAGCAACAAAGAAATTAAAGTACCTAGGAATATACCTAACCAAGGAGGTAGAAGATATCTACAGGGAGAACAATGAAACACTGAGGAAGGAAATAGCAGAGGATGTAAACAGATGGAAATCCATACCATGTTCATGGATCGGCAGACTCAACATTATTAAAAAGTCTATACTACCCAAACTGATATACAGATTCAATGCAATACCTATTAAAATCCTATCCTCATTCTTCACAGATATAGAAAAAATAATTTTAGCTTTGGTTGCAATCAAGGAAGACTCCACATATCAAAACAATTCTAGACAACAAAAACAAAATGGGAGGTATTAATATGCCAGATATCAAACTATACTACAAAGATGTAGTAATTAAATCAATCTGGTATTGGTACAAAAATAGTAATATTGACCAGTGGAATATATCTGAGAATCCTGACATAAAACCATCCTCATATAGCCATCTAATCTTTGACAAAGCAGACAAAAACTTACACTCGGGAAAGAAATTGTTTTACAATAAATCGTGCTAGGAAAACTGGAGAACTTGTAGAAGGCTGAAGTAGGACCCACACATTTCACCTCTGGTAAAAATCAACTCACACTGGATAAGAGACTTAAAGTTAATGTATGAAACTATTAGAATTCTAGAGGAAAATTTTGGAAACACTCTCCCAGACATCGGCTTAGGCAAAGAATTTATGAAGAAGACCCCAAAGGCAATCACAGCAGCAACAAAAGTATACAAATGGGACACGATCAAAAAAAAAAAAAAAAAAGCTTCTGCACAGCCAAAGAAATAGTCATGAAAGTAAACAGACAACCTACCGAATGGGAGATACTTTCTGCATACTATACATCTGATAAGGGGCTGATATCTAGAATATATTTATTTTTTTTTCTTTTATTTCATCATATTATTGAGGTACAAATATTGTTAAGGTTACAAATATTGCTCATTTTCCAAGTCTTGTGTTGCCTCACCTTGGATAACAGGCTTAAGGTTAATCCAGGATAGCATAAATGGTGCTAGCTCACTGTCATTTCTTAGGATTGAGTAACATTCCATTGTGAGCATATACCACATTTTAATTATCCACTCATGAATTGATGGGCACCTGGGCTGCTTCCATGATTGTACAATACTGAATTGTGCTGCTATAAACATTCAGGTGCAGATGTCTTTATAATAGAATGTCTTATATTCTTTTGGGTAGATGCCTAACAATGCTATTGCAGGGTCAAATGGTATTTCTATTTCTAGCTGTTTGAGGTATCTCCAAATTCTTTTCCACAAGTTTGCACTAATTTGCAGTCCCACCAGCAGTGTAGGAGTGTTCCTGTCTCTCTGCATCCTCGCCAGCATTTGTTGTTTGGTGATTTTTTGATATAGGCCATTCTTACTGGGGTTAGGTGGTATCTCATTGTGGTTTTGATTTGCATTTCTCTAATAATTAGAGAAGTTGAGCATTTTTTTATATGTTTGCAGGCCATTATTCTGTCTTCTTTGGAGAAGTTTCTTTTCATGTCTGTCTCCCATTTCTTGATGGGATTTTTTGATTTTTTTCTTGTTAATTCTTTTAAGTTCTAGATATATTCTTGTTATTAGACATTTATCAGAGGTGTAGAAAGAAAATATTTTCTCCCACTCTGTGGGTTGTCTATTTGCTCCACTGATGATTACCTTGGCTGTGCAGAAACTTTTTAATTTGATCAGATCCCATTTGTTTATTTTTGATGCTGCAGTGATTGCCTTGGGGGTCTTCCTCAAAAATTCTTTGCCTAAGCCAATGTCTGATAGGGTTTTCCCAACATCTTCTTCTAGGATTCTTAAGGTTTCATGTCTTAAGTTTAAGTCTGTTATCCATCTTGAGTGAATTTTTGTGGGAGGTGACAGGTAGGGATCCTGATTCGCTCTTCTGCATGTAGCTAACCAGTTTTCCCAGCACCATTTATTGAAGAGAGATTCTTTTCCCCTTGTATATTTTTGTCAGCTTTGTCAAAGTTTAGGTTACCATATACTGATGGTTTCATCTCTGATATCTTGGATTTATTCCAGATATCTATGCTTCTGTTCTTGTGCCATTTCCAGGCTGATTTAACTATTATTGCTTTATAGTACAGCTTGAGGTCAGGTAGACTGATGCCTCCAAGTTTCTTCTTTTTGTTTATGATTGCTTTTGCTACATGAGATTTTTTCTTGTTCCATACGAAGTGAAGAATTATTTTTTCTAGATCTGTAAAGAATGCTGACGATATTTTTATGGGGATTGCATTGATTCTGTAGATCACTTTAGGTAATATTGACATTTTAACTATATTTATTCTACCAATCCATGAACAAGGTAGATTTTTCCATCTGTTTAAATATTCTGAAATTTCTTTTTTTAGTGTTTCATAGTTCTCCTTGTATAAATCTTTTGTATCTTTTGTTAAGGATACTCCTAGATATTTAATTTTCTGTGGGGCTATAGTAAAGGGTATTGCGTTTTCGATTTGAGTTTCTGCTTGATGGTTCTTGGCATATATGAATGCTTCTGATTTGTGTATATTGATTTTATAACCTGAAACTTGACCAAATTCTGTTATCAAGTCTAGGAGTCTCTTGGAAGAGTCCATGGGGTTTTCTAGATATAATATCATATCATCGGCAAAGAGCGAGAGTTTGATTTCATCTGCCCCCACTTGAATGCTCTTGATACCCCTCTCCTGCCTGATTGCTATAGCTAGGACTTCAAGCACTATGTTGAATAGGAGAGGAGATAGTGGGCATCCTTGTCTAGTTCTGGATCGAAGGGGGAAAGGTTTCAATTTTTCCCTGTTTAGAATGATATTAGCAGTGGGTTTGTAATAGATGGATTTGATAAGTTTAAGACATGAGCCATCTATGCCTATTTTGTTTAGAGTTTTTATCATAAAGGTGTGTTGGACTTTGTCAAATGCTTTTTCTGCATATTTTGACAGAATCATTGGTCTTTGTTCTTGATTTTGTTTGTGAAGTCAATTGCATTTATAGACTTGCGTATGTTGAACCATCCCTGCATCTCTGGAATAAAGCCCACCTGGTCATGGTGAATTATTTTTTTAATATGCTGCTGAATTCTATTCGCTAAAATTTTATTTAGGATTTTTGCATCTGTATTCATGAGGGATATTGGTCTGTAATTTTATTTTTTTGTTGCGTCCTTTCCTGGCTTTGGTATCAAGGTGATATTGGCTTTGTAGAATGAGTTAGGAAGGATACCATCCTTCTCAATGGTGTGGAATAGTTTCTGAAGTATAGGTATGAGTTCATCTTTGTATGTTTGGTAGAACTCTGAAGTGTAGCCATCTGGCCCAGGGCTTTTCCATTTGGGCAGGTTTTTAATTACTGCTCCAATTTCTGAGCTTAAGATTGGTCTGTTTAGGAATTCTGTTGCTTCCTGCAAGATTCTAGAGAGGTTGTATGAATCCAAGAATTTGTCCATTTCATCTTCGTTCTGTAGTTTTTTGGCATATAGTTTTTTATAATAGTCAAATATAATGTTTTGTATTTCTGTGGTATCTGCTGTGATCTCTCCTTTTTCATTTCTTATTGAATTTATTACAGTCCTTTCCCTTTGGGTCCTTGTCAATCTAGCGAGAGGGCCATCGATTTTGATTATCTTTTCAAAAAACCAACTTTTGGTTTTGTTGATTTTTAGTATACTTCTCTTGTTCTTCATTTCATTTAGTTCTGCTTTGATCTTTGTTATTTCTTTCCTTCTATTAGGATTGAAAATTGTTTGCTCTTCTTTATCCAATTCCTTGAACTTATTCATTAGGTTGTCAGTATCTAAGCTTTCTGGTTTTTCGATGTGAGGATTAATTGCTATTAGTTTTCCTCTCAGGTAAGGTTTTGCTGTATCCCACTGGTTTTGGTAAGAGGTATCACCGTTATCATTTTGTTTGAAGAAATTCTTGATTTACCTCTGAATTTCTTCCTTTTCCCAATAATTTTTCAATAATAGATTGTTTAGTTTCCATGATTTTGTGAGAGGTTGAGTGTTTCTATAGGAAATGTAATTTTATACCATTATGGTCATGGAAGATACGAGGTATAATTTCTTTTTTGTTGAATTTTTTGAGATCTGATTTGTGGCCTAAGATGTGATCAATTTTTGAGTAGGATCCATGGGCTGCTGAAAAGAATGTAAATTCAAGTTTGTTTGGATGGAATGCTCTATAGAGATCTTTCAGACCTTTTTGATCAAGGGCTATATTCAGGTCCATTATTTCTTTGCTTATTTTCTGTTTGGAGCATCTATCCAGATCATTCAATGGAGTGTTGAAGTCCCCCGCTACTATGGTAGTGTTATGTAACAAGGTGTTTATATTAGACAAGGTTTGCTTTAAGTAATTGGGAACTCCTGTATTGGGTACGTAGATATTAAGAATTGTTAAATCTTCTTGTTGGATCTTCCCTTTCACCATTATATAATGGCCATTTTTATCCTTTTTTTACTTTTGCTATTTTAAAGTTTATATTATCTGCAAATAGTATAGCTACTCCAGCTTTCTTTTGACTACCATTTCACTGGATGATAGTTTTCCATCACTTGACCTTCAGCTGGTGGGCATCTTTGTGGGTTAGATGTGTTTCCCGTAGAAAGCAGATGCTAGGCTTGTGAATTTGTATCCACTCTGCCAGTCTATGTCTCTTCAGAGGACCCTTTAAGCCGTTTAAATTTATTGAAAGGATTGAAATTGGAGGGAGATTACCATTCATATTGTGGGGTGGAATCTTGTTTGTTTGTTTTACTCCTTGAGCCATCATTTAGTTCGAGATCTAAACTTTAATTCTTTGACAATTTCACTTTAAGGAGTGTCTATTGGCCTGTTTGTTTAGAAATGCGGGTCTAAGAACTTCCTGTAGGGATGGTCTGGTCTTTGCAAATTCCTTCAGTGATTGTTTGTCTGAGAAGAACTTTATTTCTCCCTCATAGATGAAACTTAATTTTGCCAGATAAAGAATTCTAGGTTGGGCTTTGTCCTGTTTTAGTAGATTAAGGATAGACCCCCAATCCCTCTTGGCTTGTAAGGTTTCAGAATGAGAAGTCTGCTGTTATTCTGATAGGCTTATCTTTGTAGGTCATTTGCTGCTTTCATCTTGCTGCATGTAGAATTGTTTCTTTCACGTTTACTTTGGTCAGCCTAAAAACCACGTGGCGAGGTGATTGCCTTTTCACATTGAGTCTCCCAGGGATTCTGTGTGCTTCTTGTATTTGGATATCAATATTTCTAGCCAGACCTGGCATATTTTCCCCCAGTATTCCGTGAAATAATTTTTCCAACATTTGAGAATGTTCCTCTTCCCCTTCTGGAGTCCCAATCAATCTGATATTTGGTTTTTATTAACATAATCCCACACTTTCTGTAAACTTTGGTCTTGTTTCTAGTTTCTGTGCTTCCTTTCTTCCTCTGATTTGTTTAGAGCATAGGCATAATCTTCAAGTTCTGAGATTCTTTCTTCTGCATGGTCCATCCTGTTCTTTAGGCTTTCCACTGAATTATGGAGATCCTTAATTGTGTCCTTCATTGCCAGAATTTCTGTTTGTTTTTTCTTGATAGTCTCAATTTCTTTGGAGAATCTTTCATTCATTTCCTGTATTGTTCTTGTGGTTTCTCTATGTTGTGATTCTATTTTCTCTTCAATTCCATTTAGTTTTGTAGCAATCCATATTTGGAAATCTTCCTCTGTCAGTTTACTCATATCATGTAAGTTGGTGTCAGACGATGGAACATGAGTATTTTGCTTTGGAGGTGACTTTTCTCTCTAGTCCTTCATATTTCCTGTAAACTTTCACTTGTTCTTTCTCATCTGGATGCTTTATTGAGGATCTGAGATGCAGGGAATGGATTATGAGCTAAAATCAGTGGTGTTTGAGCTGCCAGGGACCACTAAGAATCTCCACTGAAGGGTGAAGACACGGAAACCTTTTCTGTGTCACCAGTGGAGCTTTAGCCGCTGCAGACCCCTGGGGAAGATCCAAGGAGGATGGCACTAGACCCCTCTTCCACATCTTCCCCGGTAGAGCTCAAGCAGCTGGGGGCCACGGACAAGCTCTGCTGAGGGGTGAAAACTTTCTGCACCCCGGTGGTGGGTCTTGGGCCACTGGAAACCCTTGGGGAGGGTCCACAGAGGATGACGGCAGCCCAAGCGTCCCCCTGTGAGAAGGATCACACAGCCATTTGGCTGGCCGCTAAGTGTGGCCAGCTTACACTCCAATCCCCACAGTACCACTTGGATTCTCGGAACTTCACAGCAAATCCACTGAGTCACTTTCCTCCTTTTCCTGGCACTGCTGCCCCTCGAAGCTTCCTTGAAATTCCGTGAAGTTGATCCTGTGGTAGAACTACCCACTTGCGTGATTCAGGCTGCCTTCTTCACCTCCCACTCCAAGAGCAGAGAGCCAGGAGGTCATCCCTAGTCCACCATTTTTGACCTAGAATATATTTAGATCTCACGAGAAACAGCAAGAAAAAATAAAATGACCCTATCAAAAAGTGGGCAATGGACTTAAACAGAAACTTTTCTAAAGAAGACAGAAGAATGGCCAACAGACATATGAAAAAATACTCAACGTCTCTAATCATCAGGGAAATGCAAATCAAAACCACAATGAGATATCACTTGTTTCCAGTGAGAATTACTGTTATCAAAAAGTCCGCAAACAATAAATGGTGCTGTGGATGTAGAAAGATAGGAACTCCCCTACACTGCTGGTGGGACTGCAAAGTAGTTCAACATCTTTGGAAAGCAATATGGAGATACTTTAATGTGATACAAGTGGATCTACCATTTCATCCAGCAATCCTGTTATTGGGCATCTACCCAAAAGATCCAATGATACTCTACAAAAAAGACATCTGCACTCAAATGTTTATAGCAGCACATTTCATAATTCAAAGCTGTGGAAACAACCCAAGTGCCCATCAATACATGAGTATATTAATAAAATATGGTATATGTATATTGGGCAGGTGGGAGGAGGAAGGAGGTGGGTATATATATACATAATTAGTGAGATGTGCACTATGTAGGGGATGGTCACACTGGAAACTCAGACTTGTAGGGGGAAGGGGGGAAAGGCATTATTTGAAACCTTAAAATTTGTACCCCTATAATATGATGAAATAAAAAAAATAATAAAACTACAGTGTAGGCTGGGTACTGTGGCTGACGCCTGTAATCCTAGTACTCTGGAGGCCAAGGCAGGCAGATTGTTCAAGGTCAAGAGTTTGAAACCAGCCTGAGCAAGAGAGAGACCCCATCTTTACTAAAAATAGAAAGAAACTAATTGGCCAACTAAAAATATATAGAAAAAATTAACCAGGCATGGTGGTGCATGCCTGTAGTCCTAGCTACTTGGGAGGCTGAGGCTGGGGATTTCTTGAGCCCAGGAGTTTGAGGTTGCTGTGAGCTAGGATGACACCATGGCACTATAACCTGGACAACAGAGTGAGACTCTGTCTCAAACATAAAAAAATAAATAAATAAATAAAAACAATGTGAAATTAAAGTACCTAGGAATATATTTAACCAAAGAGGTAAAAGACCTCTACAAGGAGAACTATGAAACACTGAGGAAGGAAATAGCAGAAGATGTAAACAGATGGAAATCCATACCATGCTCGTGGATCGGCAGACCCAATATCATCAAAATGTCTATACTACCCAAACTGATCTACAGATTCAATGCAATACCTATTAAAATCCCATCAGCATTCTTCACAGATATAGAAAAAATAATTTTACGCTTCGTATGGAACCAAAGAAGACCCCGAATATCAAGAGCAATTCTAGGCAACAAAAACAAAATGGGAGGCATTAATATGCCAGATATCAAACTATACTACAAAGCTGTAGTAATTAAAACAATCTGGTATTGGCACAAAAACAGGAATATTGACCAGTGGAACAGATGTGAGAATCCTGATATAAAACCATCCTCATATAGCCATCTCATCTTTGACAAAGCAGACAAAAACATACACTGGGGAAAAGAATCTCTCTTCAATAAATGGTGCTGGGAAAACTGGATAGCCACCTGTAGAAGGCTAAAACGGGACCCACACCTTTCACCTCTCACAAAAACCAACTCACGCTGGATAACAGACTTAAACCTAAGATATGAAACTATTAGAACTCTAGAGGAAAAAGTTGGAAACACTCTCCTAGACATTGGCCTGGGCAAAGAGTTTATGAAGAAGTCCTCAAAGGCAATCACAGCAGCAACAAAAATAAATAAATGGGACATGATCAAACTACTAAGCTTCTGCACAGCCAAAGAAATAGTCATGAAAGTAAACAGACAACCTACAGAATGGGAGAAAATTTTTGCATCCTATGCATCCGATAAGGGACTGATAACTAGAATATACTTAGAACTCACGAAAATTAGGAAGAAAAAATCAAATAACCCTATTAAAAAGTGGGCAAAGGACTTGAACAGAAATTTTTCTAAAGAAGACAGAAGAATGGCCAACAAACATATGAAGAAATGCTCAACATCTCTAATCATCAGGGAAATGCAAATCAAAACCACAATGAGATATCACTTAACCCCAGTGAGAATGGCCTTTATCAAAAAATCTCCAAACAGTAAATGCTGGCTGGTTGCGGAGAGAGAGGAACACTCCTACACTGCTGGTGGGACTGCAAACTAGTTCAACCTCTGTGGAAAGCAATATGGAGATACCTTAAAGCGATACAACTGAATCTACCATTTGATCCAGCAATCCCATTGCTGGGCATCTACCCAAAAGATCCAGTGACACTCTACAAAAAAGACACCTGCACTCGAATGTTTATAGCAGCACAATTCATAATTGCAAGGCTGTGGAAACAGCCCAAGTGCCCATCAATCCAAGAATGGATTAATAAAATGTGGTATATGTATACCATGGAGTACTATTCAGCTCTAAGAAACAATGGTGATATAGCACATCTTATATTTTCCTGGTTAGAGCTGGAACCCATACTACTAAGTGAAGTATCCCAAGAATGGAAAAACAAGCACCAGATATATTCTCCAGCAAACTGGTATTAACTGAGTAGCACCTAAGTGGTCACATAGGTGCTACAGTAATAGGGTATTGGGCAGGTGGGAGGGGGGAGGGGGGCGGGTATATACATACATAATGAGTGAGATGTGCACCATCTGGGGGATGGTCATGATGGAGACTCAGACTTTTGGGGGGAGGGGGGGAAATGGGCATTTATTGAAACCTTAAAATCTGTACCCCCATAATATGCCAAAATAAAAAAAAATTAAAAAAAAAAACAATGTGATACCACCTTACCCCTATCAGAATGGCCAATATTAAAATGTCAAAGGGATAAATGGTTTGTGTAGATGCAGAGAGAAAGGAATTCTTATACACTGTTGGTGAGACTTCAAATTAGTATAGCCTCTATGAAAAACTGCATGAAGATACTTCAAAGAAATAAATGTAGACCTACCATTCAATCCAGCAATCTCACTGATGGGTATCTACCTAAAGGAGTAAAGTCATTTTATCAAAAATACACCTATAGTCAAATGTTTATCCAAGCACAATTCACAATTGAAAAGATATTAAATCAACCTAAGTAGTCATCAATTCATGAGTGGATAAAGAAAATGTGGTATAGACATACCATGAAGGTACTAGTTGTCTATAAAAGAATGAAATAATGTTATTCATAGCAACTTGGATGGAACTGGAGCCCATTACCCTAATAAAAGTATTCAGGAATGGAAAAGCATATATCATATATTCTCATCAATAAGTGTGACCTAAATGGTGTATACACACAGGCACAAAGAGGTGTGAGGAACATTGGAAACCAGGAATGGGTGAGGGGTAAAATCCTACCCATTGACTACAATTGAACACTATTCTTGTGACAGGTACAAAAGCCCCGACGTAAGCATTATACAAGGTATCCATATAAAGAAAATATTGGTACCCCCTTAATATATATTTCTTAGTTTTATTTTATTTTATTTTTATTTTTATAATTTCAGAATATTATGGGGGTATAAATGTTAAGGTTACATATATTTCCCATGTTCCCCTCTTCCCTCGAGTAAGAGCTTCAAGCGTGATCATCCCCCAGATGTTGCATATCTCACTCATTATGTTTGTATATACCCATCCCCTCCCCGCCCTCCCACCTACCTGACACCTGATAAATGTTATTCCTATATGGCAACTTGGGTGTTGATCCATTAATACCAATTTTCTGGTGAGTACATGTGGTACTTGTTTTTCCATTCTTGATATACTTCACTTAGTAGAATGGGTTCCAGCTCTACCAGGAAAATACAAGAGGTGCTATATCACCATTGTTTCAAAAATTTCATTCATATTATTCTGTGGTCCAGTATGTTCTTCCTTTTCTATTTCTGCATATTATTCTGCTGTATGGGTTTACCAGTTTATCTATTCACCTATTGAAGAACATCTTGTTTGCTACCAATTTTTGGTGATTATGAAAATAGTTGTGACAAATATTACAACATAGATTTTTTTTGTGTATATAACTTTTCAGTTCACTTGAATAAATATCAAGGAGCATTACTTTTGAATTTATGGTATATTTAGCTCAATGAGCAATTGCTGCATTCTCTTTCAAAGTATATATAACATTTTCCATTGCTATTTCTTGTTGTTCTTCACCCTTGATGGAATTTTTTATTGTCAGTACAGATTTTTATAAATTTTAGCCATTCTAATAGTAATAGTGTCTCTCATCCTGGATTTAATTTCATTTCCTTAATTGCTAATGATGAAGATTCTCTTTTCATTTGCTACTTTTCCATCTGAATAGATTAGATTAGTAAGTGTTAAATGTCCAATTTTCTTCAGTACTATGTTTGGCAGTTGATATCTCTGACATTTCACGTTTAAAAAATCAAATTATTATGGGGGTACAAATATTTTGGTCACATGGATTGATTTTTAGTGCTGGAGTCTAAGTTATAAGTGTGCCCATCACCCATATAATGTGCATTGTAAAGGTTAGATATAATTTCACCCATTCTCTCCTCCCACGTGCCACCTGCTTGATTTCTGCTGAGTTTTACTTCCATCTGTGCACATCAGTACTGATTGGTTGGTTCCAATTGAATAGTGAGTATATGTGGTGTTTGTTTTTCCATTCTTGTGACACTTCACTTAGGAAAATGGTCTCCAGTTCCATTCAGATTGTTTCAAAAGGTATTACTTCATTTTTATGTCTGAGTAGTCCTTCATGGTATACATATACCACATTTTATTAATCCACTCATGAATTGATTGGAACTGGGGTTGATTTTACATCTTTGCAATTGTGAATTGTACTACAATAAACATTCTATTGTGAGTGGCTCTCTGATAAAATGACTTTTTCTTTTTCCCTTTGGGTAAATACCCAGTAGTGGGAATGCTGGATCAAGTGGTAGGTCTACTTGTAGTTCTTTGAAGACTCTCCATACTATATTCTAAAGAAGTTGTACTAGTTTGAAGTCACACCAGCAGTATATAAGTGTTCCTTTCTCTCTCCATCCATGCCAGCATCCATTGTATTTGGACTTTATGATAAAAGCCACTCTCGCTGGGGTTAGGTGATATCTCATTGTGGTTTTGGTTTCCATTTGCCTGATGATTAGTGTTGTTGAATGTTTTTTCATATGTTTATTGGCCATTAGTCTATCTTCTTTTGAAATGCTTCTGTTCATGTCTTTTGCCCACATTTTAGCAAGGTTTCTTTTACAGTTTTCTTGCTGATTTGCTTGAGGTCTTTGTAGATTCTGGTTATTAGCCCTTTTATGGATGTATAGCATGCAAACAGTTTCTCCTATTCTATTGGTTGTCTATTTGCTCTGTTAATTATTTTCTTGGTTAAGAAGAACCTTTTAAATTTAATTATGCCCCATTTATAAATTTTTACTGTGATTGCTTTGGGGCTCTTCTTCAAAAATTCTTGTGTAGGCTCATATCTGAAAGAGTTTTCCAAAGTTTTCTTCCAGAATTCTTAATGCGTGCATGTCTTATGTTTAAGTCTGTTATCCATCTTGAACTAATTTTTGTTAGTAGTTTGGATTTTAGAGATTTGGATTCTGTTTCAATCTTCTACATGTGGCTATCCAATTTTCCCAGCACCCCTAATTGAATAGAAAAAATTTTCCCCAAATGTATATTGTTTTCTGATTTGTCAAAGATCACATTCCATATGTGGATGGCTTTATATCTGGGTTCTCTGTTCCATTCCATTGGTCTGTGTCTCTATTTTTGTGCCAGTTTGATAATGTTTTGGTTACTATAGCCTTGTAATATAGCTTTAAGTCTGATAAGTGAGGCCTCCATACTTGTTCATTTTGATTAAGATTGCTTTGGCTAGCTGGGATCATTTCTGATACCAAAAAAAGCATAGAATTATTTTTTTGAGGGCTGCAAAAATGATGTTTGTATTTTGATGGAGATTGCATTGAATTTGTAAATTACTTTGGGTAGTATAAACATTTTAACAATGTTGATTCTGCTGATCCATGAGAATGATATATTTTTCCATTTGTTTACATGATATGCAATTTCTTGTTCAGTGATTAGTAGTTATATTTGTAGATAACTTGTATATAGGTTAAATGTAACATATTTCTAGGTATTTTATTTTCTTTGTAGCTATTGTGAAAGGCATTGATTCTCAACTTAACTGTTGTTGGTGTATAGGAATGTTACTGGTTTGTGTACATTGATTTTTTAACCTGAGGCTGTGTTGAATTTATTTATCAATTCTAGGAATATCTTGATGGAATTTTAGGATTTTCTAGATATAAGATCATATCATCAGCAAACAGTGATGATTTAACCTCCTATTTCCCCACTTGGATATGCTTAATTTTTTTCAGTGCCTGATTTCTCTGACTAGGACTTTGGGCACTATGTTGAATAGAAGTGGTAATAGTGTGTACTCTTGTCTTAATTCAGTTATAAGTTTGATAATTTTCAACTATTTCCTATTCAATATGATGTGGGATTGTCCTATTTGGCATTCATTCATTTATTATTTCAGAATATTACAGAGGTACATTTAGGTTACACATATTGCCTTTGCCCCATCTGAGTCAGAGCTTCGAGCATGTCCATCCTCCAGGAAGTGTGCACTGCACACATTAGGTGTGAATGTACCCATCCCCTCTTCCTTCCCTCCCACCTGCCTGACACCCGATGGATGTGACTACTATATGCACACATAAGTGTTGATCAGTTAATATGAATTTGATGATGAGTATATATGGCTCTGGTTTTATCACTCTTGTGATACTTTACTTAGTAGAATCGGCTCCAGCTCCATCCAGCATAATAAAAGAGGTGCTATGGCACCATTGTTTTTAATAGCTAAGTAGTATTCTATGGTATAAATATAACACATTTTATTAATCCATTCATGTATTGTTGGGCACTTGGGTAGTTTCCACATTTCTGAAATTGTAAATTGTGCTGCCGTAAACATTCTAGTGTAGATGTCTTTTGTACAGAATGTCTTTTTTTCCTTTGGGTAGATGTTCAGTAATGGGATTGCTGGATCAAATGGCAGTTCTACTTGTAGCTTTTTGAGGTATCTCCATATTGCTTTCCACAGAGATTGTACTAGTTTGCAGTCCCAAAATCATACACTGGGGAAAAGAATGCTTATTCAACAAATATTGCTGGGTAAATAGCACAGAGACATATAGAAGACTGAAACAGGATCCACACCTCTCACCTCTTGCATAAATCTATCCACTGTGGATAACAACCTTACACTTAAGACACAAAACTACAAGAATTCTATAAGAAAATGTTGGAAAAATTCTTAACATTGGCCTAGGGAAAAAAAATTATGAAGAGGACCACAAAGGCAATCACAGAAACAACAAAAGTAAATAAATTGTGCCTGATCAAATAAAAAAGCCTCTGCATAGCCAAGGAAACTATCATGAGAGCAAATAGACAATCTACAGAATGGGAGAACATATTTGCATGTTATGCACAGGATAAAGGTCTGATAACTAGAATTTATATAGAACTCAGGAAAATTAGGAAGAGAAAAACCAAACAACTCAATTAAAAAGTGGGCAAATTATATGAACAGAAACTTTTCAAAGCAAGACAAACTAATGGGAAACAAAAATGTGAAGAAAAAAAATGCTCGACATCACTGATCAGCAGGGACATGCAAATCAAAACCACAATGAGATATCACTTAACTCCATTGAGAATGGAGAAATGGCTTTTTCTCAATCCCAAAATAATAAATGTTAGCGTGAAAGCAGATAGATAGGAATACTATTTGTCTTCTATAATATTTAGATATGTTCTATCTATGCTTATTTTCTTAAGAATTTTTATCATAAAATTGTGCATAATTGTGTAGAATGCTTTTTCTCCATCTATTCATATGATCATATGATCTTTGTTTTTTTTCTTCAGTTTATGTGGTGAATCATATTTATGAATTTATATATGTTGAACCATCCTTGCATCCCTAGGATGAAGGCCACTTTATCATGGTGGATTTTTGTTTTTTTGATGTGCTGCTGAATTCAGTTTCCTAGAATTATATTGATATTTTTTTCATCTGTATTTATAAGGGATATTGGTCTGTAGTATTCTTTTTGTTGTTGTTGTATCTTTTTGTGGCTTTGACATCAAAAAGATGCTGGCTTTATAGAACAAGTTGGGGAGAATTCCTTCCTTTTTGATATTTTGGAATAATTTCTGCAGTATGGGTTCCAATTCTTCTTTGTCAGTCTAAAATATTCAACTGTTACATCATCTGGTCTGGGACTATTTTTTTTGGAAGATATTTTATTGCTTCTTCAATTTTGGTGCCCTTTATTAGTCCCTTCAGGATTCTAATTTTTCCTGATTTAGCCTTGGAAGTTTGTGTGTTTCCAGGATTTGTCTATTTTCTCAAAATTTTTGAGATCATGTACGTAGAAATTTTTATATTATTCACAAATGATATTTTGTGTTTCTGTGGTATTAGTTGTAATATCTCCTTTCTTCAGTTCTTATTGAGCTTATTTGGGTCCTTTATTTTTTATCACTGGTTAATCTTGCAAGAAATCTATCAATTTTGTTTGACATTTCATTTCAAAAGTTCTTGTTTCATTTTTATTGTGAAGGTACATCCTCAGTCTTTCAAACACACACTTTGGCTTGTGTTTATCTTTCAAATATTTTAAAGAGAAATTTTTATGATATCATGGATAAGTAATAATTTCATGTTATTTTCAAATATGAGTTGTAATGGAACCAATACAGTCAAAATAGCAATGAAGTGTTTTGGAAGGATGTGGCCAATGAATGCACAGTATGTCAATAGTTGGAGAAGTTCTGTTCTGGTGACTTTCATCTTGAAATATGAACTATGTGGGCAACCTAAGATCAAAGTGGATAATGAAGAGCTGAATCTTGTAGTAGAAGTGAGTTTATCTCAACCTACATGTGAATTAGCAACAATGTTTGACATTACAATTCCAACAATATCAGACCATTTGAAATAAATCCACAGGTAAAGAAGCTGGATAGATAGGTTCTGTCTGAATAAATGAGCATTAGCAAAGAAATTGTCTTGAAGCTTGCCTTTCTTTGCTGTCATGACAAAAAGGTGAACCATTTCTACACTGTGTTGTTAAATGTGATGAAAAAAATGGATTATTTATTTATTTAGGATAATATGGGGGTACAAACATTTTGGTTACATGTAATGCGTTTGCACCACCGCCCAAGCCTGGCCTACAAACATGTCCCTCCCCCATACAGTGTGTTCTGTTTCCATTAGTTTTTGGTTTATCTCTGCCACTGACCCCTCACTGGCACCCAGTGAGTATTACTACCATGTAAACAGTTTAGTGTTGTTCAGTTAGTACCAGTTGCAAGGCGAGTTCATCAGACCTAGCATCAACATGTGGTGCCGGTGCATTTTTTCCTCCTTGTGATACCTCACTTTGAAGGATGAGCTCAATCTCTATCCACAATAGCAGTGTAAGAGTGTTTTAGTCTCTCCACATCCATGTCAGCATTTGTTGTTTTGGGACACTTTTATAAGGGCCATTCTCACTGGATTTAGGTGATATCTCATTGTAGTTTTGATTTCCATTTCTCTAATGATTAGAGATATTGAGGGCTTTTTTTTATATGTTTGGTGGCCATAAGTCTGTCTTCTTTTGAAAAGTTTCTGTTCATGTTCTTTGCCCATTTATTGATGGGGTTGTTGGATTTTTTCTTGTTGATTTTTTAAAGTTCTGTATGGATTCTTGTTTTCAGCCCTTTATTGGATGTTACAAAGCAAATATTTTCTCCCGTTCTGTAGGTTGTCCATTTGCTATATTGATAAGTTGTATTTGTTCATTTTTTTTTTTTTTGCTGCTGTGATTGCTTTGGGGGTATTCTTCATAAATTCTGTTCACTTAGGTGTTGATCAGTTAATACCAATTTGCTGGTGAGTACATGTGGTGCTTGTTTTTCCATTCTTTATCCCATAGGTTTTGGGTTGTTGTGTCCCTATTTTTATTTGTTTCAATTTTTTTTATTTCTGCCTTAATTTCACAATTTTCTCAAAGATCATTTAGCAGCCAATTGTTTAATTTCCATGTATTTGTATAGTTTTTGGATTTCCTATTGGTATTGTTTTCTAATTTTAACCCACTGTGGTCTTGATGATACTTGATATGATTTTCTTTTCTTTTTTTTTTTTTTTAATTTATCAAGACTTGCTTTGTGACCATGTGACCAAGCATATGATCTATTTTGGAGAATGTTACACGTACAGTCGAGAGGAGGGTAGATTCTGTGGTTGTTGGTTAGAATGTTCTGCATATGTATGTTAGCTCTATTTGGTCTAGAGTCCAGTTTATATCCGTAGTTTCCTTGATGATTTTCTGCGTGAATGATCATGATGTGTCTAGTGATGTCAGTGGAGTATGGAAGTCCCCCCATTATTGCATTTTTGCCTGTCTTTTTTTTTACGTGTAGAAATGTTTATTTTATGAATCCAGGTGCTTCAGTGTTGAGTGTATATATATTTGGGACTGTTACATATTGTTGAATTGATCCCTTCATCTTTATATACTGACTTTCTTTTCTTACTGTTGTTGATTTAAAGTCTGTTTTATCTGATATAAAAATAGTTACTTTTGCTTGATTTTGTTTTTCATTTTCCTGGACTATCTTTTATCACCACTTTACTTTGAGTCTGCAAATTTCTTTACCCATCTGGTAAAGACATTTCTTGTGAGGAGCATATTGTTGAATCTTGTTTCTTTTTATACATTCTGCCAGTCTATATCTTTTCAGTGCATTTGGTCCATTTACATTCAAGGTTAATATTGATATGTGAGGTTTTATTCCTGTTATAGTGTTAATTATTACCTAGTTGCTTTGTAGTCTACATTATGTAATTGCTTTAAAGGATCTGGGTGTTTTATTATTTCTTGTGTTGTTATGATGGTGAGTATCATCCTTTTGTTTCCTCATTTAAAATTCATTAGAGTATTTCCTATGGGGCCCATCTAGTGTTGATGAATTCCTTTAGTATTTGCTTGTCTGGGAAAGTCTTTAGTTTTTTTTCACTCATGCAGTTTAGTTTAGTAGGATACAAAATTCTTGGCTGGCAGTGTTTTTCCTTAAGAATACTTGAAAGTAGTATCCCAATCTCTTCCAGTTTGTAAGGTTTCTGCTGTGAAGTATGCTATTAGTTTTATAGGATTTATTTTACAAGTGATTGAATGCTTCTCTTTTGCTTCTTTTAGGATTTTTTCCTTCATATTGACATTTTATAGGATGATGACTATGTGTCTTGGTGAGATTCATTTTGCAAAATATGTCCCATGTGCTCTCTGAGCTTCTTGTTTCTGGATGTCTAATTCTCTAGCAAGACCAAGGAAGTTTTCCTGAATTATTTCCCCAAAAAGGTTGTCCAAGCTATTTATTTTTTCTTCCTCTCCTTCATGAATGGCTATAACTCATAGGTTATGTTGCTTAGGCTAGTCTTGAACTCATGGTCTCAAGTGATCCTCCCACCTCAGCCTCTCAAATTGCTAGAATTACAGACATAAGCCACTGCACCCAGTCTTTTTTTATTTTTAAATTATTTTCCCCTTTGAGGGTGTGATTGTAATGTATGTTGTGTTTGGTCATTTGGCTTTGATTGTGGGTGCTTTCAAGGGACCAAGGGTCTCTATGAGTTCTTTGGTTATAGACAGACTTTGTGTGGTGGCTTTCTCAAGTGCTGATTGTATTAATAGTAGCTATGTACTCTGTACTTGGTGCATGAGCAGATTTTGTATTAGGTTGTGCAGTTCAACCTCTAGGCTAGTAGGTAGTCATTATGGGAAAGAGTTGGCTGCAGCAGAAGCCAATCAATATGTGCTTGATGTTTGGGTTTGGGGGAGGAAGGTCTCACTTGTCTCAGGCTGTGGGCTCATTTGTGGAATGCCCAAAGCCCAGAGTTGCCTGCTCAGCCCCATTGGGAGAGATAAAGGTAGGCAGAGCTAGACCAGACCCCAGTGATGAGCAGAAGCACCAGCCCCAACCATGGTAGGGGAGTTGGTAGTGAAATGCACTAAGGGTCCTGCACTAGCTCCAGGTCTTGAGCAGGCAGGAATATGATACACCTCTCTATCACACCCCTGTCTCTGGGCTAATGACTTTCAGTTCTGATAGACATAACATTTACCTCCAGGTCCCAAAGTAGCTGAAGGCTAAAGAAAATGCCTATTTCATCACTCTCTGCTAAAATGGCTTCAGGGTGGAACCTCTTCCCCCAGCCCAAAACAGACAGCTTTTTAACCCTCCTGTGTTCTACCGCAGGAATGCTGCAGCTCAGTTTATGAAGAGGGATGGGCCCTGTCCTTTGTGCAAGAATGGGAATGGTGAGCACATCATCAGTGGCGTTATAGCCACTCCCAACAGCCCTGGAATGGGCATTTTCCAGCACCCCTTGCAATCCTCTCAACAAGAATAGCTGTGGCTGTGCCTGCAGCAGTGGGCTGTAAGAGAGCAGAAGTTACCCTTTTCATGTCCATTCCTACTATCAGGTATGATATTAATTGTAGGAATTTTGTAGTTGTTCCTTATCAGACAGAGGAAGTTATTTTTTTTTTTCTGCTGAGATTTTTTTATCATGTTTGAATATTGGATAATATTGGATTATTTCTTGCATCAATTGACATGATCATGAGGTTTTTTTTTCTCTAGACAGTTAATATGACAGACTACATAGATTAATTTTTAAATATAGAACAGGCCTTGCACCCTGAAACAAACCCTACTTGGTCATGTTGTGTGTGTGTGTGTGTGTGTGTGTGTGCGTGTATATATATATATATATATATATATATATATATATATTTCATATAGCTAAATTTTATTTTCTAATATGTTAAGGATTTATGTTTTTATATTGTTGACAGATATTCATTTGGAGTTTTATGTTTTTTGCATGGTCTTTTTCTGGTTTTGTTATCAGGGTAATACTTGCCTAATAAAATGAAATGGGAGTCTTTCCTTCTCTTCTATTTTCCAGAATATATCATGTAGAATTGGTGCTATTTATTCTTAAATGTTTGATGGAAGAATTGGTGCTATTTCTTCTCTAAATGTTTGATGGAATTCACCAGGGAAACCATGTAGGCTTGCAGATTTCTTTTTTTGAAAAGTTTTAACTATTAATTCAATTTTGTTAATGATTATAGTAATATGCTATCTCTATGCCATTTATATCAGTTTAGGTGATTTTTTTGCAATTTGTAGTTTTCAAGGAATTGGTCATTTTAATATGAATTTTCAAATTTATATGCATAATTATTAATATTATTCCACTATTATGTTGAAGTCTCAGGGTGTTTAAGATGTGTCCTCTATCATTGCTGATATTTGTGCTATCTCTCAGTTTTTCTTTCTCATTGATTGTTATTTTTCAAATTTATCAATCCTTTAACAAAGAGCTTTTGTGTTCATTGATTTTCTCTATCATTTCTATGTGTTCTGTTTCTTCTCTTTAGATGGTTCTTCTATTGTATTTAGGATTTTTTCTCTTCTTTTTCTAGATTTTTAAAGACAAAATTTAGATTTTTTATTTGAAACTTTTGTTCTTTTTAATATAAGCATGAAATACTATTATTTTACTCTCAGCACTGCCAAAAATTTCAGTATATTCTATTTTCATTTTTATTTGGTTGAAAGTATTTTCTAATTTCCTTCTATATTTTATGTGGATCATTTAAAAGTATATTAATTTTCAAGTGTTTCAAATTTTTCCTTGTCTCTCTATGCTGTCAATTTCTAGTTTGATTCCATTATAACAAGAGGTCATAATTGTATAATTTTAGTTATTTTATATTTGTAGACATTGTTTTATGACCCAGGATATGATTTGTCTCAGTCAAGTTCTATTTGCATTTGGAAAGTATGTGTTTTCTGATCTTGTACGGTAGGACTTTTATAAATGTCAATCAGATACAGAAGGATTATATCGTTCAGTTTTCTTATAGCCTTGCTAATTTTCTTTATGTTTGTTCAACTGAGAGAACTAAGAGAATTTTTGGAGTTTCCAAGTATAGAAACTTTTCCACCATATAGTTCCCTTTACTCTTCCTTTTTATGTTTGTTATATACATTACATTTAGGTATGTGGGAAATCCAATCAGATGATTTTATAATTTTTATTATAATTTTTTAAAATTTATTTCCCTCAAACCTATTTAAAAACACTCAAGAATAATTGTCTATTACATTTACTGATATATTTAGAATTTCTGTTATCCTTTCTTCATTCTTAATATCCCAAGTTTCTTTTTGTTAAAATTTCCCTCCCTTCTATATGAAGAAGTTCCTTTAGTAATTCTTTCAGAGCAGGTCTACTGAAAATAATTTCTCTTGATTTCTTTTCATCTGAAAATATCATTATTTCAAAATCAGTGAAAAATGTTTTTGGTGGATATAGAATTATATAGGATTACCAATGTCAGTACTTATAATTGTAACATAATTTGGTTTAGCTCTTCACAGTTGCTGACAGGAAACCCACAGTCATTCAAGTAGTGGTTGCTATTTAGGTAATGCATCATTTTTGTCTGGCTGCTTTCAAAATTTTTTCTTAGTCTTTCCTTTTCAGTTGTTTGATTATGTGTCTGGCATGAATGTCTTTGGGTTTATTGTACCTAATGTTCATTAAGCTTCTTGAGTTAATAAGTTTGTGTATTTTGACAAGCCTGAGATTTTTCAGCCATTATTTATTCAAATATTTTCCAGCATTGCTCACTTTCTCCTCTCTGGGATTCAGATTACATGTGTTTTATACCTTTTGTAATTATTCCAGAGGTAAAGCACTTCTGTTCAATTGTTTTCAATACTTTCCTCTATTGTTAAGATTGGATAAATTCTATTTATCTAGCTTAAAGCTCCCTGTCTATTTTATTTGTAATCTCCATTCTACTATTGAGGCCATTTAGTGAGTTTTAAATTTTGATTATTATATTTTTAATTCTAAAATTACCATTTAGTTTTTCTTTTTTTATTATTTTATCATATTATGGGGGTACAAATATTGTTAGGGTTACATATATTGCCCCTGCCATTCCTCCCCTGCCCCCCCACCTTACCAAAACATCAAGCGTGTCCTACCCCCAGGTGGTACGCATCGCACATATTTTGTAAGTATAAATTCTTCCCCTCCTCCCCCCTCCCATCTGCCCACCGCTCAATAAAAGTTTTTTTTTTTTTCTTTTTTTGACCTTTGGGTTACATTGTATATCTTTGCCTTTCCCTAGGAAAGGTTAGAGGTATTCCCTCCCCTGCCCCATGCTCACCACAACCCTAAGATGTGTATCTCCCCCTCCCCCAAACCCTGGTGGGCACTATCACCATTTGAGCTATATCTTATCTCTTTTATTTCTTTCCTGATAGTTTCTATTTTTGCATTTGTTTTAAAAGTATATTCACCCACATTTCACCCATTCAAACTGTAATTTGAATAATTTTTAGTATACTCACAGAGTTGCACAACCTTAACTATGATAAAATTTAAGGACAATTTTATCATCCTCAAAAGACATCTTGTACCCATTATGAGCCAGTCCCCATTCCCTACTTGCTTCCCATTGTGCTAAGCCAACATTAATATACTTTATGTCTTTATCCATACAGCTAATTCTGTATGTTCCATATAAATTGAATAATACAATATGTGGTATTTTGTGAGTGATATTTGACTTATCATAAGGTTAGCAAGGTTCATTTATGTTGTAACATATGTAAATAATTTATTATATTTATTCTAATTTATTCTATTTATTCCAATAATATCCCATTGCATGGATAATACAGTATTTTGCTTATTCATTCATCAGTTGAGAGACATTAGGTTTTTCTCCTCACTTATTAAGCATTATGAGTAAAGCATCTACGAATATTTACCTACAAATTTGTCGTTGTCAGTCGATTTTATCCAACCTAGTGTGTGGGAAGTGTTTTCTCAATTTTTTAAATAAATTCATAGAATTTATGTTTTTACATTAGTTTTAGTTCTACAGAAAAATTGGATGGGAACTATAAAGAATTTCGGTACACCCCTCTCTCTTCACACACAGTTTCCCCTGGTAACTTCTTGCATTAGTGTGGTACATGTGCTATAGTTGATGTGTCAATAATGATACATTATTAAATAAGGTTTATAGTTTATGTAAGGGTTCATTATTTATGTTGCACAGTGCTATAGGATTTCACAAATGTATAATGTCATGTATCCATCATTATGTTAATAGTATCATAAAGAATAGATTTACTCCACCTATTCATCCTTGCCTCACTTCCCCTAAATGTCTGGTAACCACTGATTCTTTTATTGTCTTTATAGTGTTGCCTTTTCTGGAGTGTTTTATATTTGGAATTATACAGTAAATAGCATTTTAAGTCTATTTTCTTTTACATAGCAATATGCATTTAAGGGCCCTATATTTATTTTCACAGATTATAACTTATTTATTTTTATTGCTAATAACATTGCATCATTTTGGATGTACCACAATGTGTTTATCCATTTATCTATTGAAGGACATCTTGGTTGATTCCAAGTTTTAGAAATTATGAATGAAGTACTATAAATATTCTTATGCAGGTGTATATGTTGACATGATATTTCAACTAATTTGGGAAACTACAAAGGAGCACAACTGCTTGATCATATGGTGAGAATATGTTTAGTTTTGTTCAAAACTTAAAATTTGTCTTCCAAAGTGGCTGTACCATTTTGCATTCTCACTAGCTATGAATGGGAATTCTGGTGGCTCCACATCCTTGCCAACATTTGGTGTTGTCAGTAGTTTTGGTTTTAGCTATTCTAATAGATGTGCAGGATATATCATTGTTGTTTTAATTATAAATTCCTTAATAATATAAACTGTTGAACATTTTGCATATTGTTATTTGCCATTTGTGTATCTTCTTTAGTTAGGTATATTTTCAGGTCTTTTGTAAAATTTTTAAATGGGTTGTTTGTTTTCTTAATGTTGAGATTTAATAGTTCTTATGCATTTTGGAACACACTTATCAGATATGTGTTTTAAAAAATTTATTTCTGGTCTGTGAGGTGTCTTTTCATTCTTTTAACAGAATTTTTGGCAGAACAGAAGTTTAATTTATTTTCTCTTTACCTTGTTTTTTAAATACAATTACTGGAATATTTTATTTTCATTTTTTAATTTTAGAATATTACCTGGGTAAAAATGTTTTGGTTACATGAATTCCTTTGGTAGAGTTTGAGTCAGAGTTATAAGTGTGTCCATCACCCATGTAGTGTACATTATACCCGTTAGGTGTGAATTTACCCATCTCCCCCTCTCCCCTCCCACCTTCTTAATTTCTGTTGAATTTTACAACATACATTCATATGAATGTTGATCTATATGTTTCATTTTAGTAGTGAGTACATATGGTTTTTGTTCTTCCACTTTTGTGATACTTCACAAAAGTATCACAAAGGATGGTCTCCAATTCCATCCAGGTGGTTACAAAGGTATTAGTTTACCATTTATTTATGACTGAGTAATACTCTATGGTATACATATATCACATTTTATTGTTCCACTCATGTATTGATGGGCATTTGTGTTGTTTCCACATCTTTGCTATAAACATTAAAGTGCAAGTGTCTTTTTTATAAAATATCTTTTATGTCCTTTGAGTAAATACCCAATAGTGGGAATGCTGAATCAAATGATAGGCCTACTTGTAGTTCTTTGAAGTATCTCCGTACTACTTTCCATAGAGGTTGAATTAGTTTGCAGTCCCACCAACAGTGTACAAGTGTTGCTTCTCTCCCCATCCTTGCCAACATATGTTGTTTTGAGACTTCTGGATAAAAATCATTCTCACTAGTATTAGGTGATATGTCATTGTGGTTTTGGTTTGCATTTCTCTGATGATTAGAGATGTTGGGCATTTTTTCATATACTTATTGGCTGTTAGTCTATCTTCTTTTGAAAAGCTCATGTTCATGTCTTTTGTCCACTCTCTAGTGGGGTTGTTCAATGTTTTCTTGCTGACTCACTTTACTTTTTTGTAGATTCTGTTTATTAGCCCTTTATTGCATATATAACATGCAAATATTTTCTCCCATTCTGTAGGTTGTCTGCTCTATTGATTGTTTCCTTAGATGTTTAGAAGCTTTTTAATTTGATCAGGTCCTATTTATTTATTTTTGTTGTTGCTTTGATTGCTTTGAGGGACTTCTTCATAAATTCTTTGCCTAGGCCAATATCTATAAGAGTTTTCCTGATCTCTTTTTGTAGAATTTCTATAGTTTCATATCATAGGTTTAAATCTGTTATCCATCATGGGTTATTTCTTGTGAGTTGTGAGAAGTGCGTATCCTGTTTTAGTCTTTTACATGTGGTTATTCAATATTCCCTGCACCACTTATTGAATAGGGATTCTTTCCCCAGTGGATGTTTTTGTCTGTGTTGTCAGAGATCAGACAGCAATATGATGACAGTTTTATATTTGGGTTCTCTGTTCTGATCCATTGGTCTAGGTGTCTCTTTTAACATCAGTACCATGTCATTTTAGATATTCTAGCTTTGTAGTATAGTTTCCTCCTTCTTAGTGTTATTGAAAAGTTTCAGTAGAATGGCTGCCAATTCTTTGTAGGTCTGAAAGGATTTGACTGTAATCTCTGTCATCCAAGGATTTTTGTTTATTTGTTTGGAGATTTCTTATTACAGTTTCAGTCTTGCTATTCATTATTTGGCTGTTTAGGATTTCTATTTCTTCCTGATTCAGGCCTGGGAGGTTATGTGTTTCCAAGAATTTATTCATTTCCTCTATGTTTTCTAGTTTTTGTGTGTAGGAGTTTAAAGAATAATCATGGATGATGTTTTATTTCTGTGGTATTAATTGAAATGTCTCATTTTCCATTGCTGATTGAGCTTGAGTCCTTTCTCATCTATTTCTTATTAATCTAGATAGTGGAATATCTATTTTGTTTATCTTTTCAAAGAACCACCTTTTTGTTTTGTTCATCCTTTGTATTGTTTCTTGGTTTCCATTTTGTTTATTTCTGCTTTGAGATTTGTTAGTCCTTTTCTTCTGTTAGCTTTGCTTTTGTTTTTTTCTTCTTTTTCTAGTTCTTTAAGGTGTGATATTAGATTGTTAATTTGTGATCTTTCTCTGGTTTTGATGTAAGAATTTAAGGCTATAAAATTTCCCTTTTGCACTGCTTTTTATGAATCTCATGGAATTTGGAAACTTGTTTTGCCTTCGTCATTTAATTCAAAATTATTTTCATTACTGTCTTGATTTCATCAATAACACAAAGATCATTTAGTAGCAAGTTGCTTAATTTCCGTGTATTTCTGTAGTTGTTCAAATTACTCTTGGTTTTGATTCCTAGTTTTGTTCCACTGTAATCTGAGAAGACCTGGTATGAATTTAAGTTTGCTAAATTTGCTGATACTTGTTTTGTAGGCTAACATATGATATCTCTTTGTAAATATCCCATGTGCTGATGTAAATAATTTATATGGTGCATGTTTTGAGTAGGTTGTTCTGTAAAGTAATTTAGGTCCTTTTAATTTACAGTTCCATTTTACATCCAGTGTTATTTTTGAACTTCTGCCTTCAAGTTCTGTCTGGCACTGTCAGTTGGATTTTGAAGTTCTCGGCTATTATAATGTTGCTTTTTGTTTTGTTCCTTAGATCCAGGAGACTTTGCTTTATGACTCTGGGAGCTCCAGTTTTAGGTGCATATATATTTAGGTTGGCATATCTTCTTGTTGACTTGATTTCTTTGTCATTATATAATGACCTTCTTTGTCTTTTATTCTTAGAATTGTTAATAAAATTCTCTCTTGCCTGATTGGGAATATCTACTCCTGCTTGCTTTTGGTTTTCATTTCCATGGAATATTTTAAATACCCCTTTATATTCTGTCTATGACAATGTTTTCCAATTAAACAGGCTTCTTATAGATGGCATATGTTCAAGTTTTTTTTTTTATAGAAGGGTTCAGTTAAGATTTATTGAGGAATAAATAAATAAGTGAATGGGGACATCCCAATATCATTTAATAAATACATTGAAATAATGTATTATAGTAAGATGGCAGTTACTTTATAATATTATTTCAAAAATCAAGTCTTTAATTACATGCAATTATAAAGTACATAAATATCATAATACCAGAAGTACAAAGTGTTTACTCCAAGTCTCCAGTGAGAAGTATATTCTGCTGTGTGGGGTATAAGGTGAATAGGAATACATGTGAGAACAGAAATATAGTCCTCAGATGTATGTGTAATAAGTCATAACCAGCATCCTTCTTGTCTAACATTAGGAAGTCCCAGAATAGTAGGCTAAGGGTATTTCAGAAATGTGTGTGTGCATGCCTACATGTGTGCATGTTTTAAGAAAATTACATGCTGTTCAATTAATGTGCATTTTTAAACAGTACTTAGAATCATATTCTCAATACTATATATAATAGAAAAATTAGACAGGCATGGTGGCACATGCCTGTAGTCCCAGCTACTCGGGAGGAGGCAGAGGCAGAAGGATTGTTTGAGCCCAGGAGTTTGAGGTTGCTGTGAGCTAGGCTGATACCATGGCACTCTAGCCTGGGCAGCAGAGTGAGACTCTGTCTCAAAAAAAAAGTACTTTATATAAAGGAGAAATTAGCATTAGTATTTATTTTAAAGTAAACATAAAGTTATTATACAAATGCTAAATGTGAAATTGTAGTAAGATTCTGAGTCTTTATTATGTAAACTTTTCTTCTAATGATTTAGGTAAAAGTTATTAGGGTTAGGAAAATTAGATAATGGCCCAAACTTTGTTTTATGCTTTTTTTTTTTAATTTTGGCATATTTTTTTATTTCAAAGGATTATGGGGTAAAAATATTTTTGGTTACATGAATCACTTTCATAATGCTTGAGTCATGGTTATAAGAATGCCCATCGGGGGTGGATCAAGATGGCGGGTGAGAAACACCGCCAGACAGAGTGTCTCTGCAGAAAAGACAGATTCTAGCAGAAATTAGAGGAAAGAAGCAAGAAGACGAGCATACAGCGGACGAGGGCCGGAGGGAGGGGTACCTGAGACCCCAGGAGACTCCACGGGATGAGGCTGTGGAGGAGAACTGGAAGCTGAGACCGCCGGAGCAGCCCGGAGACCAGCGGGAAGGGTAGGGGATCTGCCGTTTCCCCTCCTCTGAAATTGGGACTGCTTGTGGGCTCCCCAGCGGATGGAGAGATCTGCGGACACCAGCCCAGAGACAGCCACCACCAGCCAGTGGTGAGCCTGTAGCAGACGTGGCACCAGGCTCCCAACTCCCTCCGGGCAACTCCGTGTGCACAGAACCGAGCTGAGTGGCAGGCGCCATATTGCTTCCTCCTACCCTCCACCGACCCTACCCGTGGCTGCCCAGAAAGACAATATAGCCACCAGCAAGAGGCACCTCCAGGGAATGGGACCTTCCCTTTTTGGGACCCTACAGCTGACTCAGGGGAACTCAGACTCTGAGCTCCCCACCTGCCAGCCTTCCCAGGTGCTGCTGGCATGGTGTTCCCAGGAGAATGATGCCGACTCAGAGGCTGAGGGACATAGACCTAGCTTGGGCTCACTGTGGCTGAATTGGGACTGGAACTCGTCTCCCTGGTGGGGATACAGTTTGAACTCTGGGACCCAGAGGTCGGACCTGCAGACCAGATCCCGTGCACCGAGGTCTAGCATTGCCAAGGGCACAGAAGGGATATATGTGAACAGCCTACTGAGGTGTGTGTGCCTTCAGGGAAAGATCAGCGTCCTAGAGGGCAACCCTCCTCCCAAAAGGAGGCCATACGGACATCCCAGGGTGGCGTTCCTGCTAAAGAAACCTCCCCACCGGCATCACAGTCTGGGGAGGCCTGGTGGTGTGTGGTCTGGCCTACTGGCAGAGGTCGAGGAGTAGCTGCAGAGTGGGGGAGGGTGGAAAGAAGCGAGGCCCGCTCCAGACTGAGGGTCTCAGACAGCCCCATCCCCACACACAGACTTTCTGGCTGAGCAGCACCATTCCAGCCCCACCCTGACAGCTTTTTCTGGAAGCAGAGAAAAGAACTTTGACCCCTGCTAATAGCATTGGTGGTGCCTGAGGGCAGGCTTACCCAACCCAGCTCTGCCCAGAACAAGAACTGATAACAGGACAGAAAATCAACAGCATAGCCTGTTTCTCTAAGCAAGCACCACCTACTGACAGGGATGGCATCTGGAACAGCCTTTACACGGCACCCACTGACTCATTATACAGGGAGTGGTCGAATCTCACCCACAGACAGCACCTAACGGCTCAGAAACTAAACAAGGTGTGTGAATACTCAAACAAAAACCTAAAAGAAAGAAACAACAACTGATCAACATGGGAAAAAATTAGCAAAGGAACTCAGGAAATATGAAGAAACAAATGGAAAACACACCCCCAAAGAGGAGCACCAGCCCCCTAGAAATGGACACCAACCAAAATCAGGCAACCAAAATGACAGAAGAGGAACTTCATATGTGGATCATAAGAACACTCACCGACCTGCAACAACAACTCAATAACCAACACAAAGAAACCACAAAAAGCCTCCAGGACCTAGAAGAGAAGTTCACTAAAGAAATAGACACAATGAAGAAAAGTTTAACCAAATTCCTGGAAATGAAGAATCAATTCAGGGAACTAAAAAATACAGTGGAAAGTCTCAAGAACAGGGTAGATCAAACAGAAGAAAGAATCTGAGATATAGAAGATAACATCCTGCAACTGAATAAAGCCATCACAGAGATAGAGCAGAGAAATAAGAGAAAAGAGCAAAGCCTACAAGAGATGTGAGATTATGTGAAGAAACCTAATGTGAGGGTCATAGGGTTACCAGAAGGGGAAGAAGACAACACTCAAGGGTTGGACAAGCTATTTGAAGATATAATAGAGGAAAATTTCCCAGGCCTTGCTGAAAATCTCAATATACAAGTTTAAGAAGCTCAGAGGACACCTGGGAGATTCAATGCAAACCGGAGACGTCACGACATCCAGTCATCAGACTGACCAAAATATCAACTAAAGAGGCCCTTCTAAGAGCTGTAAGACAAAAAAAAAACAAGTGATATACAAGGGAAGCCAATTCGAATAACACCAGACTTCTCTAATGAGACTTTATAAGCAAAGAGAGACTGCGGCCCCATTCTCACTCTTCTGAAACAAAACAATGCCCAGCCTAGAATCTTATTTCCTGCAAAACTAAGCTTCATATATGAAGGAGAAATAAAGACATTCTCAGAGAAGGAATGTCCCAGAGAATTCACCAATACAAGACCAGGGCTACAAGAAGTTCTCAAAACATTGTTACACACGGAACACCATAATAAAAACTCACGAATATAAAAACAACCAAAACCCATAGATTAAAGGCCAGGTATCACAATGGCTAAAGAGAGAAATCAAAGCAACAACATACAACCCAACAGAATAAACAATAATCTACCTTACCTATCAGTTCTCTCAATAAATGTGAATGGTTTCAACTCTCCACTCAAGAGACATAGGCTGGCTGAATGGATAAGAAAAAACAGGCCAAGTATATGCTGTCTTCAGGAAACACATCTAACCTGCAAGGATGCATACAGACTAAAAGTAAAAGGGTAGAGATCAGTATTCCAGGCAAGTAGAGGCCAAAAAAGGCTGGCGTGGCAGTTCTAATTTCAGACGATTTAGTTTTTAAACCAACAAAAGTAGTGAAAGGCAAAGAGGGTCATTATATAATGGTGAAAGGCACACTTTAATAAGAAGAGGTAACGATTTTAAATATATATGCAACCAACTTAGGTGCACCCAGTTTCATAAAGCAAACCTTACTGGATCTAAGCAAATGAATTAGTAGCAACTCCATAATCACCGGAGATTTCAACAACCCACTGATGGCACAAAACATATCTTCCAAACAGAAAATTAATAAAGAAATAATGGACTTAAACAAAACCCTGAAACAATGGGGTCTGACTGACATCTACAGGACATTCTACTCAAAATCCACTGAATATACGTTCTTCTCATCAGCTCATGGGACATTCTCTAAGATTAACCATATCCTAGGACACAAAGTAAATCTCAAGAAATTTAAAAAAATAGAAATCATACCATGTATCTTCTCAGATCACAGTGGAATAAAACTAGAAATCAACCCTAACAGAAACTCACATTTCTACACAAAAATGAGGAAATTAAACAACCTCCGACTAAATGATTACTTCATAAATGAAGAAATCAAGAGGGAAATAAAAAAAATTCTATGAAGAAAATGACAATGGAGAGACAAGTTATCAACTCCTCTGGGACAGAGCTAAAGCAGCTCTGAGACGAGAGTTTATCTCCATAAATGCCTATAACCAAAAGACAAAAAGATCACAAATAGACAATGTAACGAAATGACTCAAAGAGTTGGAAAAAAAAAAACAGACCAGACCCAAACCCAGTAGAAAAAGTGAAATCAACAAGATCAAATCAGAACTAAATGAAATTGAAAACAGGGAAGCTATTCAAGAGATTAATAAAACAAAAAGTTGGTTCTTTGAAAAAATAAACAAAATATACACACCATTGGCTAAGCTAACAAAAAGTAGAAAACAGAAATCTCTAATAAAGTCCATCAGGAACAAAAAAGGAGATATCACAACTGATCCCAAAGAGACACAAGATAAAATTTATGAATACTACAAAAATCTTCATGCACACAAACTGGAAAATGTGGAGGAAATGGACAAATTTCTAGAAACACAGCGCCTCCCTAGGCTCAACCAGGAAGAAATAGATTCCCTGAACAGACAAATCTCAACAGCTGAAATAGAAACAGCAATTAAAAATCTCCCTAAAAAGAAAAGTCCCGGTCCAGATGGCTTCACACCTGAATTTTACCACATTTACAAAGAAGAACTAGTATGTATCTTGCAGAAATTATTCCACAACATGGAGAAGAATGGAAACCTCCCGGACACCTTTAATGAAGCAAATATTACTCTGATACCAAAACCAGGAAAGGATCCAACAAAAAAAGGAAACTACAGACCAATATCCCTAATGAATATAAATGCAAGAATTTTCAACAAAATCTTAGCTAACCGAATCCAGACGCTTATCAAAGAATTAATCCATCACGACCAAGTGGGCTTCATCCCAGGGATGCAGGGATGGTTCAACATTCGTAAATGTATAAATGCAATTCACCACATAAACAGAAGCAAAAACAAAGATCACATGATTCTCTCAATAGATGCAGAAAAAGCTTTTGACAAAATGCAACACCCATTCATGATATGAACACTTAAGAAAATAAGCATAGAAGGGACATACCTAAAAATGATACAAGCCATATATGACAGACCCATAGCCAACATCATACTGAATGGGGAAAAATTGAAATCATTCCCACTTAGAACTGGAACCAGACAAGGGTGCCCACTATCTCCACTTCTGTTCAACATAGTGCTGGAAGTACTGGCTATAGCAATCAGACAGGAAAGTGGATTTAAAGGTATCCATATAGGGGCAGAAGAGATCAAACGTTCACTGTTTGCCGATGATATAATATTATATCTAGAAAACCCCAAAGATTCAACCAAGAAACTCCTGGAACTGATCAATGAATTTAATAGAGTCTCAGGATACAAAATCAATACACAGAAATCAGAGGCATTCATATACGCCAACAACAATCTAATTGAGAACCAAATCAAAAACTCAATTCCCTTCACAATAGCAACAAAGAAATTAAAGTACCTAAGAATATACTTAACCAAGGACGTAAAAGACCTCTACAGGGAGAACTGTGAAACACTGAGAAAGGAAATAGCAGACGATGTAAACAGATGGAAATCCATACCATGCTCATGGATCGGTAGACTCAACATCATCATAATGTCTATACTACCCAAACTGATCTACAGATTCAATGCAATACCTATTAAAATCCCATCAGCATTCTTCACGGATATAGAAAAAATAATTTTACGCTTCGTATGGAACCAAAGAAGACCCCAAATATCAAAAGTAATTCTAGGCAACAAAAACAAAATAGGAGGCATTAATATGCCAGATAACAAACTATACTATAAAGCTGTAGTAATTAAATCAATATGGAATTGGCACAAAAATAGGAATATGGACCAGTGGAACAGATGTGAGTATCCTGATATAAAAACATCTTCATATAGCCATCTAATCTTTGACAAAGCAGACAAAAACATACGCATGGTAAAAGAATCCCTTTTCAATAAATGGTGCTGGGAAAACTGGATATCCACCTGTAAAAGGCGAAAACAGGACCCACACCTTTCACCTCTAACAAAAATCAACTCACGCTGGATAACAGACTTAAACCTAAGGTATGAAACTATTAGAATTCTAGAGGAAAAAGTTGGAAACACTCTCCTAGACATCAGCCTAGGAAAATAGTTTATGAAGAAGTCCCCAAAAGCAATCACAGCAGCAACAAAAATAAATAAATGGGACATGATCAAACTACAAAGCTTCTGCACAGCCAAAGAAATAGTCATGAAAGTAAACAGACAACCTACAGAATGGGAGAAAATTTTTGCATCCTATGTATCCGATAAGGGACTGATAACTAGAATATACTTAGAACTCATGAAAATCAGGAAGAAAAAATCAAATAACCCTATTAAAAAGTGGGCAAAGGACTTGAACAGAAACTTTTCTAAAGAAGACAGAAGAATGGCCAACAAACATATGAAGAAATGCTCAACATCTCTAATCATCAGGGAAATGCAAATCAAAACCTCAATGAGATATCACTTAACTCCAGTGAGAATGGCCTTTATCAAAAAGTCTCCAAACAATAAATGCTGGTGTGGTTGCCAAGCTCCTACACTGCTGGTGGGACTGCAAACTAGTCCAACCTCTGTGGAAAGCAATATGGACATGCCTTAAAGCAATACATTGAATCTACCATTTGATCCAGCAATCCCATTGCTGGGCATCTACCCAAGAGATCCAATGACACTCTACAAAAAAGTCACCTGCACTCGAATGTTTATAGCAGCACAATTCATAATTGCAAGGCTGTGGAAACAGCCCAAGTGCCCATCAATCCAAGAATGGACTAATAAAATTTGGTATATGTATACCATGGAGTACTATTCAGCTCTAAGAAACAATGGTGACATAGCACATCTTATATTTTCCTGGTTAGAGCTGGAACCCATACTATTAAGTGAAGTTTCCCAAGAATGGAAAAACAAGCACCACATATACTCACCAGCAAATTGGTATTAACTGAGTAGCACCTAAGTGGTCACATAGGTACTACAGTAATAGGGTATTGGGCAGGTGGGAGGGGGGAGGGGGGCGGGTATATACATATATAATGAGTGAGATGTGCACCATCTGGGGGATGGTCATGCTGGAGACTCAGACTTGTGGGGGGAGGGGAGGAAATGGGCATTTATTGAAACCTTAAAATCTATACCCCCATAATATGCCGGAATAAAATAAATTAAATTAAAAAATAAAAAAATAAATAAAAATAAAATAAAATAAAATAAAATAAAATGAAAAGGCTGTGCAGGATATCCTCCCTGTCAGTAGATGGTGCTTGGGAAATGGGCATTTATTGAAACCTTAAAATCTGTACCCCCATCATATACCGAAATAAAAAAAAAAAATTATGCCCATCACCCAGATATTGCTCAGTGTGCCTGTTAGGTAGATTTTCACAGTCCCCTCATTCCCCCCTTCCCCCTGCTTGATTTCCATTGATGTTTACTTCGCTCTATGCACATGTGTGTTTACTGTTTAGTGCCCATTTAATAGTGAGTATTTGTGGTATTTGTTTTTCCATTCGTTAGATATTTCACTTGGGATAATGGTCTCCAGTACCATCAAAATTGTTTCAAAAGGCATTAAGTCACCCTTCTTTATGGCTGAGTAGTATTCCATGATGAACTTATATATTTTGTTAATCACTCCTGAATTGTTGGCCATTTTGGTTGATTCCACATCCTTACAATGGTGAATTGTACTGGAACAAACATTTGAGTGCAAGTGTCTTTATGATAAAATGACTTCTTTTCCTTTGTGTTAATCCCCAGTATTGGGATTGCAGGATTGAGTGGTAGGTCAACATTTACTTCTTTGAGGAATCTTCATAGTGTTTTCCGTAGAGGTTTTATTAATTTGCAGTCCCACCAATGGTGTAAAACCATTTCTTCCTCTCTGCATCCATGACAGCATCTTATTTTTGTTTTAGACTTAATAAAGGCCATTCTGACATGTGTAAGGTGAATTATCATTGTGGTTTTGATTTACATTTTCCTGATGATTACTTACATTGAGCATTATTTATATATATATGGAGGATTAATCTATCTCAGTGAAAAGCTTTTGTTCATGTATTTTGCAAACATTTTAATGTGGTTGTTTAATTTTTTTCTTGCTGATTTGCTTCAGTTCTTTGCAGATTCTTGGTATGAGTCCTTTTTTTTTATTTCAGAATATTACAGGGGTACAAATGTTAAGGTTATGTATAATGCCCTTGCCCCCCTCCTCCCTCTAGTCAGAAATTCAAGCCTGATCATCCCCCAGATGGTGCAATTCTTACTCATTATGTATGCATATACCCATCCCCTCCTCCCCCATTCCACCTGCCCAATAGCTGACAAATGTTATTTCTATATGTCCAATTAGGTGTGAATCAGTTAATTCCAATTTGCTGGTGAGTATATGTGGTACTTTTTTTTCCATTCTTGGGATACTTCACTTAGTAGAATGGTTTCCAGCTCTATTCAGGAAAATAAAAGAGGTGCCATATCACCATTGTTTCATAGAGCTGAATACTACTCCATGGTATACATATGCCACGTTATTAATACACTCATGGATTGATGGGCACTTGGGCTGTTTCCACAACTTTGCAATTGTGAATTGTGCTGCTATAAACATTCAAGTGCAGGTGTCTTTTTTGTAGAGTGTCATTTGTTCTTTTGGGTAGATCCCCTGTAGTGGGATTGCTGGATCAAATGGTAGATCTATTTGTATCACTTTAAGGTATTTCCATATTGCTTTCCATAGAGGTTGAACTAGTTTGCAGTCCCATCAGCAGTGTAGGAATGTTCCTATCTCTCCACATCCATGCTAACATTTATTGTTTGGGGACTTTTTGATAAAGGCTATTCTTACTGGAGATAAGTGATAATCTCATTGTGGTTTTGACTTGCATTCCCTGATGATTAAAGATGTTCAGCACTTTTTCATATGCCTCTCGGCCATTATTCTGTCTTCTTTTTAAAAGTTTCTGTTCATGTCCTTTGCCCACTTTTTGATAGATTGTTTCACTTTTTTCTTGCTGATTTTCATGAGTTCTAAATAGATTCTCGTTATCAGCCCCTTATCAGATGTGTAGCATATGAAAACTTTCTCCAATTCTGTAGGTTTTTTGTTTGCTCTCATGATTGTTTCTTTGTACAGAAGCTTTTTAGTTTGGTCAGGTCCCATTTATTTAATTTGTTGCTATTGTGATTGCCTGTGGGGTCTTCTTCATAAATTCATTGCCTAGGCCGATGTCTAGAAGAGTGTTTCCAACATTTTCCTCTAGAATTCTAATAGTTTCATACCTTAAGTTTAAGTCTGTTACCCAGCGTGAATTGACTTTTGTGAGAGGTGAAAGATATGAATCCTGTTTCAGCCTTCTACATGTGGCTATCCAGTTTCCCCTGCACCATTTATTGAATAAGGATTATTTTCCCCATTGTATATTTTTGTATGCTTTTTCAAAGATTAGATGGCTATATGAGGCTGGTTTTATATCTGGGTTCTCAGATCTGTTCCACTGGTCAATGTCCCTATTTTTGTGCCAGTAACAACCTGATTTAAATACTACAGCTTTGTAGTATAGTTTGAAATCTGGCATATTGATACCTTCCATTTTGTTTTTGTTGCCTAGAATTGCTTTTGATATATGGGATCTTCTCTGGTTCCATATAAAGCATAAAATTATTTTTCCTATGTTTGTGAATAATGATGTTGGGATTTTAGTAGGGATTACATTGAATCTGTAAATCACTTTGGATAGTATAGACATTTTAACAATGTTGATTCTGCCGACCAACGAGCATGGTGTGGATTTCCATCTGTTTACGTCCTCCGGTATTTCTTCTTCGGTGTTTCATAGTTCTCCCTGTAGAGGTCTTTTACCTCCTTAGTTTAGTATATTCCTAGGTACTTTATTTTCTTTGTTGCTATTGTGAACGGTATTGAGTCTTTGATTTGGTTCTCAATTTGACTATTGGCGCATAGGAATGCCTCTTATTTGTGTGTATTGATTTTGTATCCTGAGAATTTACTAAATTGATTTATCAGTTCCAGGAGTCTCTTGGTTCAATCCTTGTCATTTTCTAAATATAATATTATATCATCAGCAAAGAGTGAGATTTTCATCTCTTCTGTCACCATTTGGAAAATTCCACTTTCATATCTTATGGCTATAGCCAGGACTTCTAGCACTATGTTGAATAGAAGTGGAGATTGTGGGCAACCTTACCTGGTTCCTGTTCTAAGTGGGAATTATTTCAATTTTTTCCTATTCAGTATGATTTTGGCTGTGGGTCTGTCATATATGGCTTGTATCATTTTTAGGTAAGCCCCTTCTATGCCTATTTTGTTAAGTGTTCTTATCATAAAAGGGTGTTGAATTTTGTCAAATGCTTTTTCTGTATCTAACAAAAAGATCATATGGTCTTTGTTTTTGCTTGCATATGTTGAATCATCCCTGCATCCCTAGGATGAAGCCCACCTGGTCGTGATGAATTATTTTCTTGATAAGCACCTGGATTAGGTTAGTTGGGATTTTGTTGAGAATTTTTGCATCTATATTCATAAGCGATATTGGTCTATAGTTTTCTTTTCTTGTTGCATGCTTTCCTGGTTTTTGTATCAAAGTGATTTTGGCTTGATAAAATGAATCAGCAAGGATTCCATCCTTCTCAATATTGAGGAATAATTTCTGCAAGGTAGGCACCAATTATTTGTAGGTGTGGTAAAATTTGGGTGTGAAACCATCTGGTCTGAGACTTTTCTTTTTATAGAGGTTTATAATTGCTGTTTGTATTTCGGCTCTTGATATTGGTCTATTCAGGAATTCTATTTCTTCTTGGTTGAGCCTAGTGAGCCTGTGTGTTTCTAGAAATTTGTCCATTTCCTCCTCATTTTCCATTTTGTGTGCATAAAGGTTTTTGTAGTATTCCTAGATTATATCTCATATCTCCATGGCATCAGTTGTAATATCTCCTTTTTTGTTCCTGATAGGGCTTATTAGAGATAGCTTGCGGATAGTTTCTCCCAATCTGTGTTTGCTTTGTTGTGTATTTGCTCTGTTAATTACTTCCTTTACTGTGAAGAAGCTTTTTAATTTAATCAAGTCACAGTTATTTATTTATTTATTGCTATAATTTCCATTGAGTTCTTCATAAGTTCTTTGCCTAGGCTAATATCTAGAATTGTTTTTCCTACATTTTATTCTAGAATTCTTATGCTTTCATTTCTTACATTTATGTCCTCTATCTATCTTGAATTAATTTTTATAAGTGATGAGATATATGGATACCATTTTATTCTTCTTCCTGTGGGTATGCAATATTTCTAGCATAATTTATTGAATAGGGATTTTCTTCCTTATTATATATTGTTGTCTGGTTTAGTGAATATCTGTTGTCTGTATGTGAATGATTTTATATCTATGTTTCTGTTGTGTTCCATTTATCTATATTTTTGTGCAAATGCATGCTGTTTTTGTTACTATAGCCTTATAGTATTGTTTGAAGTAGTGTAATGTGATGCCTTCTGATTTTTTCCTTAGGTTATGGTTGCTTTGGCTATTTGGACTTTTTCTGGTTCCACGGGAAGCATAGAATTACTTTTTCCAGATCTATGGAAAATTATCTTATTATTTTGAGGGGAATTTCATTGAACCTGTATATCACTTTGGGTAGTATGATATTTTAACAATGCTGATTCTACTGATTCTTGAGCATAATATGCTTTTCTAGTTTTTTGTGTCATCTGTGATTTCTTTCCTCAGTTTTGTGTAATTCTCTTTGTAGAGATCTTTCACCTCCTTGGTGAAGTTTATTCTTAGATTTTGTAATTTCTTTGTAGTGATTGTGAATGGTATTGAGTGATTTGACTATCAGCTTGACTGTTATTGGCATATACAAATGCTAGTAATTTCTGTACACTTATTTTGTCACCTGAGACTTTGCTGAATTTATTTATCAATTCCAGTAGTCTCTTGGTTGATTCCTTAGGATTTTCTATGTATAACATTATGTCATCTGCAAAAAGCAATACTTCAACCTCCTCTTTCCTGGTCGGCATATCCTTAATTTATTTCTGTTGTTTGATTGCTATTGCTAAGACTTCTAGCACTATATTGAATGGAAGTGGTGACAGTAGGCATCATTCTCTTGTTCCAGTTCTTGGTGGGTATGCTTTCAACTTTCCCCCATTTGGTATCATGCTGGCTGTGTGTTTGTTATATGTGTCTTTTCTAATTTTGAAATATGCTCATTCTATGCCTAGCTTGATGAGAGTTTTTATCAAGAAAACATGCTGGATTTTGTTGAATGCCTTTTCTGCATCTATTGAAATGATAATATGGTCTTTGTTTTTGTTTTTGCTTATGTGGTGAATCACATTTCTACATTTACTTATGTTGAACCATCCTTCCATCTCTAGGATGGTGCTTGGTCATGGTAGTTTATATTTTTCATATGCTGTTGAATTCAGTTTGCTAATATTTTAATGAGGATTTTTGCATCTATTTTCATAAGGGATATCAGTCTGTAGTTTTTGTTTTTCGTTGCTATCCCCTTTTCTGGCTTTGCTATGAATGTGATATTGGGTTTGTAAATGAGTTGTGGAGGATTCCCTCCTTTTCTATGGTATAGAAATATTTTTTTCAGAGTGGGTACCATCTCTCTTTGCAGGTCTGGTAAAATTAACCTGTTAATCCATCTGGTCCAGGGATTTTGTTTTTGCTGTTCTTTTTGGAAGGCTTTTTATTGATGTTTCAATCTCATTGCTCATTACTGCTATGTTCTGCAGAATGGGTACCAACTGTTCTTCATAGTTCTGGTAAAACTCAGCTGTGACTGCATCTGCTCCAGGGCTTTTTTGTTGTTGTTGGACGATTTTTATTGCTGCTTCAATCTCACTGCTCATTATTGGTTTGTTCAGGAATTCTATTTTTTTTTTCCTTATTGAGTCTTGGGAGATTCTGTGTTTATAGAAATTTGTCAGTTTTCTCTACATTTTTGAGTTTATGTGCATAGATAATTTAATAGTATTCACAGATGATTTTTTTTATTTCTGTAGTATAAGTTGTAATATCTCCTTTTTCATTTCTTTTTTTTTTTTATTTATTTTTTTTTATTTTTTTTATTTTGGCATATTATGGGGGTACAGATTTTAAGGTTTCAATAAATGCCCATTCCCCCCCTCCCCCCAAAAGTCTGAGTCTCCATCATGACCATCCCCCAGATGGTGCACATCTCACTCACTATGTATGTATATACCCGCCCCCCTCCCCCCTCCCACCTGCCCAATACCCTATTACTGTAGCACCTATGTGTCTACTTAGGTGCTACTCAGTTAATACCAGTTTGCTGGAGAATATATCTGGTGCTTGTTTTTCCATTCTTGGGATACTTCACTTAGTAGTATGGGTTCCAGCTCTAACCAGGAAAATATAAGGTGTGCTATATCACCATTGTTTCTTAGAGCTGAATAGTACTCCATGGTATACATATACCACATTTTATTAATCCATTCTTTGATTGATGGGCACTTGGGCTGTTTCCACAGCCTTGCAATTATGAATTGTGCTGCTATAAACATTCGAGTGCAGGTGTCTTTTTTGTAGAGTGTCACTGGATCATTTGGGTAGATGCCCAGCAATGGGATTGCTGGATCAAATGGTAGATTCAGTTGTATCGCTTTAAGGTATCTCCATATTGCTTTCCACAGAGGTTGAACTAGTTTGCAGTCCCACCAGCAGTGTAGGAGTGTTCCTCTCTCTCCGCAACCACGCCAGCATTTATTGTTTGGAGATTTTTTGATAAAGGCCATTCTCACTGGGGTTAAGTGATATCTCATTGTGGTTTTGATTTGCATTTCCCTGATGATTAGAGATGTTGAGCATTTCTTTATATGTTTGTTGGCCATTCTTCTGTCTTCTTTAGAAAAATTTCTGTTCAAGTCCTTTGCCCACTTTTTAATGGGGTTATTTGATTTTTTCTTCCTAATTTTCGTGAGTTCTAAGTATATTCTAGTTATCAGTCCCTTATCGGATGCATAGGATGCAAAAATTTTCTCCCATTCTGTAGGCTGTCTGTTTACTTTCATGACTATTTCTTTGGCTGTGCAGAAGCTTTGTAGTTTGATCATGTCCCATTTATTTATTTTTGTTGCTGCTGTGATTGCCTTTGGGGACTTCTTCATAAACTCTTTGCCCAGGCCGATGTCTAGGAGAGTGTTTCCAACTTTTTCCTCTAGAGTTCTAATAGTTTCATATCTTAGGTTTAAGTCTGTTATCCAGCGTGAGTTGGTTTTTGTGAGAGGTGAAAGGTGTGGGTCCTGTTTTAGCCTTCTACAGGTGGCTATCCAGTTTTCCCAGCACCATTTATTGAAGAGGGATTCTTTTCCCCAGCGTATGTTTTTGTCTGCTTTGTCAAAGATGAGATGGCTATATGAGGATGGTTTTATATCAGGATTCTCACATCTGTTCCACTGGTCAATATTCCTGTTTTTGTGCCAATACCATATTGTTTTAATTACTACAGCTTTGTAGTATAGTTTGATATCTGGCATATTAATGCCTCCCATTTTGTTTTTGTTGCCTAGAATTGCTCTTGATATTCGGGGTCTTCTTTGGTTCCATACGAAGCGTAAAATTATTTTTTCTATATCTGTGAAGAATGCTGATGGGATTTTAATAGGTATTGCATTGAATCTGTAGATCAGTTTGGGTAGTATAGACATTTTGATGATATTGAGTCTGCCGATCCACGAGCATGGTATGGATTTCCATCTGTTTACATCCTCTGCTATTTCCTTCCTCAGTGTTTCATAGTTCTCCCTGTAGAGGTCTTTTACCTCTTTGGTTAAATATATTCCTAGGTACTTTAATTTCTTTGTTGCTATTGTGAAGGGAATTGAGTCTTTGATTTGGTTCTCAATTAGATTGTTGTTGGCGTATATGAATGCCTCTGATTTCTGTGTATTAATTTTGTATCCTGAGACTTTACTAAATTCATTGATCAGTTCCAAGAGTTTCTTGGTTGAATCCTTGGGGTTTTCTAGATACAATATCATATCATCAGCAAACAGTGAAAGTTTGATCTCTTCTGCCCCTATTTGGATACCTTTGATTCCATTTTCTTGTCTGATTGCTGTAGCCAAGACTTCCAGCACTATGTTGAACAGAAGTGGAGATAGTGGGCAGCCTTGTCTGGTTCCAGTTCTAAGTGGGAATGATTTCAATCTTTCCCCATTCAGTATGATGTTGGCTATGGGTCTGTCATATATGGCTTGTATCATTTTTAGGTATGTCCCTTCTATGCCTATTTTCTTAAGTGTTCGTATCATGAAAGGGTGTTGAATTTTGTCAAAAGCTTTTTCTGCATCTATTGAAAGGATCATGTGGTCTTTGTTTTTGCTTCTGTTTATGTGGTGAATTGCATTTATAGATTTACGTATGTTGAACCATCCCTGCATCCCTGGGATGAAGCCCACTTGGTCGTGGTGGATTATTTTTTTGATAAGTGTCTGGATTCGGTTAGCTAAGATTTTGTTGAAAATTTTTGCATCTATATTCATTAGGGATATTGGTCTGTAGTTTTCTTTTTTTGTTGCATCCTTTCCTGGTTTTGGTATCAGAGTAATATTCGCTTCATAAAAGGTGTCGGGGAGGTTTCCGTTCTTCTCGATGTTGTGGAATAGTTTCTGCAAGATAGGTACTAGTTCTTCTTTGTAAGTATGGTAAAATTCAGGTGTGAAGCCATCTGGACCGGGACTTTTCTTTTTAGGGAGATTTTTAATTGCTGTTTCTATTTCAGCTGTTGAGATTGGTCTGTTCAGGGAATCTATTTCTTCCTGGTTGAGCCTAGGGAGGCTGTGTGTTTCTAGAAATTTGTCCATTTGCTCCACATTTTCCAGTTTGTGTGCATAAAGATTTTTGTAGTATTCATAAATTGTATCTTGTATCTCTTTGGGATCAGTTGTGATATCTCCTTTTTTATTCCTGATGGAGCTTATTAGAGATTTCTCTTTTCTGCTTTTCGTTAGCTTAGCCAATGGCGTGTCAATCTTGTTTATTTTTTCAAAGAACCAACTTTTTGTTTTATTAATCTCCTGAATAGCTTTCCTGTTTTCAATTTCGTTTAGTTCTGATTTGATCTTGTTGATTTCACTCCTTCTGCTGGGTTTGGGGTTGGTCTGTTCTTCTTTTTCCAGCTCTTTGAGTCGTTTCATTAGATTGTCTATTTGTGATCTTCTTGCCTTTTGGTTATAGGCATTTATGGAGATAAACTTTCCTCTCAGAACTGCTTTAGCTGTGTCCCAGAGGAGTTGATAACTTGTCTCTCCATTGTCGTTTTCTTCATAGAAGTTTTTTATTTCCGTCTTGATTTCTTCATTTACGAAGTAATCATTTAGTAGGAGGTTGTTTAATTTCCACGTTTTTGTGTAGAAATGTGAGTTTCTGTTAGGGTTGATTTCTAGTTTTATTCCACTGTGATCTGAGAAGGTACATGGTATGATTTCTATTTTTTTAAATTTCTTGAGATTTTCTTTGTGTCCTAGGATATGGTCAATCTTAGAGAATGTCCCGTGAGCTGATGAGAAGAACGTATATTCAGTGGATTTTGGGTAGAATGTTCTGTAGATGTCTGTCAGACCCAATTGTTCTAGAGTTTTGTTTAAGTCCATTATTTCTTTTTTTTTTTTTTTTTTTTTTTTATTTTGGCATATTATGGGGGTACAGATTTTAAGGTTTCAATAAATGCCCATTCCCCCCCTCCCCCCAAAAGTCTGAGTCTCCATCATGACCATCCCCCAGATGGTGCACATCTCACTCACTATGTATGTATATACCCGCCCCCCTCCCCCCTCCCACCTGCCCAATACCCTATTACTGTAGCACCTATGTGTCTACTTAGGTGCTACTCAGTTAATACCAGTTTGCTGGAGAATATATCTGGTGCTTGTTTTTCCATTCTTGGGATACTTCACTTAGTAGTATGGGTTCCAGCTCTAACCAGGAAAATATAAGGTGTGCTATATCACCATTGTTTCTTAGAGCTGAATAGTACTCCATGGTGGACATATACCACATTTTATTAATCCATTCTTTGATTGATGGGCACTTGGGCTGTTTCCACAGCCTTGCAATTATGAATTGTGCTGCTATAAACATTCGAGTGCAGGTGTCTTTTTTGTAGAGTGTCACTGGATCATTTGGGTAGATGCCCAGCAATGGGATTGCTGGATCAAATGGTAGATTCACTTGTATCGCTTTAAGGTATCTCCATATTGCTTTCCACAGAGGTTGAACTAGTTTGCAGTCCCACCAGCAGTGTAGGAGTGTTCCTCTCTCTCCGCAACCACGCCAGCATTTATTGTTTGGAGATTTTTTGATAAAGGCCATTCTCACTGGGGTTAAGTGATATCTCATTGTGGTTTTGATTTGCATTTCCCTGATGATTAGAGATGTTGAGCATTTCTTCATATGTTTGTTGGCCATTCTTCTGTCTTCTTTAGAAAAATTTCTGTTCAAGTCCTTTGCCCACTTTTTAATGGGGTTATTTGATTTTTTCTTCCTAATTTTCGTGAGTTCTAAGTATATTCTAGTTATCAGTCCCTTATCGGATGCATAGGATGCAAAAATTTTCTCCCATTCTGTAGGCTGTCTGTTTACTTTCATGACTATTTCTTTGGCTGTGCAGAAGCTTTGTAGTTTGATCATGTCCCATTTATTTATTTTTGTTGCTGCTGTGATTGCCTTTGGGGACTTCTTCATAAACTCTTTGCCCAGGCCGATGTCTAGGAGAGTGTTTCCAACTTTTTCTTCTAGAGTTCTAATAGTTTCATATCTTAGGTTTAAGTCTGTTATCCAGCGTGAGTTGGTTTTTGTGAGAGGTGAAAGGTGTGGGTCCTGTTTCAGCCTTCTACAGGTGGCTATCCAGTTTTCCCAGCACCATTTATTGAAGAGGGATTCTTTTCCCCAGCGTATGTTTTTGTCTGCTTTGTCAAAGATGAGATGGCTATATGAGGATGGTTTTATATCAGGATTCTCACATCTGTTCCACTGGTCAATATTCCTGTTCTTGTGCCAATACCATATTGTTTTAATTACTACAGCTTTGTAGTATAGTTTGATATCTGGCATATTAATGCCTCCCATTTTGTTTTTGTTGCCTAGAATTGCTCTTGATATTCGGGGTCTTCTTTGGTTCCATACGAAGCGTAAAATTATTTTTTCTATATCTGTGAAGAATGCTGATGGGATTTTAATAGGTATTGCATTGAATCTGTAGATCAGTTTGGGTAGTATAGACATTTTGATGATATTGAGTCTGCCGATCCACGAGCATGGTATGGATTTCCATCTGTTTACATCCTCTGCTATTTCCTTCCTCAGTGTTTCATAGTTCTCCCTGTAGAGGTCTTTTACCTCTTTGGTTAAATATATTCCTAGGTACTTTAATTTCTTTGTTGCTATTGTGAAGGGAATTGAGTCTTTGATTTGGTTCTCAATTAGATTGTTGTTGGCGTATATGAATGCCTCTGATTTCTGTGTATTAATTTTGTATCCTGAGACTTTACTAAATTCATTGATCAGTTCCAGGAGTTTCTTGGTTGAATCCTTGGGGTTTTCTAGATACAATATCATATCATCAGCAAACAGTGAAAGTTTGATCTCTTCTGCCCCTATTTGGATACCTTTGATTCCATTTTCTTGTCTGATTGCTGTAGCCAAGACTTCCAGCACTATGTTGAACAGAAGTGGAGATAGTGGGCAGCCTTGTCTGGTTCCAGTTCTAAGTGGGAATGATTTCAATCTTTCCCCATTCAGTATGATGTTGGCTATGGGTCTGTCATATATGGCTTGTATCATTTTTAGGTATGTCCCTTCTATGCCTATTTTCTTAAGTGTTCGTATCATGAAAGGGTGTTGAATTTTGTCAAAAGCTTTTTCTGCATCTATTGAAAGGATCATGTGATCTTTGTTTTTGCTTCTGTTTATGTGGTGAATTGCATTTATAGATTTACGTATGTTGAACCATCCCTGCATCCCTGGGATGAAGCCCACTTGGTCGTGGTGGATTATTTTTTTGATAAGTGTCTGTATTCGGTTAGCTAAGATTTTGTTGAAAATTTTTGCATCTATATTCATTAGGGATATTGGTCTGTAGTTTTCTTTTTTTGTTGCATCCTTTCCTGGTTTTGGTATCAGGGTAATATTCGCTTCATAAAAGGTGTCGGGGAGGTTTCCGTTCTTCTCGATGTTGTGGAATAGTTTCTGCAAGATAGGTACTAGTTCTTCTTTGTAAGTATGGTAAAATTCAGGTGTGAAGCCATCTGGACCGGGACTTTTCTTTTTAGGGAGATTTTTAATTGCTGTTTCTATTTCAGCTGTTGAGATTGGTCTGTTCAGGGAATCTATTTCTTCCTGGTTGAGCCTAGGGAGGCTGTGTGTTTCTAGAAATTTGTCCATTTCCTCCACATTTTCCAGTTTGTGTGCATAAAGATTTTTGTAGTATTCATAAATTGTATCTTGTATCTCTTTGGGATCAGTTGTGATATCTCCTTTTTTATTCCTGATGGAGCTTATTAGAGATTTCTCTTTTCTGCTTTTCGTTAGCTTAGCCAACGGCGTGTCAATCTTGTTTATTTTTTCAAAGAACCAACTTTTTGTTTTATTAATCTCCTGAATAGCTTTCCTGTTTTCAATTTCGTTTAGTTCTGATTTGATCTTGTTGATTTCACTTCTTCTGCTGGGTTTGGGGTTGGTCTGTTCTTCTTTTTCCAGCTCTTTGAGTCGTTTCATTAGATTGTCTATTTGTGATCTTCTTGCCTTTTGGTTATAGGCATTTATGGAGATAAACTTTCCTCTCAGAACTGCTTTAGCTGTGTCCCAGAGGAGTTGATAACTTGTCTCTCCATTGTCGTTTTCTTCATAGAAGTTTTTTATTTCCGTCTTGATTTCTTCATTTACGAAGTAATCATTTAGTAGGAGGTTGTTTAATTTCCACGTTTTTGTGTAGAAATGTGCGTTTCTGTTAGGGTTGATTTCTAGTTTTATTCCACTGTGATCTGAGAAGGTACATGGTATGATTTCTATTTTTTTAAATTTCTTGAGATTTTCTTTGTGTCCTAGGATATGGTCAATCTTAGAGAATGTCCCGTGAGCTGATGAGAAGAACGTATATTCAGTGGATTTTGGGTAGAATGTTCTATAGATGTCTGTCAGACCCAATTGTTCTAGAGTTTTGTTTAAGTCCATTATTTCTTTATTAATTTTCTGTTTGGAGGATCTGTCTCGTGCCGTCAGTGGGGTGTTGAAATCCCCGGCGATTATGGAGTTGCTATTAATCCATTTGCTTAGCTCCAGTAAGGTTTGCTTTATGAATCTGGGTGCACCTAAGTTGGGTGCATATATATTTAAAATTGTTATCTCTTCTTGTTGGACTGTGCCCTTCACCATTATATAATGACCCTCTTTGTCTTTTACTACTTTTGTTGGTTTAAAAACTAAATCGTCTGAAATTAGAACTGCCACACCAGCCTTCTTTTGGCTTCTGTTTGCTTGGAATATTGATCTCCACCCTTTTATTTTTAGTCTATGTGCATCCTTGCAGGTTAAATGTGTTTCCTGAAGACAGCATATATTTGGCCTGTATTTTCTTATCCATTCAGCCAGCCTATGTCTCTTGAGTGGAGAGTTTAAGCCATTCACATTTATTGAGAGAACTGATAGGTAAGGTAGATTACTGATCATTCTGTTGGGTTGGATGTTGTTGCTATGATTTGTGTCTTGAGCCATTGTAATATCTGGCCTTTAATATCTTTGGGTTTTGGTTGTTTTTATATCCGTGGATTATTATTATGATGTTCCGTGCATAACGCTGTTTTAAGTACTTCTTGTAGGGCTGGTCTTGTCTTGGTGAATTCTCTGAGCCTTTGCTTGTCTGCGAATGTTTTTATTTCTCCTTCATATATGAAGCTTAGTTTTGCAGGGAATAATATTCTAGGCTGGGCATTGTTTTGTTTCAAAAGAGTGAGAATGGGGCCCCAGTCTCTCCTTGCTTGTAAAGTCTCATTAGAGAAGTCTGATGTTATTCGAATTGGCTTTCCCTTGTATGTCACTTGCTTCTTTTGTCTTACAGCTCTTAGAAGGGCCTCTTTAGTTGATACTTTGGTCAGTCTGATGACTGCATGACGTGACGTCTTCCTGTTTGCATTGAATCTCCCAGGGGTCCTCTGGGCTTCTTGAACTTGTATATCGAGATTTTGAGCAAGACCTGGGAAATTTTCCTCTATTATATCTTCAAAAAGCTTGTCCAGCCCTTGAGTGCTGTCTTCCTCCCCTTCGGCTAAACCTATGACCCTCACGTTAGGTTTTTTCACATAATCCCACAGCTCTTGTAGACTTTGATCTTTTCTCTTGTTTCTCTGCTGTATTTCTGTGACTGATTTATTTAATTGGAAGGTGTTATCTTCAAGCTCTGAGATTCTTTCTTCTGCTTGATCCACCCTGTTCTTGAGACTTTCCACAGTATTTTGTAGTTCTCTGATTTGATTCTTCATCTCCAGGACTTCGGTTAAAGTTTTCTTAACTGTGTCAATCTCTTTGTTGAACCTTTGTTCCATTTCTTGGAGGTTTTTTGTGTTTTCTTGGTGTTGGTTATTGAGTTGTTGTTGCAGCTGGGTGAGTGTTCTTATGATCCACATACGAAATTCCTTTTCTGTCATATTGGTTGCCTGATTTTGGTCGGTGTCCGTTTCTAGAGGGCTGGTGCTCCTCCTTGGGGGTGTGTTTTCCGTTTGGTTCTTCATATTTCCTGAGTTCTTTCGCTGATTTCTTCCCATGTCGATCAGTTGTTGTTTCTTTCCTTAGGTTATTGTTTGGGTATTCACACACCTTGTTTAGTTTCTGAGGCGTTAGGTGGTGCCTGTGGGTGAAATTGGACCACTCCCTGTATATTGAGTCAGTGGGTGCCGTGGAAAGGCTGTGCAAGATGCTGTCCCTGTCAGTAGGTGGCGTTTGCTTGGAGGAATAGGCTATGGTGTTGATTTTGAGTCCTGTTATCAGCTCTCGTTCTGGGCGGAGCTGGGTTGGGTAAGCCTGCCCTCAGGCCGTTAGCAGGGGTCAAAGTTCTGTTCTCTGCTGTCAGGGCGGGGCTGGGATGGTCCCGCTCAGCCAGAAAGTCTGGGTGTGGGGGTGGGGCTGTCTGAGACCCACAGTCTGCAGCAGGCCTCGCTTCTTTCCACCCTCCCCAACTCCGCAGCTACTCCTGAGCCTCTGCCAGCAGGCCAGACCACAAGCCACCAGGCCTCCCCGGACTGTGATGCCGGCGGGGAGGTTCCCTGCACAGGAACGCCACCTGGGTTGGGCGCAGGGCCTCCTCCTGGGACGCCGTTCCGCCCGATCCGCCCCTGGAGGCACACAGACCTCAGTAGGCTGTTCACGTATAATCCTTCTGTGCCCCGGGCAATGCTAGCCCTCGGTGCAGGGGATCTGGTCTGCAGGTCCGACCTCTGGGTCCCAGAGTTCAAACTGTATTCCCACCAGGGAGAGGGTTTCCGGTCCTAATTCACCCACAGGGAGCCCAAGCTGGGTCTATGTCTCTCAGCCTCTGAGTCGGCACCGTTTTCCTGGGAACAAGGTGCCAGCAGCACCTGGGAGGGCGGGCGGGGTCCCAAACGGGAATGTCCCGTTCCCTGGAGGTGCCTCCGGCTGGTGGCTGTATTGTCTCTCTGGGCAGCCGCGGGTAGGGTCGGCGGAGGGGGGGAGGAGGCAATATGGCGCCTGCCGCGCGGCTCTCCGTGCACACGGAGGTGCCCGGAGGAAGTTGGGAACCTGGTGCCACGTCTGTTACAGGCTCACCGTTGGCAGGCGGCGGCAGTCTCTGGGCTGATGTCCGCAGGTCTCTCCACCCGCTGGGGAGCCCACCAGCAGTCCCGAATGCAGGGGAGGGGAAATAGCAAATCCACCTACCCTTGCCGCTGGTCTCCGGGCTGCTCCGATGGTCTCAGCCTCCAGTTCTCCTCCGCAGCCTCCTCCCGTGGAGTCTCCCGGGGTCTCAGGTACCCCTCCTTCCGGCCCTTGTCCGCTGTATGCTCGTCTTCTTGCTTCTTTTCTCTAGTTTCTGCTAGAATCGGTCTTTTCTGCAGAGACCCTCTGTCTGGCGGTGTTATTCGTCCGCCATCTTGCTCCGCCCCCCCCATTATTTCTTTATTAATTTTCTGTTTGGAGGATCTGTCTCGTGCCGTCAGTGGGGTGTTGAAATCCCCGGCGATTATGGAGTTGCTATTAATCCATTTGCTTAGCTCCAGTAAGGTTTGCTTTATGAATCTGGGTGCACCTAAGTTGGGTGCATATATATTTAAAATTGTTATCTCTTCTTGTTGGACTTTGCCCTTCACCATTATATAATGACCCTCTTTGTCTTTTACTACTTTTGTTGGCTTAAAAACTAAATCGTCTGAAATTAGAACTGCCACACCAGCCTTCTTTTGGCTTCTGTTTGCTTGGAATATTGATCTCCACCCTTTTATTTTTAGTCTATGTGTATCCTTGCAGGTTAAATGTGTTTCCTGAAGACAGCATATACTTGGCCTGTATTTTCTTATCCATTCAGCCAGCCTATGTCTCTTGAGTGGAGAGTTTAAGCCATTCACATTTATTGAGAGAACTGATAGGTAAGGTAGATTACTGTTCATTCTGTTGGGTTGGATGTTGTTGCTATGATTTGTGTCTTGAGCCATTGTAATATCTGGCCTTTAATATCTTTGGGTTTTGGTTGTTTTTATATCCGTGGATTATTATTATGATGTTCCGTGCATAACGCTGTTTTAAGTACTTCTTGTAGGGCTGGTCTTGTCTTGGTGAATTCTCTGAGCCTTTGCTTGTCTGCGAATGTTTTTATTTCTCCTTCATATATGAAGCTTAGTTTTGCAGGGAATAATATTCTAGGCTGGGCATTGTTTTGTTTCAAAAGAGTGAGAATGGGGCCCCAGTCTCTCCTTGCTTGTAAAGTCTCATTAGAGAAGTCTGATGTTATTCGAATTGGCTTTCCCTTGTATGTCACTTGCTTCTTTTGTCTTACAGCTCTTAGAAGGGCCTCTTTAGTTGATACTTTGGTCAGTCTGATGACTGCATGACGTGACGTCTTCCTGTTTGCATTGAATCTCCCAGGGGTCCTCTGGGCTTCTTGAACTTGTATATCGAGATTTTGAGCAAGGCCTGGGAAATTTTCCTCTATTATTTCTTCAAAAACTTGTCCAGCCCTTGAGTGTTGTCTTCCTCCCCTTCGGCTAAACCTATGACCCTCACGTTAGGTTTTTTCACATAATCCCACAGCTCTTGTAGGCTTTGGTCTTTTCTCTTGTTTCTCTGCTGTATTTCTGTGACTGATTTATTTAATTGGAGGGTGTTATCTTCAAGCTCTGAGATTCTTTCTTCTGCTTGATCTACCCTGTTCTTGAGACTTTCCACAGTATTTTGTAGTTCTCTGAGTTGATTCTTCATCTCCAGGACTTCGGTTAAAGTTTTCTTCACTGTGTCAATCTCTTTGTTGAACCTTTGTTCCATTTCTTGGAGGTTTTTTGTGTTTTCTTGGTGTTGGTTATTGAGTTGTTGTTGCAGCTGGGTGAGTGTTCTTATGATCCACATACGAAATTCCTTTTCTGTCATATTGGTTGCCTGATTTTGGTCGGTGTCCGTGTCTAGGGGGCTGGTGCTCCTCCTTGGTGGTGTGTTTTCCGTTTGGTTCTTCATATTTCCTGAGTTCTTTCGCTGATTTCTTCCCATGTCGATCAGTTGTTGTTTCTTTCCTTAGGTTATTGTTTGGGTATTCACACACCTTGTTTAGTTTCTGAGGCGTTAGGTGGTGCCTGTGGGTGAAATTGGACCACTCCCTGTATATTGAGTCAGTGGGTGCCGTGGAAAGGCTGTGCAAGATGCTGTCCCTGTCAGTAGGTGGCGTTTGCTTGGAGGAACAGGCTATGGTGTTGATTTTGAGTCCTGTTATCAGCTCTCGTTCTGGGCGGAGCTGGGTTGGGTAAGCCTGCCCTCAGGCCGTTAGCAGGGGTCAAAGTTCTGTTCTCTGCTGTCAGGGAGGGGCTGGAATGGTCCCGCTCAGCCAGAAAGTCTGGGTGTGGGGGTGGGGCTGTCTGAGACCCACAGTCTGCAGCAGGCCTCACTTCTTTCCACCCTCCCCAACTCCGCAGCCACTCCTGAGCCTCTGCCAGCAGGCCAGACCACAAGCCACCAGGCCTCCCCGGACTGTGATGCCGGCGGGGAGGTTCCCTGCACAGGAACGCCACCTGGGTTGGGCGCACAGCCTCCTCCTGGGACGCCTTTCCGCCCGATCCGCCCCTGGAGGCACACAGACCTCAGTAGGCTGTTCACGTATAATCCTTCTGTGCCCCGGGCAATGCTAGCCCTCGGTGCAGGGGATCTGGTCTGCAGGTCCGACCTCTGGGTCCCAGAGTTCAAACTGTATTCCCACCAGGGAGAGGGTTTCCGGTCCTAATTCACCCACAGGGAGCCCAAGCTGGGTCTATGTCTCTCAGCCTCTGAGTCGGCACCGTTTTCCTGGGAACACGGTGCCAGCAGCACCTGGGAGGGCGGGCGGGGTCCCAAACGGGAAGGTCCCGTTCCCTGGAGGTGCCTCCGGCTGGTGGCTGTATTGTCTCTCTGGGCAGCCGCGGGTAGGGTCGGCGGAGGGGAGGAGGAGGCAATATGGCGCCTGCCGCGCGGCTCTCCGTGCACACGGAGGTGCCCGGAGGAAGTTGGGAACCTGGTGCCACGTCTGCTACAGGCTCACCGTTGGCAGGCGGCGGCAGTCTCTGGGCTGATGTCCGCAGGTCTCTCCACCCGCTGGGGAGCCCACCAGCAGTCCCGAATGCAGGGGAGGTTAAACAGCAAATCCACCTACCCTTGCCGCTGGTCTCCGGGCTGCTCCGGTGGTCTCAGCCTCCAGTTCTCCTCCGCAGCCTCCTCCCGTGGAGTCTCCCGGGGTCTCAGGTACCCCTCCTTCCGGCCCTTGTCCGCTGTATGCTCGTCTTCTTGCTTCTTTCCTCTAGTTTCTGCTAGAATCGGTCTTTGCTGCAGAGACCCTCTGTCTGGCGGTGTTATTCGTCCGCCATCTTGCTCCGCCCCCCTCCTTTTTCATTTCTAATTGGGCTTATTTGAGTCCTTTTTCTAGCATTTCTGGTTAATCTAACAATTGCTTTAGCAATTTTGTTTATAGTTTCAATGGACCAACTTTTTGTTTCATTGGTCTGTATAATTCTTTTTTAAATTTTTTTATTTTGTTAAGTTCTGCTGTGACCTTATTTATTTATTTATTTATTTATTTATTTATTTATTTATTTATTTATTTATTTGTTCTTCTACTGGTTTTGAACTTGGTTTGCTCTTTTTTTTCTTTTTTCGTTTCCTAGTTTGTTGAGATGTATAATTAGATTGTTAATTTGTAATATTTTTGTCTTTCAGTTCTAGGCATTTAAGTTTATGAATTTTTTCCTTAGAATTGCCTTTGCTATATCCCATAGATTTTGCTATATTGTGTCCTCTTTGCGATTCAGTTTGAGGCATCTTTTTATTTCTTCTTAATTTTATGTTTGATCCAATAATCATTCAGCAGCAGGTTGTTTAATTTCCATGACTTTGTATAGAATTGGGTGTGTCTTTTGAAATTGATGTCTAGTTTTATTCCATTGTGGTCTGAGAAGATATGCAGCATGATTTCAGTATTTTTGAATTTGTTGAGCCATGTTTTGTGGTCTAAAATATGATCAGGCTTTAAGAATGTTTCATGTGCTGATGAGTGAAATGTATATTCAGTAGTTTTGGGATAAAATGATCTGTAAATATCTGTTAGTCCCAATTGTTCTATAGTTCTCTATAAGTCCAGCGTTTATTTATTTTCTGCTTGTATGATCTTTCTAGTTGTTTCAGTGGGGTGTTAAAGTCTCTGACAGTTACAGTATTGCTGTTTATCTCTCTACTTAGATCTAGTGGGGCTTGCTTTATGAAGCTTGATTATCCTGTGTTAGGTACATAAATATTTAGGATTATTTTATATTCTTATTGAATTGTTCCTTTTACTTTTATAGAATGACCATATTTTTCTTTCTTTATTATCGTTGATTTAAAATAAAAATTTTTTGACATGAGAATGGTTACACCTGCTTTCTTTTGGTTTCTATTTACAAGGATTTTTTTTCTTTCTCTTCACTTTGAGTTTGTAAGTGTCCTTTTGGGTTAGATGTGTTTCCTGGAGACAGTAGATACTTGATTTGTACTTTTTAAAAATCCATTCAGCCAGCATATGTCTCTTCAGTGGTAAATTTAAACAATTTAGGTTGATTGATAGAATCGATATGTGGAATGCAGTTCTATTCATCCTGTTTATTAGTACCTTATTGCTTTGTTTTACCTCTTATACTATTGTTTTATTTGAGCTCTGAGTTTTAAATTTTGGGCAATTTTACACTGGAGGGTCACCACTGTTTTGCTCCATGTATAATTCAGGTCTCAGTATTCCCTACACAGTAAGTTTGGTCTTTACAAATTCCCTAAGTGTTTGTCTGGAAAAGTCTTTATTTCTCCTTAATTCATGAAACTTAATTTTGCTAGATACAAAATTGAGGGCTGGCAGTTTTCTGTTTAACAATACTGAAGATGGGTCTTCAATCCTTTCTGGTTTATAAGGTCTCAGCTGATAAGTCTGTGGTTTGCTTGATGGGTTTTCCTTTCTAAGTTACTTGACATTTTTGTCTTACATCTCAAAGAAGTTCCTCCTTTGTGTTGACTTTGGCCATTCTGATGACTCTGTGCTGTGGTGATTGCCTCATTGTGATGAATCTCCTAGGTGTTTGTTGAGCTTCTTGTACCTGGACGTCTAAATCTCTAGCAAGACCAGGGAAGTCTTCTTCAATTATTTTCTCAATAGATTTTCCACCCCTTCTACATTTTCTTTTACACCCTCTGAGATGCCTATAATTGTCATATTTGGGTGTTTTACAAAATCCCATATTTCTTGTAGGCTATGTTCATTCAAGTCCCTGTTCATTATTTTTGACTTACTGATTTAATTGAAAGAGTTTTCTTCAAGCTGTGAGATTGTTTATTCTGGCTACTGTGGTCTCCTCCTTAAAATTTCCATTTTGTCATTTTGTTTTGTATTTTCTTAAATAAATTTTTTTATTTCCAGAAGGTTTTGTTTAATATGTCAATCTCTTTAGTGAATTTTTCATTGATTTCCTGAATTATTTTTCTAGTTTCTTTGAGTTGGTCTTCCATTTTGTCTTGGATTTTGTTTATTTTCCATATAATCCATATTTGGAATTGTTTATCATTTCAGTATTTTTATTTTGGTTGTATTTTATTGCTGGAAAGTTAGTGTTCCCATTTTGGGGAGACCTTTCATTCTGATTTTTTATAAGTCTTAAGTATGTATGCTGAGTCCTTTTTATCTGTAGCAGTTTTTTCTTAATTTTGGATTTTCTTTTTTTTAATAGGGCTTCCCACCCCAACATATTCATACAGGGTATTTGTGGCATATGTTTTGTAAGAAACTTTGGCTTGGTTTGTGTGTGCTTTGGTAATAATCTAGGTTCTGGATAGATGCCTTAGTTATGGATGTCCTTAGTGTCATATTTTCTCACTAGTTGTTTATGCTGCAGCAGTGGTAAGCTATGTGTGTGGGCATATTCCCCATCTCTCTTTGATGAGAAAGGATGGAGGCCTTGAAATCCTTTCCCAATCCCCAGCCCTGTGGCTTTCTTAGCAGTGTGAATTATATTGGCACAGCAAGTTTAATCACTGAGACAGTAGGTGGTACTTATGGGTGAAAAACAACCTCAGCCTGTATGATTGAGTCAATAAATGTTGTAAAGGGCTGTGCAAATTGACCTCCCCTTCAGTAGATGGTTTTTACCAAAATGAATAGGCTGAAGTGTTGTTTATTGTAACTGCATCTAATCCCTCATGTGTAGTATGCAATTTTTATATCTGTGATCTCTTTTCTGTTCCACTAGTCAATGTCCCTACTCCTGTGCCAGTCACAAGTTATTTTAATTGCTATAGCCTTGTGGTATAGTTTGAAATCTAGTAAATAGATACCTCCCTTTTTGTTTTTATTGCCTAGGATTGTTTTTGCTATGCTGGGTCTTCTCTGGTTCCATATGAAGTGTAAAGTTATTTTTTCTGTATCTGTGAAGAATCATGATGGTATTTTAATAGGGAATGCATTGACTCTGTAGATCACGTTGGGTAGTATAGACATTTTAACAATGTTGATTCAGCTGATCAACGAACACAGTATGGTTTTCCATCTATTTACACCTTCTGCTATTTTCTTCCTCGTGTTTCATAGTTCTCTCTGTAGAGGTCTGTTTCTCCTTGGTTAAATATATTCTCAGGTACTTTATTTTCTTTGTTGCTATTGTGAATAGAATTGAATATTTGATTTGGTTTTCAGTTTGACTGTTATTGGTGTATATAACTGCCTCTGACTTTTGTGCATTGATTGTGAATCTTGAGAGATTACTGAATTCATTTTTCAATTTAAGGAGCCTCTTGGTTCAATCCTTGGGGTTTTCTGGGTGCAATATCATATATCATCAGCAAACAGTGAGTGTTTGATCTCTTCTGCCCCCATTTTATCCCCTCAATTCTCCTCTGTTGCCATTTTGCTATAGTAAGGACTTCCAGCACTATGTTGAATAGAAGTGGAGATTGTGGGCAACCTTGTCTGATTCCAGTTCTAAGTGGGAATGATTTCAATTTTTCCCCATTCAGTATGATGTTGGCTGTGGGTCTGTCATATATGGCTTGTATCATTTTTCTGTAAGCCCTGTCTATACCTATTTTGTTAAGCATTCTTATCATAAAAGGGTGTTGAATTTTGTCAAATGCTTTTTCTACATCTAACAAAAGGATCATATGGTCTTTGTTTTTCCTTATGTTTATGTAGTCAATT